>NC_065535.1:24290781-25490781 GCF_932294415.1 Quercus robur | reverse complement strand
ATCCGGTACGTTGATAGTGCTGTGGCTGGCTTGTATATGAAGGATAAGAAGCATAGATATAATAATTGCAGACAATGAGGAGATGTGGAAACATGTGGAAGTAAATGCAGGGTCATGTGGCTAGTATAGAATTGAATACACTACAAGTAGTTAGTTCATTCAATTGGAGACTAGGTAAGCCTTTTTGAGAGGCCCTTGAACGGGTCTTTAGGATGTGTGTTCTGAGTCATAAAGGTGCGATGAAACAAAAAGGGCAAAAAGGGTGTTCGAAGATAGAAAAATGGAAGTAGCGCAAAGATATATACTATTATTGAAGAAAAGGAGGAATCGTGTATTGCGATTAGGAGGGTGTGTAGGCCCATATCGAAATTAATGGCCGACTTGTGAACTTCAGGTGTTTAGGTAAGTCCAACAACGTGAAAATGTGTCCCTTTGCTTTATGCCTATATATATTGATTAGGGCCCTCATTATATAGGGCATTCGATAACATAATGTCATGTATCTCTTCTCTTCTCTTCTCTTCTCTACTAAAAGAGAAAGTAACAAGTAATAACTCAGGCAACCCAAGGTTAGTTACAATAGAACATGGAATACCCCAAAATTCATTATTAATTGCTAACCTTGTCGGATTCTGTGGTGGCCGATTTGGTGTCTCTTGTTATAGGATTTGCATGGATGGTCACATCATGTATACGGTGAAGCCAACGTATACATGTTCGGACCTTTTGACAAAAGAGGGGGAGAGGAATATAAAATACCCTAATTGCCTTTCTTTTATATATTCATATTTTGTGTGATAATAGTGACAAATTGTGTTAATTTTAATATAACATGATAACATCTTATCATGGTCTTAAAAATCGGATAGGGGGCAAAACCAGATTTGCTTTTGGTTACAAATTTTCACTGGTTTTGAGAATTTTTTTCAGACTGGCCGGTTCAATTCAGTTTTTAAAATTATGCATCTTATTTGTATTGCACAAAAAAAAAAGGGGGTGATCAAAGAAAAAAAATTGTGGTCTTTTAGCCTTCAATCTCTTCCTCCTTTCACTTTTTTCTTTTGCTTGAATTCTCAAAGAAGAAAGAGAGAAGTGGCAAGTGGGTGTGGGGTTGGTAGTTCATAAATGTAGGAACAAACGAATTTGCCAAAATGCCGAGTGAAGTTAATTAACTATTGGGAGTTGGAGGACAAATTGCAAATGCGGGCCAAGTGTGATGTACTCAAATTCACATAAGTGTGAATCAAGGGGCCCCATATGCTGTACAAGATGCCAGCACAAACAAGGGACATGCAGATTGATGGAAATTGTGAACCATTCACCATTCACCATTGTGGTAAATAAGGAAAATACAGGGAGGCAAACCATGTCATACATACACACAATAGACCTGTGATCAGTGAGTGATCACGCCTTTTCTCAATTGACCTTTTTGAGCTTTTGTAGGGATAGATGGCTTCAATTTATGTCTTTTCTACTTTTTTTTTTTTCTTCCTGCTTTTGCTTTACTGATAAGCCGCGTTTCGTTTTCAATCCTAAATCTTGCTATTTCTATTGCATGCTTATTGAATATATATCCTCTCAATTAGCTTCCCTGAAGATAAAGTTGTATCTGAAATGTTTTCGGCTTCTCACACATTTTTGAGTTTCCAACCCTCTCTCCTAGCTAGTTGTATGAAGTTAAGAGAGTATAATGTAATGAAATATGTGGTGACAATTATTATAGTGACACTCAACATGATTATGATTCAAGTCATTCATGTATATCATTTGTCTTCTTTATTTATTGTATAATCATGAATATTTTCTGTCATGTCATACGATGATTTCATAGTTATGTATATTTTTGTTTAAAGTCTATTTAGGGTGTTTCTAACTTTTTTTTTTTTACCCATTCAAAAATTTATAAATTTTTATTACTAATAGATCATTTATATTATTAATAAACTATAAATAATAATTTGATATTATCGGAATCTAGGGTACGTTTGGTACACTGAATGTGGATTACAACAGGAATGATAATCTTTATTACTAGGAATAAAAGGTGTTGTAATGGAATAACTAGACCTATTTATTAGTTTGGTTGTGAGTTGTAACATTAGAATAAAACTTATGATCTATTTTAGGAAATATCTCATTCATACAAATATATTTCCTAGAAAATAATATATTTTAAATTTTAGAGAGATGAGTTATTTTTTGATGATTTTTTATTTCCATAATTGTTAGGTGGATATGAAAAATTTATTTATTTGGAAATATATTAATATTAGAAATTATTACATCTACTAAGGAATAGCTATTACAACCCTTTTAGAGAGGAATAGCTATTCCTCATTTTAAAGAATAGCTATTTATAAGGAATGACTATTCCATGTAATAAAAATTTAACCAAACTATTGAATAGCTAAACCATAGGAATAACTATTACATTACAGTGCTTATTACAGTCTACCGAATGTGCCCCTATTTACAAACTTATGTAATCCAATTTCAAGTCTATATCAGTAAAGTTTTAGACAAATATAAATATAAAAATATTATATTATATATATTTAAATCAAGCATCATGTTCATAAGTTTATTTACGAATACATTATTATGTTTTAGTTTAATTTTCTTAGTTTAGGGTACGTTTGGTATGCTGTAATAGCTCCTGTAATGGAATAGTTATTCATGTGTAATAGCAATTCGGTCATTTGGTTGCATATTTTTATTACATGGATTAGTTATTACATTGGAATAACTATTCTTTAAATTGAAGAATAGCTATTCCTCTTTAAAATGGATGTAATAGCTATTCCTTAGTATATATAACAGGTTTTAAAATTAATATATTTCCAAAAATATAAAGTTTCCTTATACATCATCTTTTACAGGCTTTCCATATGTAACAACCAAACTTATGAATATTAATAGTTATTCCATTATAATGTCTTCTATTCCCAGTAATAAAGATTACTATTCCTAATGTAATCTACATTCAGTGTACCAAACGTACCCTTAGTTTATTCCCAACCCTATCTTTGTTATTATAAATTATTATTGCTGTCGGTGTTATGAGTTCAAAAGAATGAGGCATGGTTGTTTGATTTCAATTAATAATGAACAAAAGAGTACTTACTTCTGATGAAGTTCTTGTTAGTGCTTCTCTCATAAATGGCAATGAGTAGTCTAACATCAGTTGGGCATCCTTTCACCACTAATCATAGAGAATAGAGAATCTCATCTTAATTGATAGTTGAATTTGACAGGGCAAAATGAATTGACCCCTTGTAAATTAATTAATTACCCAAGTTAATTAATTAGTAAATTACATGCAATGACGTGGTAGCACAAACAAATCACCAAATAACTAAATGCAGTGGAAAATAAATTTGATATAAGTGATTTGTTTATGAATGGGGAAAACCACCGAGGCAAAACCTCACCAGGTGAATTTAAGGTCACCACTTCTAAGAATCCACTATTATCAATCAAAAGCGGTTACAAGTATAAGGAATCTTACCAAACCCTTTGGCATATCCCGAAATACTAACCTATAGTTGAACCCTTACCCCAATACTTAATTGGACTTGTATTGTAGCGGTAATCTCTCTGTTCAATGCACAAATCCCAGTACATGACTAACCAATGATGCACGGATCCCAATATGTGACTAACTCCACCAACTTGAAGAAGATATTGGCTGCAAAATTTTTCACTTCATCAACAATGAAGATCATGAAGCTCCTTGATTACAAAACCCTTGGCATAAAGACGCAATAACTTCTTCAGAGAGAATGATGAATTAGAGCAATTTCTGCCTCTGGTCATACAATGCATGCGTGACGGCCTTTAAAAAAATCCTTATATATGTCTATGGTTGTGAGAAAAGAAACCCTACACAAATACATAAGCATTGGCTGAAAATCAGATCTGGAATTTCTGATTTCATAATTCTCGACAGATATAGCTTGTGTCGAGCTTCTGTCGAGCTTCAACATTAAATCTCGATAGAAGTCTTTTTGTCGAGATTGCTATCGAGTTTTAATGAACAACTCTTCTTCACTTGTTTCTTGGTAAGATCTTCATGGCTTTAACACTTGACTTGAACAACGTGTTTCTTGAAGTCTTAAACCCATCCTAGATCTACCCTGTAACACCCCGACCCAACTTTATAGTTAAATTATATGTTTGAGTAGTTAATTATTATTTTTAAGCCATTTCCTTTCTATAATTAATAGAAGAGTATTTAATAAAAATATTATTTTATAATGCCTTTGAATAAGAATTGTCAAGATTATGAATAATTAATGGCTATTTGTATTATAATATATACTAAGTATGTACAAAATTATATTAAGTGGTTGAATTATTGGATATATAGTTGTTGGTGTTTAATCAAGTGTTTAAGGTAAGAGTTTATATGCCAAGTTATTTTATAATTTGGGTCTTTATAGAATATAAGCTTATAAGGGGGGGTGGAAAGTAATTTTGAAAAAGTTTAAAGGGTGACCCATCAACCCTTTTCCCTTAGCATTACACGTGCCCCACCCAAAATCCATTTCTCCCTTATCTTTTCTTGGCTGCACCAGAAGGTTCAGCTCCTATTCTTCTTTCGTTGTTCTTATCAGCAGCACTTCTCTCTCACTTTCTTACCAACAGCTCTCTCTCTCTCTCTCTCACTCTCACTGAAATCATATATCTCATTCTAAGAAAGAAATTAAAGGATTAGCCCTAAGATTGCAGTTTCAAAATTTGTGGGTAAGTAAATAAAAACCTCATATTATTATGGGTATTTTAATGGTGGAATGATTTGTTTTAGTTTCACTTCTATGTTCTCTAATATGATTGTTAAAAGTTGAAATTTATGGTTTGTGAAATTAGGAAATTATGAACTTGTAAGTTTATATATATATATATATATATATATGCTGTTTTAAGAAGTTTTGAAACTGTATTGGTGATTTGTTGAAGGTAGATTAGGGTTTTTACTAATTAATGATTATATATGATTAAGGAAGTAAGAAAAAGTTAGGATGAGTACTTTTGATGTTACTGTTGAGATTTTTGTTGTATTTAATTTTGTTATAAATGGTTAAATGACTATATGTAAGTGTTTTTTAACATATCTAATGAGTGTATAAAAATCCCCATATGATAATAAGACTATTTGCAATCATTTTATGATTTTACAAGAAAATGTTTCAAAGCTGCCTCTGTGACAGATTCTGTGTTCACGCATGATAAATTATGTATTAAATTGTATACAGTGAATTAGGATGCTAGGAGTAATTCTTATGAATTCTAAGACACGTATGGTTCTAATGGAAGTGGTCTCACAGCCATTGGATTAATATAAAAATAATTATTTAATTTCTAAGTTGCATGAAATTCTGTCAGGACAGATTTGAGCATGTTGTCTTTTATGATTTTTAATAAATCATGACTTTATACTTTGGCTCTGAAATTGATATGGTCTTTACTAGATATGTAGAGGAGTTTCTCTGTAAAATTGCATGAAGATTGGATGTGATTAGATAGCCCATTTATATTTTACAAATGAGGCATATATTGCTGAAATGAGCAGTAAATAGTAAATGATAACTCTGACTTTGAGAATTTAATTCTAAAGTTGGGATGAATGTTATGAGCTATAAATTAATATGCTTATCTTTTGGTATGTTTAGATCATATATTAATTTTGTATAACTTTATTCAAGGTTTAGTACTCTAAAGGAGTGGTTCTAAACCATTTTATTGCTTTTTCATGTTGCTATCTTGTTTAACGTGTTATATGCCGCCATATGAATGTATATGGTTACATAACCATGCTTAGAGGATTTCATGTATATGCATGCATTATTGCCCTAATCTTAAAGCACCTTTTGAAATGAAGTTGACTTTTCTAAAGATATCAGATTAGTGTGAGAATGTTGGTTTCTCTATGATTTAGTACATCATATTATTTGATGAATGTATTTTGTGTTTGTGGGAACCTTGTTGAGGTGGGATTAGGATTTTCTTGATTTTAAGATATAGGTTTTGAGATAAATGTGTAAGTTTATGATAAGAAATAATTGATAGTACTAAGTTTTGATATTTGGTTTAGGTGTTACCAGCCTAGGTCTGAGCTCCTTTGACTTTAGGCTCTTGCTTTCTCTGCTTTTAGGTAAGGGATAAGTTATATGAGCATTTGGTAAGTCATGAGATTATTTTAAAGTGTATTATGCATTAAAAGGTTTTTGATTAGAAATATAACATATAATCATGTTTCATACAAAGATATGCTCGTGAGCTTTTGAAACCTTATGTATAATTTAAGCATATTGATGCTATTACTAATTTCATGAACATGATGTTTAAAGAAAATAATGGAAATGCTTTTATTATGAAATGTTATGTAAACTATGAATTTCAGTATGATGTATAAGTATAAAATGTTTTCGGGTTATGTCCTTTGGTGATTTGAACTCAACCAGTAGGGGTTAAATTACTGTCTTTTCATGAAAAATATTATCTGATTGACCATTAAAAGTGGGACTGGCTCTGCCGTACTCGCCCTTGTTGGTTACAGCTAACTTGTGGAGGATGCCAACTGACCCCTATGGTTGAAGATATGTATTATGATGTGATCCTGGGAATCCCTAGTGTTGTGGGGAATGCTAGATGCGTAACACAGTGATGCTAGAAGCCTCTCAAATAAGTACAGACTTATCAGATATGGACAAACCAATATGTTATTTGTAAACAACTATATTATGTTATTAATCATGAGAGAATGATTTTATTTAAATGTATTGTGAAAAGTTAAAAGCTCTCATGAAAAGAAGAAGTTTTTGATGAAAAGAAAAGCTGTTCTTTAAAGATAAAAGTTTTTGAAATTTTGTTGTGCTTTAAAAATAAAGAATATGATGAAAAAGTTTTAGTATTCTGTAAAGATAAAGCTTATGATGAAAGTACAAGTTTATGTTAAAAATTTATCAGATATCTGTTTTTATGAAACGTTAAGTTTTATGACTATGAAAGTTATAATATTTTACGAGAAGAAGTTTATAAAGAAAAGCTTCTTATTCGTTAAGATGTTTCTAGTTTAAGACAAAATTACCAATTATCTGATTTAAGTTAAAATTATTATTTTGTAATGAGAATATATATATATATATATATGTATATGATATTAAACAATCAATATTACATTTGGTGACTTTGTAAGAAATGAAAGAAGTTCAATCCGAAAGGTTTTGGTAATATTATTCTGATAAGAAAAAGGAGAACAATTATTTTTCTGATGAAGAGTGTATAAGTTATTATTATGAATAGTATAAAATACTATGAATGAAAAGATGTTCTCCTATCTGAATATTTATAAAATGAAATGATTTGATTTACATGCATTCTTATTAAATTCTTGTGTATCTTACTGTTACTTAGCTGTGTAGCTCACCTCTTCCACTTTTTCAGTTAATAGGTTTTATTTTGAAGCAGAGGGAGTCTTAGTCGAGTTTTGGAAAGAGTTGGTTTTAGTTTTAAAAGTATGGATTCCAAATTGGAAATTTGATGTTTAGCTTTGTAGTATTGTGTATTTTAGGATCTAAAGAAAGTTGTGTACCTTAAAGTATTAAGAGATGTATTTTGTGAAATTTAGAATTTGAGTAACTGGTGAATTATGCTATTCTTTGAGTACAGTGTAGATGCTTTGAATGTCAAGTGAAAAGTTATACCTTTTAAGTAAAGAAACAAAGATGTTAAGAAAGAGGGAAGCTTTTGTAAAAGTTTTGGAAAAAGTTTAGTTGGTTCTTGTTAATACCAGGTTTAGGCTTGATATTAACATGCCGGTCATGGTCACAAATCCGGATATTGGGTTTGGGATGTGACATATCCAATTACAAGTAAAGTGCATTTTGTCAAAAGATTAGCCAATTACATAAAATATGTCCTTAACAATCTCTCCCTTTGGAAATTTGTGACAAAACCATAACAAAACAAATAATCATGAGAGAAGTCTTAAATCACTAAACTTATAGCCACTTGTTGTATTACAAAATAAATCTATCCCTACTACAAACTCTTGAAAAACTTTGCAAGAAGAGAGTTCATGGCAAGATAGACTTTCACAACTTATCTTTTTGAAACACTAAAACAAAACTCATCAAGGCATCATGTGTGAAACAAAAATAAATATTGCGTACATAAAGAAACGTGTGTATAAAGAGAAAAAAGAAACAACATATGTAGAGGTAGGTGAAGAAAAGCATACATCATCATCATATATATGGAAAAAAAAAATACAATGTATGTAATAAATGTTCACAAGATCGGTATACAAAAGGCTAATGTAAAAAGAAGAACAGAAAAGTACATGTAAACCTCACTACATCCCTCAAAAAGATATACACACTCCCCCTAACAAAAAATGTCTTATACTAACTCTCCCCTTAAGTACAAGACTACTCTCAAAACCAAAACTACTCTCCCTTTTTGTCACGAACGACAAAGGGTAAGTCATTGAGAGGTCATCATCTCATTATCACCAGAAGAGCTAGCATCATCCTCATCATTATCAGCATCATCAGCCAAGGCCTTTGGAGAAGAAGAAGGTGAAGGAGCAAAGCCAATCATGCAAGCTTGTTTGTGGGCAATGCGACTGACTCGGGTGTTCATCTGACACATCTCATCTGTGAGATAGTCAAGACGACCACCAAAGTCAGCCTCCATCTGTTGAGGTTGCACCACGATGGCCTTCAGGGTCTCTCCACCAACCGGGGAAGGAGAAGGAGCCAAGGAAGATGGAACAACAGAAGTTGCAGGATCGGTCGTCTCCACTCATGGCCGCTTCGGTCGAAGCTGGGCCTCACTCTGCTGGACAGAACCAGTGCATACGACACTTATAATGGTGAAGAGAGGAGAGAGAGGAATGTGAATGTGAAAGTGCTGAAGGATCCGCATGATAGCCGAAGGAAAGATGAGCTTTTCGCGAGTAGTGGTATCCTGATACACATCTATGATAGATGTAATGAGGTGAAAGGGAAAGTTAATGGAAAGATCCTTCATCAAGGAAAGAAGAAAATAAGCACGAGGCTTAGTGATGGAGTTATAGTGAGACAAAGGAGTGAGAGTGAATGTTATCACCATGTTAAGGAATCTCGGGCTTTTGGCAAAGCCCAAGCATGGGGTGTTTAGCTTACTACCCCATATAGAAGGAGCCTTACAAAAGTGAGAGATAAGCTTGTCTCTGGACACAGTCCGTAAACGATCACAGCTAGGGTAGTCAGGATGCGCTACCCTAGGAACGTGTAGTACCTCGGATATAAGATCCGGAGTAACTACGATACGTGTACCTCAAAATGTCGTAACAAAACGAGGTACAGAGGTATCGATGCCGTGCATATTGGAGTAAAACTCCTGAATAAACACGACTAGACACTTCTCGGGTTTCCCACAGAGGGACTCCCATCCTCGAGTTTAAATGACTTCGGGTAGAGTAATGTTGGAGAAGTACGATAGAATGACTTGGCGTTCCGAATGAACGCCACGGTTCTGGAAGTTCTCAAAGAAGTTCGTCTTGGCATTCTTATCACGGAACTAAATATGAAAGGGAACAAGATGATCAGAAGAGGATGACCTAGAACCACGAAGAGGGTTCCAAGCCAGAGTGGATTTTCTTTCTTTGGTGCCATAACACAGTCTATCCGAGAGAGAGAAAGAGAGAAATATAGAGACACAAGTTCAGAATAGGAAAGAAAAGAAAGAACGTATGCATGAAAAATGCATGAAAAATGCATGAACATGTGACGTGCAAAATAAAAACATCATGGGTAAAACCCAATCCAAACCTATTAGCACTCATAACAATAATCAAGCACACACATCTAATATGCATGAAACATTGTTATAATGCAATGAGAATGCAATGCATGATCATATATCAACAATTTCACAAAACCCAACCCAAAAATTTCATGAAAAACTCAAAAACCCCAAAATTTTTGAAAAACCCCAAAACTTAGGTTTAAATGCATGAAATGTATGAGAAAGAGAAGATTTAGAGGTCATACCGCAAGAATGAGGCTTGAACTAGGCCGAAAACTTGATTGGAGTGAAGATTTGAGTGAGGGAGATAAGATTAGATCGAGAGAGAGAGAGAGATTTTTGTCGAGAGATATGAGAGAAAGTGAAATCTGAATTGCACCTCAGCTATATATAGAAAATGAAGCTCGATGGATCGAGGTTTGTATTGAGAATCTGTCGAGCACTAAATCTTGACAGAAATTAATCTATCGAGGTGTTGTCGAAGATTTGTCAACGGCAAACGAGTGATCTCGATGGATCGAAGATTTGTTGAGAAGCTATCGGTCAGACAGAATGCTCAGAAATTTGGTTTAATGGATCGAAGAAGCTATTGAAAATCTATTGAGAAGATACCCAGAATTCTCGATGGATTGAGAATCTGTCGAGATCTCTCGAGAAAAGAGAAAGAAGGCTCAATAGAAAGAGAATCTGTCGAGAAGCTCTCAAGCTTGAAGAAAATGAGTTTTTCAAGGAGGAAAAACATAGAAAGATGAATGCAACAAGCAAGTTACTCAACTAAAGATCCAATCAACATGTTAAGCTCTCAAGACATCTCTTAACATATAAGCATAGCATCCATAGATCCAAAAGCGCACACACACACACACACTAAATGAGTCTAACCAATTTTATATTTCAGAAACAAGTTAAGACAGTTTAGTGAGCATATATTAACACATGTATTCCTTATGATGGCCAAATTATATTGTACCTTCACATGTATCAAAAGTAACGAAGAATTTTGCGTGTTGTGTGTGAAACATAGCAAGAGTGCATAAGTTTCTTATATTATGACGATTTGAGGTATGAGAAAATTTAATATACTCACACACAATCATAACTGTTTGATGGGGACTATCACCTTTGAAGTACATCATATAACTCCCACATCTCTTAAAAACATGCTTACAACCATTTTTAAAAGCATTTTGATTATTTTTGCTTTTATATTCTTTGCATATTTTCTTTTTGAACATATCATACATGAGCATATAAGAGAGAGAAGAAAATACCCAATTATGTAAGCCAAAACATTACAATTTTGTTATGCTGAAGCACACAGATGTTGTACATGATTGGCGGATTTTAGTGGTGAGATGGTTATTTATGCATTTCTCTTAGGATTTTCTAGTCCTTCCTATCAAAAACAATGATATGAGTATTAAGTATAAAAGATTATTTAATCGTACTCATCACCAAAACGAGCCACAAAGCTCACTTGATTAGTTGTGCATTAAAATGCTCATCTAAACTACAAGAGATACAAAGTTTAGAAATTTTGTTTCAATGGCCATCCAAGGTACACAAGTACCAATATACACAAACACACATTGTTTTTGTAATTTTTTTTTTATTTTTCAATTTTTGATTTTTATTTTTATGTAAAACAAAATAAAACAAAACTGAAAACAAACAAAACAAAAACATGAAGGAAAGAAACACACAAAGCATAAAGACTAGATTGACTCAAAAACAACTATAAAGCAAAACAAACAAGTTATGCAAGAACATAAAGGGAGAGAGAGAAAAAGTGACTGAATTACTTTGAGCCCTTTTCCTTCCACACTTTGGAATTGGAGAAAGGACCTTTCCTTTTTGTGAACCTTTGATCCTGAGGTGAGGGGGAAGAATTGAATCCATTAAGGCTCGAAAGGAACATAATGGCCTTAAGAAGATCTCCCAGAGGAGCCAGAGAGGATGGAAACTGATTCTGTTTTCCTGACGAGAGCATGCTATTCCTTTCTTGAGAGGCTAACCACTTATAGCAATTTGGATGTGTATGCCCTGAAACTTCGCAGTGATGATAGAAATGCGGCTTCTTTTGTTCAGACTTTTTGTTGTTTTCCTTAGTCTTAGGGTTTCTAGTTTCTTTCTTTTCAACCTTAGAGGGTGCTCCTATAATAGATTTGCCTTTATTTATGTTATCACTAGCTGTTTCAGTTTTAGATTCATTGTTCTAGAGGAGGCAATATAAGGAGAAGAGAAATCCTACCCCAAACCGGTTTTGTCAGAAGCAGCTTTCTAAAAACTCAACATCTCGTCGAGTTTTGCACTAGAATTCCTCTCCAATTGAGTTTTGACTTGTAACAGCTTCGCCTTAAGCTTTTTTTTCCTTTCAGCAAGGAAGTTGCTCTCGAACCGCAAAGCTCCAATGGTTTGATTGGCTTCATCAACCTTGGTAGAAAACTCCTCTCGATCTAGCTCTGCATCTCTCAGCTTCTTGGTGGCCAGCCTATACAGTTTCCCATGCTTTTAAAAAACCTTGTACAATTTTGCATAGGCTGTATGGATGTCATCTTGTTCATCCATTTTCTCAAACTTAGATTCCACCAAGTCCTCTTTTTCATCCATTACTTCTACGATCCCTTCAGTAGGATCTACTGTAGCAGTGAAAGCACTCAAGATTCCCTCGTCATCACTATCATTTGACTTAGTCTCAGGCTCAGTATCACTCAAGGTAACAGCAAGAACCTTACTTTTCCCAATCAATTTGAGATATGTTGGACATTCTTGTTTCATGTGTCCAAAACCTTGACATCCAAAGCACTTTGGTCCGGAAGAAATAGTATACTGACTGCTATCCTTAGCATCCTTCTTCCCTCTGTCTTGACTTTTGAATTGTGAAGAATTGGATTGCTTACGGTTCTTATCAAAACCTTTCACATTGACATTCTTCATGAACTTCTTGAATTGCCTTGTAATGTAGGACTTCATCTTGGAATCTTCATCATCTGAAGACTCATCAGTCTCATTACTTTTGGCCTTCAGTGCCATACTCTTACTTTTGGTTCCTTTCCCAAGTCTAGTCAAACCCAATTCATAGGTTTGCAAGTTTCCAATAAATTCTGTCAAAGGAATAGAGTCAATATCCTTTGATTCTTCAATGGCAATGATCTTGGCATGGAATCTTTCAAGCAAAGACCTTAGCACCTTTCTTATGACCTTGGGTTCGGGAATAGTTTCCTTAAGATTAAAGATTGAGTTCGATATGTCCTTGAGTTTGGCATAAAACTCATCGAATGACTCATCTTCCTCCATCTTAATCTCCTCAAAGCTTGTAGCCTTTGAAGTTTGGAATCTTTAACAGCCTTAGTTCCTTTATAGGTTGTCTGGAGAATGATCCATGCTTCCTTTGCAGTTTCAATCAAGGATATTTTCTTAAATTCCTCATTCGTAACCACGCTAAAAATGGCATTCAATGCGTTGCTGTTGTAGTTTGTTGCTTTGATCTTTGTATCATCCGAATCAGTCGGTGCTTCCTTTGGCTTAGTCCAACCAATCTCCACAGCTTGCCATACTTTCTCATCTAAAGATTGCATGAAAACTCTTATGCGTACTTTTCAGTATGCATAGTTAGTGTCATCAAATAAAGGAGGTATAATAAGAGACTGTCCTTTATCCATGGCAAACAGGGGTCAATGGATTACACAACAATGATTAAACCTAATCAGAGTGTGTCTGCTTTGATACCACTTGATAGGGCAAAATGAATCGACCCTTTGCAAATTAATTAATTACCCAAGTTAATTAATTAGTCAAATTACATGCAATAGCGTGGTAGTACAAACAAATCACTAGATAACTAAGTTTAATGGAAAATAAATTTGACAGAGGTGATTTGTTTATGAATGGAGAAAACTATTGAGGCAAAACCCCACCGAGTAAATTTAAGGTCACCATTCTCGAGAATCCACTATTATCAATCACAAGTGGTTACAAGTATAAGACTAAACCCTTTGGCCTATCTTGAAATATTAACCTACAGTTGAACCTTTACACCAATATCCAATTGGACTTGTATTGTAGCGGCAATCTCTCCGTTCAATGCGCGAATCCTAGTATATGACTAAGGTTATGATACATGGATCCTAGTATGTGACTAACTCCACCAACTTGAAGAAGATGTTGGCTGCAAAGTTCTTTACTTCATCAGCAATGAAGATTAGGAACCTCATTGCTTGAACAACCCTTGGCGTAAAAACGCAGTAACTTTTTCAGAGAGAATGTTGAATTAGAGAAATTTCTGCCTTTAGTCACACAATGCATGCATGACGGCCTTTAAAAAAATCTTTATATAGGTCTAGGGTTGTGAGAAAAAAAACCCTACACAATACATAAGCATTGGCTGAAAATCAGATCTAGAATTTCTGATTTCATAATTTTCGATAGATACAGCTTGTGTCAAGCTTCTGTCGAGTTTCAACATTAAATCTTGATAGAAGTCTTTCTGTTGAGATTGCTGTCGAGCTTTAATGAACCGCTTTTCTTCACTTGTTTCTGGGTCAGATCTTCATGACTTTAACACTTGACTTGAACAACATGTTTCTTGAAATCTTAAACCCATCCTAGATCTATCCAATTACAAGTAAAGTGCATTTTGTCAAAAGATTAGCCAATTACATAAAATATGTGCCTAACAGAATTTGATACAATATCAGAATTTGCTGAAGCGCATAGGTTATCGTACATTTATCTTCGATCTTTCGGTCTAATCCTACATTGTAATTTAGATATAAAACTTTGGATAAAGCTTACGCACATACAACGGTACAGGTTTTTAATGCAATAAGGACACTTCTTAGTGTTTTAGTTTTTAATTTTTATGTACACTTTTTAAAAATTTTAATTTAATATCACATGACAAACTAAGCCATTATAAAACTTGCCATACATAATTGTGTCTCATTAATACCCATACCATCAACTTTCTCTCTTAGACCGAGCTAGCTTAAGGGTATGTTTAGTTGGAGGTGGAACAGGGAGGTGAAAAATAAATGAGAGAAAATATGGTTTAAGTGTTGTTTGGTAAAGAGAGAAAGAAAAGAAATTTTTTGGTGGGGCATACGCATTTTCTCTCCTTGCCTACCAGAAATTCATCTTTTCGAATTGGAGAGAAAAAAAGAGTGAAAACTCTAGTCCTAACACAATGAAAAATTGCTCCCAAATTTTTAATGCTTCTTAAGAATCTCTCCTACCCCTACCCACTTCCCCCACATAGTTTACACACCTTTATGTCTTGTTTTGTTTGTATCTCCTCTTCACTCTCCTTAGCTCAAATGTAATTCATCTCACCCTTTTTTTTCCATGTTTTGGTTACTCTCTATTTTCTAGATTTTTTTTGTCGCCCAGTTTTTTTTGTTTCCACCCAGCAACATGTCCATATATATATTTATTAGATTATAATATCTATAGTAACAAAAAAAATAATATAAGTTTATATATATGACGTGTTAATTTTTATATTATTTAATGAGTACAAATAAATTATTTTTTACATGTTATAAACTACAATTTCTATCCTTTCACTTTCCTCCTTAACCAAATAAAAGAGTTTTACACTCCTTTCGTTTTTCCACCATTCCATCCAAAAACATGAGGGAAAACTAAATCATTTCTATCCTCCTACTTTTCCATCCTCTCACCAATTTTCTATCCTCCCACTTTTTCACTCCTCCAGCCAAATGGACCCTAAGATTTGCCCATCATTAATGGCGACTCTAACTTTGACGAGGGCTCTTACTTGTCGCCATTATGCCTATCATTGTTGGTGGCTCTTGTTCGTTGCCATTACCACTGCCAACTTCGGGGGAAGCTCCTTTTCATCCAAGCGTAGCTCCTTTGCTTCCAAACATGGGTTCTTATCCCTTTCTCCACCAAACCAAAAATGTCTCTAGTCTTCTGTGAATTAAGAAAATCAACTAATAGTTTTAATCAATCACCAAAAATATTATCACCAAAATTACCAAGCCAAAATATCAATCACACATAAGTACACATAAATTTACATGGAAAACTATTTCTCCTTGAAAGGAAAAAAACCACATGACTAACTTCGAATCAATCTGCTATTAGAAGATCAATTACAATACCTCTATCAAGTGTATATCTCACGGTTGAAGAAAATTTCATATTTTTCTTTGCTCTCACACACTCATTGCGCTCACTTTATACGGTTTCTTCTTCTTTTCAAATATACTCACTATGCTCATTTTGGTTTCTTCTTATTTCTTCACATTATGACATCAAACAAAGTTTCACAAATTCTCCTTGATTTGTGCGCTTAACAAAAAATGTTGTCAACAAAATCCAAATCATGTTATCTCTCTCCTTGCACTACCTCTCAAGCGATAATCCATTTTTCTCTCTTGGTTTCATACTTAATTCTATTTTTTTTCCCTCTTCCTACTAGGAAGGCCCCTAGGGCAAAGCCATCAAATTATTTGTAGCACTGTCTATTTATAAAACTAAATTCATGTTTCTTCATAGACGTAGAATACATTACTTCTTTGACAATGAGTAGGCTTTCCTTCCACTGCAAGGATTAACATTTTCTTCCACTCTAAGGGATAACCTTTTCTTCCACATCAAGGAAACCTAATAATAATGAAATTAAATTTTCCTTATTCAAAAAGAAAGCAAAATGAGCTTTCCAATTCACAATTAGAATTTGAGGTAATTTCCCAACAAATCGATCTAATTACTTTTTTGATTTTTTTTTTGATATCTTGCTTGTTTTAAGTCTGATTTGGACCCATGAACTGTCAAACTGGAGGGAATTAAATTATCTACAACATGGGCCAAAAGTCATTCTGATTGAACAATTAGATCTCTTTTGGTAAAAAATGGGGGTCAAATATAGGCTAATTGCAATAAAACTTGATCAAACTTTTAAATAATGCTTAAAAATATTAATCTTCACATGAATCCTGAAATTCAGTATCTGGGTGAATTTTTTTTACTTAGTTTGACCGCTAGTCAACTTGGTCAAAAACTAGTCAACAAGAGAGTTTTGGTCATTTTGACCTTAAGCATGGAAAACAAGGTAATCTAACATCCAATCCGGATAAAGTTCCAACATGGTTAGCTTTCTCTTATTGCCATGATCAAAACAGTGATTTTTACAATTTTTTGGAAAAAAGATGGGATTTTGGCACGCAAAATGACAATTTCAAAAATAGGTAATGTAAGATTACCCTTATTTAACAAGGTAATCAAATTACCATGATTTATGATAATGTGAAAATTTTGGTAATCTTAGATTACCGCAATGTAATGCACGTACAAACTAACAAACCAAACACTATAATTTTATTGTTACGGTAATGTGATTTTATTGTAATGAAAATTACAGTGAACTAAACACCTTTGAAATGTTCAGTAAAATGTCTGAGTAAAATGTGAATCATTAATAACGATTAATAATTGCTGGGGTGTTTCAGCAATTTTGGTCGCAGTAATTATTACCTAGCATATTCGTGTAGGGGGATGTTACTGTTGGTGTGTTTAGCATAAAACTGAGTTTTTAAATGAACACTCTTTGCGTCTGGTTTGTCAAAGCTGGTGATGTATTATTATAACATGGCTTTACTATTTGTTTGAAGCAGCTATGTGATAAAACCTGTTTGCTAAATTTGTTAATTATTTCCACTTATGTCAGGTCTGTCCTATATTATACCCAAACAACGGTCTCTCATTATTCTCTCAAGTCCCAGCCAAGATGAAACCTTCAACTGCTTTGAATTTTGCTAATTTTCTATTGTGTGAAGCTATCGAAGCTGTGAGTTTAATTTATGTGACAAGGTGAATATTTTAATATTTTATATCAATAGCTATTTTTTAGTATTTTTTTCTTTTCTTTTGGGTAAACCTGAACAATCTTTATTTAAATGCATTACAGGGGATAATATCTAGGATGTTAAAAAGTGGATTACTGATTTACTTCCCACCCAAAATTCCGCATAGCATATCTTGCTAGTGAGTGTGCTCCTGCATTGGCATTCTTCGTGCAAACGATACTCGAGCTTCAACAAAGCTTATTTTATTCTCTCATGAATAGTGATTTATCATGTTAAATTGGTCGTTCATTTTTATGTTAATCACAAAAAAGTTGCAATGTTATTTTATCATTTTTTTTTTGTTGTTGATAATTTGATAATTATTATAATGGGGAATGGAGGATTTGAACTTTGAATATTTTAAAAACATCAAAATGTGCGAACTAGTTGAACTACAAGCCTACAAACCTCTTGGCGTTATCCTACCTTTCTAATTTGTGAGGTTTAATTCAAATAATTTCAGATGAATCCTTTGAAATTAAATTTAATGCAAAGACACGTGTGTATGATGTATGCTTGTACAGATACATACGGACCAAGGAACCAAAAAAGAAGCAAAAGCTGAGGGTTGCCAATGCCCCTAATACAGTTTAAATGGATTATATAAAAAAAAAAAAATACAGTTTAAATGGTCCCTCAGTTCTCCATACAAACAAAGGCCAGAGGGCACCGCTGCTCCATATTGACTTTGCTAATGCAGCAATACTACTAAAGGTTCGCGTCAAAAGGACCTCTGAGATAGTAGGCCCATTATTATTACTTCAACCATGTGAAGATGTAAACGGGCCGATTTCACGACCAAAGTACTTTTTATTTTTATTTTTTTTCGAAATACCAAAGTACTTTCTTCAGTACAAAGAGTTTCTTCATGTTGCAAAAGCAACCGCACTTTGTGTAAGAGCATTCACATCCTAAAATTTTATCTCATCCTATTTTATCATTTCAAAAAATTACTTTATCAATTATACCATACTATTTTACAATATTGTCAGCATCCTAATTTTTATTTTACAATACAACATATTAAAATAATATATTTATATAATAAAAATATATATCCTAAAACCCAAATAAAAGCAAAAACCCAAAACCCGGTGAGAGAGAGAGAGGAATTGATAAAGTGAGTAAAATATTAGTTTTTTTTAATTTTTAGAATAGTGCCATAGTGTAATTCTAAAGGAAGAATTGCACTGTAGCACTATTGCAAATTTTTTTGCAATAGTTGATGTTTGCAAGTCCTGATGCTGGGCTTGTTTGGTACATTAATGCTAAAATTCTCTTACATATAGCATTTGCAATACCAAATGTGAATGCACTTAGAGACTCTTTATAGTCTTATATTGTGAGCTTCAAATGCTATGAGGTTAGAAATAAATGTATGACCTTACTTAGAAGCTCAAGTTACCTATGAAATTCCAAAGGTAAAACAAATAGTTATGGATAGCGGCATTCAATTATATATATATATATATATATATATATATATTTTTTTTTATATATTAAATGATACTCCATCTTTCATAATTGTCAATTAGTATATTATTTAAAAAAAAAAATCACATTCAATAAAAAATAAAATAAAAATAATACAAGAATTTGTTAGATTTCATTTTCAATCATTTTCTGGTGTATCGCCAGGGTTTCCTACTAGTTTCCAATAAAAACTAAAAACAAAAACTTGGCTTTTATTATTGTTTGCTTAAATATTAAAAAAAAAAAAATCATTTCCTTCCCTAATTAATTCCTCAACTCAGTTGGCAACTAGACGCAGTAAACGAAAACTAAGGCTAGGCAAAGGCTTCATATTCTTAGGAATCTAATTTCCCAATTGGAAACAAATGAATCCAAGAACTCACACAGCCTAATTGACATTTGGAGAAACACTGTCACAAATGGAACAGTTTGTTTCATCTTTTTTACCTGTTTTTTATAGGACTTGACAACTACAAAATGCCCATATCTTTAAGCACAACATTAATAACAGCCCAATTTTTAGCTCATGATTTTAATCATCATTCTTAATACAAAACTTAAATCAAATAGTTATTCCATACCCAACTCCCAGAATCATGTATGCGTTAAAAACTGGGAAAAAAAAAAAATTCTAAATATGATGGTACATGCAATACATGCAATTATGATGGTACATGCAATACATGTATTGCATGTACCATCATATTTAGATTTTATGAGACATGTGAATTTATATGATATGATAGTACATGCATGTTTAGTTGAGTGAGGAGGGAGAAAGAACCATATAAAGGCAGAAGCAACAACTACATTTCCTAGTAGCAGAAGCAGGAATGGAGACGTAATCCATAAAACGTGGAAATTGTTGACGACATGTCCATGACTTGTGACGAATCCTGTTAACTTGAAAATCGAAATGTCCCTAATATTATCATGGGAGTGCAGTTGATCCCGATTCCAGTGAGTACAAAGACCATCCACAATATGAAGAATTCCTCAGACATTTAACAATTTTTTTTCCACAATTCAAGATAAGATAGAACCTATTCCGTTTCCTCTCTGCATATATTAATTTGGCCGCTCAATGTTCTAGTGATACACCACTGCACAAGTGAGGCATATTGGGAAAATATGCGATTCAATAAAAAGAACGGGAGGATATTGGAAATGTCTGACAATGTCAATGAAAGTTCGACACTGCATAATGATTAGAATCAAACCAAAAGCTTGATAAACAACAAAACAACTGACATTAACCATGAATATATCCAAAGTCTAGCTTAATATCATCACCAAAAAATCATAACTACATGACAACAAATGCTGAAGCAAATTCATACCTCTAATATGTATGACTACTGTATATTTATGAGAATTGGATAGTCTAAGAGGATGGAATGACTACAAATCATTTTTCTGATATGGGAAGTTTGTGAACATAACCATTGCATGCGGAGAGGATATAGGGAAACTCAATAACTTTTGAGTCACTTGTAGAATTTCATATATCATATCACCTGTCTGATATTTCATAACCCGTGGTTCACTAATAACCATCTTCTCCAGCACCTTTGCATTCTTGAGTAGAAACCTTACCACTAAAATGAATACTTCCTTTATGTGGAACAACCTTTTTTTCTAAACCAAAAATCTTGACAGTCGTGACACATAGCAGCAAAGAGTTGAAATAATTCTCCGTTGATTCCCCATGGCTCACTTCATCATAATTGCAAGAGAAGGTAGTGTTTTTCTAGGAACTGCAAAAATAAAAGTACATTAGCCATTTCTTAAGTTCAGTTTTAGATTATGATATTTTGATTTTTTTTGGATAAGTAATGTAAGATTTTTATTAAAAAAAGAAAAAGAAAAGGTAGAACTAGAACTTACTCCCCATGTTAACATGCAATGTACTAGGGATGCTACAAAAATCATCTAAATTACATAAGTCTAGAAACTCCTCAAGTCAAGAAAAAGAATGACATTTGGGACATTGGTCCAAGAAAACATACCTCTAAGATTGGGCGGTGGGAGGATTCGATGTCTATAACCAACTGTGAAAGCTAACAACAAGTTGATATTGTGCTGCCTTACCAAATACGGTGAAGGCTCTTTGCATTTATACACTGATCAGTTACATAGTTTCAGATGTACATGAAGAGTTTGAATTTAAATATACAACAGCTAAATGTTATCTGTGAGCTGGATTGTTGTAATCTTGGCTGTTGTGGTAATCTTGGCTGTTATCCTCCAGTTGTGTGATCTTGATATTTGAGTTTTGAATGGCAGAGGTAATCTTATTCTTAACACGCCCCCTCAAGCTCAAGGATAGAGGAACAACCTTGAGTTTGGTCCAAAGAGAGACAAATTTAGAGGAGGACAGTGGCTTTGTAAAGATACCAGCAATCTGATCACTACTAGAGAGAAAACGAATATTAATTGACTTGCGCGCCACCATATCACGTACAAAGTGAAAATCAATTTCAACATGTTTTGTATGGGCATGGAACACAGGATTGGAGGATAAATATGTAGCACCAATGTTGTCACACCATAAAAGAGGTGAAGGTGAAACAGGAAAGCCAAGTTCAAAAAGCAGAGAAGTCAGCCAAGATATTTCTGCTGCAGTGTTAGCCAAAGCTTTATATTCAGCTTCAGTGCTTGAACGAGCTACAGTAGCTTGTTTCTTGCAACTCCAAGAGATGAGATTAGTGCCAAGATAAATGCAATAGCCACCAGTTGATCTTCTGTCATCGCGAGAATCTGCCTAGTCAGCATCACAGTATGCTTGAAGGAAAGAAACATTGGAACGTTGGAAGTGAAGACCAAAATTGAGTGTATGTTTGAGGTATCGGAGAAGGCGTTTAGTAGCTTGCCAATGAGTAACAGTTGGGCAGTGCATGAACTGAAGAGAGTTTATTAACAACAAAGGCAATGTCAGGCCGTGTAATAGCCAAGTATTGCAGCCCTCCAACTGTGCTACGAAAAAGTGTGGGGTCTTCATAAGAAGTTCCATCAAAGGCAGATAAACTAGTTGAAGTAGCCATAGGTGTATTGACTGGTTTAGCTCCAAGCATGTTAGTTTTCTTCAATAAATCTAGAATATATCGTCTTTGAGAAAGAAGAACACCATTTTCATGAGGAAGAACTTCAATGCGGAGAAAGAAATTCAAAGACCCCAAATCTTTAATGCCAAAATCCACACCAAGTAGTGAAATCAACTCAGTAATGGTAGATGAGTTAGAGTATGTAATTAAGATGTCATCTACATAAATCAAAATATACATAGTAAAAAGATGATTTTTGTAGATGAAAAGTGAAGTATCTGAACAACCACCCTTGAAACCAAGTGAGATCAGCTTGGAAGTAAGTCCGGAAAACCATGCTCTAGGTGCCTACTTTAAGCCATAGAGAGCCTTTTGAAGTTTACATATATGATTAGGATGGTCTAGATGGACATATCTCGGTGCCTGGTGCATAAAAACATCCTTGGAGAGAAAACCATGTAGAAAGGCATTATGGACATCAATTTGTTGAATTTGCTAGCCCAAAGAAATAGCAATGGAGAGAACAATACGTACCGTTGTAGGTTTCACAACTGGACCGAAAGTTTCAGTGAAATCAACTCCAAATCGTTGATGAAAACCTTTGGCAACAAGTCGGGCCTTGTGGCGCTCTATAGCACCATCAGCTTTCCATTTTATGGGAAACGAAACACCCATTTACAGCCAATAACATTGGTGGCAGCCATTGGAGGAACAAGGACCCATGTTTTGTTTTTGAGCAAAGCATCAAAATCCTTGTTCATAGCCTCTCGCCATTCTGGAAACTTACAAGCTGTAGAGTAACAAGTAGGTTCAGAATCACTAAAATCATGTTCAGCCAAGAGAGCCGTGGGGATGGGATAACGAATGGTGCCATCGGTGTGGTTTTGGGGTTTGGAAATATTGTTCTTGGACCTTGTAGTCATTGGGTGGGTTGGCTGAACAGTGGGTTGAGGTTGGATAGTTGGTTCACTTATAAAAGAAGCTGATGAGGTGTTAGCTAAGGAAGAAGAGATGGGGTTTATAGGTGGAGGATGAAGGGTATCTGGAGCAGATTGTGTTGGGTTTTGTAGGATTGGGCTAGGTATGGTGAAGTGGGTTGGTAAGGTGAGTGAAGGAATCGGGCTTGTAGAGATAGGTGAATGGGCCGGCCCAGACTTGGTAACCATAGGCATGACAGACTCAGTGGACTGAGAAGAAGTTGGACTGGAGGGTGAAGAGTTTAGAAAAGGAAAATGGGTCTCCTTAAAAATGACATCTCTGGAGATATATTTTCGGCATGTGGAAGAATGAAGACACCTGTATCCCTTATGCAACAAACTATAGCCCAGAAAAATACAAGGAAGAGAACGAGGTTGAAGTTTATGGGCAGTATAAGGACGAAGATTAGGCCAACATTCACAACCAAAAACTCGTAAAAGAGAGTAATCAGGAGGGAAACAAAAGAGTGTTTCATAAGGAGAGGAATTTTGAAGAAGTGGAGTGGGCAATCGATTAATGAGATAGCAAGCCATTTGAAATGCATCATCCCAAAATTTTAAGGGAACACCAGCATGAGACATTAAAGCAAGGCCAATTTCAACTAAGTGACGGTGTTTACGCTCAATGACCCCATTTTGTTGAGGTGTATGAGGACAGGATAACCGATGTGAGTTGCCATTACTTTGGAGGATTTGGTGGAGGGAGCGATATTCACCACCCCAATCAGATTGAATTGTTTTTATTTTTAGATCAAAGTATCGTTCAACATATTTTTGAAATTTGAGGAATATGGAAGAAACATCACTTTTGCAAGACATTGGATAGAGCCATGTGTATCGACTAAAGGAATCCGCAAGAGAAACATAATATTTATTTCCAGTGCTAGAACAAACAAGGGACAGCCCCCAAGCATCAGTGTAAATCAATTCCAAAGGAGCTGCTACACGAGAATTAGATAAAGGAAAAACTAATCTATGACTCTTAGAACTAAGACACGCTGGACAAGAGCTGTCCATTTTATTTGCAAACACAGGAAGACCAAACTTTGAAACCACATAAGAGACGACTCGCAAGGCTGGATGTCCAAGACGAGAATGCCACTGTGTGAGTGTGGCGCGTTCACTGACAAAGGCAGAGGAAACTAGACGAGAAGAAGGACCATGACGACGGAATAGAGAAGATGGAAATGAATATAACCCATGGTTACTCGAGCCTTGCACCAGAACCTTCCCTGTAGCTCGATCCTTTACAAAGAAACAAGAAGGATAAAATTCAAGATAAGTGTTGGTGTCTTTGGTAAATTTGTGAACAGACAATAAATTCTTTTTAATTAAAGGAACATGCAAAACATCATGTAGAAGAAAAGAAGTAGTGGGTGTGAGAATTTTGGTTTGGCCAATGTGTTTAATATCTAAATTAGTACCGTTACCCATCTTGATTTGGTATGAACCTGTGTACTCTTTAGCTTGCATGTTCAGATTGGCAAGATCAGAAGTTCTGTGATGTGTTGTGCCAGAATCTAGATACCAGGAAGGATCTGTTACGGGATGAGGTGCAGCAAAATAAGCTTGCATGTTTTGATTCGAATCCCTTTGATAAGAGTTGTCAAATCGATGGTAACAGGCCAATGCATCATGTCCAGGTTTGAGGCAGACTTGACAGATGGTGCGAGGAGCTCCAGAAAAAGAGGTCGAACCACGACCACGCCCCCTGCCACGAAAGTTTCTATTGCTATTGTTGTTGGAGTTATGGCCTCTACCAGATGAGAAAAATTGTTGAGACCGACCACCACGACCCCCTCGTGATGATCCTTTCTTTGCTGCAATGTTAGCACTTGCAAGAGCTAAGTCAACAGCAGGTTGGTTTTGCTCAAGCCTGAGTTCATGAGCAAGAAGATGACCGTAAAGATCATCAAGAGTCATTGGATCCACTCGTGTTGTAACTGATGTTACAAAGGAATCATACTCTGAGCCAAGACCGGACAGAAAATATGAGACCAACTCATAATCATTTAGAGGATTTCCTATGGAAGCAAGAGTATCAACTAGATTGGTGTATCTCTTAAAATAATCTGCAACAAAGAGATTTCCCTTTTTCAGTGTGGCAATTTGATAATGAATTTGCATGAGACGTGCTCTAGCTTGAGAAGAGAACATGCGTTCAAGAGTTTGCCAAACATCTCGAGAGGTGAGGCATTTTACCACATGGGTGAGTATAGATTCTGATAGTGATGATGTCAATGCACTGAGGATAAGTTGATCTTAAAGGTGCCATTGAAGGAATTTAGGATTTGTAGTGATAGTGGCTGCGCCATTTGAAGATTGGCTAGTGATAGATTGTGGGGGTGCAGGTTTGGTTCCATCAAGAAAGCCAAAAAGATGGAGACCTTTAATGTAAGGAACAATCTGAGCTTTCCAAAGGAGATAGTTGTCTCGGGTTAATTTGATTGTGGTATTGTGGTGAAGGTTGATGAGGTTGTGAGAGGATGGATTGGTTGTAGCAATGGTGTTGGTAGAGTCAGAAGAGGAAGAGCTGGCCATAGGAATTGACGTTAGTAAAAAAAGCTCTGATACCATGTGAAAACTAACAACAAATTGATATTGTGCTGCCTTACCAAATACGGTGAAGGCTCTTTGCATTTATACACTGATCAGTTACATAGTTTCAGATGTACACGAAGAGTTTGAATTTAAATATACAATAGCTAAATGTTATCTGTGAGCTGGATTGTTGTAATCTTGGCTGTTGTGGTAATCTTGGCTGTTATCCTCCAGTTGTGTGATCTTGACATTTGAGTTTTGAATGGCAGAGGTAATCTTATCCTTAACACCAACGTTTCCACATAAGGTGAACTTTGAAGCAGACTTGCAATGCCAGGGAGGTCCCATTTATCCATGTCTGCTTTCATAGTTAAACTTTTGCACTTTGACAATAGAGAAGGCAGATGTTTCAATGACATTATAGATAGAACCTAGGTCGGTTAAAACAACGAGTGGGTCACAATAAGGTGAAGTGAATATAAGAACAAATAACACGACTAATTGCCCCAGGTAAAATACATTGCTAGTGAACGATTTAGCTGTCATTTTTTTACAAAACACTAAGGTGCATAGCTGTAAGTATATCTCATATGCAGACAATTGAAAAAAAAAAAAAACTCATGAAATCAGAACAATAATATTAGGTCCTCCAATTATTGATCAACAACAACGTCCTCCAATTATTGATCAACAACAACTTGGATTAAAATCAAAATGCCGAGGAGAAATAGCACAGCTCACAATAGATTAACAGAGTATCATAATTTTCCAATACTCTTATATATCATAAGATGATTTTTCCAATATAAATTGGGTAATATAAATTCTTTAAAGAGAAACCAAATTATATAATAACCTCTTACTGATTATTTCGACTTATTCTATTTATAAATTAAGTTTTAAAAAGTTATACATAAGTTAACATTGAAAATAAGGTGGAATTTTAAGTAAATGATAAATATACCCTACGTCTACAATCAGCCTCAAAAACACAAGAACTCAAGTTCAGATGTATCTACATGTTGTATGCAGGGACTAGCCAAACAATTTTAAAAGAAAAGAAAAGAGCAAACCTTGAGGCACCATCTGCAAAGAGTAAGTTCCTTGACATCATGCATACTCTCAAGAAATTGTTTCACAGTGTCTTGATACATCTTACAAGCATCCTCCTCTCCAAGTTCATTCCCTATCCACAATTCGAAATCAAGTTTAGCCTTAACCAATGCTGCCATGTACTTCATTCGGCACTTCAACCTTTTAAAATTCCCTACAATTTCATTGGAGCCACAATTCCCATTTCCAACACAAACACAGGAACAGGACCCATTTTCCTTGATGACCTGACCATCCCCCCCATTGTAAAACCCTTGTTTATTACCAATTTTCTCAGACTCTCAGACACTATATCCAACTGGCTTGGCCAAAAACAAGTGGAAAATTCCAAGTATTCAAGACTAGGACTACCCATTAACATATTCTCTAGCGCATCATCTCCCAATGGCAAGCTCCTGATATTCAAACACTTGATTGAACTCCAGCGTATTAACCCATTAGGTTTAATGTAGCAGAAAAAAAATCCAATTCAGAAACAAACTCATTGGCATAGAGATGCTGAGGCAGTTAGAAATCAACACTAACTCTCTTTTCTCTAGAAATTTCTAGAAACTTCTAGAAACTCCTAGAACATCTCACACATTCTCTAGAACATTCTCTTGCATTCCGGGTTTCTCTATGAGGTGTCTCTCTTTAGTTCTCTAGAGACTTCTACGTAGAAGTAAAACTCAACCACATGTTTATAGAATAGTCTAGAAGGTTGGAGAATGGCATTCATTTAATGCCAATAAAAAGGAAGATGCTAGAAGCTTTAAGTTGGTTTCCTAACCAACATACACTTAGTATAAATAGATGTGGTGGTGTGAGATTAGTGAGATGTGTGAGAGACTTGTGAATAGCGTGAAGTGGAGAAACAAGTAAGAGCTATTGTGTAGTGCCAGTACATAGGTGCCTAGAGAGTTGGTGTGTGTCTTGTAAAAGCAAAGTGTGCTAGAGTAGCTTTGCCTTGTGGTGTAAGTGAGTCTTGTAATTGTGTCATATGTGGAGCCACATTAGGCTTTCCATAAGTCTTAAGTGTTGTAATTCAAAGAATCAAGTTTTAAATAAAAGCTCTCTTTGTTCAGTCTTTTGTTTAACAATTTAGTGTCAGAGCTTCTACTAACTCAACAGAGGCAATACGTATATCTAAAATTTCTTAAGATCTCTAAAGCATTTTATACTGAGTTGATCTACCTTGGTTGTTGTGGCAAAATGAACCCAGGCATCGAGGCGAGGCTTCAACTGTGAGTGGTACTTGGATTTGACGAAGAACTTTGTGAGTTTGGGAGCTGTGTGTTGGGCCAGGGTAGCATCTACGGCGGTGGCGAAAACGTCGTGGTTTGCGAAGGAATTGTCATTGAAACTGAGAGAGGGAACGAAGCTCCAAAGAGAGGTCCATCTTTTTGATAAAACGACAGTTTTAATGGCGTCTTTGGTGGGTAGTGAGGAGAGGATATCGAGGAGGATCAAGTCTGGTAAGGCGCTGATTCGATCTTGTGCAGTTAGTGTTTTGTGTCGCTTGGTTCGCTGATCAGTTTCTTTAAAAATGGAGATGGGGTTTCTTTCACCATCGATACAACCAACACTACTTTCTTCATCTATTTCTCAATCTCTCAAACAAGTAGTAGTAAATAGTAGTAATCTATATATATAACTGAAACTTCTACTGACACCACAATTTTCCACATCAGCACAATAGAATATTTAAAAAATTAAAAAATAAATTAAAAACACTATTTTCAAAACCTAATACTTATATCTTTTTTTTTTTTTTTTGAAACCTAATACTTATATCTCTCTTCACGCTGCCCCTTATTCGTTTCTCTTTGGCTTAAATGCCGATCTCTTCCTTTTATTTTTTGAAACCTAATACTTATCTCTCTCTTCATGCTGCCTCTCATTTGTTTCTCTTTGGCTTAAACGCAGAGCATCCCTCTTCTCTCAGTTTGGCTCTCTCTGTTCATAGCCTTTGCTAGCTCAAGTCTTGACCTCTAAAGCTTGGTACGTTTTTGTGATCCTATTTGGTTCCAGAGAACATGTTGATTTCATATGATTTTGTTTGTCCCTTTTAATATTCAAGTCAAGCTATTTTATAGATTATGAAAATTACAAAAAAGATTGCTTATAGTTTTGGGTCTTACAGAATTACTAATTATCTGCCCCAATTTTGTTTTAGGCCTTTTTGTTTTGTTATGGTTTTGCAGCAATTTAATTTTTATTTTTTGTTTGCTCTGTAATGAATATGTGTTGTTCATTCTGTTATGCATGTTTAATTTTTGGTTTTTTTGGGTTCAATGTTATGGTTTTATGGTGAGATTTAAGTTTTGTTGTAATTGGTTTTGTTATGGTTTGATGTGTTGTTGAATCCATAAATCAAACTTTGGTTCTCTGCCATTTGATTTGTTTTAATTTTTTGATATCTTAGGTTTTATTTTAAACAAAAAACTTGGGTCTTCTTCATTAAGAAAAGCACTTTGCATTTGCGTAGACCAATAGTCCCAAAGCAAAGCAAAGAATCAGAGAGAGAGAGAGAGAGAGAGAGAGAGAGAGAGAGAGAGAGAGAGAGAATCAAAGCACTGAAAATAACCCAGAAAGCATCAATCACCAAAAGCGGCAGATGATGTGGCGGTGGAGGTCTCTGTACCCGAACGCATCACCATTCCCTCCGGCGATGACTCGATCTAGGCTGACGTGTCGCCTCTTCCTGAATCCACATGCTAAGGTTCTTTCCTTCTTGTCCTAACTCACTTTCTCTCTCTCGCTTTCCATCTCTGTTTGTTTCCTGAGAAAGTTGTGATTATATATGCTTTGTTATTTGTTATTTTTCTTTAAAGAGTATAACTCAAGGGGATTATTCAGTTTGTGGAATTAGAAAGATGAAGTTTTTGATTGGTTGCTGAGAAAATGGAGGATTAAGTGAGGGAATGATGAGGGAAATTGGAATTTATTTTTGGTTCAATTGGGATCTGATTGAATGAGCAAAGTTTGAGTTTTGGTTTTGTTAGAAACTAAATAGTAAAAAATGTGTGGAAAGGTTATTAATTTGATGCTTCATTTGTTGTTGGTGTTAGGACATATGTGTTTCACATGTTAAGAACATATGCCATGATTTTATGTAATTGGCTTATCCTTTGACAAAACGCACTTTACTTGTATTTGGGTAGATTTATGATGTGTTTAAATACTTCAAGAAACCATGTTTCAAGATTAAGTGTTGAAACCTTTAAGTCTGTCCAAGAAAACAAGTTGATAGTGCAAAATCATTAAAACTCGACAGCTGTATCTATCGAGCTTAAGAAATCTATTCTAGATTCGGTGTGCTCGACAGCTGCTCGACAGTTGCTATTTGTCGAGGTTTAAGAATTTCAGAATTCTAATATGATTTTCTTGGGATCCGTGAATATGTCTTTGGATCTTCTTTTCTCCTAACCCTAGACATATAAAAGGATTGTTTTAAGGGCCGTCAAACAGTTCACAAGTTGCACAAGCATTGAGCAAACTTTGTTCAAGCAAATTGTGACCGGAGACGAAATTCTTGCCCTAGTTCATCTCTTTCTCTTGAAGAAGTTGCTGTGTATGTGCACCGTAGAATTTTGTGACCAAACATCTTCTTGATCTTCATCGTGTTGATGAACTAAAGAACTTTACAACCAACAACCTTCTTAGTTGGTGATTGAAGTCGCATACTGGGGATCTGCGCAATTGGTTAGTCACGTACTTGGAAGTCGTGTATCAGAAAGGGGAATTGTCACTACAGAACAAGTCCAATTGGGTATTGGGGTAAGGGTTCAACTGGAGGTTGGTAAGGTACTTGGGATTCCTTTATTTGTAACCGCTTGTTGTGATAATAGTGGAGTTTCGGGAGTGGTGACCTGAAAATCACCCGGTAGGGTTTTTGCCGTTAGGTTTTCCCCATTCGTAAACAACTCACCGTGTTATTTATTTTTCGCTGCATAATTAGGTTATTGGTGATTTGTTTGTGCTACCACGCGTTTACATGATAAATTGATTAATTAATTAATTTCTATCACATGGGGTCATTCAGTTTATGGCCTATCAGCTGGAATTGTCCTGGAAAAGAAATAAATGTGAACAATATTAAGGCTTTTACTATTGTTCTTATTTTAAATTTTGTTCTATTTAAACTTATCAGTTAGCACGTTTAAACTTATGCTTATCCCTTCAAGTATTTGCAATGTAAAATTTTCTTTCAATGTTACTCCACTTTTTTTTTTTTTTTTGGATCATCTTATTCTTATCCCACCTATTACCAAAATAAATTGAACAAAATAACTTTAAATTTTTTATAACAGTCCAATCTATCAAATTTTAAAGAATACTGTATTAGATAAGTTTAACCCGAACACAAAGTTTGGATTAATACATAACTCTCTCTTTTCTTATCTAATAAAGAAATTTAAAATCACTATTCTATATAAAACCAATCATATAGTTTAGATTAATATATAACTCTTGCTTTTCTTTTCTTATCTAATAAAGAAATGGCAAAAATGCAAAACTGACTCTTTAACTTTCACATTTTTTTCATTTCAGTCTTCTAACTTTCAGTTTTGTCAATTTAGTCCTCTAACTTTCAGTTTTTGTTAATGCAGGATTCCATTAGAACTCAGTTAGGGGCTGCCGTTAATTGAGCCAAAACGACGTCATTTTGGCTTTTTTTTTTTTTTTTTTTTTTTTTTTTTAAATAAATTTTGGAATTAAAAAAAAAATATGCAAAAAAGAAAAAGAAAAAAAGAAGAAACCGATTTAGAACTCCATCACCGAACTCCAGTGACAATGCATAATATTAGAAAAAAAAAAAAAAAAAAAAAGACAGATCAAGATTTCTTTTAAACAAAAGCACTTATACCAGAAGAAAGCCTTAAATGTTTTTAATTTTCCAACCCACAATATAAATCCTTAAATACTCCAACAGAAACCCATCTAAAAGAAGACGTAGAAAACCAAAAACAATATTCAACAGAAGACTGAAAGACAATGATAAATTACAAATACAAATGTTATTTTTTAGAATCTACAATCATAAAGAAATGAATGTACGAAGCATACTATTCATTTGAATCTTGCTCCAAAGCTCTCTTGCATAGATTAGCCCTTCTCTCTTGCATGGAGGACAGTGGTGGGCGATGGTTTGGGTTTTTGACGTTGCTCTCTCTGTCTTGCAAAGATCGGTGGATATGGCCACCATTGCATGATATCGTTCATCTGGGTTTGCCAACATTTGATTGAGTTCCTTCTCCTCCCACCATAAATTCATATGGGTTTGCCTTAGTTTCTTGATTTTAATGTTTTTTGCATTTTGGTTTTGATTTCTTTCTAGGTTTTGTGCTAGATTTTTCTCTGATCTGTTTTGATTTCAGGGGAATGTTTTTTTTTTTTTAACATGCAAAACGGTGTCGTTTTAGGAGTCCTAACGGCAGCCACTAACTGAGTTATAACAGAATCCTACATTGATAAAAATTGAAAGTTAAAGGACTAAATTGACAAAATTGAAAGTTAGAGGACTGAAATAAAAAAAATGTGAAAATTAGAGGATCAGTTTTGCATTTTTTCCTAAAGAAATTTAAATCAACTAATAAAGATTTTTTTTTTGACTAAAATGATAGAACTAATAAAGAAATTTAAACTAATTACGTTCTACTAATAATTGCTAAACCAAAAAAAAAAAAAATGTTCAGTATAAAACTATTATTGTTATAAATTATTCCCTTTACATATTAATAATTTAATAATACTTATTTTACAGGTCCTACTCTCATCTTTATTAGATAATAAAGATTGTGCCTAAATCTGTGTTTGAAGCTATGACTTATGAGCTATTGGAATGTTGGTAATAATGTTTTAATTGCCATAACCAACCAAGGTGTAGCCTTTATGTGTTATGTGGAATATCTTACATTTGTAATCAAAGAAAGTGTTTTTTTTTTTTTTAACTATTTGTAATAATTATTTAATTGATTATCCCATGCATCGCACGAGTTAGCGACTAGTAGTGTGGGAAGGGGAAGCCTAGCATGAAAGGTTAAATATGGTTTCGCCACCTCTACTTTTTTTTTTTTCCCCAAATGAGCTGCCAAACCTTATTCAAGTGTCTAGACGTTACAGTTCCCAATCAACTCTTCAGTCTTCAGTTGGTTTTCCTTCCCCAAAACACTTTTTCCTAAATAGTATCCTACTTTCAAGTTCCAACTCTCTTATTCCCTCGGGTCAAGGCTGGCTTAAGGTATTGTGGGGCCTAATTAAGGTGACAACTTCAAGTGACATATATTCTTATACTTTGAATATTAATAGAATATTTATTTAACTTTTGGTTTTTTTTTTTCATTCAAAATATATTTTTTTAGAAAAAAATTACAAATTAAAACGAACCCATCGCATTATTCATTGACCATACAACTAAAATAAACACTATTCATTGAATGAAGTAACCAAATACTAAAAAGTTTTGATTGAAAATTTTAATAAAGTTATATATTTGATATTTCTAAATAGAATTTGAGTATAAATTTATTTACTAGTGTAAGATTAATGAGTTCTTTTAACATTTATGTGTGAGGGATTAAATAATTGACCCATCCATTGAAAATAATTTTTTTTAACTAGTTTTTTTTTTTTTTTTTTGGGGATAAAAACAACTACTTTTTATTTATTGGTGAATATTTAGGGTTTAATTAATACTTCTATTGGTACAGGAATATCTCTATTGGTAAAAATTTAGGAGCCTTTTTTTATTGGGGGCCTTAGGCGGTGCCTCTAGTCTCCTATCTTCTCAGAGACATTTGGCTTGGTCATGACTCATAAACAAGAAGTAAGAACCCTGTTTATTACTATTATGGTTACTGTTGATAATACTGAAACGACAAGGTGTATCCCTACACATCTTAACACAGTAGGCAGTTAGTTATATATGTATAAGGAAAATGTTAACAAACACTGGTGCTAGTTAAGGTTTGCCAATGTAGGTCTCACATTAATAAAAAATTAAGTAAATAGGAGAAAAAGCACCATATGGCTGGCAAGAAAATTTTGGACAAAGCTGCCCTCTTAAAGAAGACATCGTTGAGAAGGGCATTTTTATTCTTTGGACAAAATTGCCATCTTAACGCATTTCTCTCCATCTCACTTTTTATTTCCCATCAAATCTTATTTTACCAATATTTTACTATCCACTTTCTTTCACTTTACTAATATCAAACTCAATTTCCTACCCTTTACCAATATCAAAGAGAAGAAGGGACGAAGAAATGTCAATGAAGGATTGAGGAATAATTAAACGAGGTTCCACTATTGTATTTTATTTGATTCACAGTTATTTTTTAAAAATAGGTTAAAATTAATATGATGTTAATTTTTATTTTTGATACATGTATATTGTAGCACTAATGGATGGGAATATAGTTGCAAGTGAGACTCAATACTTTGCTCCAAAAGATTGCTTTGATTTAAATGAACCACTTCAAGAATGTAATATAATTTTATTTTATTTGTAAATTTAAATTTCATTTATCATAGAATATGAAGTTTATATTTTAAACTCTTGTTTTAATATAGCATTAAGGGATGACAATGTAGATGCAAGTGAGATTCATCAATTTGTTCCAATGAATTGTTTTGACTTAAATGAATTGTCTCAAGTGATGATACCGAAAACAATACCACCAATGAGTCGCACGCTCCTCACTCGATCGCAAATGGCACCTGCACAACGAGAAGGAGTAACCTAACAGAGAGCACCGGTGTGGTACCGGCCAAATACCCTCCGAAGGTCAAGTTAGAACTATTCTCACTGCTCTAGAGTGCTAGAGAGGGTAAAATTATGCGTACCTTGGGTAACGAGAGTGCTAAGGTTTTTATAGTAGCGAGGGTCATCCCTCTTTTCCTTGGAGTAGAAGTCTTTTCCTTATAGGAGTCCTTTTGGGCGTATTTTCCGGGATCCTTTCCTTATAGGAGTCCCTTTGAATATTCTCTTGCGTGGGAAACAAGTCAACTCTTGACTTATCACATGGGAAGCAAGTCGACTTCATGATTGGACCGTCGGCCTCAACGCATCTCCTTCAGCTTTTTGGGCGTCACTTGATCAAACCGTCAGTCTTGGAGGCCATCAAATCCAACCGTCAGCTATTGCTCCGTCTATTTATTGAAGACAGCATAACACCGTCAGTATGAGGCTCTCTCCTTTTTATCCTCATCATCAAGAATGTATTATTATTTTCATTTTATTTTTAAGATATAATTCATATATCATATAATATGATGTTGATTGTTTTTTTAATTTTTGTTTTAATATAGCACAAGTTGATGATGATTTGATTGCAAGTGAGGTTCATGGAAGTGTTTCAAAGAATTGTGTTGAATTAAATGAGCTTCCAAATGGTGGAAAAAATAATAATACTTATGGAGATGAAATAATTGATTGGAATGAATGTCCAATAGATGAAATGAGAGTATTGAAGTACATGAATATATAAATTCAATAAATAAATAAAAAAAAATGAGATTGAGCCTTTTGTTGGTCAATTTTTTCCTAGTGAAAAAGAAACTTTCATTTTCTATAAAATTTATGCAAATCGATAAGGTTTTACAATTCGAAAAGGTCGTACTAAGAAAAAAAAATAAAAAATAAAAGAGAAATAGTAAGATGTGATTTCTTTTGTCATCGACAAGGTAAACAACAACTAAAAATAGTGGATCCATCTAAGGAGCAACGAAATAGGAAGTCTTTAAAATGTGAATGTAAAGCTTATCTAAGTATCATTTTGCAAAAATCATTTGATATTTTTCCTCGAGAATGGCATGTCACTAAGTTTGTTGTAGACCACAATCATGATTTGTTCTCCCCGTCAGAAGTGTTAATTCTTTCAACCAATCGAGTTATCATTATAGATGATGAAAAACACATTTTCTTATTGAAAGAAGCTAGACTTTCAATTAGAGAGGTAATGCGTGTTATGGAATTTGAGAGGCATTTGAAACATGGACAATTTCCATTTTTTCAAAGGGATATTCGTAATCTTTATGTGAAAATGAGGAGGAAGAATGCAAAGAATGATGCCATGGATCTCCTACAATTTTGCAAAGTTGTTAAAGAAGAGAACTCTAGATTCCAATATGCATTTACAACCGATAAAGAAAATAGATTGGAGCATATTTTTTGGTCACCTACTCATTGTTTTGATTGATACCAAAAATATGGAGATGTGGTTGTTTTTTTTTATACTACTTATACGGAGAATGCTTATGATATATCTTTTGGTATTTTTGCTGGTGTCAATAATCATGCAAGGATTTGCCTTTTGGAATTCAATGTGAAATGTGACAATATATATATATATTTTAGTTGTGGTCAATCCTAGTCTAATATTTTATTAATTTATTTAATTTTATTTTGACATATGAAGGATTTGTTCTCCCCTTCAGAAGTGTTAATTCTTCCAACCAATCGAGTTATCATTATAGATGATGAAAAACACATTTTCTTATTGAAAGAAGCTAGACTTTCAATTAGAGAGGTAATGCGTGTTATGGAATTTGAGAGGCATTTGAAACATGGACAATTTCCATTTTTTCAAAGGGATATTCGTAATCTTTATGTGAAAATGAGGAGGAAGAATGCAAAGAATGATGCCATGGATCTCCTACAATTTTGCAAAGTTGCTAAAGAAGAGAACTCTAGATTCCAATATGCATTTACAACCGATGAAGAAAATAGATTGGAGCATATTTTTTGGTCACTTATTCATTGTTTTGATTGATACCAAAAATATGGAGATGTGGTTGTTTTTTTTTATACTACTTATACGGAGAATGCTTATGATATATCTTTTGGTATTTTTGCTGGTGTCAATAATCATGCAAGGATTTGCCTTTTGGAATTCAATGTGAAATGTGACAAGATATATATATATATATATATATATATATATATATATATATTAGTTGTGGTCAATCCTAGTCTAATATTTTATTAATTTATTTAATTTTATTTTGACATATGAAGGATTTGATACCTCAACTGATGTGAAAATTTTGTAAAAATTTGTTGTGTTGTAACACAATTTGTGATTTTTATTTGGGCAAATAACATTTCCCTCCCTTGAGGTTTGGGAAAATTACACTCACCAATAACATTGACATGGTAACCATGTTTGATTTGCATGCTGGTGTTGTGATAATAATTATATGTTGAATTTGTGAGCACAAATTGTTAAAATTTGACGCCTAATGTTGTGTGTCAAGCATTTGGGTCTATGGTAAGAGTTGATGATGATGTAGTGTATCGTGAGGAAGATGATGATATTGATTTTGTTTAAGACTCAAGTGATGATAGTGCCTTGAGTGTTGATAGTTATAAACTTAGTAGTGGAGTTTTTAGTGATGAAGATAATGATGAGGTTGGTAATGCTACTGATGGGAACTGGTCCAACTATTATAGTGAAGACTGTGATAGAGAATTGAATAACTCTGATGTTAAAAAGAGTCATGTTGAGAAAGGGTTGTATGGTAAACAATATGTCCCAAATGAAAATGAAATGGTATGTCTTGAAAAAGGAATGCTATTCAGGGATGTGTATGAGTTTAGAGCAGCATTAAGGGACTATGTGATAGGTGAAGGTGTTGAGATTGTAAGACTGAAAAATGAGAAGTCTAGGGTTCATGCAATTTGTGCTGACCTTAGTTGCAACTGGTATGTTTTTGCTTCCCCTACTGCTGATGGTATTTCATTTCAGATTAAGGTGTATAATAGTGACCACACCTATGTTAGAAATTCAAAAAATACCAATGCCACATCAACATGGATAGCTCAAAAACTAGCTAAATCGTTGAAGGTTGATCCTGAAATGTCTTATGAAAGCATGGAAGAAGCTTTGCTGGAAAAGTATGGGGTTGAGGTTGATAGAAGCAGATTGTATAGAGTAAGAAAGAGAGGAAATGGGAGAGGATGTAGGTAGCCATTCTAATAGTTATAAGAAGCTTGCCAAGTATGCTCAGCTTGTAAGGCAAACCAATCCTAGAAGCTATATGAAGATGCAATTAGATAGGCTTGATATTACACAAAATCCTACATTCAAGAGGTTCTTTGTGTGCTTTGAAGCTATGAGGAAGGGTTTTGTTGAAGCTTGTAGACCTTTTATAGGACTAGATGGTTGCCACTTGAAAGGAAATTTTGGTGGAGTGCTATTGGTAGCAGTTTCACTTGAAGGAAACAATGGCCTATTTCCAGTGGCTTATGGGGTGTTGGAATGTGAGTGTAAAGACAGCTGGGGATGGTTTCCTACATGCTTGGAAACCATTATTGGTCAAAGTTCATCAAGAGTTCCATATGTTATTATGTCAGATAAACAAAAGGTATGGATATTAAAGTTGTGCTATATATATATGTATATTTATTTTTTATAACAATTATAAAGATATTAAAGTCCTGTTATTGTATCTTCTTAACAATTTTGTGTTATTGATAGGGCTTGATTGAAGCTATTCTTGATGTAATGCTTGAGTGTCAAGTTAGGCATTGTACAAGACATTTGTATAACAACTTTAGAGGAAAACATTCTGGGCTAGCATTGAGGGATAATTTTTGGCGTGCAGTAAAAGCATATAATCTATTCCTTTTTGAGAAAGCTATGTAGGTCTCCAAAAATTATCAAAGGAAGCATTTGATTGGTTGGATGAAAAACCTAAGTCACAATGAGCTAGACATGCATTTGACCTAAGATCTGTTCCACACATTCACAAACAACATGATTGAGTCTTTTAATAGTTGGGTTGACAATTTGCGTGGGAAGACAATATTAACTTTGGTAGAGCAAGTGAGGCTTAAAATAATGGAACAGCTACATGAGCAATACACTAGTGGATGGAATTGGGAAATAAAGGTCACACTAGAAGCATGGAAAAAGATTGAGTTGACTAAAAAGATTCATTATTCTGTAAGCTTATACTAGCAGACGATGATGAGTTTCAAGTAATAAATGGTTATACAAGTTTTGTAGTAAATTTATGGACCAAAAAGTGTCCTTGTGGTGTTTGGGAAATTAGTGGCTTGCCTTGCAAGCATGTAGCAAAATGTATCACATACAAAAGGGCGGACATTCAAGATTATTGTGATCCATTCTACTCCATGAGCATATACATTCGAGCCTATAGCCAAATCCTTCACTCAATGCCTGATATTGATATGTTACCTAAGGGTGAGTTGGAAACAGGCCAAGACACCGTGCTTCCTCCAAAACGGAAAAAGTTGATTGGTAGACCTAAGAAAAAGAGAAAAAAAGAGCAAGGTGAACATGCACCAGGGCTACAAGAAGCAAGGAGGTATGCACTGTGAGGTGTACTTCTTGCAAAGAGTTTGGTCACAACAAGAGGACATGCCAGGGAGCTGCAATTGGTAGCGTAGGCAGAAGCAAAGGGAAGAAAAGACAAAATATAAGTTGCTATATGTTTGGTTTAATAAATTAATTGTTAGAATTTCTATTTTTATGGAAGAGTGGTTTTTGAATATACTTCGTGCTTTAATTTAGAGCAAAAATAATGTGCAAGAACATCAAGAGGGAGGGTTAAGAGTGGTTGAACATAGGCTAGTAAGTTGTTTAGATTTCTTGTGGTCCAACAACCCATCATCCAATTTACTATTATATCTCATAATTAGTTGAATTATCACATCTTCGACTTTTATGCTTACATTTTTAATACAATTTTTCCATGTCATGTACCAAGGAAACAAGCAGGGGTGATCAACATGACACACAATCTAGTCAAATAAACATACAAGCATCTTTGGCATCTGACATTTCTACCATAGAAAAACGAATTACACATGGTGCAATGAGATAGTGACCAAGGAAGAACGGGAAGACAAGTTTTGAAAACCGACCTTGTAGGAGTGCAAGAATTGCTAGTAATTGTTAGACATTTGACAGCTTATTGTGTTTGCAAGTGGAGTGCAAACTTGTTTTGGAACTTTGTGTGTGTGTGTGTGTGTAGTGTTGACAACTCTGATTTAAGTCAAGCCATTTTTCTCAAATTTTTTAGCTATAGGAGATACTTGTCTAAAGTCACTATATTTTCCAAGGTTTTCAGATCCGGACCGTTCATTGAACTGTAAAAGGGAGAGGTTCAAGGTTTTTGAGGTCGAATCAAAGTCGAACTGGGGTCGAACCGTGATGACGTCATAATTAATTTAATAATTAATTAAAGCCTAAATATAGATATTAAATTTATAAAACTAGCAAAATTGACAATATATCTATATATGTGAGGGAAATTTAATGATTTTCAAGCATATATTTAATAATTAAGTAAGAAAGTTAATAAAATAAAATAATAACCATGAAAGCATTAAAATTTATGATTAATTTTTGAAGTAAAGTTGAATATCTTTGAAGGATTTTAATTATAATTTTTTTTATTCCCTGTAAGAGATGGATAATTTAATTAAGTAGAATAAAATTGTGTTAAATTGTTTAAAAAAAAAAAATTGCTAAGGGGTTGGACCGCACGGTTCTCACTGGTTCGTGTGGTCCAACCCTGGTTTTAGAGGTTCATGGAATTAACAAAAAATTTGGTTCTTTAGGCTTAAAAAACCGCCGGTTCCCGATTTTCATGGTCCAACCTCCTGGTCTGGTCCAATTATGAAAACCTTGATATTTTCCTTTAGCTGCTTTTCTAATTTAACATTAGTTGGTAAAGAATAAGCTTTTGTGAGTTTGTTCACCAATCAACGTTTTTTATATTGATAAGTGACTATGAAAATTTCAAACTCATTTTTTAACAATAAAAGCTTGAAAGCTTCGGCAAATTGTTTTATTTTATAAATTTTGATCCAAAGTGTTGGTGAGAGGTGCGATTAAAAAATCTAAGAGGATCATCAAACTTTAATGTAATAAGCAACATGTTTTATAATATGCTTTTTCATTATTTATTTTATTTTATTATATGTGAATGCTCTTTTTACTAACCATGATTAAACTTTGGTAAAGAGAATCTTTTAAAAAATTAGAATATTTCGTTACTAATGTTAACAGAAGGGGGGGGGGGGGGGGGGGAGTGTTATTTTTTTCAAATCTCAAGGGAGGGGAGTGTTTTTTCCTTTCAAGTTTGGGGTCAGTGTCATTTCCCCAAACTTCAAAAGAGGGGAGTGAAATTTGCGCTTTTTATTTTGTAAAATTCCTTGCATGATGGACAGGTATCCGACCTTTTACTTTTATTATTATTATTTTTTCTCAACCACACGTTTCTTTCACCCTTACCTTTATCTTCTTTCACCTTTCTCTTCTCCCAACCACCTTTATCTTCTTTCTACTTCTCCTTTATCATCTTTTAAAATTGTTATGTTCTCCCATATGAAACTCTTGGCTCAACTTCTTTGTCTTTTATTTTTTTTCACAAATTTCTTTTCTAACTTAGTTCATCTCCTCCTTGATTTCCCCGCCATCAACCTAGTTTGTCTCCCTCAATTTCGGTATTTAAAACCTTGATTTGAAGCCCCTTTGTTCAACATGGTGCCGCCATTGATTTTGGCAGCATCTCAGGCATTTCTCATATGTTCTTATGGTTTTTTTTTTTTTGTTTTTTTTGGATTTATTGATGTTGTTTGTTTTCTTGTGAGATTTTTTTTTTTTTTTTGGGATGTACTGATGTTAATTGTTTCTTGTGAGATGGGTATTTTTTTTTTTTTTTTTGGGATGTACTGATTTTGGTTGTTTCCTGTATGAGGATTGTGATTTTAGTTTAGTTTAGTTTAGTTTTTATTTATTTATTTATTATTATTATTATTATTATTATTATTATTATTTTACGGATAAACATAATAATATGACTAAAGGCTTGAGTTGATGAGAAATGTGAAAAAAGGTATTTTGGTCTCTTTATTAATTTTTCTTTCTTCCTATAAAGCTGACCCAACATCTAGTAAAAAGGCTGCATAAAGTGCGTAAAACTGTCATAAAAGCTGGGTATTAACGGGATCATAAGTTGCCCGTTAACACAACCCTATACATAAAGCCAAACTTTAGAGAAAATTCAAATAGATTATTAATTGAATTCCCAATTAATTTACGTCACAATTCCATCTAAGTTTTTAATTTTTTGTGGGACAAAATGGGCTTCTGCCCTTTTCTGGGAAATTAATTAGCTTTTTGCCTTTCTTCCCAAATTAAATAGGGAAATGCCCCTCTTTTGAAAATCAACTTTCTCAAAATCGCCTATAACTCGATTTTATGGATATCAAGTTACAAAACGCCACTATAGGTTCTTAAAAACATCACTATAGGTCCTTGAAAACGTCACTATAGGTCCTTGAAAAAGTCGATTTTCAAAAGAGGGGCATTTCCTTATTTAGTTTGGGAAGAAGGGCAAAAGGCTAATTAATTTGCCTGAAAATGGCAGAAGCCCATTTTGTCCATTTTTTGTGACAAATGAGTTATTTTGTGAATTTAATTCTAAATTTTGAGGTAGCATTTATCGCAAATTGTAAAAACCAAATACTCAAAATTTTGTTTTTAATGAATGCAATGGATTTGGAGTATCAACTGTTTAAATCTGCCAAGTCTATTTACGTGGGTCTCATATTTTAAATTGTCTTGACAATTTGTATCTTCTAGCAGTTTCTTGATCAAGAAGCCAACTTTTTCATTTTGAAATTCTTGAAATTAGGCAATTTTGGAATCATCTTCCGTATCCTCTAGCATAGACAGCCCTCATGAGTAGTCTCTTTATTCACATAGATTATTAATTGGTAAAAGAAATATCCTTATTAACTTCCTCGAAGAAGTAGAAAAAGAAAATTTCAACTTAATAAATTAAATAATCTTCTTCTTTAGTTTCAGTAAATTTTTTTTTTTTTTTTTTTTTTTTGAGAAGTTTAGTTTCAGTAATCTAAAGTTGAATTTAGTAAAAATGAGATCATATGTAGTAGTATATGTAGTAGTGTGAGCATTTTGGTTGGCTATTGTTTTTGCTACCAAAACTAACACTCATATTCTGCCATTTCATTCAAAATATATTGAGCGTACATGCCATATATGCATATAACATAGACATCGGTATCAACTATCAACTACTATCAAATAAGGTTTCATATTGTTTTGAGAGCCTTAATTATAACAAAGAGGAGGCTTTTGGAAATTAGTAATTTATGTTTTTGAGATTTTTATGAGTTTTTGACATAGGCTTAAAAAATAGTATCGTTTTTTTATGATTTTTATGAGAAAAAGATCAAGGCCGCTGGAGTTATTGTCTGCCATTACTTGCTTACGTAATGACAGTAGGTATTAGTTTTCACCTTGTTGACGGTGTATTTTTTTATTTTTTATTTTGTTTTACAAGATATAAATTCTATTTTAACCTAATCTAAGTGTATATATATGTGAAGCTCTCTTATGGATACTTGAATATCGGCTCTTCCTCCTCCCACACCCCACAAGCATTTATACATATGGAGTGATCATCGCACCAATATTTGTGCTCTCAATATTTGTAATTTGTATCACAATGTGCATAAATTCCGATAGCATGATCTTCATATAGTTCATTGCAGCGAGTTCAATTTCCTCTTAAATCTCTTGCATCTGTGCATTCTAGGGAGCCATCTCAATTCTCAACCTTCAGCATAGACACCATTGGATCAACTACATCTTAATAATTATATTAAAGACATCCCACAACATAAATAACCTTACCTTTGATTTTGTTGAAAGGCTTAGAGATTAATATTTATTATTATCAAATCAAATAATATATTAAACATTGTTTTTCTATTATGATTTATTATCATTAAATTCATATGATGGAATAGAACAACTACAAAATGGAACAGACTAAGGATGTATTTGTTTGGAGGTGAAATAAGGTAGATAAAAAATAAATGAGAGAAAATAGGAGAGGAATGATTTTTAATTGATGTTTGGTTGGGAGGGGGAGAGAAAAAAATTGTGATGGGACCCAGGTGTTTTCTCTTCAGACTCACCAAAAAGTTTTCTTCACAAAATGGGGAGAAACTGTGGGAAGGGGAGAGGATGAACTGGGCTAATTAACAAAAATGCCCAGTTTGTCCAACATTGGGTTGCTTCTTTTTTTTCTTTTTTTTTTTCGTCCTTGCACGTACACAATTTTTTTGCTAAAAAAATGTGTTTTATTTATTTATTTATTTAATGGAGACATAATTGTAAATTTATATAAACTTTATTTTCTATCTCCTCACTTTTCTTTTCAACCAAACAAATAAGTTTTCTCCACTTTTCCATCCTCTCAACCAAACACAAATAGGAGAAAATTAAATATCTTTTATTCTCCCACTTTTCTATTCTCCCTTTAAGTATAACCTATCTCATCCAAGAGCATCATTATTGGTGGAGGCATATAGCTATAATGCTATTTTTGCCTCCTCAAACTACAAAATATTGTGCACATTGGTGGTGCCATAGCCAAAAAAGTTTGGCTACATGCTATGATAAACATGTACTAGTACCTATTTACTGTAGCATGTAGCCAAATCCCTTTAATATATATATATATATATATATATATTTTTTTTTTTTCTCCACTTTTTTTTAGCTCATCTCTCTCTCTCTCTCCTGTTATTGCCATCGGATCTCCTCTCTCTCTCTCTCATCCCTCTCTACCTAGCTTCGCCGACCCAAGCCCCAAGCCGCCGCTGCCCATCTCTCTTATCTCTTTGCTGTGATTGGGTTTTTTTGTGTGTTTTCATATGGGTTTGGTGGTTGTGGCGGTGGTGGTTGATTTTGGCTATGGTAGTGGTGGTGGCAGTGAGTTTCTTACAAAACCCCATAAAAAACCTATGTAGAAAAAGGAGGGAATCCAAGTGTTATATAGAGAGATTGGTTGGTACGAGAAGGGGAGATATTGTGTGTTAGGCATTGCTCCCAGTTGACCCATGGGCACCCAACATTGATTCACAAAGAAGGGCTTCACGGCTCTTTGCTTTTTCTTTGTTTCCCTACCTTGGTTTCTTGTACTTCATCACTAAATCCAAGTCTACTCCAAAGCTCACCCTATTTGGATTCTACTTCTTGCTCACCTCTATGGGGGCTATCAGTGAGTTTCTCAGGCCCTATTTCTTCTTTACTTTAATTTTATGATTTTGGCTTTGGCAATGGGTTTTGTGGTGGCTGGTGGTGATGAAGTTGTGATTGTGGTTGTGGTTTTGTTTTTTTGTTTTTGTTTTTGTTTTTTTATTTTTTTTTCTACATTGTGTTGTGGTTGCCAAAGTAGAGTGGTGGTTGTGGTTGTTGGTGGAGCTGGATGTGGTGTTTGTTTTTTTATTATTTTATTGTGTTGTTTATGTAATTTTATTGTGTTGAAAGCTAAAATAAAACTATTGATGTTGGGTGTTTTGTAAAGTGAGAAGGTAAAATAAATAAAATATAGCTTTTGGTGGAGTCAAATAACTAAAATTATGGCTCCACCAACGTGGATGCTCTAACAATTAAAAAGGATTAAGTCAAACCAAGAGTCTGTTTGGTATCAGATTTAGCTTTTAGCTTTTAGTTTTTATGTACAATTTTTTAGAACCTCACATTTATCCGCATTTTCTCACTTTTTCAAAAAATTTCAAGGTACAAGTATATTTTAGCACATTTTCAACAAAAAACTAGGTAAGTTGTTCATAAACAAACACCAAGTCTTCCAATATTTAAAAGTGAAATGTTAGTATACTGCAAAAAGACAACTTAAAAACAAAAAAAAAAAAAAAAAAACTAATTTATAGACCAATTACTCACTGGTACATGTAAAAATTAAACCAATTGCAAAACCAAATAGGCCATGAAAGTTTGGCTGGACTTACTGCACGAATAAAATCAAATAGTCTTCTATTGAGATAAAATAAGAGGTATGTTATCAAACAGTTTTATCAAAATCTACTTTAAAAAAACAGAGCAAAACACTAAGCTATTTTCAAAATGTTAAATGCCTGTTTGGTAAGAAGATTTTTGTTTTGTTTTTTGTTTTTTTGTTTTTTTTTAAACAGTATGAAAATAATTTTCAAAAAATTGAAATTGAAACTACTTTTCGAATAATAATTTTTACATTATACGTGTTTGGCTCCCACTTTTAAGAACAATTTTCAAAATATTGAAAAAAAAAATGTTTGCAAGACCATTTCTATTTTTTATGTATTTTTTTTTTAAATTACAAAAAGTAACGTGTAAAATTTGTAGATTACTTTTTTTAGATAATGATAAGTGAATAGAGCTCATGTATCTTTTTTAATTTTTTTATTTTTTTTTATAATGATATATAAGTTTCAAATTTGAAGTATGAGAATTTTTTTGTGATAAAGATAAACTCCTTAATTTAGGGAATAAAAGAGTTTGGACAAATCAATGGAGTCTATTGTTTTCAATTAATTTAACTATATCATTAAAAGCATTTTTTGTATCTTGAAAACACCCTCTTATCCGTTTTCAAAATCATGTTCTAAACAAGGAAAATAGGATACAATTTTTTGAAAATTGTATCTAGAGAACATCAGCCAAACAATAAATTCAAGTGTGGGACCCACCATTTTATGGATTGCAAAACAAAACACTATATTTAAATACTCTTACTAAACAAACCCTAATAGTTTTGAAATTAAGGGGTGATATTGTTTAGATTTCATGTTTAATAACTTTCCTATGCATTGTATGGGTTTTGGGCTAATTTAAGGGACTAAAATTGAACCAACTCTTGAATTGGGTTGGGTTGGTTGGAATTTTTGTTTTTAGCCTCGAATTTAGTCAAGTTCGGATTGTAATTTTTTCAACTCATCTAACCAATATATATAGGATAATTTTATAAAATTTTATTTTAACTCTTTTATTTGATTTATTTTGGTATTTTGAGAATTAGTTTTGATAAATTTAGAATATAATTTAAGTGTGTAATGTTAATAGTAACAACTTTTTTGAAAATAAAAAACTTAAATAATTAACTGAGAGCCCAATTTTTTAATAAGGACATGAAACATTTAAGCCCAATCGGTAACCCAACCTAACCAATATGCTTTGAATGGGTTTTGTTTCTACATATGGTGGTTGGGAATTTCTCACCTTGTTAAAGTTGGATAAATTTGAAAAAGCCCTCAAACTCAACTCAAGCACACCCCTAAATGTAACTATGCGCACCCTAGATATAGTCAGCAGGCTCAATCTATACTTGGGCTCACAACTTATTTATATTGTGGGCTTTGAGTTTCCTATTATAGGTAGTCCCTTTGCTCGGAAACCTAATTACACACTCTTGTTTTTACAAACCCCTCTCTCTTTCCTCACAGAATTACTCCCCTTTTCTCTTGATATGGCTACTCTCTCTCTTTCTTTTCTATGTTTTCTTTTTCCTCTAGCCATGCCGACCCCCCAAACCTCTCACCCTATCCTCCCTTTTATAGTTGGAGGTAAGTGGACATGTTATGGTTATTTTCTGATCTCACTCGTGTGGATGGGGGTCCAATTCCATCGTTTCTAAGTGGAGGTACCGTTGGGAATAGTGGTAATGGCATTGGAATTGGTTCTTGCCACCAAAAGGCTGTTCGATAGATATACTCCCCAAAGCAATATCAGACCAATGTGACCTTGTATCCCCGAGCAATCACACTCCCGACCAAGTTAGAGCTAATCAGGAGGGGCTCGCTTTTGACATTCAAGACATAATGGCCTCATTATGGTTTTGGGGCTCAGACTAGGTTTCGAGGTGCATTCGGATCGAGGTCATTGATCCAATGGGGATAAGGTCAGGCATTGTATCTCAAGGTCAGGGCCCAAGGCCCAACGAGCCTGGGGTCCTCCCCCATATGGTGCCACAAGGCTAGGGTCCAAGGCCCACTGGGTCCTACCCCGTATAGTAACCCATATAGAATTTATGCAATTTGAAATCAAACTAAACTCAAAGATTGTAGAATTGTTGTTTACTTGTTTCTCTAAAAGAGACATTTTTCGTCCAAATCAATACATGATCATTTATAAGATTATCCGCGTATATTATTTAAACAAATCATATGACTTATTGAAAATATCATGTGACTAATAGTACAAATGGATAACCATTTCAATTATAACGTAATGAGTTGGAGAGAAATTTCATGTGACTGCCCATTTCAATTGTTGCGTAATGAGTTGGAGGAAAAATTTCTTCAAAATTAACCGACATAGGGGTAAACTTTTTCCTTGCTCTTAGCTTCCTTTTTATGTTTCAATTTCAACGAATATTTTTGTCTAACGAAACATCATCGTTTGGAGAAAATCTAACCTCAAGAGTCAAGACGTGTTGGGCACAACAAGATGGGAACCGTGGCTTAAGTCTAGGCTTACCGAGGTACTAGCCGGAGCATTGGTCCTTGACAGAGGATTTTCGTTCCAATTACGCCAATTCAATTGACTTTATAAATAAATAACCGTAAATTTTATTGGGGGATTTGTAGAAAAATTGAACCATGAGATTAATAAATGGAGTCTTTGGTCGTCTCTCGTCAGTGCCGACCCAAATTAAAGAAGACTTCGCTAGCAGTGGAATACACGGTCCACAGTCCACACACATACGCGGAGAGGAAATTTTCAAACTTGAAAGCTCTCAATACTGAATTTTGATTATATTTATAGTCCTCAGTTTGAGTCAGTCAGCGAGTCCTCCCTGGTAGGTGAGACAATAGTGTCCCTCTGCTGAATAACGCTACGGACACAATATTAAAAGTTATTAACACAACAATTTCAAAAAGTTTAGATAATAAGTTGTTAATGATAGGGAAAAACTATTAGCATAACAATTTAAAAAGTTCAGACAATAAGTTGTTAATAGCAGGGAAAAAAAATATATTAGTGATGGATCTAGGTAAGAACCAATAACATCTTATTAAAATAAAAAGTATATTGTAATAAATTTAAAAAAAAAAAATGTGTTTATGAACCGTTTATTTTACTGAAATTGAAATTTTTTTGCTGAAAATATGTAAAAAAAAAAACTAAAAGCTAACTTTTGGAGCAATAGGACTCACTTAATAATGCCATTAAACCCACTTTATGAGTAAAAATAAGCTAAAAAAATTAAGCTAAATTTTTCTCAAATTCCAAACGCATTCATAGTATTTTACACATACTTGAGTTTTTATAACTGGAAAAAAAAAAAAAAAAGTTACATTTTCTGTTTATAAAAACATATGTACGCCTTGTGAAATAAATACCCCATACTGTAATTGCTCCGAAATGGAATGAAAATAATTGTTAAACACACGCAAAATTGCATTGAACAGGTCAAGATTTTTAACTTGAAAGCCCTGACTTCAAATCACGTTTTTAGTATAATTTTAATGCATATAAAAGTGTAAGCAACAAGACTAGTAGCGTATTAAACACTTCTCTAATTGAATCATGACTAGTCTTTAGAAAGTAACTCGATTTTATTGTAAAATTGTAGTGAAAACGATGTGCCCTTGCCACCTGTCATGCCCCACGGGTCATCACTTTAATAGTCACGACACATGGTACACGCTCAGACTTTGGTACCCATAACACATTTGACTAACGACTACCTCTTAGTATTAAATTCAAAAACGACGTCACATTCACACTCCTTTGAGCTTTGACCCACCCACCCTCCCTTAAATTCAAGTAACTAAAAACAACCTCCCTTCCTGTTCTTTCTCTCCAAACTTTACTCAGAAAAACAAAAGAAACAATGGGTAGAGAGGAACTGCACATAACTGTACCGAGTCTCTTCAAGTGCCCAATCTCGATGGAGGTGATGAAATCCCCTGTGAGCCTCTGCACCGGTGTCACCTACGACCGCTCCAGCATCCAGCACTGGCTCGAATCAGGCCACGACACGTGTCCCGCCACCATGCAGGTCCTTCCCTCTAAGATTTTCGTCCCTAACCTCACTCTCCACCGCCTCATCCACCTCTGGCTCCACCACTCCACCGCTGCCGCCGCGACGGCGTCGTTGATCTCTTCTCACCAAGTTCGGGTTTTCATCGAGAATATAACCGAGAACGTTGACCGCCGTGATTGCCTTGAAAAAATTGTGGAGTTCGCTAATGCTCGCGACGAGAACCGGAGGTTTTTGGCGGATTTCGATGGCTTTGTTGAGGCGATCGTTGGTGTTCTTTGCAAAATTGCGGAGATGGAGGTTGTGGAATTAGTTGTTAGGGTTTTGGATCTGATTATGTCGCAAAATGGAGTTAAGGAACGAGTTTACTCTTCCATTTTCAGAAGCAATCACCAAAAATGGTTCGCTTCGATTTGTTTGCTTTTGCGAAATGGAAGTGTAAACTCGAAGATCGAGTCTGCTAGGGTTTTGGAATATCTAGCCGCTCTTGAGGTAACCGAATCCAAACGCAGAATCGCTGAAGAAGAAGAAATACTCACTGTGCTGCTCCGTTTGTTAGCTTCCGAGAATGATTTCAACCTATGCGACGCCGTTTTGTCGTGTTTAATCGCGGTGTCAGTGACTCGTTCAGTGAAACCCCGGCTCGTCCGGTTCAGGCTCATTCCGATTCTCTCAGAAAAACTCTTGAACCCTAACACCAAACTCTCCACAGCTGGCAAGTGTGTGAAGCTATTGTCAAGAGTTTCGACGTGCCCGGAGGGGCGGTCCGCGATAAGCGAGGCCCCAAAGTGCGTAGCGGCGGTGGTGGAGCGGCTGATGAAGGCGGGGACGGAAGACGCGGTGGCGATGCTGTGGGGATTGTGTTGCGTGCATGGGGAGAAGAAGGTGAAGGACGTGGTGGTGAAGAGTAATGGAGTGACTAAGATACTGCTGGTGATGCAGAGTGAGTGTGAGGGGCACGTGAGGAGGATGTGTGGAGAGTTAGTTAAGACTTTGAGAGTTGGGTGCAAGGTTGGTGGTAGTGGTGGTGATGGTGCGTTGAGGAGGTATGAGACCAAGACTACTCATATCATGCCTTGTTGAAAGTGTAATAATCTACAATATGTTTATTTGCTAATTGGTCTAGTATGAATATTTCTTTTCTTTTCTTTTCTTTTTTTAAATATAATTTAATTGTTACAATAATTGAGGAGTGGAGATATGAATTACGATTCTGAGTACAAAAGGACTTTTTTTTCCCCTTAATAGAGATGTTATTGTTCTGTTTAGTGTTGACAACTTGACATGCTCAAGAAAGAAACAAATAAAAGAAGTTTTTATTTTATTTTATTTATTATTATTATTTTTTTTTTACATATATCCAAAATCATTTCTTTTTCATTTGAATGTTAAATAAAAGAAGGGTTATGTGGAGTGAGATTTTTTTAGTTATTTTGGGTATAATTTACCGAATGAGGAAAAAATTGGAGAGAAGTTCACTTTTAGCTTCCATTGAATTTAAGGATTCAGATAAATGAAATAGAAATTGTTAAATTTGAATTTAAAAACACACAATGAGTATTAAAAATTTTACTCTAACAAAGCAGTATATTACTATATTACACATAATAGTCTTAAGGATAAATTGTAAAATATACTCTTAAAGTTTATGGTTGTTTATTTTTTACAACCTAAAATTTAAAAAAAAAAATTAGATTTTACACTCTAAAGCTCTTATTCCGTAAGCAAAAACAGCCCCTTCGTTAGTGGACTAGACTATGCTTTCGTCAAATGAAATAGAAATTGTTAAATTTGAATTTAAAAACACACAATGAGTATTAAAAATTTTACTCTAACAAAGCAATATATTACTATATTACACCTAATAGTCTTAAGGATAAATTGTAAAATACACTCTTAAAGTTTATGGTTGTTTATATTTTACAACCTAAAATTAAAAAATTAAAAAAAAAAAAAAAAAGGATTTTACACTCTAAAGCTCTTATTCCGTAAGCAAAAACAGCCCCTTCATTAGTGGACTAGACTATGCTTTCATCAAGTGACACACTGGCAATTGAGACACACTTTAGCTGTCTGACATGTGCTTTTTTTTTTTTTTTTTAAGTTTTTTTAATAGTTGTTTAGATTTTACATCCAAAAACTCACCTCCGCTTAGACGACTTAAGTGCATCTCAGTTGCCAACGTGTCACTTAACAAACACTATGAGAGACCACACTCTCAGCCCAAACCTCTCAAACAAAGGTTTTGGCATAATGATGTAAGACACAATTTACTATTTAATTATTATAATTTATTATCATTGGTATTTTTATATAAAAAAACGTTATTTTAGGTTTAGGTGATTTATTTCCTTATTTTTAGGTACATTTAATGCTTTTTAGGTCAAATTTGATTCCTGTTATGGTTAGATATTAATTAAGAGTTATTTTAGAATATATTTTCTTGTCTGTTAAGTTTTACGGAGCTTTTAAATAAGCCCCTAAGTCTATACACGTTTTTAATAATTATTCAATCAATAAAATTCAGACTTTTGTCTTTCTATTTTCTAGTGATTCCAAACCCTTTCTCCTTGTAGATTCAAGGAACTCTTGTGTATTCAAGGTTATTTTTAGAAGCAAGTGTGTTTTATTTCTTGTTTTCTAGAAGTAGACATGTTCTGCTTCTTGATGTTTCCACACCCTGCAATACATAATCCCTGTGAATAAGTGAAGTCGTGTTGTGTGCCTCTCAAGAGTGAAGGTTCTACTGCTTTTATCTTCCCTGCAAGGTTAAGGGTTTTACAATGCCATCACCACTTATTTTAATATATATATATATATATATATATATATAATAAAAAATAAAAAAATAACTTGAAAAAATACATCACTTTTATTGATGAATTGAAAAATGTATATTTCTTGATAATAACCAAAAAATCACATGATTTTAGTCTTAGATACAATCTAAAACAAAGGTACATGATTTTTTTTCCTAATTACTATCTAAAAATTGAAAATTATAAGGAAAATCATTATCTACTAATCTTTGATCTAAGTTTGGAGTTTAGGTTACAAGATTGGAAAAATGTTAGGCATTCAACTTGCTTGGTGAAACCAATCTTCTAGACTTTAGTGACTAATGATCATATCAAATCATTCAAGAGTTTATATCATCTAAAAACATATTATTGCAAAGATTGAAACAAGTAAGAGCATGATAAAACCTTATTCTAGGCATGCAAGGAATTGGTATTGAAGAACATGGTGAATATGTGTGTGATTTGTGATTAACTCTAATCTAAGAGCATATAAACATGTTATTTGATTTGAAACCTTAAAAAAAATGCAAGAATATAACAACTTAGATCTAACATGTTAAACAACCAAGAACATGTGAAGAACTAGACAGAACTAGGGCATAATAAAAAGAAATGTTAGAAACCTTACATGCATGCACCAACACTCCAAGCAAGAAAGCTTCTCTAGAGAGGGGGAGGGGGAGGGGGGGGGGGGGGGGGGGAGAGGTCCGTGAATAGGAAATCGTAGCTCAAGATCAAGAGGACCAAACTATCAATATTTCTAGTGAATTGAGACTAGAAGGTCCAAGACACCCTGTAGACACCCAATTTTATAACTTGCATTTAACCAACCGGTAGATCTTTAGATTTGTGATACAAAACAAATCTTGATGTTCTAACGATCATAATGGTATGTCATGGGTTTTGATCGGACCACCTGATTAAAAGTTATCATACAAGCAATTTTCAATGATCATGGCCTGCCTACACGATGGGCCTGATCGCGTCCTATTCTAAACACTTAATTTTGATTGGTTCTCACAAGAATTAATTTAAAATTAATCAAGTGTGATTTTTGATTGGATTTCATTTTATTTCATTTTTAAAAAAAAAAGAAAATAATAAAAAATGTTTTTCTTTATGGTATCTTATCTGCTCTTTTGAAAAAATTCCAGAGATATGATCCATGAAAAAATCAAAAAGAAAAGAAAAAATTCTCAAAAAAACGTCATTATCTTCAGCTGAAACTTGAATCACATTTTTGGTCAGAAAAACGTTGAAATTTGGATTTCTCTATTTTCTATAAAAGTTGTAGAGAATTAAATTTCCTTTCAAAAAAAATCAATCCCGAATCAATTGGAATTTTGAGCAGCAAGTTATGGCCAAAATACGAAACAGGTGCAGAAGACAACATAAATTCAGCATTATCTTCAATTTTCTCTCAAAATTCCAAATGAGTTCAACGTCAAATCTGTTCAAGCCTATCTAATAGACTTATCCTTTCCCTTTGCTTCAGAAGAAATATTTTTGAAAAATAAATTGGGTAAAGAAACAGATACAGCCTATGAAAAAATTCAAAAATGCTCAAAATACGTTACTATTTTCAGCAGCAATTTGAAACACATTTTTGGCATGAATAACGTTGAAATTTGGCTTTCTCTATTTCTGAAAAAGTTGTAGATAATTGAATTTCCTTTCAAAAAACACCCATCTTGAATCAATTGGAATTTTGAGCGGAAAATTAGAGCCAAAATACGAAGCAGGTGCAGCATTATTTCAAAATTTGAATGGAGATCAACACCAAATCCGTCCCCAGCTCATTTAAACAGATTATCTCCTCCCTTAGCTTCAGAAGAAAGCTAATAATTTAGCTTTAAAGCTAAGCCATCCCTTCCCCTATAAATAAAGAAGACCTCTTCCATTCTCTGGACTCGGAATTCCCTCTAGAGAGCTAGGGAGAAAGCAGAAAAAAAAAGTTATTGAGCAACCGTTGTTCTTACTTTGGTTGTAGTTGAGTACTTCCTTGCTTTCTCCCTAGCCCTTTAGGTGATCATTTCCCCTTTTAATTTATGCTAGTAAGTAGTTAACTTTTTTTAATTCTTTATACATGGTAGAATAAATGCTTACAAATCATTATTCACTTCTTTTATGCTATGCTTGGATGAACATGCCTATGTCTTATTGGTTTTCTCTTACATGCTTAGATGAACACTTCTAGGCCAATACACAATTTTCTTTTGAATGCTTAGATGAGCACTTCTAGGCTAAAACACAATTTTCTCTTTGATACTTAGATGAACATGTCTAGGTAGTTGTTTTACTTTTTTAAATGCTTGAACAAACATGTCAAAGTATTTTGATTTTGTCTAGATAAACATGTCTAGGGTTTTTCCTTTACTTCTCTTCATAATTGCTTGGATGATCAAATATGCTTAAAGGTTTTATTTTTATTTACTTCTCTTTGCAATTATGTTGATGACAAATAATATGACAATTTTGTTTTTCCCTCACATGCTTAGATGAACATGTCTAGGTTAGGAATTCTTTATTTATATTGATCTCTTGGATGAACATGCCATTACCTTCATTTTTGTTATCTAACAAGTTTTTTTTTATTTTTTATTTTTTCTCTTTATGTCAAATTCCCCTAACATATGTTTATTTACACTTCCTGCAGATCACATGTTTATATGACATATTCTTTGTATTTGTTTGACATGACATGACATTGGCCACCTTAACCTAGGAGACCGGTTTTACCGGGCGAGATGGGTGCTTAATCCCTTCCCATCTCGTAAATTAGCCTCCGAACCAAGATCAAGGGTTCTAGACAATGCTCTTGTATTTACAATTTTACTTTTTTTTAGAATGTAACTAGGAAATAAAGCAATGTAATTTACTTTTCTTAGATTGTACCTAGGACAAAAAGCATTGTAAATTTTTGTTACAAAATTCGATGTAAATTGTCATATACATTAATACAACAGAAGTATTTTTCATTAAAGGTTTTCTTGTTTTTCCTTTTAAAATAAAATAAGTGGCGACTCCATGTAAAACCCTCGATCTAGGGGGGAACACATTTTTACACACCCAAAGACACCTTCCTATTACTAACTCTAGAGAATAGAGATGACGAGAAAAGAGTTTGGATTTGGGACTTGATGTGCTTTAAACTGTTGATGGAGAGAGGTATTTTATACTGGATGCTGGGGGGGGTTTGGAATAAGTCTCTGGGCAATGTGAGACTCAAGAAAATTAGGTTTTCTGAGTGAAAAATATAGGGGCAAAGTCAAACTAAGTGGAGAGCAAGTCGGAGCAAAAAGAGAAGGAGATTTGGGGGATCTGGTCCAAGTACTCATTGGCACTTGGTCCTAAATCCTTCCAAATCTTTTCCTTTTTCATTTCATCAATTTCCGTTTCAATTACATCTTATTCTTTCAAAATTTCAACCATTTTTTAGACTTTCTTGGTCCACAAGCTCAACAATTAATCAATTTTTACTAGCTTTTCAAAGAATCAATTAATGCTTTGTTTCCAAATTAAATTAGATGCATGCAACCTTACCATTTTTGATACCCCAATTTACAATCCGCATTTAATCTTACATGGAGGGTAAAAAGGTAATTTCACCTTGAAAATTTGCATCTTAATTTTGGCCATTAGATTCTTAATTTCATTTCACCAAAATAATCTTGATGTTGTAACTATCAAATAGACTGGTCATAATCCCTCATCGAACCATCAAATTGAAAGTTATCATTAAATCAAGTTTTAATGGCTGAGATACATTATCACAAATTGAGTCCGACTATATGTGATTATGAACAATCGATTCCAATTGGTTATAATTATAATCAATTTGAAATTAATGACGTGTCATAATTTGATTGGTTAGGACTACATTTAATGGTAAGGTTGCATGTACTTAATTAATTAGATAGTCAAACATTAATTATTCAATAAGTAATTTGTGCAATTTTCTTTTTAATTAGGATAAACTTAGAACTAATTATGTTTGAAATGGGACTGATTGGAGTTTATTAATGTTAATTGGAAACTAAGTTGGGGCTTATTAATGTTAATTGTACTGAAATTATTTTCTAACAAATGACATCTGCTCACCATTTCGTTGATATCTCTCAAAATATTTTGAATCTATGAATGAGGTTAGTTTTCTCAGAAACTAGACATCCAGGACTTCAATTTAAGCACAAGAATGAGATGGTTCCAATCAGAATTGAGTAAGATATATATTTTTAATTTGGCTTTGCATACTGTTACAGTAGCTATAAGAAAACCGAATTTTGTTTGCCCTTTGCTCCCACCAATCTCTACATTTAATGCACCAAATTTCGCCAAAGTCTAAAATAAGGTCTAGGTTCATGATTCTTTTTGATCCTTTGTCAACCTTCATTAAATGACATTTCATTCATATTTTCTCCACCACTACTATATAAACATTCACTCTCCTCCATTCTAAAGGACAAAAACACCCTCTCTTCTCCTCTCTTAAGTTCTAGTGAAGTTGAGTAATCTTGTCATATCTTAGTCTTCCTAAGACTTAAGATATTGAGTAAAACTTACTCTCCCTCTCCTAATTCTTCTTTTCTCCTCCACCCTTAGGATTTCTACCAAGAATCTCTTCCTCCACCATGTGGATTTTGTATGCAAGTATAATCTCTATCCTTAACTCATTTTTCATGTTGCTATAATGTTAATTTAAGATTAGAGCATGCTAATGTTTATTTAAATTTCTTCAATATGTTTGATTGTTCTTAAATGCTCTTATGTGTTCTTCACATGTTCTTAGTTGTTCATCACATGTTCATGCATAACACTAGTTTTGATCTTAAATTCACATCAAAAATATGAAAAAGATGGTTGTTTCATAATTCTTTTAAATCCTTGAATTTAAGATATTACCATCCACACACATTCACTAGAATTTATTTCAAATCCAAATACAATACTTAATAAATTGAATTAGGGTTTATGACATGCACACACATTGAATTCAACATGCAAATTGATTGATAGCGTATTGGATGATATGATATAAATGTTGGCCACATAGTCTAGAAGAATGGTTTCATCAGCCAAGCTGGGTGCCTAACACCTCCCCACCTTATAACATAGCCTCCAAGCTTAGATCAAAATTTGATAGATCAATGTTTATCCTTGCAATTTTCAATTTCTAAATTGTACTTTATCTTAGATTGTATTAAGGACCAAAGCCATATAATTTCCCATAACGATTGTAAACTCAATTTCAAATTATTAAAATGATAAGTTTTTCAATTATGGTTTTCTTTTTTTTTCCAATAATTAAATAAGTGGCAACTCCATTGTAAAACCCTTAATCTAAAGGGAAAAATATAATAAATTGAACCTCCATTTTGAGAGACAATAACACGACTCCACTCATTCACGTGAGTTTGGCCTAACATTTAAAAAAAAAGGACTGGGGGTGTGGTCTCTCACAACCATAAACTATATCCTCAACCAATAGTATTATGATACATCATTTGATTTGAATTGGATTAAAAATAGACCATTCAAAATTAAGAGATCATAATCGCATACAGTCAAGACTTGATTCATTTTAAGTGCACTTTACTGTTAAAACTTATTTCTTTTATATCTTTTAATCTGGTTGCTCAATTAAGCCTCATGAATTGTCATTTTGATCGTTATGACAACAAGATCTATATAATGCAATGTAATTGGAAATTATGTGGTCAAAATTATAGTTCTTCTTTGTGATGCGATATGTAATGGAATTCATGATGCAATGCAAGTAAAGTTAAATGGGAGTTGCAAAATGGAGCGTCTATAGCCATATAGGCCAATCCGCTAATGTAGGTGGTGCTTTTGCTAACAAAGTGGAACTTTAAGTTATAAAATCCAAATTTCAAATTTCAGGGTGTAAAATCCAAATAACCTCAAATTTTAAGAGTGTACTTCGCAATTTACTCCTAAAAACATTACACGTTAGACGGCTAGAGTGTGTTTCGATTGCCAGCATGTCATTTGATAGCCACATAGGCAAATCCACTAATGGAGGGGCTGTTTTTGCTCATGGAGGGGAGTTTCATGGTGTAAAATCTAAACAAACCTCAAACTTTAGAAATGTACTTTGCAATTTACCCTGATCTTAATTAAAATGACATAGTAATAAATCTTAATCCATTCATAAATTCATCCCTAGAATAAATTTGTATTTTCTTATTTTATTCAAATAACTTAAAATCCAAACTAAAAACTAAATATTAAAAAATCTTTTTAAAAAAAATGATATTTGTAGACACTTGATTTTGCACCTATAATTTAATCTTGGAAGATGACTAGAGTGACCATTCATATACCCAAATTTTAAAGTTGCATTACATGCATTAATTCATTCATTGCATATCATAAAAATGATCTTGAGATTCTAATGATCGCGACGGTATGTCTGATTCCCAAATCGGACTGTCGAATTGAAAGATATCATAAGATCAAGTTTTCATAGTCTACATACATTTTGTTTGGGTGGAATCGATCATGCATAATTAATTTAAATTAATTCTGATTGGTTAAAAAATTAAAATTAACTAAACAATTTTGTGATTGGTTGTTGGTTAGTGTCAAAAATAGACCTGCTTGCATGAGAATAAAGTGGATAATTAGATAACAAAGAAGTTGTGGATAATCAAGTCTTTTTGTTTGAGTGGAACCGATCACGCATAATTAATTTAAATTAATTCTGATTGGTTAAAAATTAAAATTAACTAAACAATTTTGTGATTGGTTGTTGGTTAGTGTCAAAAATAGACCTGCTTGCATGAAAATAAAGTGGATAATTAGATAACAAAGAAGTTGTGGATAATCAAGTCTTTTTGGAATATTTATCTACAAGATAGTTATCACTTTAAAGACCTAAATATCAAGAAAAATGGATTAATTTTTATAATATGGATTAAAAATATGTCTAGGTGCAATTTCTAGCTTAAAAAACCTCAAAAAAGGAGTCCAAATTAGACCAAAACTCAAACGTGGACTTGGCACCCATCCGACCCTCTTGGAGTACCAATTGGCCCAAACTTTCAGCTCGGCTTGAGGACTTCTTGATTGAGATAAAGCCTATCTTTTTCGACTTTTTAGAGATAAGGATGTGTTCCAATTCGTAAATGATCTCATTTAGCTTATTTTTTAAGCATCCCAACCACTATAAATAGAGGGAAAAAAAATCAGAATTAAGGGCTCTTCTTTTTTGACTTTTTTACTCCCCTTACGTTAAAGACATTCTGAAGGCTTTTACTTTAGGAACTTATTTTTTGTAAGTAAAGTATTTTAGATCTCAAAGAGGTGAACAAACTTCTTTGATTTCTAAAATATTCTTTCATTAGAAGAGTACATTCATGCAAGACACATTTAGTTTTTTTTTTGTTTTTTTTTTCCATTAATTAGTATGTTATTGTTTGTCTCATGAATGTGATTAATATGTTTTATTGTGTCTTGTTCTTAATATATAATTGCCATGCTTAGTTACTTTGTTGGAATTTGCTTTGATATGTTATTTAGATGAGTGTCTGTTTTAATTCTTTCTCTTTGATTTCAACTGCTAATGATCACCAAAGTTTCTTTCTTTCTTTTTTTCTTTCTAAATTCAAAATTGATTTGTATTTTCATTAAATATAGATTTGATTTTTTTTTAAACTCAAAATTGATCTGTATTTTCATTACATACAGGTCTGATTTTTTCTGATCTCAAAACAGATTTGTATTTTCATTACATACATATCTGAAAGTTTTTCTTTGTTATAAAAGTGCGAATTTTGAAATTTTAAAGAAGGGATTGAAAGCTAGGTTAAAGTCTTTTCTTTTTTAATATGTGAAGCATGCTTAATAAGTTTGTCGCATGAATGTTAATTCTCTTTCAAAAGTCTTTCTTTTTTATTTTTGTTTTCAACAACAGATCTTTTTTTTTTTTTTTTTTTTTACAAACCGAATCTCCTTTTTTTTTTACTTTCAAAACAGATCTGATTCTTTTTAAAAAATCTCTCTCTTTTTTTTTTTTTTTTTTTTTTTTTACAAAAACATATCTGATTCTTTTTAATAAATCTCATTGTTTTCTTTTACAAAAAAACAAATTTGATTTTTTTACAAATCATGTTTTATTTTTTTTAATTTTCAAAACATATCTGATTTTTCTTTAAAAAGAGGACATATTCATAAGGAAAATTTATTTAAATTAATTTTTGTCAAGTGTTTGTCATGTGCATTATACATATTATTCAACATCATTCAAAAAGGGTATATTAGTCATTAGAGTCTAGAAGACCAGACTCTGTCTAAGTGTCTAACACCTTCCTATTTCCTAACCTAGCCCCCAAGTTTAGGATTTTTGGATAGGTAGATTAGTGTTTTGTCGTTTAATTTTGGTAGATTGTAACTAAAACCAAAGTTTTGTATTCTTTTGCATAGATTGTAACTAGGACCAAAGCCTTGTAAGGTTAATTTACCAAAATTGTATCTTTTTATTTATTCAATCAATGACATTTGTATAAAAAAAAAATGGTGACTCCACACCACTACCTAAAAGAGAGGTGCATTACAAGCACCTAAATCTCTTTTTTGAGAGCACCCCTCAAAGTAGAGTGGTCTCTCACAATATTAGTGTTGTTACAAATTTTACCAGATAAATTTGACAAATTGGTATGTTAACTTTTAAATACAAAACTAAAAACTAATTACCATATTTATTTATTATTTTGCTATGTGCCACCAATGACATTAATTATTATGTTAGTTTGTAAACTTTTGTAATAAAATCAATTATATATGTCTAACATTTCAAATGACTTATCAAAGAAGTTTTTTTTTTTTTTTTTTTTTTGATAATTTAATAGTTAAGAGATGAAAATTTTGAACTTTACACGTCTTACTTAGAAATACCAAGAGGTGCCAATTGAATTGCCAAGCTCTTAGCTAATCAAGTAGATTTAGAAAAAATGTCTCTATGATCTTATTAATTAAACAAGGCATGTATTCAACCAGGAAAAAAAAAAAAAAAAAAGAAGAGAGAGAGAGAGAGAGAGAGAGAGCCAAAACAGAACAGAGCAAGTCCATTGGAACTTCTGAAAAATCCATGTGTTTTTTACAAGTTCATTACAAGAGTCATCAAATTAAAAATTAACTGCCCCTACTTTTGGGTTGCTTGATAGGATCGAAAACAATCTTGTTGATGGAGATGTATGTTGAATTGGAGTATAGGTAAGGAGCGTAAAGTTTGGGTTTGGCAAAGTGTACGTGACAGCAGGGCTAGGGGGTTGAGAACCGACTTGACATTCTAAGTTGTGGTAAAAAACTACCAGCAGGCCACCAGCACAACGAGAGAAAATGCGAAAATGAAGGCAAAGATCAGGATCGAAAATTCTTCTATTAAAACAAATCACGCTCTTAATTATGTTATGAGATTTTCTGTCCAATCCAGTTAAATAAATATCTAAGTTTAGAGAGATACTAATTTCAAGGTAGAAGACCCTAAAACCAATTTAATATGACCGAAAAGTAAGGAGTCCATTTACGCACTATACGAAAATTGAAACAAATGGTCCCAAAAAAAAGCGGTTCAGGGAAATGTGGGTCAATAATCACCATTTCTATTCTTGGAAGTCAACTAATTTATCTCTTTAAAGACCTTGGAAAAAAGCGCAGATACTTATTTCTATGGGAATATTGACTTCTGTACCGAATATATATTGTTATTTCTACTTGTGAAGCGTATTGGCTGACGAAAAGACTAGAAACAAAAATATTGACTACCTCTTTGGACTGCAATTTCTGTCACTTACCCTTGGATTGAAGCCTTGAAAAATTACAATATGACTTACCGTTTGCTATAAGACTGCAGCAAAGAAGAGAAAAGGAAAAACAATACATATACAAGAGCTATAGATTTAGATAAAATGGTTGCAATATTTCTTTTCCTCCTAATTACTCAATTCTCAACTACAATTGCTCAAGAAAGAAATCTCAATATTAACTTGGGATCTTCCCTCTCTCCAAAAAACAATTCATATTGGTTGTCAAGTTCTGGCCAGTTTGCTTTTGGCTTCTACAAGAAAGACAATGGCTTTGCATTAGGCATCTGGATGGAAGCAATTCAGCAAAAAACAGTCATATGGACAGCAAACCGAGACGACCTGCCACTTCCCGAAGATGTCAAATTGCATTTGAGTAGAGATGGCAGACTTATCTTGCAACAGAACCAAGGCTTACAGACAACATTAGCAAATGCTCCTCAGTCTGCTTCCTCGGCATCTATGCTCAATACTGGAAACTTTGTACTCTACAATTCAGATTCAATAATCATGTGGCAGACTTTTGAAGTTCCAACAGACACCATTTTACAAGGCCAACGTCTCTTGGCGGGAAAAGTGCTCGTCTCCAGCATCTCTGAGACAAACCATGCAAGCGGAAAGTTTAAACTCAAAATGCAGACTGATGGGAACCTGGTTCAATACCCGACAGACAATCCTAAAGATTCACGGGATTATGCTTACTGGAACTCAGAAACATTCACCGCTGGAAATAATGTGAGTCTAAATCTTGGTAGTAATGGCCACCTTTACCTGCTCAATGCTACTGGTTTCAATATCAAGAATTTTAACGGCCCAGTAACTAGTAACAATTCTGATAAAGCTTTCTTTCGTTTGACAATTGATGTTGATGGAATATTACGGTTGTATTCTCATAGCTTGAATCAAGGAGATGATTGGGTTAGTGAGTGGGCATCAACTACCAATAAATGTGATCCTAAAGGCCTCTGTGGCCTAAATTCATATTGTACTCTCATGGATCTGGAACCGGTTTGTACGTGTCCTGGTTTTGTTTTCATTGACCAGGAGCAGAAGAATTTGGGCTGCAAGAGAAATTTTAGCACAGATGGTTGCATCAGCAAAAATAGAGACACATTTTCTCTTCAGGAATTCGAAGGTATTTCATGGGAAGACAACCCGTATTCAAATATCTCATCAAGCAAAACTGACTGTAGAGAAGACTGCTTGATGGACTGCAACTGTGAAGTTGTATTATTTAAAGACAACCAGTGTAGAAAACAAAAGCTACCACTAAGATATGGGAGAAGAAAAGAAGATGATTTGGTTGGGACAACTATAATCAAGGTAGGCATAGGAAGTTCTGAGACAACAAAGGTAAGCAAGGAAAGAAAGAAACGTTTGCCAATTTTCTTAGTTAGCAGTGTCACAATTTTGGTTTTTGCGCTCATTGTTCTAGCAATTACTGGTACTCTCATTTACAGATACCGTGTTTGGAAGTACAAAATTATTGGGAATGACGAGTTAATTGAAGATGTTACTCTACGATCATATACATATGCGGAGCTTGAAAAGGCTTCAAATGGTTTCTCGGATGAATTGGGTAAAGGAGCTTTCGGAACAGTTTTTAAAGGGGTCATACCAAATGGCAGGAGAGTGGTGGCCATCAAGAGACTAGAAAATGTGGTGGCTGAAGGTGAAAGAGAATTTCGAAATGAGATGAGAGCAATTGGGAGAAGTTATCACAAAAATCTTGTTAAGTTGTTTGGTTACTGTCATGATGGAAACAATCGGCTTTTGGTCTATGAGTACATGAGCAATGGCTCACTAGCAAAATTCCTCTTTGAATCTGAAAGAAAGCCGAGTTGGGAGGAAAAAACTAGAATAGCTTTGAATGTAGCTCGAGGCATCCTCTATTTACATGAAGAGTGTGAGACCCAGATCATCCACTGCGACATCAAACCTGAAAATATACTAATGGATGAACACAAGTGTGCCAAAATTGCTGATTTTGGTTTGGCCAAGCTGCTGATGCCTAACCAAACAAGGACATACACTGGGATTAGAGGCACAAGGGGGTATGTTGCACCTGAGTGGCATGGAAATTTGCCCATAACAGCGAAAGCTGATGTCTACAGCTTTGGGATCATGTTGTTAGAGATCATATGTGGTCGAAGGCATGTGGATATGGATCTTCAAGAGGATGAAGTGGTTCTTGCAAATTGGGTCTATGATTGTTTTCAGGCTGGTGAATTGGATAAGCTAGTGAAGGATGAAGAGGTGGACAGGAACAAGTTGGAGAGAATGGTTAGGGTGGGACTTTGGTGCATCCAGGATGAGCCATCACTTCGCCCTCCAATAAAGAAGGTGGTGCTGATGTTGGAAGGGACAGTGGACATACCAGCTCCTCCTGGTCCTACATCCTTTCTCAGTTCCTTGGAAGTTAATTGAGCCCTGCACCCAAGTAGCTAGGACCCAAAATCACCATGACCAATAATTTGTTTGACTGATTAATGAAGTAGTTAATGTTTTAGCTAAAGAAAGTTCTTATGCTCTCTTGTGATATCATAATGTAGTCCGTATGTTACTGGCTAGCCACAATGTACTCTCTTTTTTTTCGTTTTTGTGTGTGTCCATTTAGCTTTAGATTTCCTGATTAATATCTAACTAAAAGTTAAACTCAAGAATCCTATTAGCGTCACCATGGTTCTAATTTGCTTTATTGCAATTTTTTTTTTATTAACAAAAATAGGAGTTAGCTAGGTTACGCTAGCCCTCGGGTAAGTGCTAAGGTTAAAGCCCATGGGCCAACCCGTGTGGATGCCCACCAACAGACTTCTGTTAGGAGCAGGACTTGAACCTAAGTGGATTAGAAGAAGTATCCGAGCCTTACCAACTGAGCCAAGCTCCCGTTGGCGTTTTATTGCAATTTGAAACTTGAAACTACTTCGAAAGAATAGAAAGACACCAGTTTATGGATATTTATTTTTTTTATTTTTGCTATTTTAAAGTATACTCAGAATACTGAATTTGGAAAAGAAACTAGGGCCAACCCGTGTGGATGCCCACTAACAGACTTCTGTTAGGAGCAGGACTTGAACCTAAGTGATTAGAAGAAGTATCCGGGCCTTACCAATTGAGCCAAGCTCCCGTTGGCGTTTTATTGCAATTTGAAACTTGAAACTACTTCGAAAGAATAGAAAGACACCAGTTTATGGATATTTATTTTTTTATTTTTGCTATTTTAAAGTATACTCAGAATACTAAATTTGGAAGAGAAACTAATTAATGAAGAATGCATAATGATTATTATTGATGTGATTAAGTTTATATGCATAAACCCAAGGCTGATATACCAGCTGTAACTAACAGTAATCTAACATAAAAACAGATTAGCCCACTGTCATAGGTGGCACGTGCTTCACGTGGGAATCACTTAAGTACACACTAATAAAACTACCTGTAGCTTATAAGCTACTTATTACATAGGAAGTAAAAGGACTTGTATCTTTAGCAGCAACTTGTCTCTTAATTCTGCAGCAGCTTGTAATTCTTCTTTCTTCTCAAGTCTCAACACAGAATACCTGTTTTTTTTTTTGTAAGCCCACAAAATACTAGTTCATGGATCGAATAATACAAAATCATTTCTTCAATACGAAACTTAGTGGCACGTTAAGAAGAGCAGGAATGTTTAATCCAATTATGGAATTCTTAGAATAATAATCCAGCTAATGGTTATTCAATGGTATAAAAGTATCAAAGAGTTACATTGTGTGTAATTTGATCCTATTCCATAAATTATATGAGGTCAAAATTCATGAAGTAAAATGTTACATATTATATATCAAGCAATCTCGGAAAGAAACATTTATAAATTTCTTTGTTTGGCTATAATTTTTGTAAAAAAATTTAGAATTATAATTAATAGTAGTATTTATACAAAAGAGTCACTCCAGTATATTTCCTGTGGTTAAAAATCGGCATGTCATCTCTTCTTCATCAAATACTGTTAATGTGATGAAGATCAGAAGATGTCAAACAAAGTGCAATTGAGCTAAAACTCATTTCCTTAGCAAATCTCAAGATCTTGTACCAGGGCACAAATCATGCTATGCTGCTTATTTAAAAACCAACCTCCCATCTGCGCTGCAGTTGCAAGATGCAACAATTCTTCATTGTGATTCCAAAATAAGAATTCCAATACCCACATCCATCCCATTAGCACACAACACCACATCCCATAGCAACGAAAATTCCCAGGACTTAATGGAAGAACAAGGCACCAAAGTCGAAGCTGTTAACGCAATTAAAACTTAGATGAAAATACCATTTTGGTCCCTATATTTTGGAGTCGCACTTAATTTAGTCTCTACATTTTAGTAACGGTCAATTTAATCCCTGTTATTTTCAATATGCAGTAAATTTGGTCCCTATCGTTAACTCACTAACGGAATTATCTATATGGCAAACGGCTTACACAAGTGGCAAAGTAGATGATAACATGGCTACTAAAATTATAATTAAAATACCATGTCAGCATCTAAATTAAAAACAACAAAAAATTAGGTTATGTTTGGTAACAGTTTTTGTTTTCTATTTTCAAAAACTTGTTTTTGGAAATATAAAGAAAAAACAATTTTCTTGTATTTTTGAAATCAAAAACATGTTTGGCTAGTTGAAATTAAAAAGATAATTTTTTGAAGAAAAAAGTAGAAAATAATTAAATATGTTGTTATTAGGATTTGAACTCTAATGCTAACTTATTAAATAAGATAGATTCATTAAATTAAATGCATATTTTCATTGACTTTTAAAAATTAGAAACTAAAAACAGCTTTTTACATATTTTCAGTTTCTTTCACAAATTGAGTTTTGAGAACAATTTTTGTTTTATGTCCATTTTGGGTTGCCAAACAAGTTTTTTAGACTCAAAAATAGACAATTGTTTTTAGAAACAGAAAATAAAGGAAAAAAACAGTTACCAAACATACCCATAATTTCTCAATTCTTTTTATTTTTAAAGAAAGAAAATAATGCTTCGAAATCACAACAAAGAGCACTCATATCATATTACCTTCTCTGCAAACCGGACCCAGCCAAAACCCAGAAATTCAACTCATACATTGAAGCTCTCTTCACCATAAATTTTGTTTGTAAACCCACATCAAAGAAATAAGAAAACCCATTGAAATAGTCATTCAAACAAAAAACCCAAACCATCCATTTGCTCAAAGAATACCAAGTAGACCCAAGAGCTCAACATCTCCAACAACATACGAGGTTAGACAAAGAAGGAGAGGAAGAAGCAAACTCAAATACTAACAGTGACCCAAAGGCCAAAACCCCACTTCGTAAACCCGAGCACAAATCAAAGATTTCTCACAACTAAAACAAAACCAACCCATTATATCAACCAAAATAGAGAAATTTATATTAAAAAGGAAAATGAAATACAAAATGTGCTTTAGTCGGAGATGAGAAAAAAAAAAAAAAAGCAATGAGAGATGAGGAGTGATGGCTACAACTAGCGGTGGTGACGCCGTCATGAGACCGTTGTTTGTTATGGTGGGTCTCGTAGAGAGACAAGCCATGGCTGAGCTCACGAACTCGAGAGAGAGATCCACCCTATTGTGTTTGGTTTTAAATTTGGGTTTGAAATCTAGGTTGTGTTTGGTTGCAAAGAAAGTGTAAGAAAGTCCGGAGAAATTATAAGTATTGTGGGTTTTAATTTCTTTGAGTCGAAGTTTGTTTACTACTTAAATTAGAAGTCCTAACTCCTAAGACTACTAGTATAAGAAAGAGTCCTTAATTAGTCATAGTCCTAACTACCTCGGTTTAGTCATAAATAAGGTCTGGCTACCTCAAATTAGTCATAGATTTTTCACTTTTTTTGGCTTCATTGATTTTTTTTTTCTTGGTGAGATGGGAAGAGGGGGAGGGGGGGGGGGGGTTCTGTTTTTTTCTTCACTAAATCAAAATCATTTGAATTCTTGGTTGAGGAGGGTGGTAATTATTACTTGTTGCGCATTTATATATATATATATATATATATATATATATAGATAAGTAATAAATTTGTATAAATTAGGAAAATGAGTCTACCAAGTTTATAGGAAGTATACTAGGGTAAATAATCAATTACAAAAATTGCATAAATCTAATAAATAAACAAAGGTTCCTCATGGCTGACAACCAATCCAATAAAGTTCTAAAAAAGAACAACTTAAGATCAGGCATAGAACTTTTGATGTCTTCAAAACTCGTGCTATTCCATTCCCTCCAGACACACCATATTAAGCAATGGGGGATAACCATCCAAATATGACCATTCTGATGATAACCAAACCAACCTTGCCAGCAAGCCAAAAGTTCAACGACAGATTTTGGCATCACCCAATAAACTCCCAACAAACCCAAAACCAATGACCATTAGTTTGAAGCAATAGAGCAATGCGGCAAAAGATGGCCAACAGATTCACCTTTGCATTTGCGCATATATGAAAGAGGCAGGGATTCGTTGCAGTCAATCTTTTTGGGCAAGGAGAGTGCTAACTGGTTATTGTATAACATTGAAGAATTGATATCACTGAAGAATGATGGATAATTTGTTAAAGTAATAAGAGAGAGCAATGAAGCCTTCATCCTTCATAAGGGTTCAAATGCAAATGGTTCCTATTTGTTGATTTAAGAATTGATGAAAGGGAGGCACAGGGGTTCCATCATAGTGCTGGAGAGGAAGTCAGGTTGTGGATCGAGAGGTTTTGGCCTTCAACTTCGGAAACTAATGGCATATCATTCCCATGGCAAATGGTATGGTGCTCAAAGGTCCCATCTAGGGTAGCCTTCTTCACTTGCATTGTTGCTCTGGGGAAGACCCTAACTATAAGTAGTCTCTGAAAGAAATGTATGTTGATCTTGGATTGGTGCTGCATGTGCAAAAAATGTGGGGAGACTATAGATCACCTGCTTCTTCATTTTCCTATAGCTTTGAAGCTATGGAATATGGTGTTTTGCTTATTTGGCCTCCATTGGGTTATGCTAATGACAATCATTCAAATGTTTATGTTTGTAGCTTGGTAGGGGTCTTTCGGCAAGCATAGAAATATTTCTTTTTGGAAGGTTGTGCCACATTGCATTATATGGTATCTTTGGCAAGAAAGGAATTCTAGAAGTTTTGAGGGATGTGATCGAAATATCCTAGATATTAAAGCCTTCTTCCTCCGTACTTTGTTGGATTGGAGTGCAGCTATTTTCTCTCCCCTTGTTTTTCTCTCTTACACTTGTTTTTTGACTTGATCATTCCTAGTACACTGTCGAAGTACTGGGTTTGTATATTTGTGCTCACTAAAATCAAAGGAGAGTTGATGTTAATAGAAATGTTTAGTATTTTGAGCATTAAGTATGTTGACCTTAATGTGTTTACTTCTCCCTTTCTCCTCCCTCTTTTCTTCTTTTCTTTTTCGTGGTATTGTTCACATGTACTGTTCATTTAGCTACTAAATGACGCAAGTTCATAGTGGCAACTTATGTGGCAGCGACATGTGTCATTTGTTTATAAATCCAGTTGTCTTTTAATTATCTTCATTATTCAAAGTCAATTATGAGTCTTGTTAATAGTTGTTCCAGTGTAATAATCTGATCATAGGATGATTTTTTTTTTTTTTTTTTTTTTTTTTTTTTTGATAACGTAGAGAACCTTTCTAAAGAAGAGCTCTTTGGACTCGCCTCTAATCAGGAAAACCTTTGGGTATCTTTAGTAAATCCCTTTACATTCCAAATGCTGTTGTTGGTGTAGAAAAATATCATAGGTAGTCATTTGTGTCTGTTTTAATTAGTTTAGGGATGTTTGATATCAATAACCATATCATTTCCAATACCGACAAATGTCAGAACAGATACAAACCTTTTAATCATTAGTGATTCTTCTGATTTTTTTTCTTTTTCTTTTATATGTTGAGCTGTATTGTATTTATTTGCAACCGTTTCTATTGCTTCAATGTTTGGCCTGCTCTTTATGTAATTTTCTTTTTCATGTATTAGATATTCTGTGACCTCTTTGCATCTGAGCATCTCACAGCATTGATCTGCAGATGAAAAATTACTACGACAGTACATCTTTAAGCAATGCTTCTACCTTTTGTTTCTAGTTTGTGTGTGATCAACTGTTACTTGTTAATATTCTATGACAGTGTTCCATATCAGGAAATTTTTAGAAGTTGGTTCCAGGGTGCAAGCCACTCTTCCTAATGCATCTTTTACTCAAATATTAGATTATCTTTTCTAAAAATTTTATCCTGAGCTTCTTCTAGTACGATTGTACCACATTGTGTTTTGTCCTTAATTTATATTCTATGCATCATCATGTAATGACTTCAAGATTTATATCATGCAATGTAATTTGAAATTATGTGGTCAAAATTATAGTTCTTCTTTGTGATGTGATATGTAATGAGATTCATGATGCAATGCAAGTAAAGTTAAATGAGAGTTGCAAAATGAAGTATCTATAGCCATATAGGCCAGTCCACTATCGAAGGGGTTGCTTTTGCTAATAGAGTGAAACTTTAAGTTATAAAATCCAAATTTTAGATTTCAGGGAGTAAAATCTAAACAACCTTAGACTTTAAGTGTGGGTTTGGATACAAGTCCACGTCCACGTTTGGTACTATAGCGCATTTTCAGCTTTTTTTTTTTTTCCCAGCCGCAGTTGTTGACCAAGTCTTCCGTGAACAGTGCACTCGTGCATTGTTCACGAACCCACAAACTTCACTTTTTAGTCACTTTTTCATAAAAAAAAAAAAAGGTCCCACGGCACTATTCACATATTTAAAAATTATTTTGCTACAGTGTATTCAGTTTTCAGTTTTCAGTTTCAGCAAAATAAGTTCTATCCAAACGGACCCTAAGGGTATAATTTGCAATTTACCCCAAAAAACATTACACATCAGACAACTAGAGTGTGTTTCGGTTGCCAGCATGTCATTTGACGGCCACATAGGCAAATCCACTAATGGAGGGGCTGATTTTGCTAATGGAGGGGAGTTTCATGGTGTAAAATCTAAACAAACCTCAAACTTTAGAAGTATACTTCACAATTTACCCTGGTCTTAATTAAATTAACATAGTAATAAATCTTAATCCATTCATAAATTCTTCCCCAGAATAAATTTGTATTTTCTTATTTTATTCAAATAACTTAAAATCCAAACTAAAAACTAAATATTAAATTATTTTTTAAAAAGAATGATATTAGTGTTGTTACAAATTTTACTAGATAAATTTGGCAAATTGGTTTGTTAACTTTTAAATACAAAACTAAAAATTAATTACCATATTTCTTTATTATTTTGCTAGGTGCCACCAATTACATTAATTATTATGTTAGTTTGTAAACTTTTGTAATAAAATCGATTATATATTTGTCTAACATTTCAAATGACTTATCAAAGAAGATTTTTTTTTTTTTTTTTTTTAATTTTGCCATTGGCCTCAGTAGCCTATTGGCACCTAGGTACCCTTGTGTCCTGATGCACGGGGGTTCTAGCCCCCGCAGAATAACCTAGCAAAAAAAAAAAAAAAAGATTTTTTTTTTGGTTGATAATATAATAGTTAAGAGATGAAAATTTTGAACCTGAGAGACAGGTGCCAATTGAATTACCAAGCTCTTAGCTAATCAAGTAGAATTAGAAAAAAAGGTCTCTATGATCTTATTAATTAAACGAGGCATGTATTCAACCACCAAAAAAAAAAAAAAAAAGGGATGGGAGAGAGCCAAAACAGAACAGAACAGAACAAGTCCATTGGAACTTCTGAAAAATCCATGTGTTTTTTACAAGAGTCATCAAATTAAAAATTAACTGCCCCTACTTTTGGGTTGCTTGATAGGATCGAAAACAATCTTGTTGACGGATATGTATGTTGAATTGGAGTATAGGTAAGGAGTGTATAGTTTGGGTTGGGCAAGTGTACGTGACAGCGGGGCTAGGGGGTTAACTAATTTATCTATTCTTCTTGGAAGTCAACTAATTTATCTCTTTAAAGACTTTGGAAAAAAGCTCAAATACTTTATTTCTATGGGAATATTGACTTCTGTACCTAATATTGTTATTTCTACTTGTAAAGCGTATTGGCTGACCATAAGACTAGAAACAAAAATATTGACTACCTCTTTGGACTGCAATTTCTGTCGATTGAAGCTTTGAAAAATTACAAGATCACTTACCGTTTGCAATAAGACTGCAGCAAAGAAGAGAAAAGGGAAAAAAATACATACAAGAGCTATAGATTTAGATAAAATGGCTGCAATATTTCTTTTCCTCCTAATTACTCAATTCTCAACTACAATTGCTCAAGAAAGAAATCTCAATATTAGCTTGGGCTCTTCCCTCTCTCCAAAAAACAATTCATATTGGTTGTCAAGTTCTGGCCAGTTTGCTTTTGGCTTCTACAAGAAAGACAATGGCTTTGCATTAGGCATCTGGATGGAAGCAATTCAGCAAAAAACAGTCATATGGACAGCAAACCGGGACGACCCGCCACTTCCCGAAGATGTCAAATTGCTTTTGAGTAGAGATGGCAGACTTATCTTGCAACAGAACCAAGGCTTACAGACAACATTAGCAAATGCTCCTCAGTCTGCTTCCTCGGCATCTATGCTCAATACTGGAAACTTTGTACTCTACAATTCAGATTCAATAATCATGTGGCAGACTTTTGAAGTTCCAACAGACACCATTTTACAAGGCCAACGTCTCTTGGCGGGAAAAGTGCTCGTCTCCAGCATCTCTGAGACAAAACATGCAAGTGGAAAGTTTAAACTCAACATGCAGACTGATGGGAACCTGGTTCAATACCCGACAGACAATCCTATAGATTCAGAGGATTATGCTTACTGGGACTCAAAAACACTCACCGCTGGAGATAATGTGAGTCTAAATCTTGGTAGTAATGGCCAGCTTTACCTGCTCAATGCTACTGTTTTCAATATCAAGAATTTTAACGGCCTAGTAACTAGTAACAATTCTGATAAAGCTTTCTCTCGTTTGACAATTGATGTTGATGGAATATTACGGTTGTATTCTCATAGCTCGAATCAAGGAGATGATTGGGTTAGTGAGTGGGCATCAACTACCAATAAATGTGATCCTAAAGGCCTCTGTGGCCCAAATGCATATTGTACTCTCATGGATCAGGAATCGGTTTGTACGTGTCCTACTGGTTTTGGTTTCATTTGACCAGGAGCAAAAGATTTTGGGGTGCATGAGAAATTTTCACACAGATCTTTGCACCAACAAGAATAGAGAAACATTTTCTCTTCAGGAATTGGAAGCTATTTCATGGGAAGACAACCCATATTCTACTAACGCATCGAACAAAGCTGATTGCAGAGAGGACTGCTTGAGCGACTGCAACTGTGAAGTTGCACTATTTAAAGACCGCCAGGGTAGAAAACAAAAGCTACCACTAAGATATGGGAGAAGAAAAGAAGATGATTTGGTTGGGACAAGTATAATCAAGGTAGGCGTAGGAAGTTCTGAGACAACAAAGGTAAGCAAGGAAAGAAAGAAACGTTTGCCAATTTTCTTAGTTAGCAGTGTTACAATTTTGGTTTTTGCCCTTAATTGTTCTTGCAATTACCAGTATTCTCATTTACAGATATCGTGCATGTAAAACAAAAATATTGAGAATGATGGGTTGATTGAAGATGTTACTCTACGATCATAAACATATGCGGAGCTTGAAAAGGCTACTAATGGTTTCTTGGATGAATTGGGTAGAGGAGCTTCCGGGACAGTTTATAAAGGGGTCATACCAAATGGCAGGAGAGTGGTGGCCATCAAGAGACTAGAAAATGTGGTGGCTGAAGGTGAAAGAGAATTTCGAATAAGATGAAAGCAATTGAGAGAACTTATCACAAAAATCTTGTTAAGTTGTTTGGTTACTGTCATGATGGAAACAAATGGCTTTTGGTCTATGAGTACATGAGCAATGGCTCACTAGCAAAATTCCTCTTTAAATCTGAAAGAAAGCCAAGTTGGGAGGAAAAAACTAGAATAGCTTTGAATGTAGCTCGAGGCATCCTCTATTTACATGAAGAGTGTGAGACCCAGATCATCCACTGCGACATCAAACCTGAAAATATACTAATGGATGAACACAAGTGTGCCAAAATTGCTGATTTTGGTTTGGCCAAGCTGCTGATGCCTAACCAAACAAGGACATACACTGGGATTAGAGGAACAAGGGGGTATGTTGCACCTGAGTGGCATGGAAATTTGCCCATAACAGCGAAAGCTGATGTCTACAGCTTTGGGATCATGTTGTTAGAGATCATATGTGGTCGAAGGCATGCTGATGTTGGAAGGGACAGTGGAGATACCAGCTCCTCCTAGTCCTACATCCTTTCTCAGTTCCTTGGAAGTGAATTGAGCCCAGCACCCAAGTAGCTAGGACCCAAAATCACCATGACCAATAATTCGTTTTACTGATTAATGAAGTGGTTTATTTTTTAGTTAAAGAAAATTCTTATGCTCTCCTGTGATATCATAATGCAGTCCATATGTTACTAGCTAGCCACAATGTACTCTTTTTTTGTGTGTCCATTTAGCTTTATACTGCCTGATTAATATCTAGCTTAAGTTAAACTCAAAAATCCTATTAGCGTCACCATGGTTCTAATTTGCTTTATTGCAATTTGAAAGTTGAAACTACTTCGAAAGAATATAAAGACACGGGTTTATGGATTTTTTTAATTTATTTTTGTTAATTTAAAGCATACTCAGAATATTGAATTTGAAAGAGAAACTAATTGATGAAGAATGCATAATGATTATTATTGATGTGATTAAGTATGTGTTTGGCATGGATTTTTTTTGCAAACTTATTTTACTATTTAGCTTATTTTTGCTATTATTTATGAGTCTATTCGTGGGTACTATTCATGGGTCCCACTGTACTTTCAGCAAAATAAGTGGATCCCAAACGAACACTAAGGGTGTGTTTGGATACCATTTATTTTGCTGAAAACTAAAAACTGAAAACACTCTAGCAAAATAATTTTTAAATGTATGAATAGTGTCATAAGACCTATTTTTAATGAAAGTTTTGCTAAAAAAAAAAGTTTGAAAGTCTCGTAGACAATACACAAGACTCACTGGAAGAGCCACCATAGCCACAAAAACATACTTCAAAAAAAAAAAAAAAAAAAAAAAAAAAAAAAAAAAAAAACGCAAACGCATACGCTAATAATCAGTATCCAAACGGGTACTAAGGCAAAGATTATTTTTGCCAACTTATTTTACTATTCAGCTTATTTTTGCTACTATTTATAGGCCTCACTGTACTTTTTAGTATTATTCATGAATCTCATTGTGCTATTTCAGCTAACTTTTACTTTTATTTATAATACTTTCAGCAAAAAAATTTCAATTTCAACAAAATATGCTAATTCCAAACGGCCCATAAGTTTATATACATCAACCCAAGGATGATATACCAGCTGTAACTAACTAACACTAATCTAACATAAAAACAGATTAGCCCACTGACATAAGTGGCACGTGCTTCACGTGGGAATCACTTAAGTACACACTAATAAAACTACCTGTAGCTTATAAGCTACTTATTACATAGGAAGTAAAATGACTTATAGCTTTAGCAGCAACTTGTCTCTTAATTCTGCAGCTGCTTGTAATTCCTCTTTCTTCTCAAACACAGAATACTTGTTTCTTTTTTTCAGCCCACAAGTTCATGGATCGAATAATACAAATATCATTTCTTCAATACGAAACTTAGTGGCATGTTAAGAAGAGCAGGAATGTTTAATCCAATTATGGAATTCCTAGAATATTAATCCAGCTAAAGGTTATTCAATGGCATAAAAGTATCAAAGGGTTACATTGTGTGTAATTTGATTCTATTCCATATATATAAGGTCAAAAGTCATGAAGTAAAATGTCATGTATTATATATCAAGCGACCTCAGAAAGAAACATTTACAAATTTCTTTGTTTGGCTATAATTTTTGTAAAAAAATTAGAAATTTTATAATTAAATAGTAGTATTTATACAAAAGAGGCACTCCTCCTGTATATGTCCTGTGTGGTTAAAAATCGGCATGTCATCTCTTGTTCATTAAATACTGTAAATGTGATGAAGATCAGAAGATGTCATACTAAGTGCAATTGAGCTAAAACTCATTTCCTTAGCAAATCTCAAGAGCTTGTACCAGGCCACAAATCATGCTATGCTGCTTATTTAAAAACCAACCTCCCATTTGCGCTGCAATTGCAAGTTGCAGCAATTCTTCACCGTGATTCCAAAATAAGAATTCCAATACCCACATCCATCCCATTAGCACACAACACCACATCCCATAGCAGCAAAAATTCCCTGGACTTAATGGAAGAACGAGGCATCAAAGTAGAAGCTGTTAACGCAATTAAAACTTAGGCGAAAACACCATTTTGGTCCATACATTTGGTAGCGGTCAATTAGTCTCTATTATTTTCAACATGCAATCAATTTGGTCCCTATCGTTAACTCACTAACGTCAATGTTTACGTGGCATACGGCTTACACAAGTAGCAAAGTTTTTTTTTTTTTTTTTTTTTTTTTTTTTTTTTTTTTTGAGAAAGAATTTAAGTACTTTTATTAATATAAATGAGTTACATCCAAATGTAAAAACGAAACAATATGAGAAGGAACATCTTCCATCTATACTTGTAAATCTGGTATGCTTATAGCATGTTTCGCCAAACTATGAGCTACACTATTGTCGTTTCTCTTTACAAGAAAATACAACACTCTTTGAAAATGGTTCAAGTAAACTTTCACATCCCCCACCAGCAGACCCAATGGGCATAGGTTCAGCTCTTGTGACTAAGCTTGAAACAAACCAAGAGCATCACCTTCTAGTATGACACTTTGGAACTCCAACTCATGAGCAAACATCAAGGCTTTCCGAGCAGCTAATGCTTCTGTCTCCTCTAAAACATCTTCTCTGAACATGAAGCTAAAACAGCCCCATTGTTGTCCCTTATTACAACTCCAACACCTCCAACACCTGACTTATTAAATTCACTGAAGACCGCTCCATCGAAGTTCACTTTCACAAAACTAGCTTGCGGTGCTTGCCATCTGTTTCCTCCAGTTTCGTTGCTCCTCACCTGCATACCTGAAACTTCTGTGTTGGCTCTGAATTGTGCCAACATTTCTACTGACTGTGCAGCAACTTGGTGCAGCGAACTAGCTTGAAGATTGAGCCTCACCTTGTTCCTTTGATTCCAAACAGTCTAGGCCGTGAATGTTAGCAGCTTCAGTGATTTTCCTTCTTTTATCATCCATATGACAGTAACTCCTTTACACATGAGAATCAATTTCACCTTTGAACCCCCATTTTTCCTGATCAGCCCACATAACATCCAGCTCCGGACATGACCAAAAAGTATGCACCGAATCCTCTACTACCATTTTACACCTTTCATAGATTGGGTCCTCTAAAATTTTCTTTCGCATCAATGCTTGTTTGGTTGGAAGTACATTAAGGCAAGCTCTCCAAAGAAAATTTTTTTATCTTTGGTGGGGCTTGCATCTGCCATACTTCCTTCCAAACACGCTTATGACAGATTGGAGGGGTTTAAGCATTCAATTACAGCTCCTCTTCTTCTTTGAGGAACCTATATCCGGACTTACATGAGTAATTTCCTGAGGTAGAGCAAGGCCAATACAAGGTGCCTTCTATCACATGTCGACTAAGTGGAATTTTCTTGATCAACTTAGCATCCTCTTCCACAAATAATCCATCCACCATCTGTTCATTCCATCTTCTTGTGCTTAGGTCAATAAGTGAGTCAACCGTTATGATTTTCGAAACTCTCCAATGGGAAAATAGGCTGAAGCGTTGGGTGTTTTCTTGGCAGCCAACATTGCTGCCAAATGTTTATTTTTTCTCCACTCCCTACCCTCCATAATGTCCCCCTTTGAATGATGTCTCGACCTCTAAGTATACTCTCCACGCATAAGGCCCCATCCTTGAGTCAGCTGCCTCCAAAAGTGATGAATTAGGAAAGAAACGAGCTTTAACACTTTGTAGAAGAGTGAGGTTTTATTATTCAAGAGCCGCCATGCTTGCTTTTCTAGAAGGGAATCATTGAACATAGCAAGATCTCAAAAGCCCATACCTCCAATAGTCTTAGATTTTGTCATCTCTTCCCATTTAACCCAATGGATTTTCCTACGATCGCCCCTTTGGCCCCACCAAAATCTTTTGATTAGAGCCTCAATTTCATTGCACAAACTCACCTTCAATTTGAAACATTCCATAGTGTAAGTAGGGATGGCTTGTATGACTACCTTTAAGAGCACTTTCCTTCCGGCTTGTGAAAGTAATTTTGCTTCCCACCCTTGAAGTTTCCGTCAAACCTTCTCCTTAATGTAGTTAAAAATTTCTTTTTTTCCCTTCCCAACTAAGGAGGGCAGCCCAAAGTATTTTTCATAGTGCAAGATTTCTGGAACACCTAAGACTACCTTGATTCCATGCTTCACCTCCTCCAAAATAGAATTGCTAAAGAACAAGGAGGTTTTACTCCTATTCATTTTTTGACCCGAGGCTTCTTTATACTCTTTTAGTATCTCCAAGACATTATCACACTCCTCCATTATGGCCCTGCAAAAAATAAGACTATCATCTGCAAAAAGCAGATGCGTTAGTTTTGGGCCCCTCTTACAAAGGGAGTAGCCATGGATATCACCTTGTAGTTCCGCCTTTTTAATTAAACCATTCAGCCCCTCTGTACAAAGAAGGAATAGGAAGAGGGAAAGTGGGTCTCCCTGCCTGATCCCCCCTTGTAGGAAAAATCATCCCACATGGTTCTCCATTTACCAAGACCGAATATGATACTGTTTTCACACAACCCATTATGAGATCTATCCACCTCTCCCTAAAACCCATCTTCCTCATTATCCCCTCTAAATAATACCACTTCACCCGGTCATACGCCTTACTCATATCCAGTTTTAGTGCCATATAACCATAATTACCCCCTTATAGTTTTGTAAACTATGCAAAGTCTCAAAGGTCACCAGAATATTATCAAAAATTAATCTACCCTTGGTGAAGGCTGATTGGTGTTATGTGATGATGGATGGGAGTAATTTTTTGAGGCAATTTGCAAGAACTTTGGAGTAAATTTTGTAAAGGACATTACATAGGCTGATTGGACGAAATTGGTGTGCATATTCAGGAGAGTTTATTTTTGGAACAAGTGTGATAAAAGTACAGTTTAGGGGAGTAGGTATAGTACATGAGTTCAACCATGACAAGATGGATGAAGTGACATCATGATTTACCGTGCTCCAAAAATGTTGATAGAAGGACAGAAGCATGCCATCCAGACCAGGTGCCTTGAGGGGCGCCATTTGTTGGAGGGCAGTAGTTACTTCACTTGCTTCAAACTCTCTACATAAACTTTCATTCATCTTCTCATCAATCACTGTAGGCACACAATCTAAGATGCCTGTGGAGATCCTCCCATCTGTTGAGGCAAAAAGAGACTTGTAATAGTTCACCATAACTTCCCCAATATCCTCCTGACTAGTTCTCCACACACCCCCCTCATCCCTAATACCTTCCATTGAGTTTTTCCTGAATCTCCTTGTGGCACAACTATGAAAATATTTAGTATTTTTATCCCCCTTATTTTCCCATAGAATTCATGATCATTGAGCCCACATCGTAGCTTCCCTATCTTGCAACACCTCAATCTCCCTTTTAATTTGTCTCACCCTACAGTTGTTCCTACTAACCATAGCAAAGTTGATGATGACATGGCTGCTAAAATTATAATTAAAATGCCACTTCAACATCTAAATTAAAAACAACAAAAAATTAATTTCTCAATTCTTTTTATTTTTAAAGAAAGAAAATAATGCTTCGAAATCACTACAAAGAACACTCATATCATATTACCTTCTCTGCAAACTGGACCCAGCCAAAACCCAGAAATTCAACTCATACATTGAAGCTCTCTTCACCAGAAATTTCATTTGTAAACCCACATCAAAGAAATAAGAAAACCCACTGAAATAGTCATTCAAACAAAAAACCAACCATCCATATGCTCAAAGAATGCCAAGTGGACCCAAAAGCTCAACGTCTCCAACAACAAAGAAGGTCAGACAAAGAAGGAGAGGAAGAAGCAAACTCAAATACTAACAGTGACCCAAAAGGCCAAAACCCCACTTCGTAAACCCGAGCACAAATAAAAAATTTCTCACAACTAAAACAAAACCAACCCATTATATCAACCAAAATGGAGAAATTTATATTAAAAAGGAAAATGAAATACAAAATTAGTTTCAATCATGGATGAGAAAAATAAGAGGAAAAAATTAAAAAGAAATTAAAAAAAAAAAAGGAAAAAAGAAAAAAGAAAAGCAAAGGGAGATGAGGAGCGATGGCTGGTGGTGGCAGCGTTGTTGTGAGACCCTTTTTTGTTATGGTGGGTCTCCTAGAGAGACGAGCCATGGCTGAGCTCATGAACCCGAGAGAGGGAGAGATCCACCCTATTGTGTTTGGTTTTAAATTTGGGTTTGAAATCTGGGTTGTGTTTGGTTGCAAAGAAAGGGATTTTTTTTAAAAAAAAAATAACTATAAAAGCCAAACTATTTTGTTAGTTAGCAATGTTTCTAAACTATTTAGGAAACTAGCAACTCGAGTCTATTAGATTCGAGTTCCTGTAGCAAATTGAGTTTAAGAGACTCGACTTCCGTGTGCTGGCAGGGCTGAGGTGGATTAAAATCCACGTGGAAATCGACTCTTTAAGACTTAATTTTCGTCATCTTTTTCCTCCATTTTGTGTTTAAGACCTAGGATCTATCTCTTCTATATGTTTTTAGACCCCCTTAAAACACAACCAGATTAACCTAGATAATTAGCCAAGTGATTGTTTAGTCAAATTATCAAGTCTAGGTTAACACACATATATCATATTATTGTAAAGTGCGGAAAATAAAGAACACAACAATATGATAACCTAGAAAAACCAAACTGGTAAAAAACTGGAGAAGATTTAACCTAGCTATCCTCAAGGTAAAACTGAATCCACTATAAAAGAATTGAAGTTTACACAATAGCGACTTAGACCACTAACATCCTATTGCTAACTCGAGTAGAAAACTTACTACCACGACCACGTAACAGCTCCGAGTCCATAGACTACTTCTTTCTTGGATTCCTAGCAAGTACAAGCACCCCCGCTTATGTATCTTTAAGCTCTTAATGCAGCAACTGAATCGATCACCAAGTTCTTGACATAATCTTGAAACTTGGAAACCCTAAGTATGTGTAAAGGCAATCACATATTGATCTCACAAAAGATTCACACACACAACATATGGAGCATCTCCAAAACGTGGCTAGGGTTTTCCCTTTTATACTTAAGACAAAACATAAAACCCTACATGTCAAACGGGCTTGGACTGAGTTGGAAATTTCGGCAGAAAAACAATATGCACGACTTTCGATCGATTGAGTCTAATTCTCGATCGATCGAGCCAGACAGAATTGCACAATAAATTCTGCAGTAACTCGATTCCAACTTTACATAAAAAGCAAATACTTTGAGCAAGTTTAAACAAGACTAAAACGTTTTGATTATAGTTTGCCAACATTACAAATTGAAGTTCTAATACATTTAAACCTAAAGTCTTAGAACCCAACATCTTCCAATTCCCTTATTAGATCCCTTGAGTTTCCAAAAAATAAAAACCAAAACAGAAAACACACAAAACTTGGTTTGTTTCATTTTCTTTGGTTTTCCAAACAAAGAGTGAATAAAAAAAGGTACCTAAACTTGAGCATTGCAGTTGGAAGGGTTGGACGAGAGCTTCGGAAATAGAAATAGAATCTCCTCCATTATTGAAGCCCTTTGATCCATATCAATGCCACAACTAGAAGTGGGTAAAAGAGGGACTGAGGAAGACCCACAACTATGCGTAGCACTTGGACTCGACAACTGAAAAATCACGATTTCATGTGGGTTTGTGTTTTTAGTTCTGGGTTTGTGTTTTCTAGGATTTTTTGCTATGGGTTTGTGTTTTCTGGGATTTTTTGTTGTGGGTTGTGTTTTCAGTTTTGTTGTGGGTTTGTGTTTTCAGATTTCTAGGTTTAGGGAACTCGAGTCTCTAAGACTTGAGTTCCACGTGGATTTTTTTATCCACCTCAGCTATACACCTCATAGAAATCGAGTCTTTGAGGCTCAATTTGCTACAGTAAAATTGAGTCTCACAGACTCGAGTTGTTAGTTTTCTAAATAGTTTGGAAACATTGCTAACTAATAAAATAGTTTGGCTTTTATAGTTATTTAAAAAAAAAATCCGAAAGAAAGTGTAAGAAAGTCTGGAGAAATTTTTTTAAGTTCACACCCTTCAATTATTTTATTTTATTTTATTTTTTAGATTTTTTTTTTTAATTCTTGGCTTTTTTAAAATAATAATTAAATATATTTTTATTGTTTTACTAGCCATATATGCTGTCAGCTATGTAAGCTGGTTGCTACATAGGCAATTCCGTTAGTAAGTTAATGGTTGAGACTAAATTGACTGCATGTTAAAAATAACAGGAACTAATCAATTACTACTAAAATGTAGAGACCAAATTGACTGCGATTCCAAGATGAATCGATCAAAATAGTGTTTTCGCCTAAAACTTATTTAGCCATTTTTGCGAACACCTAATAAACATGCGCTCAAATCACATTGTTTAAAGGTTTTTAGGTAAATTCCACTAAACTACATTGAGATTTGGGCTAATACCAACTAGGTCCAAAACTTTTCAAAAACGACTGACTTGGTCCTTAAAAGACAATTTTGTCCCTAACTCCATTTAACACAGTTACTTTATTCTCACATTCTATTCTCTCTCCTCTTTCTCATCTCAAACCCCTCTCTTCACACTCTTCTCTCATATTTTCTCTTCTCTAGTGAATGTTTATTACATGCTAAGATCTTTGAGTTCTATTCGCTATGATTACATTAATATGAGCATGGATTTGAGCACAAATCACATTACACAGCAACACCATGTCATAGAACATAAACATACACACATAGTCATGCTAAAACCTGAAACCCTTAAAAATCATCCCAGATTACCAATCATACACACAAATTCAGATGCATACACCAACAAAATCACCATATTAATGCCATTTTGAGACAAACCCTAAATAAAAAAATAACCACAAATCTACAAATGACTATACCCAAAACCCCTTTCAAACCCAAATCACAAAATCCTTATATCACTATAAAAAGACCCAATCCCTAAATTGACCAAGACTCAAACCAACAAAGACCCAAACCAAAAAAGAAATAAATAAAAAAACATAAAATAGAACAGAGAAAGAGGATAGAGATTGTCAATGGTGGTGGCGGAGCTCATGGGTCTTTGCCAAACGTTCCCTTGACATTTGGCACATAAACCCAAACACAAACAAATACCCAAACATGTTTGGCACCAAATCAAAGCTGTTGGCAAGGAACAATAATAGTGGTGGTGATGCGAAGCTCAAAATTCCCTAGCCAAATGTCTCCACGGCACTGATTTGAAGAGAGAGTGGAAGATGGTAATGGAAAAACATGGATTTTGGCCATGAAAAAAGGAGTCTTCAGCCGTCGTGGGTGTGGGTGAGAGAGAGAGGGAGCCGCCATAAGTGTGAGAGAGAGAGAGAGAGAGAGAGAGAGAGAGAGAGAAAAGAAAAGAAAAAAGAGCCAAATTCTGAGAGAGAGAAAGAGAGAGGAGAAGGGTTTGGGTCTGAGATGAGGAGATGAGAAGGGTTTGGGCTAAAGTAACAGTGCTAATGGAGACAAGAACAAATTTGTCTTTTAAGGATCAAGTTGGTCATATTTTAGAAGTCTTGAACCTAATTGGTATTAGCTCAAACCTCAGTGTAGTTTAATGAAATTTACCCAATTTTTTTACAAAATATTTTTCACATAAATGTATAATGTACTCGTATATAGGATAAGATATCTGCTAGTTGTTCCAAAAGAGCGATTCAAGGTCATGTTGTGCAATTTGAGGCCAACCATCACCATTTCTAAAAATTTCATTCTTCTTGGAAGTCAACTAAAAAGTTATTTCTAAAGACTTGAAACCATAAAACTAGAAGCCAAAATATTGACTACCTCTTGAAACTGGACTTTTTGTGTCACTTATCCCTTGGATTGAGGCTTTAAAAAAATGCAAGATGACATGTCCTTTGCTATAAGATTGCAGAAAAAGAAAATATTAAAACAACTCAAATATAATAATACATATTGATGAAGCGTAAGTTCATCAGTCAGAGAAGGCAGATGGAACCAATCTTCAGCCCAGGTGATTGTATCCTCAAGATGGTCACCGGTGTGGTGCCTGCCACAACGTCTCCGATGCCAAAGTCAATATCAAGAAGTTCGTTCAGAAAGAATAATGCAATATGACAGAGCAAGAAATATATCTGAGTATGTCTATGTACCTTGTGTTGGTAATGTGAGAGCTTTATATATGTTGCCTTGGATTCTGACCATTGTGGTTAATAATGGGATGTTAATGCCTTTCTTGGTAATGCCTCCTGCTTAGTAATGGGGCTTTAATGTGCTTTCAACGGTCTGTGTAGCAATTGTTGTAATCGTCCGAGATGTTACTGGCAATATTGAATGGTCTTGATACCTTCGTTGGTGATGGGGGCACTTGTTTGGGTTCGTCCAAGAGGATGGTCTCGTCTGTAATACTGAGTTCGTCGGTAGTTGATTTCGTCAGTCCCATCAACTGCCCCCGGATTCTGTGGTCGTCGTGACATGTCATGACAACCATGGAAGGTGAAAAGGGTTTTTTTTTTTTTTTTTGGAACTGTAAGCAACTCTTTGGGATTTCGCGCCGTATAAAATGTGTAGTGGCGGCTCTCCGTAGGGAGTGGCCACGTGGTGCTTTTTGACTGGTGGAGTTAATGCTCCACTTTGTGGGACTATTGGGCTTCCCGCTGTTTTTTAGTCATTTTGAGTCTTGATTTTTAAAACTTCTCCCCTTCTTACTTCTTTCACTTTTCTCAAATAACTTCCAATCATTGTTCTAAGCGATTTTTTCGAACTCTCATTCTGTAACTCTTTTTCAAACTGATGTGCTGCGTATTGGTGCTTCTTTTACTCGCCATTGTTAAGGTACATTTTTTCTTTCTTTCATGTTTTTACCTTTCCTTTTCATCTTATTACGATATAGCCTTTGATTCTCTTCTTCTTTTTCCTTTTGTTTGTCTTTGATTTCTTAGGGATTTAGCTTGTGTTGTTTCCCTTTGCGCTTTTTTTGTATTTCCATGGTTAGCAGCTCTGAGATTAGGATAGTTTACCCGTCAATTTCCTTTCTTTTTGCGCGCCTAGGAGGGTCTTTGGGTGTTTTCCCACATTTAGAGGATTTCGTTTTTTAGGGTAATTGTTTAAGCGTTGTATTGGCCGACCTGTTGCCTTTGCTTTGCCTATCGCTTAACTGGTTCGAGGGTCTGGTGAGAGATAGAGAGGCGATGTCTGAGGTTAGGTCTAACGATCTCGAGACTGGGTTATCGTTTAATGGTGACCTAGTGGAGGGAGATAGGTATTGGAAATCAAGATTTTTCTTTGTGTCCGGGGATGATTTTGAAACTCAATCCAGTAGGGATTAGGGCGATATCTCGAGGTTGCTTCGTCGATGGGGAACCTCGGCCTTAGGTGCGTCAATATTTCTCCCTGTTGTTTTAGTTTTGTTGTATTTGCTATTTATCGTCACTAACTCCTTTATCTTTTGTTCTGCACAGTTAAGAGACGGCCTAAGTTTAAAAGCAGGCATAAGGAGCGTGTTGAAACCGCGATAGGATATACCCAGACGATCGAAAGTTGGGACGATTTGGTTGATCCACAGACCCTTGCCTTTTACAACCTTGGACCTGACCCGTCTCCTTTCGTTCTACGCAATATTGGTATTGAAGGAAAAAAGAGTAAGTATTGACCTCGTCAGTATCGACTCTTCTTATGTACACTTGGATTTTCTTTTAAATGTTTTTCTCTTGCAAAAATGACGACCAAGTTCAACAAGGATATGTACGCGAAGATGAGGTCCAAGAAGGATGAGACGCTGTTAAACATTGGAAAGAAGACAGTGCGTGTCACCGGGAAGGGTCCTTCCGTCGCCCCTATTGTCTCCGTCAAACCCATAGTTTCTATTATCGAGACGACGAAGACGGCTTCTCCTACCACCTCGGTTGAAGAGATCCCTACTCCAGGTTCCAAAAGGCCGTGCATATCTAGTAAGGAGAATGAGAAGGTTGATTCTCGATCGTCCACTATATGGGATGACGAGAGATTGGCGGTGGACAGGGCTTATAAGGTCGTGACTGCGGCAGACTTGAAGGCCCTCTCTGACGTGCCTCTCAACGAGGTTGCTTCTCGTCACGTCCACAGGCTCATTCAGGTAGGGCGTTCACGTACCCCTCTTTTTTTTCTTTTTTTTTTTGGGTATTGACGACTTCAAACTTCCTTCTAGGTGTTAGGAGAAAGTCTTCACATCACCTCTGAATATTTTACTCAAGAGGCTAAAGTGGCATCCTTAACATCTAGAATGGAGGCCTTGGAAAAAGAGAATTCTGAGCTGAAGAAGAATCTTATTGTTTCTATGGACGAGGCCACCACTTTAAAGGAGAAGGTCAAGACCCTGAATGACGACCTCAGAGTCGAGCGTAAGTTGACTCTGGAGAAGGACGAACAGCTTCTTAACGCCAAGGAAAAGCTTAAAACTATTGCTGCCAGATCTGTTGAGGCCTTCCAAACAACTGACGAGTACAACACAGTACTCTTTAGTTGGTACTTTAAAGGCTTTGAGCTTCTCAGGAGGTATCTAGTTAAGCATCCTACTGGAGTTGACATAGAGAGCTTGGACCTAGAGGAGATTGACAAAGAGATGGTGATTGATGAAGCTACTCAATCCTCAACTCCTAAAGGTGATGTCCTTGAGAATGCTACTGACGTTCCGGCTGGTGGCTCCCCTACTGGTGACAATTCCACTGTTGATGCCTGATCTTGTTACTTAAGAAAATTTCTTTTCATTTTTGTGGATGCCCGTCATGTTTTAGGCCCCTTTTTTTTTTTTTTTGTAAATCTAATTTCAAAACAATTGCTTGTTATCCTGTCTTGAGAACAATATTTGTGGCCTAGCGTTTATGGGTCTTTTTGGATATGACAACAATGGTAATTGCCCTTGATTTTTGGGCTTTAATTGAATTTGCTGCATACTTACTTGTTACTTGTATCTATGGTTGCACACTTGTTGGTTCATGATATGTTTGTGGGATTCGTCCATACTTTGTACTTAGCAAAAGTTTTCAGTTGTGCCTTTCTTCTTCATCAATAGTTTTGCTTCTTGTTACTTAGTTGTTTTCCTGTAACCCAAACCCCTTCAAAGGGTCTCGTCGAGGGTTCTGGTGAACTGGTTGGGAGCCTAGATCCAGCCTTGGCTTTGTTTTAATTTGTTATAAGGTTCTTTATCCCCTTCCCCTTGGATTTTTTTTTTTTTTGTTTTTTTTTTTTTGTTTGGGTTCGTCAGTAACTTATATCCGTCAAGATGGAATCTTGTTACTTGGCTATTTTATGACTTACACCCATTTAAGGGATCTTGTCGTGTTTGTTTGGCTTCGTCGGTAACTTACATCCATCAAGGCGGAATCTTGTTACTTGTCCATTTTATGACTTACACCCATTTAAGGGATTTTCTCGTGTTTGTTTGGTTTCGTCAGTATCTTATATCCGTCAATGTGGAATCTTGTTACTTGACCATTTTATGACTCACCCATTTAAGAGATCTTGTCGTGTTTATTTGGTTTCGTCAGTAACTTACATCCGTCAAAGGGGAATCTTGTTACTTGGCCATTTTGTTTTGTACGATTGACTAGACCTGCTTGCATAAAGACATTAGATGAATAATTCTTTTATTAATTTCAGGAATGAATATATTCATTTGTTACATCTATTAGTGGTACTTCTTCAAGTGCTCAATGTTCCATGGCTGAGGGAGTCTCTGTTCGTCTATGGTTTCCAGGTGATAACTGTCTTGCCTAGAGTAATGGACGACTCAGTAAGGTCCTTCCCATGTGGGGCCAAGCTTTCCTTCGGCAGGGTCTTTAGTTGCTGTGGTAACCTTGCGCAAGACGAGGTTGCCTATGTCAAGTCGTCTGAGTTTCACCCTCTTATTGTAGTATTCGGCCATCTTCTGCTGGTACTTCATCATTTTGCTGAAAGCTTTGTCTCTTACTTCTTCCAAACAGTCCAAGTTGAGTCGCAATGTGTCGTCATTGCTCTCTTCGTTGAATATCTCTTACCTGATGCTTGTTACTCCTACTTCGACTGGGATTACTGCTTCAGTGCCATAGGTAAGCCTGAAGGGGGTTTCTCCTGTTGGGGTTCTCGCTGTGGTTCTGTAAGCCTACATGACATTAGGCAATTCTTCTGGCCAGGCACCTTTCGCGTCGTCCAGCTTGGTTTTGATAATCTTGAGCAATGTCTGATTCATTACTTATGTCTGTCCATTTGCCTGGGGGTGCCCTAGGGATGAGAATTGGTTCTTGATGCCTAAATTTGAACAGAAGTCTCTAAAGCCTTCGCTGTCGAACTGCCTCCCATTATCTGATATAATCGTCAATGGAATCCCGAACCTGCAAATTATATTCTTCCACACAAAGCTCCAAATTCTTGCCTCGGTAATTGTTGCTAGAGCCTCTGCTTCGACCCACTTTGTGAAGTAGTTAATAGCAACTAGTAGGAATTTTACCTGACCTTTACCTTGGGGTAGTGGACCGACGATGTCGATTCCCCATCGTGCGAATGGCCACGAAAAGGCTATCGTCGTCAGTTTCTCTGTTGGAAGCCGCTGGACATTCCCGTATCGTAGGCACTTGTCGCACTTCTTGACGAGCTCCACTGCGTCCACCTACATAGTAGGCCAGAAATAACCTGTTCGTATTACCTTGTTTACTAGGGACCTGGGGCCGGCATGGTCACTGCAAATTCCTTCGTGGATTTCTTCCAGTATGTACTTGGTTTCTTCTTCGTCAACACATTTCAAGTAAGGCATGGAGAAGCCTCTCTTGTATAAGGTGTCATTAAGGATCGTAAATCTGGCCACCCTCTTCTTGATTTTTTTGGCCTCTTTTGTATTCTGAGGGAGGTGCCCGTCCTGGAGGAAAGAAACTAATGGTGTCATCCAGCTGTTTGTGCTCTGGATTGTGAAAGTTGGAACTTCTTCAATGCTAGGGTATTTCTGGACTTCTATTGCCAAGCCCATGCTTATCCCCCCCCCCCCTTCTTCTGACGATGCTAGCTTCGAGACTTCGTCTGTCACCATGTTCTGGCTTTTGGGGATCTGAACGAATTCCACCTTATCAAACTCCTGAGTAAGATGTTTCGTCAGCCTAAGGTATTTCTACATTCCCTCTTCTTTTGCTTCGTACTCTCCCTTGATTTGCTCGATCACCAACTTTAAATCACTTTGGACTAACAGGTTCTTAGCTCCAAGCGCCTTTCCGAGCCTCAACCCCGTCAGTATTGGTAGCAAGAAATTTCAGTTGAACTCCGTATTTGAGCATTTCTCCGTCTGGGGTGGTTATGACGACCCCTACTCCCCCATGTTTTTGGGCTAACGAACCATCAGTTTGTATCGTCCATCGTTCGGCTTCGTTGGTGAGACCGTCTTCGTCTGGAAAGGTGAACTCGGCGATGAAGTCTGCCAAAACTTGTGCCTTGATGGCTGTTCTGGGATGGTACTCAATGTCAAATTGGCTAAGTTCAATTGCCCACTGGACCATTCTTCCGGTTGCCTCAAGTTTGTTCATGGATTTTTTGATGGGTTGGTTCGTCATCACCAAGATAGGATTTGCCTGAAAATATTGCCTTAGTTTTTGTGAGGCTACTATTAACGCGAACGCAATCTTTTCAATCCGGGGATACTTGGATTCAGCCCTTGGAAAGCTTGGCTAACGTAGTAAACTGGGAGCTGTTTCTTGTCTTCTTCTCTAATCAAGGTTGCACTCACTGCTGTAGCTGATACTGCCAAGTACAAATATAGGTTTTCCCCCTACTTGGACGGACTTAAGAGGGGTGGATTACTCAGGTAACGTTTAAGTTCTTAGAACGCTGCTTCACATTCGTCGATCTGGGCGAAAGCCTGCTTCAAAGTCTTGAAAAAAGGTAGACACTTGTCTGTCGCTCTAGAGACGAACCTATTTAAGGCTGCAATCCTTCCTGTGAGTTTCTGGACTTCCTTGACTGTTCTAGGCGATGCCATATTGATTATGGCTTGAACTTTCTCCAGGTTTGCTTCTATTTCTCTTTGGGACACCATAAAGCCCAAGAACTTCCCTGAAACTACACCAAAAATGCACTTACTTGGATTCAACTTCATCTGGTATTGTTTGAAGGTGGCAAACATCTCTTTTAGGTCGTCCAGATGCGCAAGCTCTTCTTCACTCTTGACAAGCATATCATCCACGTATACTTCCATGTTCCTGCCAATTTGTTTGCTGAACATTTTGTTCACTAGTCTTTGATACGTAGCTCCGGCATTCTTCAGTCTAAAAGGCATTACCTTGTAACAATAGAGTCCTTAACTCGTGATGAAAGCAGTCTTCTCCTGATCTTCTTCAGCCATCCTTATCTGGTTATATCCTGAGAAAGCGTCCATGAACGACAGCAACTTGTATCCGGCCATATAATTTACAAGCTAATCTATTCTTGGTAGGGGGAAACTGTCCTTCGGGCATGCCTTGTTCAGGTCTGTGAAATCCACGCACATTCTCCATTTCCCATTTGTTTTCTTTACTAGGACGACGTTTGCGAGCCATTCAAGATAGTGTATTTCCCGGATGAAATCTGCCGCCAATAGTTTGGTAACTTCGTCTGTAACTGCTTGGTCTCGTTCTGGGGCGAAGACTCTTCGTCTTTGCTGGACGGGTTTTCTTTCCAGGTTCACATTCAACTTATGCTGAATGACTTTTGGAGCTATGCCTAGCATGTCCTCGTGGCTCCATGTGAAGACGTCTCGGTTTTCTTTAAGGAATTGGATGAGCCTTGTTCTCATCTCAGGGCTTAATGTCGTCCCTATCTTCGTGGTCTTGGTTGCCTCTCCTTCGACCAGTTCTACTGTTTCCAAGGCTTCCATTTTGTTCTCGTCATTCCCTTCGATCATTCATGTGTGATTCTCCTTTGCGTCCAAGACAGCTTGATAACACTCCCTGGTTAAGACTTGATCTCCTTTTACTTTGCCGACACCGTTATCCGTTGGGAATTTTACCTTCAAGTAATAGGTTGACGTGGCTGCTTTCCATTTGTTGAGTGTGGGCCTCCCAATGATCACATTGTAAGATGAGGGGCAATCTACTACCAGGAAGTCTAATTGACGGGACAACTGCACCGGGTAGGTCTCCACTGTTACTGTCAGCGTCACTATGCCCCTGGGATATACCCTATCTCCACTGAAACTGACGAAGGGGCAGTCAAATGAACGCAGTCTCCTTGGATCTAGCTTCAGCTGTTGGAAGGTAAGGAGGTAGATGATGTCTACAGAGCTATCGTTGTCCACAAGGATCCTTCACGTATTTCTGTAATTTGCCTTTCCGTATCAACTCTTCTATCTGTTCCTTTAGGTCCCTACAATCTTCCGTGTTGTGGCCATGATCCTTGTGGAATCGGTAGTACTTGTTCTTATCACGGACGTTAGGAGATTAGTGTAATGGTCTCGGCCATTTGAGATAGTGTTCGTCCTTAATCTGCATTAAAATTTTGTCAACAGGCATAACTAGAGAGGTAAATTTTATCGTCCGAGGACCTTTGTCTTCTTTTCTTCTGTTCCCGTCATTATTCCGACGATCTAGGCGTTCCCTCTTTTGACCCCGTCATCCCTTCTACCTTTGTCTCCTGGCTTCTCTACGTCCTTTATGGCTGTTAAAGCGTCTTCAGCATTCATGTACTTCTGTGCTTTTAGGAGCATTTCTGCCATCGTCTTTGGAGGGTTCTTCACGAGTGAAGCCATGAGATCTCTGGATCTCAGTCCTGCTTTAAAGGTCGTCAGCTGTACTTTGTCATCAGTTTCGTCTACCTCGAGGGTCTCCCGAGTAAAACGTTTCATGTATGACCTCAAGGTTTCCTTTTCCCCCTGCTTAATGGTGAGTAAGTGGTCCGCTGGCTTCTTAGGATGCTGCCCCCCAATGAAGTGACACAAGAAAGCGCTGCTTAACTGCTCGAAGTTGTCGATGAATGATGTGGGCAACTTCGTGAACCATTCCCTTGCAGCCCTTTTGAGAGTGGTGGGAAAGGAATGACACAGTATCTCGTCAGGTGGCTGTTGAAGGCTTAGTATCGTTTTGAATGTATTAAGGTGATCCTGAGGGTCTTTGAGCCCGTCGAACGGCTTAAGTTGAGGTAAACGAAACTTTGATGACAAGGGGCATTCAAGGACTGCTGTAGTGAAAGGCGAATCTGTGGCCCTTACAATTTTGTCTACGCTTCGGTCTGTCTTCCCCTTAATGGCATTCCTCAATTCGTCCATCTCCTTTCTCATCTCTCGAAGGAGATCTGAATTCTGCTCGTCCGGAGTAGTAGGTCTTTGATGAATACTCCTCCTATGGCTATCCCCTTCCCCCTCCGTGTTATCCTTGGACCGATTCTCTTCCTGTTGAGCTTGTTAAACCTGTTGAAGCCGTAGCTTCATTTCCTGATTTTGTTTGGTGAGTTCTTCAGTGGTGGTTGCAAGAGCTTGAACTTGCTGGGCCAAGGCTGCGGAATCTGGACTGGATTCCATTTGAATATAGAAGTTGATGGAAACTACGTTTTCAAATATGAATCTAAAAATGTCGTCCCTATAGACGGTGCCAAACTGATGAAGCGTAAGTTCGTCAGTCAGAGAAGGCAGATGGAACCAATCTTTAGCCCGGGTGATTGTATCCTCAAGATGGTCACCGGTGTGGTGCCTACCACAACGTCTCCGATACCAAAGTCAATATCAAGAAGTTCGTTCAAAAAGAATAATGCAATATGACAAAGCAAGAAATATATCTGAGTATGTCTATGTACCTTGTGTTGGTAATGTGAGAGCTTTATATATGTTGCCTTGGATTCTAACCGTTGTGGTTAATAATGGGATGTTAATGTCTTTCTTGGTAACGCCTCCTGCTTAGTAATGGGGCTTTAATGTGCTTTCAACGGTCTGTGTAGTTGTTGTTGTAACCATCCGAGGTGTTACTGGCAGTATTGAATGGTCTTGATACCTTCGTCGGTGATGGGGGCACTTGTTTGGGTTCTTCCAAGAGGATGGTCTCGTCTGTAATACTGGGTTCGTCGGTAGTTAATTTCGTTAGTCCCATCAGAATATAGAAATTAAAATATTTAAATGTTAAAACATAAAAATATAAATTGAATAATACAACACTAATAGACACCATAGATTCAATGTTTGAAGATTAAAAGCCCATATATATACACTTCATAAAAAATCTATAAAAAATATTTTTTAATTGTTTAAATATAAACAAGTCAGGTACAAAGAAAATTTACCTCTTTCCCAACCCCATTTGCCATGCGAGACACGTAAAACCCACCTCAATTAAGGTAGGTGAGATGAGTATAGTTGAGATGGGTTTAAATTTGATATCAATTTATTGGTCAATAAAACGAATATTGGTAAAACATTCTCATCTGGGGAGCCAAAATGTAAAATGATTCTCACTATTAAAAGAAAAATGTACAAACACCCCTATATTTGGGGAGCTAAAATGGAGCCATGATGCAAAAATAAATCTCTATTTCTTTTCTCTCTCTTTTTCTTTTCTAATTTTTTAATCATGAGTTGGGTATTGTGTTTTTGTTTTGGGTGAGTTAAGCATGGGGCATTATAAAGTAGAATTTTTTAAAGATTATTTTAATATATTGTATCATAAAATAGAGTATGAAATGTGGGGTGTATTGTTAAATTGGGAACTTAAAATAAATAAATTAGCTTTTGGTACATTTTTTGCAAAATGCTCTCCTTTGGATTCTTTATTCTTGATGATTCCAAAGGGGATTGAAGAATTTATACGCAAGTTTCAAGTTTGAAGGTTCTTATACTTCAACACTTTAAAACTCGAGGTCAAGTTCCTTCTAATCAGAGGAGAATGATGAAGTCATGGAAGATTGATATGCTATTACTTTGCAAAATCACCTATTCAAGAATTGTTTTATTGGGTCCTCCTTAGAAGTCCAATTGAAGTGAAGGTCATTTCATTTTAATGGTCTAAGTTTGACTCTTTTAGGGTTAAAACAATTTTTAATTTGGGTTTCATTTTATTAGGTATGGTTAATTTTATATTCTGAAAGAAATTTTTTACTTTTTGCAATTCCTGCAAATCAAGGGTATTTTGATAATTTGCTTGAGTTTAAAATTTTTTAGGAGATCCTAATAAGTATCTTAGGTTTATTTTTAGCAAAAAATGCAATTATCACTATTAACTTTGCCCAAAAAAATCATTTCAATCCTTTAAGTTTGAAGTTTGTCACTTTAGCCCAATAACTTTACCTCAAAATCATTTAAGTCCTTTTAAGTTTAAAAATTATCATTTTAGTCCAATAACTTTCCCCAAAAATCATTCTAGTCCTATAAGTTAGTAGTTTTGAGTGGTTTTACAACATTATCCGACTAAGTGAGTCCTTAAAGGACTAAAAAAATTTGTGAGCAAAGTTACTAGACTAAAATGACCAACTTCAAATTTAAAGCACTAAAATGATTTTTGGAAAAAGTTACTAGACTAAAATAATCAACTTCAAACTTAAATGACCAAAATAATTTTTGATCAAAGTTAGTGCTGTAAATGAACCAAGCTATTTATGAACAGCTTGAGCTGGGCTCAGAAGAAAAAAAAAAAAAAAAAAAACTTTTTTTATTCGTTTGTTTAGAAAACAACCCAAGTTCAAGCCTTAAGTTTAGACTCGATTATTATATGAGTTAAATTCAAACATAATAATGTGTTCGTGAACATGATAACTTTATTTAACTATATAACAGTTTTATATGTATATTTGTCTAAAAATATATTTATATAGATCTAAAATTTGATTGTATAAGTTTATCAATATGTTTATATGATATTAAATAATAATTTGTTACTTATTGATTATATAAATAGTCTATTCATAGTTTCATAGTAAAAAATCATAAAATTTTGAAGAGGTAAACATTTTAAGTTATAATTTCACAATATATATATATATATATATATATTTTAAAGAATAAGTCAATTAAGTAACTTTTGAATAAACTCAAACTTACTCGATAAGAAAATGAGTTAAACTTGGACATAAAATCTTGTTTGGTTATGAGCTCGAGCTTGGCTCATGATCAAAATAGATTTTTTTTTGAAAAAAAAAATTATACCTTATTATTATTTTTTTTTTTTACAAGATAGAAATTTTATTCTAGTCTAAATGTCTAATCTAAGTATATATGTATGTAAAACTCCCTCCTGAAAACTTAAATCCCAACTTTTATTCTCCACACTCTACAAACACTTATATTTATGAAATAACAAACGAACCAAAAATATGATATGGTATTCTACCTTATTATTTAAAAATAAATAATTTTAAACTTTTAATACCGAACTAGACTTGCCTGGGCTCTTTTACATTTTCTGATCCGAGTATTCAAAAATTCAAGGGGACGGGCCGCGCTTGCACCTACAGGGTCAGGCGCCACATAGTAGTATCACATGTTGCCACGAAGTAATTAACCATGACGTGGTGGGGCACAATTGGTTGTACCAAGTACCTACAAAGTGAAGAAGTAAGGCCCCTAGCAGTCGCAATTGCGTGTGACAGAGATAGTGGCAGTGTGTACACAGACAGTACCACCCCCAAAAACCAAAGAGAAACTTTTCTGTTCTCAGCCCCAAAAAAAAAAAAAAAAAAAACAAACACATAACAAAACGCATAGCGATCCAGTCGAGAGAGAAAGAAACAAAGAGACTGTGCTTTTGCATTTTCAGCTTAGGGTTTCATCGAACCCAACCCAAAAGGTACTCTCAAAAATTATGGTATTGTTTTGTCTAATTACCATTTCATTTTCTCACAAACTAAACCTCTCTCTCTCTCTCTCTCTCTTCAATTGCAGATACAAGAAATGACGGATGGCTATTGGAATCGGCAGCAGCAACAGCAACATCAACCGCCTCTACTACCTTCAGGCGGCTTGCTTAAACGACCTCGTTCTGAATACGGTTCGTCTTTTCAAATTCATTATAATGTTCAATTTCTTTAGCATTTGTGAAAACTGAAAAACTCTTTGCTTGTAAAAGAAAAAAAACTCAGCTAAATGCTAATTCTGTTGTAGTGCATTCAAAATTTTTAATGCATTAACATCACTAGGTGTCTCACAATCTGGCTTACAAAAACCAGCGTTGTGATTTTGTCACTATCTATATATAATGTATATAATCTTGTGCTGCATGTGATTTTGTCATTATAATTCGGTCATTCCCAATGTACTATATTAGATTGCTTGATAAGATCTTATAGGGTGCTTGAACAAAGATTGATGTTTATAAGGGATTGGGGAAAGAAAAGATTGAATCTTGAATATGTTGATGGTTGTTTGGTGTTAAAACAGTGAATAGAACAAGAAATAAGATGGATAAAACACTAGGCAATCACGCCTTGGTTTTCCTTAGCAATCACATTTAGGTAGGGGATCACACCCTTAAAGCTTAAAATAAGCTGCTGGAATTTTATTTAAAATCAATCTCTCTATCAATGTTATTGACTATAATATAGCCTTTATATAGGATTTTATTAAATGCTTTCCTAGGACTATTACTCTGAATAAACCTATTCCTAGAATAACAAATATAAGGACTTAAGAACTACTATACCAAGTAGGAAGAGGAATCAAAACATAAAAATACCAGTCACGGCAAGAGAGAACCATGCAAGAGAGAGAGAGAGAGAGAGAGAGAGAGAGAGAGAGATGGGAATTTAAAACTCAAAGCTTGAAGGATCATATATCTAGGCTCTCCAACCTAAAAATCAAAGCTCATAGAGACAAATATCTGGGATTTGAGCCGGGTTTCATAGAGATGTTGAGGATGACAACGTTCTAGGAGAACATGGAGCTTTAAGATTCAGAAGGACAGCATCCGTCTCGTAGGTCTTTCCCATGGCAACCACACGCCTCCATGTGCTTCTGCAACATCATTTTCCACTCACTCTTTCACTCATCCCCATGGCCTCATGACCTTACTTCACGAGTCTATGACCCACATGCCACAAGACATCAATCTAGAGATGGTTCGCTTTGGAGAGAGAGGAGAAATTTTGGAGCCACCGCTGTTGATGGCGGTGGCAAGTGGCTTGGAGGCCTTGGTAAGAGAGAATTGGGTAGAGAAAGTGAGACAAGAAAGTGAGGTGATAGCAATCTATAAGATTTGCCAAAGATTCTGATGTATTGTGTGATATGGGATTCATTAATGTTTGGCTGTTTGCAAGATTATTTAGTATAATAGTATGTGTTTGTAAACCTATTTATTTATTGGTTTCTTTGATTCTTCTTTCTTCACTACATAAATTCCGTTTCGATGCTAAAAAAGTGCTTTCAAGAAAATGTTGGGAATGATTTAATTTATTGTATGCATTTATTATATATGTATATATGTGTGTGTGTATAGAATTATTTTAATTTTTTTAGGTTATTTAAGTGATGTGACATGATTAATTCATTTAATTGACATGGCATAATTTGATTGGACAAACTAATAGTCTAATACATGTGGCAGGTGTAGGTTTCACTTAATGAGCACATCAACACAACCATTAATGGGAGGACTGCCAATCAAAATTTTTAAATGTTAGGGGCAAAATCAAAATTACCCAAACTTTAGGGTTGCAATTTGCATTTTTGTCTTTTATTTAACAAGGTAGGGTCATTCTGAATCCAGGGAAAATTTGTAGCTTTTGTAATCCTTTCAAATTAAGGGTATTTTGGTAATATAGTTAAGTATAGAATTTCTAGGAGATCATAATTATTGTAGGTTTTAATTTCTTTGATTCTAAGAAAGAGTCCTTAATTAGTCATAGTCCTAACTACCTCGAATTAGTCATAAATGAGGTCTGGCTACCTCGAATTAGCCATAGATTTCTCACATTTTTTGGCTTCACTGTTTTTTTTTCCTATCTTTTTTTTTTTTTTTTTTTTTCCCTGATGAGATGGGAAGGGGGGGGGGGGGGGTTCTGTTTTTGTCTTCATTGAATCAAAATCGTTTGAATTCTTGGTTGAGGGTGGTAATTATTACTTGTTGCACATATATATATATATATATGGATAAGTAATAAACTTGTATAAATTAGGAAAATGAGTCTCCCAAGTTTATAGGAAGTATACTAGGGTAAACAATCAGTTACACAAATTGCATAAATCTAATAAATAAACAATAGAAAATAAAGAAAGGTTCCTTGTGGTTGACAACCAATCCAATAAAGTTCTAAAAAAGAACAATTTGAGGTCAGGCATAGAACTTTCGGTGTCTTCAAAACTCATGCTATTCCATTCCCTCCAGATGCACCATATCAGGCAATGGGGGATAACCATCCAAATATGACCATTCCGATAATTTTTTTTTTGATAGGTAATAAAGATTTATATTCAAGAACACTACCTTATGCAGAAAAACATAAGGCAGAGAGAAAAATACAAAGGGAAAAGAAAGAGTGTAAAGATAAAGACAAGAAAAGATACTAAGTATACAGGAGAGAGCTAAGGAACACAGGGAGAGAATCACTAGAGGTGAGTCTCCCTTCCCTAGACCAGTCAAACAAAGTGCCACTGAAAGAGGCCAATAGCTGGTCATCCGAACTATCCATGTCCTCAAACGTCCTCCTATTTCACTCCCTCCAAAGACACCACATCAAGTATAATGGAGCTAAATTCCAAATGCTAGACAAATGCTTTTTGGGCCAATTCCACCAACCGAATAGAGTATCCGCAACCGATCTTGGCAAGACCCAAGAAAACCCAAAAGGTCTAAACACCAAACTCCACAACCGATAAGCATTTCCACAATGTAGTAACAAATGATCCACCGTCTCCCCATTACTACGGCACATGATACACCAGTAGATAAAATCCAACCCTCTAACCCTCAAATTCTCACCTGTAAGGATCCTATCATTCCGATGATAACCAAACCAACCTTGCTAGTAAGCCAAAAGTTCAACAACAGATTTTGGCATCACCCAATAAACTCCCAACAAACCCAAAATCATTGACCATAAGTCTGAAGCAATAGAGCAATGCAGTAAAAGATGATCAACAGATTCACCTTTGCATTTGCGCATATATGAAAGAGGCAAGGATTCGTTGCGGTCAATCTTTTTGGGCAAGGAGAGTGCTAACTGGTTAGTGCATAACATTGAGGAATTGATATCAGCGTAGAATGATGGTCAATTTGTTAGATTAATAAGAGAGAGCGATAAAGCCTTCATCCTTCATAAGGGTTCAAATGCAAATGGTTCCTATTTGTTGATTTAAGATGTGATGAAAGGGCGGCGTAGGGGTTCCATCATAGTGCCAGAAGGGAAGTCAGGTAGTGGATGGAGGGGTTTTGGTCTTCAACTTTGGGAACTAATGGCATATCATTCCCATGGCAGATGGTATGGTGCTCAAAGGTCCCATCTAGGATAGCCTTCTTCTCTTGGACTATTGCTCTAGGGAAGATCCTAACTATAAGTAATCTCTGAAAGAGATGTATGTTGATCTTGGATTGGTGCTGCATGTGCAAAAAATGTGGGGAGACTGTGGATCACCTGCTTCTTCATTGTCCTATAGCTTTGGAGCTATGGAATATGGTGTTTTGCTTATTTGGCCTCCATTGGGTTATGCCAATGACAGTCATTCATATGTTTATGTTTTCAGCTTGGCAGGGGTCTTTCGGCAAGCATAGAAATATTGCTTTTTGGAAGGTTGTGCCACATTGCATTATATGGTATCTTTGGCAAGAAAGGAATTGTAGGAGTTTTGAGGGATGTGAACAAAATATCCTAGAAATTAAAGCCTTTTTCCTCCTTACTTTGTTGGATTGGAGTGCAGCTATTTTCTCTCCCCTTGTTTTTCTCTCTTACACTTGTTTGATCATTGTTTTTTGACTTGATAGTACTTCTCTCTTAGTACACTGTTGGTGTACTGGGTTTGGTTTTTTCTAATATATATATATGTGTGTGTGTGCACGCGCACTCAATGGAATCAAAGAAGAGTTGATGTTAATAAAAATATTAAGTATTTTGAGCATTAAGCATGTTGGCCTTAATGCGTTTATTTCTCCCTTTCTCTTCCCTCTTTTTTTTCTTTTCTTTTTTTGTGGTATCGTTCACATGTACTGTTCATTAGCTACTAAATGATGCAAGAGCATAGTGGCAACTTATGTGGTAGCGACATGTGTCATTTATTTAGAAGTCCAGTTGTCTTTTATTTATCTTTATTATTCAATCAAAGTTAATTATGAGTCTTGTTGGTAGTTGTTCCAATGTAATAATCTTATCATAGGGTGATTTGAAGCCAATCTAGGGAGTTGTCTAGCATTTAATTGTAAGCATTTATCTCCCATGCAATGTATTCACCTATAAATATCAATGAGAAATCAGAAACAAGGAGAGAGGGAGTATTTAATATAGATAATTATTTGCAAGTGTTATTGCTTTGGAGTTGAGTGATTCCTCCTAACAATCAAGTGTGTCACTTGGTCACGTTGAGTGGCATTTGCGATTAGTAGCATTGAGTGGTATCCGCTACCTCTAGTTGAGTGGCATCCTAGAACTATCCATCTTATCATTTGGTTGAATCTTTGACTTTGCCAACCTAGTGGGTCTCAGCCCACATCACTAAACACCATAAAATCCTTTCTTTTTTTCTTTTGCCTTACAGTCCCAAATCAATCCATTTCTTTTACCTATCAAAACCCACATACTTTCTTCTATCAAATAGCTATCAAATAACTCATCAATCCACTTTTTAATTCCTAACATAACTCCATAGCCTTTTCTTCAATAATTCTAAACCCTAGATCCACAAATTCTCCTAATCTAAACTCACCACAAGTACAAAGACAAATTCTCCTTTGACCACTTCATTACTTTCTCTCTGTTGGATGCCTCTGCTTCATGGTGGCAATTTGGCTTTTGTGGAAAGATGGTAGTTGTGCAAGTTTTGGGTGTTTATTATGGTCTTGGGTGCTTGGCGAGGGGTTTGCCTGATCGACTTCCTCTTCATCGCCATTGGCATCAATGTTTCTTCTCTCTTCTTCTTGCTGCTTTTGTCTCCTTTCATTTACTTTTTTTTACTTCTCATCTAATCTTGTTTTCTCTCATCCCCTCCCACCACCCCCCCCCCCCCCTCTCTCAGTCTCTCTAGTCAGTGGTCAGCCTCACCCCTATCAAAAACAGCATTGTGGCGGTTAACTGGGCTAGGTTTCTTGCTGGCGTGATAGGCTCTCAATGAAGTGGTGGATTTCAACTAATGGATTGAGGATTTGGGCTGTTTGGCTACAAGGGCTGCTGTGGTCTTGGCAATATGGGTGTTTTTTTGGGTTTGGCCAGCAGTGGCGATTGGATATTTTTTGTTTGAGTTAGTAGATTTGGGTGGAGGTTTAATTGGGTCTGGCTTGTTTTTGTTTCTGCTGTAGCACATTGGCAATTAATCGAATGATTTGCCTATCAAAAAACAAGTATGTTTGTGGCAATGGCTTTATCATGGGAATTGCAACAAGGGTGGCTGCGCTGGTCTGTTGCTTCTTCTTCTTCTTGTTATTTATTTATTTTTATTTTTTTTTTGAGAAAAGCTGGTCTGTTGCTTTGGCCGCTTGATGTGGCATTGTGTTATGATTTGGGGCTGCTATGGATTGTTAGTTGGAAGAGAGTTGCTGTGTGAGAAGGGTTTGATGGTGGGAGCTTGCGTTGGGTTTGGCTGAGGGTGTGCTGTGAGAGTAAGGTTGGTCAGGGGTGTGGAGCTGCAAGCTCTCCTCGTTAACTCTCCCATTTTGTTGTAGGAACTGGTAATGGGCTGTTGCACACGTTTGTAATCATGTGGTGCACAGTACTTTCTGTCCATTCAACTAACGGAATGGAATGGAAGGAGCAATTTTACTGTTGTGATGAATTTAGGGATCTAGAATGTAAAATGTAGAACCTCAAGAGGTTAGTTTGAAACCGACCCAAAGTTGGAGGGGTATGGCTGCATTTTCCCTTAATATTTGTTTTGTTTTGCTCCCTTTTTTGTTTTTTTGTTTTTTTTTTTTTTGGTGATAACATAGGGAACCTTTCCAAAGAAGAGCTCTTTGGACTCGCCTCTAGCCAGGAAAACCTTTGGGTATCTTTAGTAAATCCCTTTACATTCCAAATGCTGTTGTTGTTGTAGAAAAATATCATAGGTAGTCATTTGTTTCGTTTTAATTTAGTTTAGGGATGTTTGATATCAATAACCATATCATTTCCAATACCGAGACATGTCAGAACAGATACAAACCATTTAACCATTAGTGATTCTGGTGATTTTTTTTCTTTTTCTTTTATATGTTGAGCTGTATTGTATTTATTTGCAACCGTTTCTATTGCTTCAATGTTTGGTCTGCTCTTTATGTCATTTTCTTTTTCACGTATTAGATATTCTGTGACCTCTTTGCATCTGAGCATCTCACAGCATTGATTTGCAGATAAAAAATTCCCACGACAGTACATCTTTAAGAAATGCTTCTACCTTTTGTTTCTAGTTTGTGTGTGATCAGCTGTTACATGTTAATAGTCTATGACAGTGTTCCATATCAGGAAAAATTTTGAAGTTGGTTCCAGGGTGCAAGCCACTCTTCCTAATGCATCTTTTACTCAAATATTAGATTATCTTTTCTAAAATTTTCATCCTGAGCTTCTTCTAGTATGATTATACCACATTGTGTTTTGTCCTTCATTTATATTCTGTGAATCATCGTTATTTTCTTTTTTTCTGATGTCGGCTGTGGGCCATACATAGCATGCATCGACTGCTAAGATTGTCAATTTTGAGTGTTTCACTATTCGTGGCCAAAGCTCTCTCAAAATGTGATTGGCTCAAAAGAAGCCCACCAGATTGTCCATGTCTAGGGCTAATACGTTGTTTATCTAATGTAGATAATAATTGATTCACATCAAAAACTAATTCTAAAAATTAACCTTCTTGAAGTTATCAAATTGTATTCTCCCTCTACTGTAATTAATCCTCCGCCCCCACACCTAAAGTTAGCTTCTGTTATCATGTTTCAAGTTTTAGGCTGTGCTTCTCCTGCTCATCTAAATCTACAAATCAAATAAAAGGCGCCTTCTGTTCTTGGATTTGGTCTTTCCTATTTTTTTAACTTTTATTTTACCTTCTTTCAGTATGGCTGATGTATGTACAGGTGTGTCTATGAACAGTTTTAAGAATTTGGTGCATTGTATATCTGCATCTTGTTTAAGACAGATCATTGAGTTCAAGAATTCTGTTCATCTGTATTTATAATTTTGCAGATCTTGTGCCTTCTGGGCTGCCTTCAGGTCATGAGATGCATAACTATCTAGCACGAGATGATGATCGCAGTGGTCATCAGGCAGTAAAGGACACAAAAACAATTGGATCAGCTTATGACCGCTATCTCCAGAGTGCGGTAACCTGATAAACCTATAAGCTGTGCTTACTTTTTCTTTCATGCATTCACCTATATGTCTGCTAAAAGTTCATCATAATTGCTTTTGAAGCAACTTCCTTCATCTGCTTCTGGAGAAGCAAGTACACTTCGTGGAGTTGGGTTGGGAAGGATCTCTAGTGCTGGAATGCCTGGTCTCCCAATAGCTGATCCTGCTTTGTTGGGTCGTCCTGGGGCTGTTGGTCCTGATCTAGCACTAAATGGTCGAAATGTTAGCCTGAGTAGTCAGCTTCCACTGGACACGACTAGGCGGGGTCGTGAAACACAATCTCTACCTCCAGATGCTTCCAACACTTTATATGTTGAAGGACTTCCTCCTGACAGTTCAAAGAGGGAGGTGGCACGTATCCTTAATTGTGTTTTGATCCTGCTAAGAAATTACATTGATCTTTGTCCCCTCATCTGAGTCTTTTAATTGTCAAACTTGACTGTTTTTGATCTAGTTGTTAACATTTCCTTTACCGGATCTTTAGATATTTTCCGCCCTTTTGTTGGATATAAAGAAGTGAGACTTGTGAGCAAAGAATCCAAACACGTAAGTGGACCTTGAATTGTAATCCATTTGGGCTGCTTAGTTTGATTTGGGTTGTCACACTGTCATAATTTGTCAGAAGAGTGACTTCTTCATACTAAACTGATTCATTCATAATCCAGCGTGGTGGAGATCCTCTTATCCTTGGTTTTGTGGATTTTGTAAATCCAGCTTGTGCAGCAACTGCTATGAGTGCTTTGCAAGGTGATGACTTTGCTCTTCTTCACTCTTATAGTTCCAATGTTGGGGGAATTATTTTCATCTTTTTATCATTGTATTTTCTTGTCAAGTTGCCAAGACCCTTGTAGCTCAACTAGCACCTCCTGGTATTTCCAATGGAGACTTCTAGGGTTCAAATGCCCCCTCCCTTTTCGAATTATTGAATTTATCAACCCAAAAAAAAAAAAAAAAAAAATCTTGTCAAGTTGTGATCAGGCAATCAAGACAATATAATATAGTGTCTGCTCTGTGCTTCTTTGTATATTTGCAAAGTCTCAGGATTTTAGTATTTTATCTGATCACGTTAAAAATTATTTTTTCAAGGATGTTGTGCTAAGCATGAGAGGTGTAATAGGGTGGAATGTTATGTGTGCACAGAAGCTTATTTTTACATGTTGAATTGTCTGCCAATGAATGCTATAGATGGGTATTTGTGATCAAAATTACAGTTACGAACGTGATTGCTTTTAGGTGGACCCATCAAAATGTATGATGTAACTCCTTGCTTGATTTATTTACCCAACAATTGTTTGTATAAGTGCCTGGTTGTCTAGAATGTCTGCTAAGTGCTTTGTAAAGTTTTCATGATATATATATATATATATATATATTCTAGCATGAGTGGCATAAATAGGGTATGGGGGCATGGGAGTTTACGTGTATGCTTCGACTAGAGAATAATTTAGTCTGGAAATTGTGATTAAGATTGACTGACTAATCATTGCTCTTAGGTGGGCAATCAAAATCTAGGATTAGATTTCTTGCTTGATATATTTACCTATGTAACTGGTTATCTAAAATTCATCGATATGCTGACTGTATATTTGGATTGAATTGGATTGCACAGGTTATAAAATGGATGAAAATGATGCTGATTCTAGTTACTTGCGGCTGCAGTTTTCGCGATACCCAGGTCCAAGGTCTGGCTCTGGATCTCGTGGTAAGAGGTGAACAGGCATCAGGTAGATAGACCTAGGTTAATTTAGATAGCATTGTGACCACACTATAATGTACTGAACAAAAGCAATTTCAGTGGCTCAATGCTGACCATATACAAGGTGCTGATACTATTGAGGGGGTGAGATAGAGGAAATCATTGTTAATGCAACTGAACAGACGGGAACCCTGGATGGTCATGTCCATGGTTACCTTCAGAAAGAAGTTTTGTAAAATTATTTTTGCATTCTAACTTCAGAGTTCTTTTGTTATCCTGAACTTACCCATTTATCCACCGCATTGAGGTGAACACTGACATTATACTAGCATCTGCATTAATTCTTAACACCATGAATCCTCGTTAATTGTGCACCTATAATAATCTCCTTAAAAAGTTGGAAAAGTATTATTAAATTACAAGGGCGTTGGTTCTGTAGTTATAAGTTGGGATGTGTGAATCAATGTACGTTCAAATATAAGTTGGGATGTGTGAATACATTATTATGTTGGCATAGACCTGCACAAATTCACACAAACAGCGATGCGTGAGAGTGCAGCTTTGAGTGCTTGTCGTGCCATTGGTGTGAAGAATTTGTGAACGCTTTATTTAAGAGAGATATTGCCTTGTTGCCTTGGACCACCTTATCATAAAGATAAATCATAAATGGGCACCCCAAAAAAAAAAAAAAAAAAAAAAAAAAAAAACCCATAATGGTTGACTTAATTTGTCCGAGAAGCTATGGTCAAGTCGAAGAAAATGGGCTGCAACAGGATTATTGTACTTGCTGCTGCAAGGAAATACAACAATTCTGGAGTCCAGGAATTTTGAATTTTGTTTAGGGGTTATTAAGAAACTTAAATTAAAAATTTTTAATAAAAAGCGAAGTTATCAACAAAAAAAAATAAATAAATAAGTTTTATAATTTCCTTCTACAAGTTTTCAAATTTTGAATTGTTACACGATAGTTCATTATAAGTATTTATTGTCAATGTGGATAGTTATGACCATTTTATTTTGTTAAATTTGTCTAACATTTTTATTTTTATGCCGTTGTTATTGTCTATTAATTTGTTATTGTTTCTATAAAAATATTTTAAACTAAATGAATAAACTTAACTCATTGGATCTGTATTAATTATTGACGCACATAATCACACTCATTCAAACATAAAATAATACACTACATGTCTATTTAACCAATTAAATGCTTGAATCCTTCTCAAAAAAAAAAAAAAATTAAATGCTTGAACAATCACTAACTTTACAATTTTTTCTGACTTTATAACAAAAAGTTATTATAACATGATAACAATACACACACATATAATAAACTCTCACTATTTCCTAATTATTAAATTATATAAAATTATATTATATTTACACAGTACACAAATATCCACACACATCACTACTCACACAAATAACATTATAATAAAAAGTAATGCACACAATTAATATTAGACACACTCACACATAATATAAATTTATAATAAAGAGTGACACTTACTCATACTCTTAGAGTTAAAAATACTTGTAGTAAGGGTGTATAAGATTTAAGTTAGAGTGTCTAAAAATATTAAACAAAAATATATATTATAAATATATAATAAATATATATATATATATATATATATATATATATATTTTTTTTTTTTTTTTGGGTAGAGCCGCCCCTGTTCTGGAGAAACAAAGAGCAGTGGCCCAGGTGAAATCATTGAAGACAATTTAATACAGCAATATAACAATTCTGGAGAAACAAAGTGCATTGGCCTTGTTGGACTGCAAACATCATTGAAGACATGCATAATATAATGCAGCAATATAACATTAAAGCTGTAATTTTGACAGTGCCTAATGTAGTTTTAGCTGAAAGTAGGAAATTGGCCACTGGCAGTGAAACATTTTCTAGATTTTGCTACGGATTGTTTTCTTGCTTGTAACACATTTGGATAAAAAAAAAAAATTTGATGATTGCATGACATTACTATGGATACCATAATCTAGAAGACCAGTTCATCGAACAGTGGGTGCCTAATACATCCCAACTTCATATCCCCTTTGATCATAAATCAGTGGTTCATAAATCATAAAGTGGGTCTTATCAATACATTTTTTTATTTTTTAGAATGTAACCAGGAATCAAGACCATATAATAATATCTTAATTGTATATAGGAAACAAGACCTTGTAATATCTTAGATTGAGAATACACAGAAGTTGTGGTTTTTTTTTAATAATTCACCGAAGATGTGGTTTCTCATACCTATGCATGAATGTATGTCTATGGTAAGATAATGGGCCAGCTACTCAAATTTAAGCTTTTAAATGATAAAAAAGAAGATCAAAGCACTGTTTTTTGCATAGAAAAAAAAAAACCAATTTATCCTTAATTGGACAATGACCATTTATATGATATGGATATTAAGATCTTGGTCATTAATGGAATTATTATTCTTATAAAATTATCATTTTTTTTTCCTTAATACTAATAGGTTCTGATTAGCTTAATTGGTAAAGTTATTGTCATCAAATACTCTACTTAAATTAAAAATCAATTGATGTCTTGACTTGAGCAATTATTATGAAGCGACTGAAATTCGATGGCATCTAAAAATAAATAAAGGCTAAAAATTAAAAACAAAAAATAATGGTTACAAAATAGACTCTCTACAGCCATTTCCTCTTTGTTGATGGGCCTACCATCACATTCTTTGTCATCGTGTCTCAGCCACCGGAATAAAAATTGGATGGTTTCTTGTATTATTGAAAATGCACCCGCCCACACCCTTTGTCTTCCTCCAATGGCCACAAATTTCCATCATGTTTATATATATATTTGTATGCATTATATAAACCTATCTTTAATGTTTTTTTTTTTTTTTTACAAGATAAAATTTCTACTTTATCCTAATTTAAGTGTATATATGTGTTAAACTTCCTCTTGGAGACTTAAACCCTTGGCCTTGCCTCCTACACCTCACAAGCATTTATACTTGTAAAGTCACCACCGCACCAATGGTGCGAAGTGGTCTACTTTAATGTTACATGACAGTGAGTGGTGTAAAAATTTTAAAATGATTGCATTTTTTTTAATGGTCATGTTAATGAATGCTCTTAGGGCAATTGTTAATAAACTATAATAGGAAAGTTTTGACACTACTTCCATGAAAAATATAAAAATATGTCAACAATATTTATTTTGTTTTATCATTCTTCCAATAAAATGTTTCTAAAACTAGCTCCTAAATTTCACAAATAAAACTCTCTCAATCTCATAGTTACTCTATCAATCAAACTGGGAAGAAAAACAGAGAGAGAAAATAGACTGAATAGTATCAAGTATTATTATCAACAAAGAGTACAATACAATCTATCAATACAAGAGAATATATATATATATATATATATATATATATAGATAGATACATCAGACAATGGAAGAAGAGAGAAGCCCAAGAAATACGGAGTCTGTTACAACTGACTTTCACCACTTCACATGTGCAATAATAGAACACCACACGTGAGATAACAAAATGCTTCAATAACTGATAATTCAAGCACCACAAAAACGGCATCGTTGGGATTAATAAGAAACGACGATGTTTGACTTTAGGCATGTTTTATATTTAACCACTATGACAGATGACACCGTTTTGGGTTTGGGAGTAGCCGTTGGAACTGTGCCTTCTTCTACATGATTTGAATATTCTGAACTAAGGCTTTCATCCCCCCCTCAAACAAATGGGGAATTTCCACATGAGTTTGGAAGTAAGCCAATTAAACCTCGGAGAAGGAAGACCCTTGGTAAACAAATCAGTAAGTTGATCATGAGTGGAGATGAATTTAACCAACAAATCACGCCTGAGGACTTTCTCACGAACAAAGTGATAATCAACCTCAATGTGCTTGGTCTGAGCATGATACACAGGGTTAGAAGCAATGGCCAAAGCACTAACATTATCACACCAAAGAAGAGGAGGTTAAGGAAGAAAAATGCCAAAATCATGAAGAAGCATCCTAATCCAATACAATTCAGCTGCAGTGGAAGCTAAAGCACGATACTCAGCTTCTGTGGATGAACGAGACACAATGCATTACTTCTTTGCAGACCAAGTGATGGGAGAATTCCCAAGAAACACAACAATACCAGTAATAGAACGCCTGTCCACAGGATCCCCAGCCCAATCTACATCACTATAAGCAGATAAATAAATTGGGTCTGGAGTAAAGGCAATGCCATAATGAAGAGTGCCTTGAAGATATCTGAGGATCCGTTTAGCAATTTGAAGATGATTATGAGTAGGACTGCTCATATATTGACAAGCCTGTTGAACAACAAATGAGAGGTCTGGTCTGGTGAAAGTAAGATATTGCAAAGCCCAACCAAGCTCATATAGGTCTTAGGATTAGATAAGAGAGGACTATCATTAGGAAGGAGGTGATTATTAGGTGAGCATGGTGTTTTACAAGGCTTGCAGTCAATCATACCAAATTTTTGAAGCAAGTTAGAAGCATATTTGACCTGATGTACAAACAGACCAGTAAAGGTATAATCAATCTAAAGACTAAGGAAATAATGAAGCAATCCAAGATCCTTGAGATCAAAATCAATGCCCAACAGCTTGATGATACTATAAACAAAAGTAGAACTGTTATCTGTGATGATAATATCATCGACATAGAGTAACATATGCACAGTGAAAGACTGATGCCTTAAGATGAACAGATTACCATCAGTAGCTGAAGCATAGAACCCAACATGAAGCAACTGAAAAGTAAACCTCTCAAACCAAGCCCTAGGAGCCTGTTTGAGACCATAAAGAGCCTTATGAAGAAGGTAGACATGTCTAAGAAAAGCAGGATCAACATAACCTTGAGGCTGAGCCATATAGACCTCTTCCTTAAGAATGCCATGGAGAAAGGCATTACTGACATCCAATTGCCTCAATTCCCAACCATGTTGCACATCCAAAGCAAGAAGAAGTCTAACAGTAGCAGGCTTGACAACAGGACTAAAAGTCTCATCATTATCCAAGCCATACTGTTGAAGGTAGCCTCTAGCCTCTAGCCACTAACCTGGCTTTGTATCTTGCAATTGAACCATCACTATGCCTTTTAAGCATATAAACCCACTTACAGGTAACAAAATTCTTATGAGGAAGAGGAACCAAAGACCAGGTATGTTGTTTCTGTAATGAATGAAATTCAGCATCCATGGCAGCCACCTAATGAGGATGTTTAGAAGCAATGGCAAAGGAAGGAGGTTATGTCATAGTGTAATCACATTGGACCTGCATAACTTTAGGCTTATAGATGCCATGCTTAGACCTTGTAATCATAGGATGGGAATTATGTGAAGAAGGAACAAGAGTAATAAACACAAGATCAAAAGAAGAGGAAGGAAGGAAGGACAGGATCTACAAGGACAGGCAAGGAAGATGGAGGTGAAATATCCACTGAGGAAGGAGTGTCAATAGGAGGAGGAATAGCAGGAATAGGACAAGAAGAAGAAAGAAAGGAAGGAAGAAGAGAAGAGACTAAATCAGAATTTGAAGGAAAGGAAGAAGGAGTATTAGGAGCAACAGATGGAGAGGTCACTGAAGGAAGATTAGGAGACTCAAATTGAGAAAACCAAGTAGACAAAGATGAAGAAAAAGGAATATGAGGATTGGTAAGATGAGAATCATGAGCAAAAAGAAAAAGAGTCTCATTAAACAGAACATGACAAGCAATATAGATTTTGTTAGAGGTAGGATCAAGGCAAATATTACCTTTAGACAGAGGAGGGTAACTAAGAAAAACACAAGGTTTAGACCTAGGTTGTAACTTGTTCTTGTTAAAATGCCTAAGAAAAGGATAGCAAGCACACCCAAAAGCCTTAAGAGCATGAAGAGGTGGTGGTTTAGAGAACAATTTCTCCTAAGGAGAATGAAAACCTAACACTAAAGAAGGCATTCTATTAATAAGGTAGGTAGCAGCAGTAAAAGCATAAGACCAGAAATTAAGAGGAAGATGAGATTGGTAAAGAAGAGCAAGGCCTCTTTCAACAACATGCCTATGTTTCCTCTCAAAAACACCATTCTGTTAAGGGGTATGAGGACATGAGGTTTGATAAAGAATACCATTGACAAAACAGAATGATTGAAACTCAGTGTTAGTGTATTGAGAACCATTGTTAGTCCTTAGAATTTTAAACTTAGAATTATGTTGAATTTCAACCATAGACTTGAAATGCTTAAACACAGATAGAACTTCACTCTTATGCTTAAGTAAAAACAACCAAGTGAAACAAGTTTAATCATCCACAAAGATCACATAGTAGTTAAATCCAAGCAAAGAAGTAATGGGAGAAGGACCCCAAACATCATTGTGCACAATTTCAAGAATTGAAGTAGTTACAATTGAAGTTTTATTCAAATGAAATCTGTGCATCTTAGCACTTATACAATATTCACAAGAGGAACAAACCCCATCAATCATGGACAAAGAAAGAGATGAAAATACATTCTTGAGAGTTGAATATAGAATTCTAGAACTTGGATGCCCAAGTCTGTGATGCCAAAGCAAAAGATGTTGTGGTTTGACAAACACAAAAGCAGAAGTCTTGAAGTGACTTAAGGATGGAAGTGAAGACAAGTCAGAGATAGATGGAATAGGATAGACCCCATCTTTACTCAACCCTGCGTAGAGGATCTTCCCCGTGGGCAAATCTTGAATTAAGAACTTATTGGCATCAAAGTAACAAAAAGCATTATTTTGGAGACAAAGTTTATGAACAAACAAAAAGATTAGAAGCAAGGTTAGACACTCTTAGAATATTATCAAGCCTAAAATTATGAGTTAGGTTCGAAGCTCACCATTGCCAATGTGAGTGACTGGCAGTTCTTGGCCATTACCAACTGTGACAATCTCATGTCCTTGGACTGGTTCTTGATGAATAGAGAGTTGTGACAAATTTGGAGTCACATGATCAGAACAACTCGTGTCTGTAAGCCAAGAGTTGGAAGCTTGAACCTGAGCAGCTTTGGCCACCATGGAAGCAAGCTTAGCAAGTGCATGCCTTCCTTGATAAGCAAAATCCATTCGATGGTAACAATCAAGAGCTGAATGACCACTCTTTCCACAAATCTGACAAATTGGCCTACTAAATTGACCTTGATTGTTGAAAGGCTTAGCTTGATTAAAAGTCTGAAACTGAGAAGAAAAGCCTGGATTGCCTAGGTTGAAGTTCTGAAACTGAGAACCAAAATTGGAATAACTGCCTCCACCATAGTTAGAACTCATACCTCCAGAATTATTACCATTTCGACGAGCACCTCTACCTCTTTGATTGTGATTTCTGCCTCCTCTTCCTCGAGGAAAACCTTGAGGGTGGAAATTTGCAGCCACAGCCATAGAAGCTGGATCAACACTATTGGATCTCTTTTTAATTACTTTCTCTTCAGCATTAAGCAATGCATTCAACTCCTCCACTGACAACACATCACTTCTAGTTCTTAAAGCCAACTTAAAAGAATCATATTTAGAGGGAAGACCATCAAGAATAATGTGAAGAAGCTCCTCATCATCCACAAACACAGAAATAACAGCTAATCTATCATGAGCTTGCTTAATCTTCTGAAAATAACCATCAATAGAATCAACCCCTTCCTTGATTGCATTCAATTCATTGCGCAGACTCATAACATGAGACCTTGAGACTGAAGCAAATCTCTTCTCTAACACTCTCCAAACTCCTCTAATAGATTGTTGCCCAACTGTGAGAGCAAGAATCGCAGGAGAGAGTGTTGAATTCAGAAAAGTAAACATAGCCTGCTTACGATTTTTCCAAGCTATGAATGTTGGACGATCTCAGTAGTGAAATTCCCAGATGAATCCTTTAGAAACCTATTTGGAGGGGTAATTGAATCATCAAGGACATCAATCATTGAATAGGTATCAAGAATTACCTCAATTTGATGTTTTCAAACAATATAATTCCCATGGTCAAGCTTCACAGTCATCATAGATGACATATTTGACAGCAACAGTAATGAAGAGCTCACTAGTAAACCTAAAGTAGCCATTGCAGGCAAAACACTTGAAGAAGACGACGAAGAAGATGAACCAGATTGAGCAGAAGCCATTGATAAGGATCAAAGCTCTGATACCATGTAAAAACACTTTCAATTTCATAGATAAAACTCTCTCAATCTCATAGTTACTCTATCAATCAAACTAGGAAGAAAAACAAGAGAGAAAATAGACTGAATAGTATCAAGTATTATCAACAAAGAGTACAATACAATCTATGAATACAAGAGAATATATATATATATATATAGATACATCAGATAATGGAAGAAGAGAGAAGCCCGAGCAATATGAAGTCTGTTACAACTGACTTTCAACCACTTCACACGTGCAATAACAGAGCACCACACGTGAGATAACAGAATGCTTCAATAACTAATAATTCAAGCACCATAGAAACGACATCGTTGGGATTAATGAGAAACAACAACGTTTGGCTTTAGGCATGTTTTATATTTAACCACTTTAATAGACAATACCATTTTAGGTTTGGGAATAGCCATTGGAACAGTGCCTTCTTCTTTATGATTTGAATATTCTGAACTAAGACTTTTACTAAACCAATGCCCTTAGAGGATTAGTTAACATTTCCTTTCTTTAATTGCTAGCTGAATACAGTAAATGTAATCATCATCTCCATTGGTTCACGTTCAAAACTCTATACTGTATATAAAACCCCTTTTTTTCTTTTTCTTTTTTTGGTGTTGACTAGCTAGAGTAGCAGCCATTGGGCTGCGCTGCTGTTCACAGTGGCTAGAAACTCTGACTCATTTTGACCATGCTAACCTGTCCTCTTCATTCCGGGCTTTTGGGTTGGTTTGGCACTGATGCCAATTTGCAAGAACTGACTCTGTTTTCTAGTTACTGGGACATGTTGCTCTTGTCACGTAAATGTATACAAGTTCATTGTTTATATCTGTGTCTGTGTTTTCTTCTCAAAAAAAAAAAAAAAAAAAAAATGTGTGTCTGTGTTCCTTCTTTTCCCGAATACTTTTTCACTGTTTCTGATAGACTCGCATAATTTTGTACACGTGCATTCTGAAGAGCAATTGCCTATCGGTTTTGGCACAACTTAAATATAGCTCATTCTTAATACTCAATAGCTTTTATCTGTGCAAAGTGCAAACATGGTCGCAAATTTTGCCATTAAAAAACTACGGGGCTTCACGATAATTCGAAGTTCGATGATTGCTTTAAGAAAAAGTTTGGTTGTAATTCACGATCATAAAAAGTGATGCATCATGCATGTCAAAGGAAAACCATGAAATAAGCTTTAAGCAACCATTTTAATAAACTCAATCAGTAATTTTTAGAATTTTTTTCTTAAAAAAAATTGAAAAATAACCAGTCCCTCTTTAATAATTATAAAGCTAACATCACGAAGCTTCCACCTCTTTATCTTTTTCGTAAGTAGAGCGGATTGCATTTTGTGCTTTGTACCCAGCTTTTGCACTTTCTGAAATTTGAGCTCAATGACTACTAAACTCGAAAAAAAAAGGAACACTTTAAAATTCTTGAAATATATAATTGCATTTCGAACAGTATTAGGTAGAATTAAAATAAATTTGGAATTTTAAAAACATTTTAATATATTTATTCAAAAAAAAAAAAAAATCATCACGAGGGGTCTGTGTTCTATGACGTATATGCTCAATCCTGTGGTATTGGGCACCAAATTAATGACCAATTGGTGAGATTGTCTCAGTATTAGGGAATTTCAGGCGTCATTGAGAGGGACTATGGGGTCAAAAATTAATTAATTCAATAGCCTAAATTAAGATTTATATCTCATCCCAATCTGTCCTAAACTGCTTGACCTTATACTGTAGTTGGTTGCATATATCTGCTTCTTTCAATCATGAGGTAAAATTGTTGGGGTTTATTTAATGCTCTTCCATTTCTCTTTCACTTCCTTTTGTTGTTGTTGCTGCTGATTTTTAAATGTTGTTTTGGCTATCTTAGTTTAGTTTGACTGCAATAGCATGTCCTTATGTAGAAAGTTATTTTTCACGAGTAGCATGCAAATTGCAATGCCCTCCACAATATTCAATTTCACTACCTTTTGCTTTATTTTCCTTGCCTAACTGAGAATGACAAGCTTGACAACGAAACCCTTAATTTGGTGCAAATCGTCATCAATTAGGCAAAATATTTTCACTCACACATGAATTTTAGCTTGGCATTCTTATCTAATTAACAAAATCTTCTGTTGACTTGGGATACCATGTTCAAGCACTCCCTTCCCTACCTGGATTTCTGAAAAGAAATAAGAGGCCAACATCATGATTAATCAGATGGTCCCATGTGCGGTGATATTCAATCAAGCTTTTCCATCTTTGCATGGCATCTTCAAAAGCATATGCCTAACGTTTGTATTTTATATTATCTCAATTGTGATTCTTTTCTATCACTTAGAGAAAGTTCATTCAATCAATTATTAGCTTTCGATGATACTAGAAGTATGATAAATTTCACAATTTTTCTTATAATTTTTTGAAGTATTAAGTTGTGATTAGTATAATAATACTTTTTATGTGAATTTCAGTTACCGACATTACTTTTATTATTATATGCCAATTTCAGCTAACCGTCTCAACAATTATGAAGAAAACTCTAAAATTTACTGTCCTTAAACTTATTGATTAGTCTTTGTAAAAAGTTTATTGGCTTCAAAATTGAGAGAGAGAGAGAGAGAGAGAGAGAGTCGGCACTGCTACCTAGTGTTATAGACACATCCATCATCCCTTGAATGGAAGATAATAAGTCATCTTTTTTTTTGGATGAACGGAAGATAAGTCAAATACGGTTTTCTTTCAACAATAATTTTATTAGATAATGTTTGGTAGCCTGTATGGATTTGCTTGTGAGTTGTGGCACAAACAAAATACAATTAATACTACAAATGTGGTACCCAGACATTGGCTACTTGTTTGACCTGTACTATACGTCTGATCTCAATCCCGCCATGTATATCACTGTCAGACGACTCAGACCATCCTTTTCGTGTCAATGAACATGTGATACTTTTCTGACTCAATGATGAAAATCATAAAAGAATATAAAATAAATAAGACTTTGCAGCAAAGTGTAATTCAATATTTTATTAATAATTCCAGCGAAAAAATCAATTAGTGAATTTATGGATCTGTCGGTGGTTAATATATGCTATATATTTATTTATTTTTGGATAGTTCTGGTTTAAATTAAAATTAGATTTCGGGTTCAGGGAAATCAGCTTCCATGTGCTTCTTTTCCACAAAGATGGCTTGCATTTGACATTTGCTATTTCTACTATTTTACTATTTAGTATTTAGCTAAGGTTTTGTGAGAGAGGACAATTTGCTTCCAAATTATCAAAAAAAAAGGTTATGGTAAATCAAGGCAAGAACTCATCCACACACACACACAATTAAAATGTAACAATAATTTATTACACAATTACAGGCTTATCAAAAGCCAAAACAGGCTTCCGAATAGAAACATGCGCACACATCAGTAGAGAGACTGCAATATGAAACTTGCAAATACGACACTATTTGTGACAATAATTGTACCAATACTGTGACATGAAATAACCATTTCCATGTCCCACTTGCCCAGCAAACGAAGACCTTTTAATTGCGTGGACTGTTCTCTGCTCTCCACCTTTTATAAAAATTTAATTATAGACTGAATCCCATCCCAATGCACATGCCAACTACTCTTCCAAATGTTGCATTTTGAATTTTCGACGATTGCCTCTTTTTTTTTTTTTTTTTTTTTTTTCTTTTTTCTTTTTTGTCTTACCTATTCTGTTGTTTCTTTTTCCTTTTTTGTTTTCAGTAATTAGGCAAAATTTAAAATAAAAAAAAAATAGAAAAAAATTTCTGGATGATATAGTACCCTTTTTTCTTGTTTGCTTAGTTATAATGAAGATCTGATAGTACATGCATGTTGACATGATGAGTAGGAGTAGGACTAATGAAAATAATAAAAATTCCAAATCGAGCCAAACCCAGATTAGGTAAAGCTCAGCTCAATCAGTTGAATTGCTTGACGTTGAACTAGTTTTTATATCACATACTTTTATCTGATAGCTAGCCTCTGGAAAATCCTAGAGAGACACACAGTCAAAGAAAGATCAAATTGTTATCATTATTATTCTTTTTTACTCACTCTCTATGTGCTAGCTCAAGCTTAAAATAGATTTCCTTTGGTTTAGTCTTGACCTACATCTGATCTCTCTTCCCAAGTGAGAGCAACAACTTGGTCTATGACACGAAAGAGGTCCACATGCAAAAAGGACCACACACACACACACACAAGCCCTTTATTTTGATGCATCACCATCATTGATGTCGGCCTTAACGCTATCTTTTTTTGCGTTTTAATTTGCTTAATTTAAGGATGTGGGTACTTTATTTTCTTGATTATTGGTTCTTGCATTTTTACATGCCATGATTGTATGGAGATGTGAAAAAATCAAAATGCATTGCACTGTGGCACCTAAGATTAAATTGATTGGGGTTATCAAAAAAAAAAAAAAAAGATTAAATTGACTGGAGCAAATCTTGCTGTTTACAATATTATAAAATACAACAGGGAATCTGGATTCCAATACATCACACCTATAGCTTCTACTTGAATGTGACATTATAATATAGTCAGTCAATCATCGAAATAAGTCACCATCGAACAGCTCACTGGTTAGAATTTGTGATTCAATTTTCTCATTAGTGATTAAAATAATTTATTGATCTTAACCTTTTCTCATTAGTGATTAATATAATTTTTTAATTCTAACTATATCAGAGGTTTGTTTTCTAATTTCATAATCATGAAATCATATGTTTCAAGCCAAGAGGTTTGTTAAAATTGGAACAGGAGATCAATGATGGATCAGTTCCGCTCTGTAAATTTTAACGTATTTTTTAATAATTAAATAAATATTAATCTAGTATTATTTATTCAACTTTTATAGTTGTTTTGTTTAAAAACTGTTCTTCCATCTTTTTGATATACAAAATTGTTAATCTAGTTTTTGTATTTTGGTTTTATTAATATCTCATTTACAATTGTTAGAAAAAAATAATTTTGAATTATTATTTTGCATATTCATAATAAAATAATATCATTTTTTTTTTGAAAAAATATTAGGGTTTTAATTGTATTGGATTGGATTTTGTTGGTTCAATATAAATATATATTTTTTCTTTGAAAAAAATTATTATTATTCTACAATGTTAAGAATTTATTTTATAAAAATAAAATATTGGAGCCTTTTGTTTGTTTAATGGTTGGGGGGCCTCAAAATGTAACCTTTTAAAAATTTTGGGACAAGAGGGGCTAAGGCCTAGGCTTGAGTCGGCACTGTGAGAGAAAATGATAAACTCACTTACCGAATTAACAAATACATTACCCTGTTCTTATATATAGAAAAAAAAGTTTTGAGAGAATAAAATGATAGACTCTCTTATTGACTTAACAAATACATTCTTCTCAAAAAGAATTAACAAATACATTATCCTGTTCTTATATTCAGAAAATAGATACTCGAAGTACCTAACTGATGAATTCCATAACATTGACTAATAGAAATCGAAATAGACAAATTAACCTATCAATACAGGACAACTTTCAACTCTAACAAACTGATTAAAAACAAGGATATACGGCTAGCAGTATAGTAACAACATACAAAAGTAACAAAGCTGAAGCTATAAAGTATGTGTTCTCTTCAATGAGTAGTGAACTGAGGATGAATGTTTGGAATATCCTGATAAGGTTTATCAAGTTAAAAACAATTACATCAATTAATTTTATAGTTTAATTAGTTAGCATTTTTTGATATTTCTACCAAAATATTTAGAGTTCAAACTTTCCTCACTTATGGTAATTATCAAATTATATAAAGTAATTGCAACGTATATAATAATAATAAAAGAAAGCAAACAGGGCACTTTCTTTGATCTTACTACTACGCCCACAGAACGGAAGAAATGTATATCAAAAAAAAAAAAAAAAGGAACGGAAGAAATGCCATGCAAAATGTGAAAAAGACGCTCTAGAGATAGAGATAGAGGAAAGAGAGAGAGAGAGCGCGATAAAAGTCGCGCCGCCTGGTCCCTGTACCCCTCAAAAAAATCATGGAAAGTTTGGTCACACGTTTTGGAGCTCTCTGTGAAGAAAATTACATACACAAGGATCTGAATGTACTCTAAAACAAAGGAAAAGAAAAACCATATTCTGAATTATTGCATTCTAAAAGCCACAGTTAAAAAAGAAAAAAAAAAAAGAACGAAAAAAAAAGTTCACACCTATACTTTATAGTCTGCTTAGCTTGCAGCCTCTAAATCTAATCAATCAAGATCCACCAATAATTAAACAATACCCACTTGGGGGACATTAGTCGAAATAACAATGACAACTTATTCAAACATGTTCCGATACGTATGTATATTATATTTCTATGTTGTTTGGAGGTGATATTAATATTATTTTATAGTCAATTTAACATAGATGTATCATTTTACGTAACCCACTAGTACTAAATGTTTTCCAAGAAAGGTTAAATACTATTGTAAAGTCATACTACCGACACAGGTTTATTGGCCCAAGGGTAAAAAGACAAGCTATATAAGAAGGTCTAGCGGGTTGGTTTAAGAGCAGAACTCACTACCAAAACCCTCTTAGGAGTGAAGATGGGGAAAATGAGGTCCTCAATGGCCTCTCTCATGCTCACTGTCTTAGTAGCAATAGTCTCACTTAGCTTGCCATCAGAAACCAACGCAAACTACCCATATGCCTCTCCTCCACCACCTCCTTACCACTACACATCACCACCACCACCTCCTTACCACCCAGCACCACACTACCCACCACACTTTCCACCCCACCACCCAGTGCACTCTCCTCCTCCACCAGTACCAGTGAAGCCAGTGCATCCACCACACCACCCACCACACCACCCACATTATCCACCACACCTTCCACCCCACCACCCACCACCCAAGAAGCCCTACAAGTACTTCTCTCCTCCACCACCTGTTAAACCACACTATCCTCCTCATTATCCACCACACCACCCAGTGCACCCACCACATTACCCACCACACCACCCAGTGCATCCACCACACCACCCAGTGCACCCACCACATTACCCACCACATATCCCACCACATCACCCACCTACTCCAGTTTACAAGTACAAGTCTCCTCCTCCACCACCAGCACACCCCGTACTCCCACCATATAAGTACAAGTCTCCTCCTCCACCTCCTCCTGTTTACAAGTACAAGTCTCCTCCACCACCCCCACCACACCCAGTACTCCCACCATATAAGTACAAGTCTCCTCCTCCTCCTCCTCCTGTTTATAAGTACAAGTCTCCTCCACCACCCTCACCACACCCAAAACCAGTTTACAAATACAAGTCTCCTCCTCCACCTCCTCCTGTTTACAAGTACAAGTCTCCTCCCCCACCCCCACCACACCCAAAACCAGTTTACAAATACAAGTCTCCTCCCCCACCCCCACCACACCCAAAACCAGTTTACAAGTACAAGTCTCCTCCTCCACCTCCTCCTGTTTACAAGTACAAGTCTCCTCCCCCACCCCCACCACACCCAAAACCAGTTTACAAGTACAAGTCTCCTCCACCACCCCCACCACACCCAGTACTCCCACCATATAAGTACAAGTCTCCTCCTCCACCTCCTCCTGTTTACAAGTACAAGTCTCCTCCACCACCCCCACCACACCCAGTACTCCCACCATATTACTACAAGTCTCCTCCCCCACCCCCACCACACCCAAAACCAGTTTACAAGTACAAGTCTCCTCCACCACCCCCACCACACCCAGTACTCCCACCATATAAGTACAAGTCTCCTCCTCCTCCACCACCAGTTTACAAGTACAAGTCTCCTCCACCACCCCCACCACACCCACAACCACACCCCTACCCTCACCCTCACCCTCACCCACACCCACACCCACACCCAAAACCAGTTTACAAGTACAAGTCCCCTCCTCCACCACCACCAGTTTACAAATACAAGTCTCCTCCACCACCCCCACCACACCCACACCCACACCCATTACCACACCCACACCCACACCCACACCCACACCCATTACCACACCCACATCCACACCCACACCCACACCCAGTTCCCCACCCAACACTCCCACCATACGCATATAAGTCTCCTCCTCCACCTCCTCCAGTCTACAAGTACAAGTCCCCACCTCCACCACCACCACACTACATCTACTCATCACCCCCTCCTCCTCACTACTAGAAAATGCCTCCAGAAGTATGGTAAGCTTCTTATTACAACAATATTACATTTACTATTTTTTTCTATGACATTTCATTCTTAGCAACAGTAAACATCTCTAGTCAATCTTCGCATTTTAAGTCGCCCAAACATTTTTTTTTTTTTTTTCTCTTATGCTTTCTAAGTTATTATAAGCAAATGAACATATTGACCAGAGTCAAAACATTTTCTTGCAGGAACGCATGAGTATTTGTCAAAATAAAGAACGGCTGCAGGCAGAAGATGTTTATTAATTACTATACAAGAACAGCGCGAGTTCGGATTTGATATGGACGTTTATTTTATTATGTTTATAGGAGTTCCAACTTTTTAATATTGTTGGGTGTAGTGCTTCCAATGTGTATTTATTATGCCCTATCATGTCTTATGTATTTTGTAGATTTCAACCTTAAGCAAACGCGAAGGTTGATCGCTATAATAAAATAAACACGTTTCTCGAATGGTCTATCGTAATGGTTTTTTTTTTTTTTTAACCTCTCGTTAAGCTTATGGTGCTGGGTGTGACTTGTGGGAATGTGACATCTTATAATTAGACCCTTTTGTCTGGGAATGCGCGGCATTTTCCATGCAGAAGAATCGAAAATAGCGTCACAGGAAATCTTAATGGACAACAGCAAATCTTGTCATGTTGATCGCACTTAATTGAACCTATCTGTCGTCTTATTATTGGAAGAATACACCCACATTCTTACCCATACACTTGAATGGTGCTTTTTTTCTTTTTCTTTTTTTTCTTTTTCTTTTTCTTTTTCTTTTTCACGGTGTGTGAGTGCCACGTTCATTTCTATCTCATCTTTATTTTAAGAGTTTGAATTTAGAAATAATGGTGCGTAAAATTCATATTTTACATTATTTAATAATAGATTGTCACATTTGTATTTTACTTAAAATTTAATATATTCTACTATATTTATGTAGGTACTAAGAATTTTTACCTTTGATTTTGGCTTTTTTGACAAATTAGTGGTACTCTTTCTCATTGGTTCATGCCTTATAAAGTAGAAAAAGGGAAGTCATCTTTCTAATGTGGGATTAAGAATTCAAGCTAAGGCAAGACAAGGTAATCAAACCAAAAAAGCCAAAGCCAAAGGCAAAAATTCTTGGTACCTACAATTTAATAACATCTCAATATACTTCTAATTTTGTTGGATTTATATATAAGTGTCAGAATTGATTGGGTATGGTTGTACTTATTCTTAAATATATGATAAGATAATGTGGTATGTTGTGATTGAAAGGGAAAAATATGAGTTTTACACTAAATTCTTATATAATTTAATCTCTTATTTTAAATAATATAAGTTATAAAACTGAGCTTTTAGCTTTTTATCTCACAAATTTATTATTGAAAATAAACCATTTTCAAACATGAAGGCATGATTTTTAACTTGGACTCTGAAGTCATGATTCTGTATTTCAAGTGTGTGTAAGAACCTATCATAAACACTACCCCTTGTCGTTTATGTCCTTGGAGAACTTATAGCTTACAGATGAACCCTTTTTTTTTTTTAGTTTATTAATATATTTTTTTAGTGAAATTTAATAGTTTATTTTGGCTACTATACGAATGTGTTTTTTTGTTAACATGTGAAAGTATAATTAAAATATTGAAAATGTGATGTTTTAAAAATTACACATTCTATTTTAGAATAAAAATAAATTAAACCAAAACAGTACCTCTAGAATTATTAGTAAAAGGCCATGAACCTCAATAACCTTGTAAAAATCATAGGATTTTATTAAAAAAACAAACAAACTAAGGCTAGGCTCGTTTATGACCTTGGTAATAAGCTTGATATATGCTTAAAAAATACACTCATATTTTACCAATTAACCTTTAATTAATTTAGACTGAGGACCATTCGTCCAATCTAAATGGGCATAATATAGGCTTGGTAAAGTACTTGTATGGGATATTAAATCTAAGAGCTTCATATTAAGCTCAAACTCGATTTGAATGAAGAATTTAGTTGAGCCAAGCTAAGCTCAAGTTTTTGGATATTTTGATAAGCTCGAGCTTAAACAATGTTTGTTGGCTTAATTTGAGCTTGAGGCCAGCTTAATTTTTTGTTTTACATTTGTTGTCAAACCAAGTTCGGACATTTAATACTCGACAAATTTTAACTCATTTAATGCTCTAGTTTTCAATTGAAATGTCGAGGATTCAAAACTCTCTTTACTTAAGATGTATTTTTTAATTAAAAAAAAAAAGATTTATAATGTGTGAGGTCTACATAGTATGCGTATATATTAAATCTAAGAGATAATTATTAGATGTTTTGCTGTGGGACCAATTTGCATGGAAAATGATACCAGTGACACTCACATATAAGGGAGGCGAGACCTAAATTCCGAATATGGACGAGATTTATGAGTTTGTCATTGTCCTGCTCTTAAAATGTTGGAAAATGTTTTTGTACACTTATTGTGTAACTATCCTGAGTAGACCTCAACAAGTCTACAGCCACATAAAAAAAATCATAGGAAACTTTCACAATCTCTCTCGTCAAACTTTCAGCTCTCCTCAATTGAGTCCACCAAAACACTGATGGAAGAGATAATTTGTGAATTTCTCTGTAAATGTTCTGGTGTCCAGACACTTATTGTCCATTTTTTCTTGTTTAAACTTGGAAACATGTCACATGATAACAAACATCACGTAGAAACACCATTATTTTAGGTAATAACTAAGCCCGCTCTATCATCAGATCAAGCTAGTGATTATTGATTAACTATTGGGTTGTTGTTATATATGAATACCATTTGACTTTTTATTCTTTTTCCTTTTCCGCCGTGAATACCCATTGAGTCAGAAGTCAGAACTAGTTAAAGTATGTAGCAGTGATAGTTAGGTATTGTCTGTAAACCATATAATTAAAATCACGTTTTAAAAACGTACTAATTTCAATTAAAGTAGGTATGACAATGTGTAACTTTATATATGCAATAATAATTAATATTAATTATAATCTTAATCTCATCCAAGTCAACACAAAAAAAGAACATTCAACCTCTAATTACTTCACTTGATGAGCAGTTCAAATGATACTCCCAACAAAACTCTAGTAATACATGTATTATTATCCATTATTGTTATGTGAGGTAAAGCCAATAAGCCTATACAAAGACCATTTTCTTCTTCACTAAAAAGAAAAAAGAACATTCAACAAATTTGTGAAGTACACATTTTACAGGACCTGCACTTTAGCTTTAATTGCAAAATTAATTATAGAGAATGTTAACCAGCACTGCCGGGTGCTGGTTAAGTGCAGAAAAGACAAAAAAAAAAATTGTCAGTCAAAAAAATTTTGAATAATATATGTAAAACTGAAAAAATTGACATAAATGGTAAAAAAAACAATACTAAAATTCAATTTTGAATATCAGAATAAGAGTACAGTACCTCACCGACAAGAGTTACTGTTTTTTTTTTCCTTTTTTTTTTTTAAACCGCTTACTTACCAGTCACCACCCCCCGGCCGCATTGGGAACGATGCGCCGACATGTACTCAGTAAGAGCGTTCATAGTAAGAAAACTAAAAAAATATATGGTCAGGTACTGTACTCTTATTTATTTTAACACTTCAAAATTCTATTTTAATAATTCAAAATATTATTTTATTTATTTTAACATTTCATTTTATAATACACTTAATATTAAAGGTTTTATTTTAACATTTAACATATTAAAATAATAGAAACAACACAATAAAATAATATATCCAGTACAATAAATAACAATCATAATCATCAACACATTAAAATACTATTTTTTTTAACACCACATATTAAAAGATTAATTTTTGTTTTTGAGTTTTAAGCTAGAATGAACTGCTAGCTCGTACTTTTTTTTTTTTTTTTTTACATTCCCCTTCTTTGCTGTAGAACTACTTTTAAGGATATTGGTTGCTAAATTGACCTTTTAGTCCATTTAGCAACCTTATTGCTGTGCTCTAAGTGTACAGAGATGAAAATTGTCACAATTATTCTGGACAACATGTTTTAATTCTAAATTGTGTTATCAATAAAAATGATGTTAAATCTAAATTATAATTGTTTTTGCTCATTCTTTTATAACTGTTTTGATGACAAGTTTTGATAAGGTGAAAAATAAAGTAATAATGAGGGTAAATTAGTGTATAATCAATTAATAATTTATTGTCTCAAAAAAATATTTTTTTGTTGCATTACTTATTATTGACGCTTGAATATTAAAAAGAAATTATAAAAATTTGTCTTACTAATATTTGCAACTCGACAAGAATTACGGTTTATTTTGTTAATTACAAATTTCATAATTATCCTGAGCTACAGGTCCACTATTTCATGGCATGCGGAGTTTTGATTTGACTTTGACAGCTGTAACTGTCGGTAAATGGTAACTATTGCAATCATTGTCAACAATCAAAATTAGTGAAGTACCAATGTACCAATTGCATTACCTAATATACGTGTCAGAGTTGTTTTCCTAACGTCTTTTATAAGGACATGAATTAATAAGTTATTTTTTTTAAAAAAAATTTATGCAAAAAAAAAAAAACAAAAAGCTAAGAGTCTGTTTAGATACTACTTATTTGCTGAAAAATAAAAATTTATTACTGAAAATATTGTAGTAAAATCATTTTTAAATATATAAATAGTGCTGTGGGAACAAAAAATGTACGAGTATGCGCATTTTGCTGAATTTAGTGGTCTCATAAACAGTGTCATGGAATGCCCAAAAAAATTCCAAACGCACTGAAACGCGCTATTAAGACGGACACTAATAGTAAAATTAAATTTCATTAAGATTTAAAAAATAAAAAATAAAATAGTAGATTTCAAAAGGAATGTGAGATTGTTCAAGCAAAAATAGTGCCTCATGTATGAGCTAGATTAGGGATGGCAATTTTTCCCCGCCCCGCTTAACCTGCCCCTTCCCGCTTCGCCCCGCGCGGGTTTTCCCCGCCCCGCAAAAGCGATGGGACGGGGATGGGGCAAGAATTTAGCCCCGCACACGGGGCGAGGCGGGGATGGGTTTAGGCTTTTTAGACCCGTCCCGCCCCTCCCCGTCCCCGCCCCACCCCGCCCCGCGTTACTAAAGGTTATAATTATAAAATTTTCATACTCTAAAACCCTACTATTTAAACAAACATATTAATATTAGCATATTTTATTCTATTTAATGTGATTCTCTACCTTTATTTTGTTGTGTTATACTATGAAATTTTTATTTATTTATTTATTTTAATGATTGTCTTGTTAAACACTTGGATATATTGTTCAATTGCTTCTAAAAATTGATTTGATTTAATGGGATAAATTTCGTTATAATTTCAAGTATATTTTTATTAATAAAATAGGTTTCATTAAAAAAATTGTACTAGTTGTATAGCAAATTAACAAAAAATAGAGTTTTACAGGGTGGGGCGGGGCTTCGTGGGGCCCCAAGGAGCGGGGATGGGGTGAAAAAGTATTCCCCGTCATGCGGGGCGGGGCGGGGCGGGGATGGGGCAAGGCAAAACCATACGGGGCGGGGACGAAGACCACATCCTTCGGCCCCGCCCCGCCCCATTGCCATCCCTAAGCTAGATTAAGCATTTTTCTCATATTGTATGGATTCTACCCACATTTGACATAATAATAATAATATGAGAGAGATGTATGTAGTTGACACATGAGATTCCATATTGTTTTAGTGATGAATAAGTTATGTACATAATTTTTGTACCACAATTTTTATTATTATTTTAACGTAGACCAATTATAAGTAATGTAAATAAAGTAATTAATTCATGTAAAAGTAACTGTTTATGGCTGACAATTAACCACATTAGAGTACGTGTCAAAAGTTTTGATATGAAAATTATGGTCATAGAAAAATTATTAGTGATAGTTATCGTAATGGTATCAAACCGATAATTGAACCAAATTGCGATTGAAATGTTTAAAGGATGGATCGTATAAAAATTCTGGGTTCTCTCATAAAAAAATACACAATAAAAAAGAAATCGATTAAACATTAAAAAACTAGCAGATTTTTTAGAAAGACATAATCGCACCATTTTGTTCCAATCATTTGTTTTTAATGTTAAGTTATTTGATCAAATAAACACATTTTCCTTCAATTTTGTACTTTTATTTATGTGCTTTTAAGTTTTTTTTTTATAATTTTATTTTTTATCTCGAAATAATTAGTTAAAGGACCAAATCAATTGTCCAAGTTTTACATTTTTATATATAAAAACATTATATTTATATTTATATAATTTTTACGAACAACAATGTTATATTATTTTCAATATTTGGTTTAATTGTATATTTATGTTTAAATTGAATACCAACTTATTTTTTTATGTTTTAACTTCATTTATTTTGTATCTTATAATTATTAATTGCCATTTACATAGGGTTTAATAACATAATTCTCGCCAGTTCGCTACTATACATGAGATCTTGAAGTAGGGTTGAAGATTGGAGATTTCAAGTCTGAAGTCACAAAAGCCAATGTAGAAACTTCACGGCAGCCCTCAAAGTCATGCATGGAGTTCGTCTTTTTGATAAAAGAATTCAAGGCACTTGGAGCAATTTTTGGGTTCACGACAGTAAGTTTTATTGGAGTTGAATTTACAAGTAAGGTTTTATTTATATTGTTAACTTCAATTCTTATAGTAAAAAAATTTCCTCAGGGTAGATGATACCCTAGATGTGTTTTTTCATTTGGATTAGTCCGTAAGTTTTTCACATCATCAACAAATCACTGTTATTTACTTTTCTTGCACTTTATATTACGTTGTGGTTTGTTATTGTTGTGGCTTGTTAACCAAAAATCCAGAAAATATCACAATTGGTTAGCTAAATAAGTTGGCTTAAATTTGACAATTCAATGCTCAATGCAATTATGATAACAATGGTTTTAGTTGGAGGATTATAAATATGTGCATGTGTGACTTGTACAAATACTCTATTATATATGAATAGTTTCTTAGAGCATTTGCATCTTCTATTTTTTTTTTTTTTTTTTTTTTTTTACATACTTACTTTTCAAAACACTACACATCGAATTATCTATTTTACATTACATTTGATTAAAATATCATTTTTAATTGTTTCTTTTTCTTTACATAGAACAACTATCATCCACTTTCTCCCTTCATCTTTAGTATACATAAAAAATGAATAAAAAATAAATGCAAAATAAATAATGTCAATAAAATTTACATGGTTACTATAGCAATTATGTATTTTTACACAATTTTGCATGGTTTGATATGGATAAGTTTTAGATTTAATTGGCTAAAATATGGTCATTTTTCTATTATACAAGCACCGATGAGAGTGCTCTATCCTCCACCATTTTGACATTATCAAGGCCATGGTGGTGCATATTTCAAAATTTTAACTATGTGTAAAGTAAGGTAAGAAAGGGGGGGGGGGGGGTGAATAGTGGGTTCTTAAATATAGAACCTGCTGTAGCTTTGGATGTAAAACAAAAAATAATATTTTATTCTCACACTCTCTCTCCAAATAAATTTAAAAAATACCTTCTCTCTCTCTCTCTCTCTCTCTCTCTCTCTCTCTCTCTCTCTCTCTCTCTTTCTCTCGACTTTCTCCCTCATAACCTCGCCACAGGTGTAGATCGATAGTGGTGGTGGATTTGTGGGTTACTAGTGGTGGTGGTGTGTAGTGCAACGGTGGTGGGGTGGGGTTGTTGTTGTTGTTTTTTTTTTTTTTTTGGTGGTTGCTAGGGTGGTGGGTGGGTTTTGATTTTGGGTCGATGGGTTAGGATTTGGGTAGGGGTGGTTGGTTGGTTCAATTTTCGGTGATTGGGTGGTGATGGCGGTGCCTAAGCTTTGGTGCTGGGTTGCTACCGGGATGGCTAAGCTTCGATGATTTGGCAGGATGTTTGCTGGAGAGATAGGGACAAATTAAGGAAGAGAGGAAAGAGAGAGATGGGAGAGGAGAGAGAAATGAGTTTTTTATATTATTTTATTAGGTAGTTTATATTATTTTATTGGGTTGTATGTAAAGATAAGAATTTGGATGTTGGGTGGGTTGTGAAATAAGTTAGTAAAATAAATAAAGTGGTGTTTGAGGATGTAAAATAGGTTTTTTTTTTTTTTTTTTCATCTCCAGATGCTAGTGAGTTTCAATTGTGAGGTGACATAGAATCCCCAACATATTATATAGTTATAGATAAAATTTAGTTATAAAATTAGTTGTATCCTAACTCTACAACCTTACTTAATAAAATAAATATTGCTATATATTTTGAAAATGTAACCGTTGAATTGCATATTTTTTACGCTCTTAATACACATATCAAATTTTGTGTCAACCGGATAATATTTACTATATGTTCTACAAACTTATATTTATATATAATTTTAAACTACAAAAACTTATAATTTAAAGAATTTATTGATGACATAGCTATTGATTTTTAATTTTCTAAAAATTTTGCAAGCATGAAGGATATAAGAAGAAATGTAATCCTATGGTGGATTTGTCAAAATTAACCTCCAATAAAAAGATATTGAATAAGGTTGTAGCATAAGGCTATAAATAATTTTGTAGCTAAACTTTGTTCATGTTATATGCATAAGTGTACAAAACTACTACATCGGGCAATGCTTTCTAGTGGGGGTTCTAGGAATTTTCTTTAGGTAGTCATTAAAAAATTTAAATTAAGCAAATTTTAATAAAAATATAATTTGAATATATTGAATTATTAACACAAAAAACAAACATGCAAATACATGAAATTTTATAATTTCCTTCTAGAGCTTTATATTTTGAAATTGTTACATTATAGTTCATTATTAGTTTTTATTATCTATTATCAATGTAGGTAAGTGTAACCATTTTATTTTGTTAAGTTTGTATAACATTATTATCTTTATGCAATTGTCACTATCTTTTTATCATTTTTTTTCTTTCTCAAAAAAAAATATTTATCATTGTTTTTATAAAAATATTTTAAACTAAATGACAAAACTCAACCCACTTGCACTGTATTAATTACTAACTCACACAGTCACATTCATCTATACATAAATTGTGGGGGCCAGTTTATCAGGAAGTACTGTTAAAAGCGGTATTAACTGGGCCTATGGCCCTATCCGAGGATGTTAGACCATCTGAGGAGGCCCAAATAAGGCTATGAGTAGAATAAAATTAAGAAAGGAGTGGAGGCAATGTGAGATAGGTCCAATAAGTGTCCGAGGACAAAAGTATTCTCGGCAACATGTGTCCGAGATGAATCTGAGTGCCTTATCATCACGAACTTACTTCGGGGCTATGTCACAGCTGAGGGTAGGACATTGGACCAGGGATAAGGATAAAAAGGCAGAAAAATATCTTTAAAAGCTACGACCTCCACATTAATTGCCTCTCAACCAACTCTCTGACCACATTAATGTGGAAGTGATGCCTGAACAGTGATCAAGCAGCCTTACAGCTACTGGTTGATGGTTTCAGGAAGTGTTGGATGAGACAGGAAGGAATCCCCTTGATCTAGCATACATGTGTGTGGTAAGGATGACACGAAGATTGCAGTATATAACCTGGAAGAATGCATTGAAAGCGGAATTGGAACTGATATACAATTTACGTCTTGAAGAAAACCATATGAAACAAATCACTTAGTTTGTTCCGAAGATAAATTCAATAATCTTGATTATGTCATATCATCTTGAATCGTTAAGTCTGATCGTCTTTTTTCTGGGATAAATCTAGTTCTTCTACCCACGCTCTACAAATTTATTGTTTGGGCTGTTAGAGTTTGAGCCCAATCTGGTTTTGGGATCAACACCATTTCATTCCTTACATAAATAATACACTAAGTGTCTACTTAACCAATCAAATAGTTAAAAAATCACTAATTTTACTATTTTTTTTCCATGAATCACTAACTTTATAACAAAAAGTTATTATAACATGATCACAATACACACATATGTAACAACCCTTTGTATTTTCTAATTGTTAAATTATATAAAGTTATATTATACTTATACTATATATGCACATATTCGCACACATCACAATTCACAAAAATAACATTATAACCAAATAAATAATGCACACAATTAGTATCAAACACACACTCACACACACATATATATAATACAAATCTATATATATTTAAAAGTTGAAGTGTAACATTTATTTTTTCTACACTTCTGTTGAGCTACGTCAACAGCCATGTCATCCGCCTATTCCTAACACTTTCTCACTCATTTCTAACTATTTTTCTCCTTATTAATTTCGCACCTTATCTAACCAAGCCCAAAATTCATTCATATTAGTCCATGCAAAGTAAAGAAAAAGAGTGGATGGTAGTTGTTGCGTGTAAAGAAAGAAAAACAATTAAAAAATCAAAAAAAAATTATATATAAAAGAAATTTAGTGTGAAATAAATAATCTAATGTGGGGTGTTTGGAAGAGTAACTGTATAAAATAGAAAAAGTAAGTTCTTATGATTAAATAAACAGAGATTTTTGCACAAGCTAATGCAATTGCTCTTACAACTGCACTTTTCCCACATTTCTCCATCACTTTTACTCCTTTTTTTTTTTATCTCCTCACTACTCTATATATTAAAGTTACAATTCTTTCATCCTTTCATCTTCCTTTTATTTTGAATATTCTTCTCCCCATTTTAGTTACTATAAAAATTTGTAATTCTTTCTTCCATTCAATCCATATCTTGTCCACACTAAAAGGTGAATACTCTCTATCACTCTCTCTCTTTTAGGTTGATGAATTTTTATGTTGAACTCCATTTTGGGTTGATGCGATTTGGTTGCGTTTTATTTTATTTTATTTTTCCCTTAAATTGTTAGATATTATTTTATGACATTATATGGTATATAATGATATAATATTACTTTATTACATAGCATGAGATAGATAATTTGGTGTTTACAACTAAATTCTTATAATCATCTTCTTTTATATAAACTTTTTATTTCTCTCATATTCTCTCTCAAAAAATGTGATTATTCTCTCTCACTCTCTCTGTTATTTATTCTTTCTTGCAAATCTATTTTAAATTGATTTTTTTTTTTTTTTTTTATCTCTACTTTGGATTGATTCATTTTGGTGGTGTGTTTTTTTATTTCCCCGTTGTTAGGTTCTATATATATAAGTTAATTGGCAAACAAGTGAACACAAACTTCTCTAGGTATATATCATAGTGTCTATAAGTATGATTAGACAATACTTAAGATGCTACAAGTCAGTGTACAAGAACAAGGAAAATTTTTTGCAGTTTCAATCGATCGAAACTGTTGTTTGATCAATTGAAGTTCACATCTGAAAAATTTGTTTTGCAGCCCATCAAACATTTAGGGTTTCAGTCCTACGTTACTAAGTATATAAAGAAAACCCTAATACAAAGTTTTTTAAGACTTGGGAGATGCTCTTTTGGGATCTGAGAGATTCTGTACCTTGTGTTCTTTCAAGCTTCTACTAGAGATCACACACATACTCTTAGTACCGATGGAATCAAGTTGCAAACCAAGCTTCAGCTATCAAGTGTACTGGAGATCTAAAGCATGAATTGGAGGTCCATGTTAGTAGGGGTGTGCAAAAAACCAAGGAACAGAAAAAACCGACCAAACCGTGTCCAAAATTTCAGTTCGGTTTCGATTTGCAGAAATGAAAACCAAAATTTTTGGTTTCGGTTTCGGGTTCAAAAAATAAAAGTCTGAACCGAACCGAAACCAACCAATATGTATTAAATATAACTATGTACAAAATATTTCAAGATGTGTACCACTAGTCTAGTGGTTAGACACGCGTGTAACTATACTTGGCCAAGGTTCGAACCTTGCAAAAAACATTTTAATTTTTTCTCTCCTTATAATACAAAACTAATTGGTGTCTTGGTCTGATGATAAAAAGCGCTTATCAGGAGCGGATGCTATAGGTTAAAACTCTCTAAAAAAAAAAAAATCGTTTTATACATCAACTTAAAACATTAAAAAAAAAAAAAAATCCTACTCTTAAATTGCTTCAGCCGCCTCATGCCCTCACCCTCACCTTCATTCTTTTCTTTTCTTCTCTCTGAGTTCCATCTTCCATGCCTCTCTCTTCCCTCTTCTATACTTGGCCCTCTTCATCCTTAACTTCGTTTCTTCTAGCGCTGACTCTCTCTCTCTCTCTCTCTCTCTCTCTCTCTCTCTCTCCATAATGTGCAAAGTTGAAGTAGAAAAAGCATGGTGAACCCACAAACAGACAAGCTTGTGAGAAGGATAACTATGGTGGCCACTCTGACTGCTAACTATGGCTCCAAACCCAATGCTCTCGACCCTGTATGTGTGTTTTTCTCCTTAAATGTCTAGTTGGTTGTGAAGAGTCTATAGGAAAAAAGAGATCGAAACTTTATTGGAGATTTTATAAATAAATAAAAATAAAAAGTTTGGGTTTTTTGGGCTGTTGGATTTATGCTATTCTAGAATATGTTAGCATACAAATGGAGCAAATGCTTTTGGATGGTTTGTCTTCTTGCTATGAGTTTGTCTTCTATTTTTATCTCAAACCACCCATCTTCTTCTTCTTTTCTTGTTTTTGTCTCTCACATCCTAAACACCGAAACCCAACCGAGCTAAACTGAAACCAATTGTAATCGGTTGGTTCTGTGTTCATCCCTTTCAAATTGGTTTCGATGTTGAATATGTTAAAACCAAATTTCACGGTTCGATGCAAAAATTGCCTCCAACACCAACCGAACCAAACCGATTACACCCTTACATGTTAGAACAGATCTATATCAGAGAAGTCTGTGGGATTTAGAACTAAGTTTGTTAACTCTAGTTAGGTTTACTATGAATTGATATTTTGACTGTAAATCTCTATTTAACAGTAGATTGTTCATCTTGGGATTGGTCCCCTTAAGTTTTTCCTTTGGAACAAGTTGTTTCACCTAGTTTCCTGTGTCATCATATCATTATGTTATTTACTTTTCCGCTGTACATGATGTAGACACCTCATTTCATTCCGACCTATATCCAAGCCCCTCAGTCCAATGACGAGAAATCAAATCGCTACCAAAATTATCAACATCATGTATGGAACCTAATAAGGATGACAAGCTCAAACATGACCTAACACAATCCAAGCCTAAGCCCAAGCCCAAGCCCAACTATGAAAATAGGTAGGAAGCCAAAGCCCAAAGCCAAAAAGACAATTTTGACCTGATTTGGCCTAGGCTTACAAAGAGTGTGTATGCTAGGTATATGATGCATATGCACTCTCTGGACAGATTGCCTAAATTAATTCATTTCCATTTTGATGAGATTCTAGGGTAACCAGTCTGATCAATTGGCTGCCTAAACGTGTTATCAAACCCTAACTATCCATTTCCCCTATAAATACCCCCATTTTCAACATCGAAAGGGTCAAAATATTAAGCCTTACCAAAATTCTACTGAAATTCCCTTAAAATACCTAAACCTAGAGTTTTAAGGCTAGAAGGACAGAAGGGCTGAGCATTAGATTGATCTTCAAATCCTTGTTGGTTTGAAGGTAGTCTTTTTCTCATCCTTGTTAAAACTTTTAGTTGGTTCAAGCTTGCAAGCATACTACTTTGGGTCTCTTAGTAAACCCTAATCAAGTCACTCAATTCATCCTCCCATACACACAGCTACGATAGTCGATTTTAGCTAAGATGCCAGTTAAAACAACATCACTGTAAGTGCTATGAGGAGGAGATGTGGATGTTTTCCATGATTTACACTCTCCTCCTCGATTCTTGTTTCCTTTATGTTTCTTGTTGTTTTTAAGTTTTAATATGTTGGTTTGCATGTACATAATTCATTCTGTATCTTTGATTTTGTCCATTTCTTTTATTTGTAATAAGAACATGTAAGAACCCTAATCTACCTCGAGATGCATACGCACAAGATAAGACGTGTACACCTCCATACCCTGGCGTACTCACTTTTTAGATGGCTAGGGTTCATGTTTTGGTTGTTTTCTAGAAATCTGTTTTGAGTCTCAAGTGCGTACCCAGTAGAAGAGTGTGTATGCTAATTTGGGACAACCAGATTTTTTGCCTTTTCTGTCTTATTTATCATTGATACTATGTTTTATTATCTTTCCTTATTTGTTTTTATTCTTTTTTAATGTGTTTATTCTGATTATCTTTGATTCCTTTCATGCATGATATTAATTGCAAAACACCAAAAATATCTTATTTCATTCTTTTTCTCTCTCAAAACCCTAATTCATTCTCTCTCTCTCTCTCTCTCTCTCTCTCTCATCCAATCTTTATTTATGATTTAAAAATAAAAAAAGCAACTAAAAGTCTTAGAGATAAATAAGGCAAACATTTTAAATATAAAAGACATAAATACTTTCTAAACTTAAAGTTAATAGTCAATCAAAACTCATTTGAGATTAATTGGCTATTCAAATATAAGAAAAGTATTTCAAAAATTTTAATTAAGGTAATTAATTTGAATTTAAATGATAACATCAGAATTCAAGTCAATCAAACCATAATGAATCAAATCTCTCTAAGCCGTAAAAGGTGCAAGGTCCTTAATGTCAGATCAAGATAATTCAAGTCTAATAAAGGGAAAACATTCATCAATTAATGAAGCTTTCACTTCAATTAATAATTCTTCCTTATATGACTTAAGCACACTTTTGGAGTAAGACTTGCAACTCTATTTGGTAATTGGTACCCACATGCACGTGTCTGCGCACATGCATGATTGGGTATACACATGCACACACTTGGATGTTGTTGTTTTGTCTTCTTGCACTTGCATGTTGTACGCTTGAATGTTCACATGCCACCTAGGAAGTGCGAACACGTCTTCTTAGGTAGGTATGCACCCTGAGGCAAATTAGGATTCCCACATGTTTTCAGTGAAAACAGCCAAGAAACATATCAAACTAAGTGTTATAAACATGTTATGGTGTAGAAGGAGCATATAATTGATTAAATAAGTAATAAAAAGCGTGAAAGAACAAGAATCGAGGAGATGAGTGTGGATCATGGAGAAGATCCACATCTCCTCCTCGTAGCACTTACAATGATGTTATTTTTTTACCAGCCCCTCAGCTAAAATCGACTACCGCAATTGTGTTTATGGGAGGATGAGTTGAACAACTTGATTAGGGTTGACTGGAATACCCTAAGTGGTATGTTTGCAAGCTTAAACCAACTAGAAGTTTGAACACAGATGAGAAAGAGACTACCTTCAAACCAAAAGGATTTGAAGATCAATCTAATACTTAACCATAAACTCTAGGTTTAGGTATTCAAAGCAAATTTTGATAGAGTTTTGGTAAGGCTGAATTTTTTGACCCTTTGGATGTTTAGAATTGGGGTATTTATAAGGGAAACGAGTGTCTAGGGTTTGATAACAAATTTGGGCAACCAGTTGATTAGGCCGGTTGCCCTAAAATCTCCTTAAAATGGAAATGAAGTGATTTGAGGCTTTTTTTTCTAGAGAGTGCATACGCATTATATACCCGGCGTATGAACTTTTTGTCAGACTCAGCCAAATTAGGTCAAAATGGGCTTTTGGGCTTCTCTCCTACTATATAGTTGGGCTTAGAATTGGATTGTATTAGGTCAAACTTTGGGTTTTCATCCTTGTTGGGCTCCACACACGATACTAATTATTTTCGATTTGATTTCTCATCATTGGGACTGGGAGGCTTGGATATAGGTTGGAACAAAATGGGGCGTCTACACCAACTATGAATACTAAAATTCTAAGTAAAATCAAACACTATTGGATTCCAAGCAACTAAGTCATCCATATTTGTTTCACGTTCTATTGCAAACAGAGCAACTTGAAACCTAATCAAACTAAACATTTATCAATTCAAAGCAGTGTGAAGATCATAACCTAAGTAATTATTCCAAACATCAAATCAAATTTGAGGACAATTCATTATAGATTAATTAGAACTAACATCTAATTAAGAACTTGAATCAAACTTTAGTAAACTTGTATAAACAAGATTGAACTAAGTAATAAGATTAAAATAAAGCACTTACAAGCATGAACACATTCTAAAGTCATATGAACTATCCTAAGGAACTAAATATTACAAAAGGGTGATATGATCTCTATATGGTGCGTGGTGTCCTTCTATTGAAAATAAGACCTTTATTTACACATGAGGCTCAATGTTTTGTAGCAGCTACTCTCTCTCTCAGGTTCAACAATTACTAACAATTGGTTTTCCATGTGTCTCTCTTCTTGGACTTGAACAACGTCACTTTTCACGATGTTGGATGGTGCTCTATAACTACTTGAAATTACTTCAATGACATTTGTCTTCTTTCACATACACTTTTTCTTAGGCTGGTAACTACCATGTGGGAATGACCTATATGCTCCCATATCACTTTCCATGTTGCCGTTTTTTTTACTAGTGTAATTTTTATGTAATGCCACTCTTGTCGCATTTATAGAAGCTAAGGGAATTTTAATTTAATTAATACCAACAAACCCTTATCCTATATGTATGGTAGGTGTTTCTCTCTCAAAACAAAAACAAAAACAAAAATCTTTTTTACTAGCAAAACAAAAACAAATCCCTCATGTGTGTATATATATATGGGGGTTTAAGTTACACATGATGTAACTCTTATAAATTTACATATTTTTTACACCATAAATTTCTAAGAAATCTAATAATTAAAAAAACCTCATTAAATACTATTGTTTTCACCTTATTACTTAAATTTTTTTTTTTTTTGAGAAAGTTATTATTTAATTAATACTATCATTCTTTCTCTCATTATTTATTACTTTCTACCGAATAATATTCTCTTAGACATAGTCTAACAAAAAAAAATGTACTTTTATGTATTTATTAGATTGTGTTGATAGGCTCAGATTTGCCAGTACAATTTAATAAAAAACAATTGTACAATTTAATAATGCTATTGACGTTATGACGCACTGACATGCAAAAACCCTACTACATATCAACGGTTAGCTATTTTCCCACATGTACGTTCTAAAAATCTCTCCGTGTCTACCAGACCAGTGTGACTTCTTCAAATCAAATGAAGCAATAAGAAAACCGCATGTCTGATGTCTCTCTCACTGCTATAATCATACACAGGAGGTCCTTTACAGGCAAAAGGTGCTCACCTACCCTTGGAAACATAACAGTCACTTGGGTTCAAAACATATACGTATTTATTTTTCTCAATTATTATTTATTATTTGTAAGAGACTATATATGGGTCTACCTTTCAATTGCTTTTTGATGATATATGTGGTTTGATTGTTTAGTGTATGATAGGCTCAGATTTGAAGCTTTTTTAAGTTTATTTATATATTTTAAGGAGCAAGTTAAAAGTCATTTGCTGACTCTTGTTTTGGGTAGTTTTGTGAAATTAATGAAAATAAAATTATTTTTCAATTTTTTTGTTAAATTGTGTTGAAGAAAATATTATTTGGTGGAAAGCAATAAATAAGGAGAGAGAGTATGCTAGTATTAATTAGGTAATAAGGTGAAAAATAATAGCATTTAATGAGATTTTTTTAACCGTTAGATCTCTTAGAAATCTACGATGTAAAAAATGTGTAAATTTACAAGAGTTACATTAGGTGTAACTTGAACCCATATATTAGGGAAGTCAATATTATATTGGTTTGTATCGGAGAAATATTCCATACCGGCCATATAATCAATACCAATACTCCTCTAAAATGTACTAGAAAAATACCATATTGTACCGTTTGTACTAGACAGATTTCAGATGCTTCAATTGATATTGCTGTTTTGGTGATACAATAATTATTTTTTAAATGTTAAAATTTTAAATTTTTTGTTGATAAACATAAAAATAAATAAATCCATACTTACATAAATAAACATATATATATATATATATATATATATATTGTGTGTATAGAAATATATAAATAGCGATAATCTTGAAACGGTAAACTGATATCAATTGATACCGAAAATATTTTGTTTCTCTGGCCAAACCAAAACGGTCTCAGTACGAAATTGACTCCCTTAATATATATACACATATGTGCACACAAATAACTTGCGCATTATAACTTTGTATTTCGTATGACATTTGTTTGTTTGCTTATTTAAGACCTAAAATTAATAGTTTGGGCTTTTAAGATTTGAGTGTTCCTAATTGCTATGCTATCTAGCTAGCTCCACCTAAAGATATTTTTGGTACTTTTATCTTACTTAATTTTATTTTATTTTTGCCTTTTTCGTGAGTTAAGATCTTCTTTACAATTGTGTATAATTATTGATTAGATTTTTTTTATGGGGTAATCAATTCTCAATTATAAGAATTTAATAATGGGTTTAATGAACATATAGTGGAATCGTTTGTACTCCCTCCATCCTACTTTATTTGTCCTCTATTTCATTTTGGGATGTCTTAAAATATTGTCCTGTTTCTAAAAATAAAAGTCATTAATTTACTAATGTTCCTATTATACCCCTATTCATTTACTAATTCAATTTTTTTGATAAATTTATTTAAAGGTAGTTTTGGAAACTTATACATTTTTAAAAGGAAGACAAGACAATAAATTATGTTCTCTTAAAAAGTTTGACTTTTCAAACAGGACAAACAAAGAGGGACGGAAGGATTATATAATTTTCACCCTTTGTTTGGCATTGGATTCATTAAATATCAGTGAGTCATCCCATGGCAAGTGTTGCTTCTTGCGATCCCCATAGTAATTTGTCTTCTTCTTCTTCTTCAACAGCATGCAACGAATCGCATGAAAAAAAAAAATGTCACTAAAGTGGGAAATGGGGTCTTCAAGTAGTACAGGAAGAGACAATAAAATTTTTGAAAGGATGAGGGTCATTTCTTCACCTAAAAAAAAAATGGACCCGGAATAATGAAAGGACAGCCCCAAAAAAAATTTTTGTTTTAGAGATCAAATAAATCTCACTAACCCTACACAGCACATGTATGCAAACAAGGTAGATATTATCATATTTGATGAAAACTCTAATCACAGAGGTCCACCATATTGTTTCTATGTTAGCCGCATATTAATTGCATTTAATCTTATAGGGATAAGACATAAACATATAGACAAAAAAAAAAAGTAGTGAATCTCACCAAGACCTTTCAACTCCACACAATTCCAAGCTGTCTTTAAGTGTCATATTTAATGAAACGTTCTTTTCGGACGGTCCATCAAGATCATGATCATAAGATCAACTTGTTTTTTTCTTTTGACTTTTCTTTGATTAAACTACTCATTACTTTTGTTGGGGACACTTATTGGGTGATAAAGAAAGCCTTTTTTGCCTCGCAATTTCAAAATTTTGGAGTTCACTCAAGCTACTTTCATTCTTTACTATTATCCTCTCACCGGGTACATGTTCCCCATGCATAGCCAAGAAAGCCCATGCATGCTTTTGTTATCTTTTTATTGCTTTCGAACACAAAATTGCACCTTTTGGTATTCTCTAATCTCTACTATTAGCTTTAGGGTTTGTTATTTGATATTGCTCAAAAAAGCTTGTATATTTAAGTTGTAGATTAGTGGGTAGTGCTTGTTAAGCATTGCGGTAGGGACTAGGGAGTAGAACTTTAACTAAAGTATTTTAGCTATAGAGTTTTAGGCTTTTAGCAATAATTTTAAAAAATAATTTCTAGTGTTTGGAACCTTTGGCAAATTATACTGCTAGCTAAAGTACATTTTGATATTGTTACATCCATTTAATAACCAAATATTTTGCAATTTCTTTCCCATTTAATTCAATTAAGGCCCTATTATTACTCTCTCTCTCTCTCTCTCTCTCTGCGCGTGATGAGTGTTATTTTCAATAAGCAAATGCATTATCAATTTTAATCATTTTTATAAAAAGTTGAAAGACTAGTGCACTAAAGAGCTTTAACCCAAAATAGCTCGGAATTTCAACTTTATCTTAAAGATGTTTTTCCAGCTTTTGGAAGTCCTTAAAAGACTAGTGCACTAAAGTGTGAAGCGTACGGCAAGTTTGTAAAACAGCTGTAAGGACTTCCGAACTCACCGCAGTACCAAATAGATTAGTTTTAGAGAGATTTTGCAATAAAACATTTTTACTGAAAAATAATTTTAGGACTTAAAGAGTGTTTTCCAAACTACATTGACAAAGAGATTATAAATTTTAAACCTCATTGGGTAACCAAATTAATAAATATCTTTTAATAATAATTTGATAGTTTCAATTCATTATTTATATTAAAAGGTGGAATAGTGTACTATATAGAGTTTTGACACTAAAGTTTGGAATTCCAGTGGTTTTTAGGCTTAAGCTTTTTTTTTTTTTTTTTTTTTGAGGGGGAGGCTTAAGCTAATTTCAGCACTCATTTTTGCTCAATTGACAACTTTTGCCAGAGTTTAAGGTAATACTTAACACACTATCCAACAAGCTCTTAGGGGCGGGAGTATCTTAATACTTAAATTTTTATTTATTTATTATAAAATCTGATTTATTAACTAGAAAGCAACAAAAGATTCAAGACAAAGCCTATTAAAATAGGGTCATGTTAATGAATGCTCTTAAGACAATTGTTAATAAATTATCTTAGGAAAGTTTTGACACTATTTTCATGGGAAATATAAAAACCGTCAACAACTTTTATTATTTTATTATTCTCCCAATAAAATATTTCTAATGGCATAGGTTAACATTTCGCTAAAATATAACCCAGGAAAGTCTGAATTAAAGATATCGACAAGCCTAATGGTGGGGAGTGAAAAAGAATAAACTCCATAAGCTGGTTTGTTCTGATCCTAGCTAGCGAGAGCATTCACACACTTATTGGCTTCCTTGAAGCAATAGACAATCCTCTTATGAGGTATCCGAGAAACCAAGATCTTGCAATTATCCATGAGAGAAGCAATAAAACGATTACTGCTATTAGCATTAGAGATCAGGTTTATAATAGATTTACCTTCAATTTCAACTTCCACAGCCTGAAGATACAGGCTAGTACAAATTAGTACTTAAAATTTTATTCATTGACGGCCTGGCTTGCACACTCATAACACATTTTTTATGCATTGTTGTCAAAATTGTACTTAGCATGGAACCGCTAAGTTACCAATACAATGGTTCATTCATTTAACCATTGAGTCATTAGTCTACCTATTGAATTAGTAATTTATTTATTTTAAAAAATATAGAATTAATTTAATTTAAAAAAAATAAATAAGACAACAGTAAAAAGGATTGATTACCTAGTACTAAATTTATACATGAACATGTAAGTATACTAAAAAATGAAACTAATACCATGAATTTCTCTAAGAATGACAAAAATTAAAACCTTATATTTAGTATCTCGACCATTCTTCAAGGTTTTCAAAATAAAAGACTTAAGAATGTAGTCCTTTTATAAAAGTAAGAACTTAAAAAGAAAACATAATTATTTAGTCAAAACAACCCAAAAGTAAAAAACTTAGACAATTTGGGGTTTGGACAAAGCTGTGAAGTTCAATATTTTTCTAATTGATGGCCTGTTACCTTTTCTTTATTTTTATTTTGGCAAATCTGCAAACCAAAATTTTGCACAGTTACAATGGTTTGTCGGTAGGGTGTGACTTTTAACATAAGCTTTCGTGAACTTCGCAATGATTCTGATAAATATGGCTTTATAAACTTCAAAAAACAGTCATTGATATGTCCCACCACCGGGCCTTCTGGCCTAAGTATTACCTGTTAATGCTAGTGATAGTCAACTCAGGGGTTCTAGTTCCTACATAAACAATTATCCAGCAAAAAAAAAAAAGAAAAAATAAAGTCATTGATATGTCCCTTGCACATTCAGCAAACATGTGCATTGTAAGAATAGCATGTACGGTCCCAAGAATCAACAACAAAGTGCATAACAAATTTCGAAAATCATGTAAAATGATATAGCTTTCCCCAGATGAGAAAAATGAACCAAGAAACTCATTTTGGTGCATTCTCGATCTCAATTAATTAATTGAAAAATATTAACAGATACTCTTAGAATAATTATTAATAATCTATTTAAAGAAAGTTTTTATAGGAAAAAAAAAATTAATGTTTTGACAATTTTTTTTCTTTTTCTATAAAAGTGATATCAAAACTTTCCTAAAATAAGTGGTTAATTATTACTCTAAGGGTATTCATTAGCATGACCTTAATTAAGAACAAAATTTCTCTCTAAACTAATTTAGAGAGAAACTTTTCAAACTTCTTGTATATTTCCTTTTTTATTTTGTGAATTTTAAAAATCTAATCGTTAAATTTTATGTTCCTTATGTTCTTAATATGCATATCAAATTTCAATCAAATTGAATATTATTTACTATTTGATCAATAAACTTATTTTTTTATACACAATTTTAGATCATAAAAATTTGAAATTTTAATATTTTTTTTGATGAGATAGCAATTGATCTTTAATCTTCTTGAAATTTTACATGCATAAAGAATATAATAACAACATGTAATCTAACGATTAGATTTTCAAAAGTCATACTTAATATAAAAATATATGAGAAATTTATAAAATTCCTCTCCAAATTAGTTTGAAGAGAAATTTTATTCTTTAATTAATTACTGGCCAAACATGTCCGGTACTATCCCCTTCTTTAATAAATCCTTTAAGGATATTCTATCAACATATTTGAATACATCACATCCAACAATTATTGTTTTTGTTTTGTTTTAACATGCTTAAATTATATCTTGTTGAGGATTAGGTGGCCTCATATTTTGACTTAATCTAGATCGGGCCCAGTGTCGGCTCAGTAACTAGTACACATTGGCACGTGCATTCACGTGAGTTCATATGTAAAGAAAAGAAGATGTGCAACATTGTTACCCCACCAAAAAACAACAAATTGATCTTTTTTTTCTTTTCTTTTTTGCTAGTGATTTGTGAAATCATAAAATTGAATGTGGACATTTTCTTGATACGGATACATTTTATAATTCACGTTTTTTTAGAAGGTTTTTCTAGTAATCTAAAAACGGATTAATTAAGCTGCATTTGGCCATATTCTTGAGTAAGATTCATTATTTGTAAATTTCAAGCTTATTTTTAGAATTTATTGAACCTCTATCTTTGTTTGGAATAAAAATCAAGCTCCAATAGAACAAAATAGTAAAAAAGGGAAAATGGTATAAAATCATATAATTGAGCGGTGCAATGAAATCTTAAGATTATTATTTTTTTTTTTTTTTTTTGCAAAATATGAAATCTTAAGATTTTAAAAACTAATAAATTAAACTCTATACTCTATAGTTTCAAAAGTGAAAAATCAAACCATAAATTTTTAAAAAGTTAGAAATTAAATTCTTAGATTTCAAAAATTAGCAAAATAGTCCGTTGTGTTTGAACTTTGAAGTTTAATATAGGTTGAACATTTAATTTTTTTTTAAAACCTCATTATTTATTTATTTGGATAAATTTGATAGTTTCAACAAAGATGTGAGACTTAAATTTTAGACATCTTTCTTTGAAAATAATTAGATGTACAAATTGAACTATAAGACTTTAAGCTAAAATCTCATTATTTAATTTGTTACTTTTGAAAATATAAAAAAATAAAATAAAATAATAGTTATACACCGACCTCCTTTTTAGTTTTTAAAAATGAAACCTTTAAACATTTCATAAAATGACATTCTCCTTGAAATTTGTATAAATTCTTAACTTTTTACTAATAGAATATTCTATTTTCAAGAAAGAATCAATCTTGGTTATACATATCTCAAGGGGAAGTCTCCTTCGTGATTCATCTACAAAATAACAAAACTCAAAGAAAGCGTGTCATTTCAAGTTTTCAACCATAATTTGGGAGAGAACCTTTTTAAAAATATATAAACCTCGAAAAAGAAAATATCATTTATACAAAAGCTTGGAAAGTGTCCATTTTGAGTCTTTGACATTCCATAATTTACCAAAATCTAATTTTCAAACCAAAAAAAAAAAAAAAAAAAAAAAATTCTGCAGAGATTCTCGGGATATTAATGTGCACCACCATTCATGGTTGTATTTATCAGAGAAAACAAAATAAAAACCTTTAGTGTCCAGGCTGCTGCCTGACCTCCATCAGTTTGTTACTTCGCTTTCAGGAAGGACTATTGTTTTCACCTACCCCTACCCCTACCCCTACGTTTTAAGCAACTTATTGGATTCTATAAATAATCATGACACCAATAACTCTTACTGCAAAAGTACTTTAGTATCTTTCTTTCTTTCCTTTTTTTTTTCTTTTCTTTTTTTTTTTGTGTGTTTCCTTTATTTTTGTACTTTGCCTTAATCATTTGTTTTGCTATTTGTTTGCTGTTGCTAGTCCCTCCCTGTGTTTTTTTTTTTGGAGAAAAAGTCCCTCTCTGTGTTTGTTAGCTGTCAAGCACAATTTATCAATAACATATGTGGTATGAGCAACCACGTCCCTTGTACTTGTATATAGCTGTTTCTAGTTTAATCTTAGCCTATTTTCTATATATATATATATATATATATATAAAAAAGTTAATCTTAGCCTTAATCCAATAATCGGGGTCAAAGTCTTACACAGCTCACCGGTTTTTCTTCATAAGTTTGGCAGACCTAATCGCCTTAATGGTCTGAATTGTAATCCATGTATATATAGCAGCCAAATTAAACTACTGTTAGTAGCCTATAACTTTGCATTCAATTAAAGCAATATATACATTTTTTTTATATATAAACATAATCTGAGTAGGGTAAAAGCAATCTTCATATATATATTGAGAATCTGAATCTTCATATATTAAGCATTACTCAGATCACATATTTATTAGAGTAATGAGGACTTCATGTATCTTGCCCAGAGTTTAAGGCATACAAAAAAAATGTTCCGCATCACTAACTTTCTTAGATCAAGCTTTTTGCATCAGTAAAATCTCATAACAAAATATGACACATTAAATATTTCGATAATCAATCCGATTTACATGTGTAGTAAAGATGTCTATACAATTTCAATAATCATTCCAGTTTATCTATTGGAATTAAATATTTTAATCCAAATCTATTATGAAATTACGGTTTCAACATTATTGTTATTTCTAACCCACATTAAAGTAAAACACAAAATAGATATATGTAACTTTTGATGGGAGGGAAAGAGTAGCAGAAGGGTTGGGAGGTAGAGGGGAAGTGGTGAGGCGTGAATATATACGAAATGATTAAATGAAGTTTGAAAAAGCATTGAAACGAGCTCAAACCTAAGAAATATAAGATCTTCTCCATTTTACGATTATGATTTTATTTTATGAATTTAATATTATAGAGAATGTCCGTCATTTAAAATATAAATTATGTGGTAATTTATACACTTTAGATTTATAAATTTTAATATTAATTATAAAATGGATCTATTTCAAACTAAGGTTGAAATATACAGATTTAGTTATTCAAACAAAATATTTCAACTGTTCAGGCTAAAATGAAAAGAATTGAGAATATTGGTCTGAAGCCTCACTTCAAAGTTCTAATAAAAGTGGATGAAACATAAACACCATGCAAACTATGATCGAAATGTGAGGCTTTGAGAACAGGTACTTGATTATTTGGAATTTCATATTAGATCTTTCCTTAAGTCCCATCAATTATTAATTATATGGTGCGTGTCTTGAAATGCGCTTAGACTTGTAACGTTACTAGGGAGAGATTGTCAATGACTCTGAGGTTGTTAGCATGCATTCTCATCAACCTCTATGTACTTTGTCTGATTTAGTCTAAAATACCCACATCTGCCCAGATTCGCAGTATTTGCTTGATGTAATTTTCCCTAGTAAAAATAAGATAAAGCAAAATTCTTAGATCCAAGTAACAGAGTGAAAGAAATGAAAATGATAGCCCATTTTCCTCACAAGCCCAAAATGTTCTTTCCTACCCAAACTTCAATAGTTCAATGGTGGAGAAGGCAACGTACACTGGTGAAATGAGATCCACCCTAAAAAAAGCCTATGGATGTCGCCCCACAGCACATGGCGTCTGATGCTGTCAATGACAGTAGAACAAGTGCTAAACCAACATGCTAGTCACTCTCTCCTTAAAAAGATGATGTAGCTGTTACTCAAACAAATCAATGACGCACATTTATATTCGCTGGCATCACAAATTGTAAGCCACGAATGATTAGGAAATGGTACACAATAAATGTCCCTGAATTCTGATTGTAAACTTGCAGTTGCTTCATGTATTGAACCACATCATACTAGTCTGTTCACAAAGCTATGACCGGGTACTGTGACAAATAAAATTATGGAACAGCAATGAATCCTGCATGACTAGGTAGTGGTCTTAAAATTATAGATAGATGCATTATGTAAGACTATGCAACTGATTCCATTCGGTCATAATTCACTACAGATAAGGCTGTAAATGAGCCTAGCTTTAGTGAGTAGTGCATGTTCAAGCTTAGTTCGTTAGGAAAAATTAAAAGTTCGAGCTTGGCTTGAGCTTGTAACAAACCTAAAAATAGTGTTTGAGCTTGAGCTCGTGAGAAAGCCAAAAAGCTTGAGCTTGACTTGATTAATTAATCAAGCCGAACTCAAGCTTAATACCAAGCTCAAACTCGAGCTCAGGTCAAGTTTTTGAGCTTGAGATCTAAAAAAATTTACATTATTAAATGCTTAAATCTCTAAAATTAAGAAAAAAGAAAAAGAAAATAGTATACTCATTTTAGCATGCATCTCATCCTACTTATGATTAGCTATTATTCAAATTAATAATTTACATAATTAAATTCATTCATTCATTCATTCATCATTCCTTGTCTATAACTTTAACAATTGTTTAAAATACAATTTTTACATTCACGTTAGATGATAGACTAGAAAAATACCTATTTGTAACTATTATGAATGAGAAAATACTAACATATTTCATAACTTTACTTTAGATGATTGATAGGGAAGAATCATATGTGGCCTACTTAATTATTTATTTATTTTTAAATGTAACCATAGTCTAAGGTGGTTCTTGATCAGTTTAAAGGAAAGGAAAAAATTAAGGTAATATAGGTAGTGATCTCATGTTGGCCATGTCATTATTAAAATATATGTAATGAGTATATTTAACTAACACAAATAAACTTATAAATGAGTTTATACTTGAATTGTATCAAAGCTTGTTCGTGAACAAATTTTTTAACTTAGGCTCGGCTTGTTTAATAAATAAGCCTAAAATTAAGACTCAAACTTGGCTTATTTATAAAAAAACAAGCATGAACAAGCTTTTTATCAAGCCGAGTCCGAGTTGTTCATGATCGGCTTGGCTCATTTTCAACCCTAACTCTACAGATCCTGGAGTGGAAAATAAGTCAGTTTAGGCAAGAGAACCTACCTATTAAATTTGTACAGGATTTGCCTGGCTGTCAATCCAGCTCCAACTAGTTGAAACAAGTTTACTAATCAAATATAGGGGCAGAAATGCTGAAAAGCCAAGACCTGAAGCAGTCACAAAAGGCATGCGCTAGTTCCAGTGTAATTTTTTTATATCCACTCTAAGTATGACCATTGCTCAAAACAATTTTCACCGAGATTTTATCGTGGTTTTCTTACAGTCCCTGGAAGAGTGTATACATCGAATACAAATCATGATACTCTCCTCACTTTGTATTACACAGGCTTCTGAATTTTCCTTTCAGTTTGTACAAAATTACCTCATATCTAACTGGTGAAGAACCAAAAACAAGAAGAAAAAATCCTCACCCACATGCCTGAAAATGAGCCGCTTAGAATATCGCATACTAGGAATGTTCAAGTACTGTTCACTACTTCTGAAGTTATCTGAAATGTACATATTGGGATTAAATGTAATATACTATAAATAAATAAAAATGAATAATTAATGGAAAGGAAAATGACATTTGTGGCTCGGGGAGTACCTGAACTTCTTGAAGGAGAGTTTCTAGTTCAGATGTTATCACAGAGAAGCAAGGCCGATTATCAGGAACCGCTTCCCAACATCTCTGCATCAATTCTAACAGCTTGGGATGTGCATTCTTGGGAAGATCTGGACGCAGTCCCTAGAAAGTAGATTACAGGAACACAAATTCAGAAGCTTTGCTTTTTGTATTCAGCCAACTATTTTTGTGTAATATACTAGATTCTCATAGGCATTAACATGCTATAGTAGAGAGGAAGTAGAAGAAATCTAAAAGACATATTTGGCCTCCACAAATTTCCCAAATTGGGTATAAATTTACATTTATTCTTTCTTGCTGTTCAAGATGCTAATATATCACTAATGTCTTAAGTATCTTAAAACCAGCGTTTAAGACTCAATATTTTGGGATCTTCTAGCGAAAGAGCCTGAATGATATTAAAATAAGGCTAAAATACAGTTTAGAAGTGTCATTTCAAAAGCCATGATATCAAGTAGGGGTGTCCATGAAATGAGTCGAATCGGGTTTAAGCTCATCCCGACGCTTGACCCTACCACATCAGGTGGGGGAGGACAGAACCCTCTGTCAACAGAGCAGAACAGCGGCTTGATCGTGCGGGTGTCCACAGGTGGCGGTCAGATTTGGTTGAAAGCTATTAAAGATGACTGCAGTTGCAGATCCAGCAACAATGGCACTATCTGGACAGAGATCTTGCTGGAAATGAAGGTAAGGGCAGTTGGGATGGACGGAATCAGTTGGTTCAGATTCCCAGATGGGAAAACCGACACTTGACCCATAAGAGGCAGGTTTCAAAACAACCAACCTGCTGCCACCCTCCTACTGCCATAAAAACTATTCAAAGCAGGTTGAGCAGGTGGCCAAACTGCCCTAATATCAAGGCTTACCTCTCTCAAGTCTCATCTAGAAGTGTCAACATTTAGCATCTGTTCGTTCAATATCAGGCATTAACATGCCAGATGTTGATTCATTCAATTTAAATTGGATGATCCACTAAGATGTAAAAAAAGTTTAACAAAATTTCTAAAGCAGCGAAAAGCTTTAGACTTTGGAGATTGACAAACATCTGGCACACATATGATGCACAATGCAAATATGTATTACTATTAATCATCCTGCAGACACGCCCACAGGGTATGGGGGTTGAATAGTTTAAGTTGCTGCTATGTTTCCAGAGCAACTTATCCAAGTACAAAGCTCATCAGTGATTTGATAGTAGATACAAAAGCTTTAGTACTAAATCATGGCTCAGCAATACAGATATGCAAACCTGTCTCACACCCAAGGCAGCTTGCAGTGGAGTCATGGTATCATATGGAACCTGCCAGACAAAGACATTATAGGAATGAAAATTATGTTGACATTTATGACTTTAAATCACTGAAACTGAGCTGTTTTAGAAAGAAAGAACACATAAGTTGAGTGTTGTTTTAACAAGAGGACATGCCTTGGCTGTCACTAGCTCCCACAGTACTATTGCAAAACTGAACACGTCTGCTTTCTGATCATATGGTTGATGGTTTATAACCTTGTGAAAAAGAACAGCATTCCGCAGAAAAATGAGAAGTAAATAAGGAGTTGGCAAATACATCATATTGCATATGAGTAAAAAACTGAAGTACATTAAAAAATGAATATAAAATCAAAGCTATAAGGTCCAGTTTTTTTCTGGTAGAGAACGAAATGAAGCAAAATAAGTATATATCATCACTCTAGGAAAGATCTGCATCAGCTTAGGCCACTAAAGCATTAGCAAATACAGCATAAGGAAAATTGCAAAGCAAGCATGCCCGTATACTCACAAATGACATGCCAAGATAAAAAGGGAATCCAACATTTTTCTCTTGAAGACATATTTATGTAATTAGTTTGCAGAAAGAGGCACATGTAATTTACAAAGTACCAAAAAAGTAAGCTGAAGACACAACTTCATTCAAGGAATTAATCTTTAAGACTGCAAGTGAAAGAGGTTGGGTAGTGAGGACATGCCAGCAGTGTCTATCAATGATGAGCAATGACAAAATAAATAAATAAATAAAAGAGAAAAAAAAAAAAAAAAAAAAAAAAAAAAAAAAAAAAAAAAGAAGATACCGAATCAAAAAGCTCATTTTAATTTAAAGAAAAATCAAGTACCTAAGTCATGACTGAAGAAAAGAAGAGACAGGGTCTCTGTAAAACAAGTGGGAAGAGGTAGATTTACCATGAAAGTATAAAAAAGTGAATCAATACTTGATTGGAGCCATCATAAAGATTTAAAAAACCTACACAATATTTTAATAATTGAAAGCTCAAAAAGTATATAAAAATATTGAACTTAAATAACAGACCTCAGGTGCCATCCATCTGTATGTTCCCGTCTCTGCTGTCATTACTCCCCCTTGATTTTGGAATCGAGCAACTCCAAAATCTGCTACCTTAACAACCTTGAGACCAAAAATACAAAATTATTCATTGTAAAAATGATTGAGAAACCTTTCCTCTCTTTAAATGACTGGATTAGAGATTAAAGCAGATGGAACAATCAATCAATATTAGAAGTCTTACCATAAAAAATCTATAGTTATTCCTAACAAAATATTATCCCAGGATGATAATGACAAGATCAATAACATATGTATAAGGATGAGCATAGTAATGACAAAGATTCACAATTCACTGCAAGGAATGAGATCTCCAGTGGGAAATCACATGCAGAAACAATCAAAACACTAAATCTAAAAACTAGAAAATCATAAAACCAAATAACAATGATGATGATAATTTTCGAAAAGTTAATTCTATTAAACTATAATCCAACTAATTATTATCTGTAAGCACAATTCTAATATCAACATCAAGATTTACTAACAGAAAACAAATAACAGTGGCATTGAATTTCTTAAAGAACTGCACCATTGGCCATATGGATATTCAAATCAACATCAAGTACCATACAGTTTATGAAAAATTCTCTGGGACTCTATAAGAATCAACTACTTAAATTGGCATGAGATACCTACTTCAATTCCTGAAGGTTGCTTGTGCAATGAAAGTTTTTAAAAGCTATGATGCACATTGAACTATAATAGATACTTGTTCAGAAGATTGGGTATAATATCCTAGCACAAGAAGTCCAACCAATCAAACCAGTTGCCAAGGCTTTCCCATTGATGATTACTCATGCAAGTCTAAACAATAACAAATTTAGTATATCAACCAAAAGGGGGAAAAATCAATCCTAATATCAACATCTAGATTTACTTTCAAAAACAATTACCAGTGGCATAAATTTCTTGAGAGTATAACTACACCATTGGCTGGAGGGATAAAGAATCATCATTAAGTACCATATAGTTTATGCAAATTTCTTCCATACAGCTTGCAAATTTCTCTAGGACAATTGTCAACTACTTAAATTACAATGAGATACCTAATTTGATTTTTGAAGGTTGTTTGTAAATCGACAGTTTTTAAAATCTATGAAGTACATTGAACTATATAAGATACTTCTTCAGAAGAATGAATTAAATATCCTGGCACAAGAAGTCCAACCTGGTCAAACCAGTCTCCCAGGCTTTCCGTTGATGATTATTCATACAAGCATAAACAATAATAAATTTAGACCATTGCTGCACTATCTGAAACCATGACAACAGAACCATATTGCAACTAAAGCACATAATATTGAAAAACAAATTCTCCACTAACATTCTGGATAGGATTTCTATTTATTTCTTTCAGATCATATATTGAAAGAGAGATTCAGAATGCTCACTCTTTCAGCCAATTTCATGATCCATTCATTGGTATTATGGTGGACTTCCAATAAAACAGATCACAATTACATACCGAAGATGCTTTTACTAAATTGAAACCTATCATCCATGTATTTGAATCCACCTTCAGATGTCAACAAATAATTTAATTACTAAGACCTCAATTCTTAGGAGAATAATTTCTAAACTGGATACACATACACAATGTTCTGTCCCACTGGAGGAATCTCCAGAAGAATGTTTGAGAATGGGATGATACGCAATCCTCTTCTCAATTTTAACAATGTAGGAATTAATAATATATTGGGAAAAAGATTCTAAGTACTAAAAGCCAATATGGAAAAAGTGAAAAAAGGATGACAACTTAGCTCCTTCGTTAATCTCGAGCCTAAGACTAAAAAATGAATACTTTTGCCACTTCACCACCACTTAGTCAAGCAAAATCCTGGAATATGGATCATTAAATGATACAAGCATCTAAATTTATTTATAATTTTGCCCAAGGGTTTCAATCATTGTGCATTTTATATACTTTAGAAGATGCTATAGCTATAAGTCACTCAAATAATCTTCATAAATTCTTACTTTCTGAGTGTCCATCAGCAAATTTGCTGTCTTCAGATCCCTGTGAATTATATTTTTCTGGTGCAAATATTCCATGCCCTTGCATACATCAATTGCAAATTTCAGCAACTGAGAGAGTTCCAAGATGTTATGATTCTTATGCAAGTAATCATAGAGACTTCCTCCAGGCATATACTCTGCACGGAAGACCAAAATCCGTGAATTGTCTTTTGATTACTAAAGAGGAAAAAGGACAGAAGACTTAAAAAGAAATAAGCACATAAATTACAAGCAAGTCCCAACAGCCAAACTCCAAAGGTTAAAAACATAAAAATAGAAATTCATTATTTATGCAAAAGAAGCATGGTTATATACTTCATTGGACTTGATGAACCTATAGGATTACAAATAAAATTGCTTCAAATAATTAGAGAAGAATATGCAGAAGTCATATTTTAAATTAAGAGAAGAATGACAAGTTCCTCAGAAATGCAACTTCATAACAGACTGATTTCCTGAACAGCACATAACAGCAAATATTGAGCGAGTGATAATAGCAAAAGATCCCTAATATTACAGGCCACATGAGAGACAACCCAAGCAATTTATATTGTTTTGGAATAATTTTCTCCAGTTAGAAAGTTAAAGCAGGAATTTCTTCCACAGCTCTTCATATGTCAATAAAAGTTTATTCTGATAAAAATATTTTTTAAATAAAAAACTTAGGGGTGTAATTACTAGAGTGAATTATGCTGATGGAAAATATTATCATGTATTTCCAACTCGCTTCAAGTAAAACTACTTTAAACATCTTAAATTCATTCCTTTTCTCTTGCAGTAGTAGCCACAAAAGAAGCTACTTAAGGGATATGAAAAATACTCGTCCGGGCCAAAGGAAATATATTTGAGTTTCCAATAGGAGGCCCTACCTGTTACAATGCACAGATGTGGAAACTTTGTACACGCACCAATAAAACGAACAACATTTTTGTGTTGGACTTGCCTGCATTCAGATAAACAAAAGCCAAAATAAAAAGATAACGAAAAAGTTTGTCAACAACCATATGACAATGATGAGCAGCAATCTTGACACTCAACCAAAAGCAAATCCATAGCTACAAGAATGCCAAGAGGACAAGAAATTAAAATATCTTGAAATTACTGCAAGGTGGAAATAATGAAGATGAAGGAACAAGACATGTAACCACATACATTCTGGGCTATTTAATTAATAACTGCTAGACACAAACTGGCAGTATTATTGCTGACTTGATAGAAGATTCAATGATCATAACTCTATAAAATCGATTGCTGATTTTGTTTAGTTACTAACCTATAAAAAGGAGATGTTTCTACCACTATGAATGAGAGACTAAAGGAAATTAATTTCAATCATCGTCCTCTCATTGACGACCTCCTTCATTATGAAGAAGACATAAAATTTAAGTAAAATATTTTTCAGAAGAATAATGTATTCTTGATTTTCCCCTTCAAGCATGAAGGATAATAATTGCATCTTCAATGCTCACAAAATCAGCATGACGCTGAACTTACCATACAGGCCAAAGAGTATGATCGCAAATGTAGGAACCGAAGCTCTCATTTGAAGAAATACTGACTCAATTAACTTCTAGTTAATTTCAAATGTTTTTAGTTCTTTTAAAGAAAGGGAGATTCAATATGATACATAAAATTATTTATCAATGGTTGAGAGACACAGGAAGTACAATTAATGCAAAAACCTCAATCTCCAATTCTGGATTTGAGGGAAGAACTTAAGCAATAAATATCCTTTAATGATTAGATACTAATTCCTCCCAATTAAGAGCCTTCATGTGTACAATAAACACTACAATGGCTTTTGCTAACAAAAAGCCCCGCCAATGATCTGAGAGTAAACCTCAAAAAGGTGATCATATCAGGATCATATAATATTTTGCACATTTGTGTGCTTTTTGTATCATGTATTGTATAAAAATGTCCAAATATATACAAACTCAATAACTTGGAGAATAACATGTATACAGTTCTGTTATTTATCCGGAAAAAAAAAAAAAAAAAAAAGACATGTATATAGTTCTGTCAAGTGGAAAGATTTTACAACATCAGACTACATGGTTTTGTAAGCAAAGACAGGTACTGTGACCAATAATGAAGATATTTTCCAACTGCTTTTTTTCCCCCTTTTTGATAGGTAGCTTTTTGGGTAGGGAGAGGGGGAGGGGGAAGGTGGCGTGCAAACCACAAACATGGGACAGCATAATGAACATTATTATCACTAAGCTGTCACTTAAACATCAATTACATTTAGAATGAATATATTGCACATATCATTCATACTACTGTACCATATGTCTTCTAGCAAGTTTGTCATTAAATACATATAAATTTATATTTTGATTTCGGTGCAAGATTTTTTGGAAGTAGTATAAGGTGGAGTACATATGGTCAATGCACTCATTGACAGAATAGATTAACATGTTAATATGCCAATCATATACTTAGAGAACACATGTATCTATATATGTTTACTTAAAAAATAAAAAATAAAAAACATGGAAAAAGAAAATTTTCATACAAATGCTTTTTTTGCTTGAATTTGGAACCAAACCAATCATATACTTTTTAGGAGGGAGCTAACGTTTTGAAATTTTATTCTATTTTTCTATATCTCAATAAGTTAAGAGGCACGGTTTTAAAAGTGGGCCATAATAAATGGTCAGATCGGCCTAATCATTAACCGGGACCTAAAACAGCCCAATTGAGCCTCCAAAGCTGTTCCACCTTAAAACTAGAAGGAACTTCTCTCAACCTGCAATTGAACCTCTCAACCAGCAAAGTTTTCACAGGCCTCACAAGTTTTAAACATCTTTCTCCCTTTCCCCAATGTCTCAAAAGGATTTTTTTTTTTTTTTTTTTTTCTCAATAAGACTTCAACGACATCGTTTATAGCCTCAGTTGCTGATCTGCCCACCCATACCAAATAGACCCACTGCCATCACCCCTCTCTCTCTCTCTCACCATTCTCTCCTGCCTTGCTCTCACTCTTAGATCAACTGATCGTCCAATCCATTGCCATGTTTCTCCTTCTCACAAACTAGTTGGTCACCTTCTTCTTCATCTTTATAACAAGTCACCTTGCTCCTTGGTTATAAGTTTCATCTCTCTCTTTTAATTTTCATCCTATTTCAAGGTCTACTGCAACCTTATTGTTCAGAAACTTATGATGATTGAGAGAGAGAAAAAGAAAGAAGTGGTTGGTAGGGCTTGATAAGACCAAAAACATGGTTATTGAATTCAAATTGGAGAGGACAGCAGAATGCTTTGCAAAGAAAGTTTTTTTGTGGGTTATATCATTTGAATTGTGATAATATATTTTAGGTTTCTTTATCATCTTGCTTTTTTATATACATTGTGAAAGATTATTTGAAAATCATTAATATTTTTTTACGTAAATTTCACTAAATTTTACTTATTTAGTTCATTATTAAAATTAACTAACTATTAATTTATTTTTTTATGACGTATTGGCCAATCTCGGTTAAACACCACTTGACTTATAAATCTTGAACTTGTCACTTCTCAGGTCTATCAATGCTCAACTTCCTAAAACCATGCCAAGTGGATCTAGGAAAATAAGATATGACATAATGTCCAACTTGGTCATTAACCTTGAACCTGTCGCTTTTCTGGTCTATGGTCTATCAATATTCAACTTTTTAAACCATGCCAAGCAGATCAAGGAAAATAAGAATGGAAAGATTTTTTAAAAATTAGAACATATAAAAGTTAACTAGGATAGAGAATGTTTACAGACTGCTACATTGTAATATGATTTTCTTAGCAAGATATATCAAAAAAACACTGACAATTGAATTAGAAGTACAACAATATTTCTAACATCTGCTAAATTATTCACCTTAAAATTGCCACTTCTTGAGCAAACTCATCCTCCAGAGCATCATTCAAATGCTCAGATCTAAGAATCTTAACAGCAACATCCTGACCAAAATAAACTCCTTGATACCTTTAAGATGAAAAGCAATAGAATGGTGAGCAACATAAATAAGAGACTATTTTTTTGGAGGTAGGGGGTAATTGACCAACAGAATAAAAACACAACTTACAGATCTCCACAAGAGCCAGATGCAATTCTATCTCCCATCTTCAATAATTTTCTATCTATTTCCCAATCTCCAGATTTTGCTTCTGCAGACAATGCTTTTTCCACAGCTGAATGAGAATATGAAGAACGTGACCATGATCCCTATATTTCCAAATTACACTTTCACTGATCTTCATTTTTCACTTACGAGCAGATAAAGAGATGGATATAAAAATGATCCACTGGGACCAAAAACAATGACAAGAAAATAAGACACTACACATCACAATTGCACCAAACAGCCTTTGATAATGGAAAATCTGAGATAGTGGCTCAAAAACATAAGGAAAATACTTTAGTTCCAAAGACACAAACTGTCAAATGCAAATTGGTTCTATTGAGAGCTGTATAACATATAAGAATAGTGGGGTTGGGTATGAACCCAAATGCTCAAAACTATGAAGTCACCCCACCTACCAGACCAGGACAATTCAATTACGCTTTATAAGATATACAAAATGCAACAGTGACATATAAAGAAAAAAGTAGTAAATATCATGTGATTTAATTTGAAAAGCACAAAACTTCTATTTACTATTTTAATGATTTCAAAAAAAAAAAAAAAAAAAAAAAAACACACACACACACACAAAACACAATAAAGAAGAAGAAGATAGAAGTAGATTAATTAGGAGATAAGAAGAGATGATGGAGCGCGGGGAGAGAGGAGAGAGAGATTCACAATTAGAGAAGCTAAGTCCCAGGAAATAATATTAAGGGAAAATTTAAAGAAAATGGTATTTTAAAATAAAATAAAAGAGTCGCAGGAAAGTCCTCTGAGTTGGAGCCATTTTAATTTTTTGATAAAAGTGGCAGTACTGACTCCTTTCCAAGACTTATGTGAAGAGTGTTATTCAAGTAAACCGGATACTAACTGTGTTTCTGGTTTTATAATCTCTATGCATACACTACAAGCTCATAGCCACAGAGAACCATTCTTCCAGGATATGATTTCAACATCCAAAGAACCCATAAATGACACCAAACAACAGACTATAATTACATTGAAACACAAATTACCTCACTTCTAGCAACTGCTTTTTCCATAGCTTCAATCAAACCATCTGTATCCTGGCCACAACATTGCAAAGTCAGCAACATTTGGACTCAGCACAGATCCCTGTCATAAAAGGATATAATCACAATGCTCCTTAATATATTACAAGGTCACTGTCCTGGGATAAGTCACAATTCGTTTAATTTAACCAGTTTGAAACACAAACATGATAGATTCATCAAATGTAAGGGCTTGACTTATTAATGATAAAAAAATTTTAAAAAATAAAAAACAACTTTGTATGACAATGTTCAATGAAGTTCAACTAGAAGCCGAAAAATAATTACTGACACAAATCAATTGTTCTGCAAATATGCAACAATTAATTACAACTTTTTTTTTATAATTAACAACCAATAACAAAATTGAAATTTTTGGTTTTTTCTTTTTCTTTTTCTGGTTTTTTGAATGGCATTACAAGTGAAGAAACAAAACCACGACGACATGCCTATCCACTGATGTAAAGTAATATCATAATGCAACTGAGGAATAATATTAAGGAAAAACATTATAACAATTAAATTTAGAGCATTACAGTTGGAAAAAAGCAAAGAAAGGCAATAGATTTTAAGTAACTGTAATTCAAAATATGTAAAGAGAAAAATAACACCAGAGAAACAAAATCCTGAAAATACAAATGGCAAAGTGAAAGACAATAAATCAATAGAATATGATAAGTACCTCAACAGGCCACCCATCCACCACAAACACATCCAAAGAGTAGCCGTCAGTTGTTGAGAATACATGTGCTTCACGGATGTTCAGTCCTATATCCGAAAGCAATGCAGAAAGCTAGAAGAAAATAACATCTGGTTATTAAACTTCAGTCTTGATGTTTTTCCAGTTTGCAGTTCTCATGGTAGTTATAATTCTTGAAGGGCAATGGAGTTTGCCAGAAAACTGAAGGCTGTAAGTTTATCTTAATGCTATAAAATTATGTTCAGAAAAGGAACTATATATTGTAGTTTGTCAAGAACAATATGTCTATAATCCAACTTGATATGAACCTATCTGTTTCTTCCCTCAGTGCAAGTAACGTAATATATATATATATATATATATAAAACAAAAAATAAAAGTTTTAAAATAAAAGAAATATAAGATGTGGGTGAATGGAACAAATCTAGCGTGTGTTTGGAAAAGCTTATTCGCATCAGCTTATTTTGTTTGTTGTACAAAAGTACAACTAGATCATCAAAAGGTGATGCTTTAAAAAGTAGTACTTCATGTTTTAAGATAAAATAAGCTCATTCAAATGAATTGCATTCTATTGGAAAGATTTAGGGAGAAGTGTCAACCCTTTATTTAGAGGCTCCAAGGGAATGTCTATGACCTTTCCGGGACCTCTGCCCACAGTGGTTGTGGTCACCATTACCAATTTCAACCACAAACTCAGCCACCCTAACCCCAACCGCCTGTTCTACCACCACCAACAACCAGACCACAAGGGCCATGAAATTTCAACCATTTCCAGTAACACTCACCACAAACATTATGGCATCCTTCTACAAAACCTTCTTGTAACCCATCCTTCGAGCTCATCCACCTTTGTTAAAATTAGTGGTTACATAATTAGTTATAATTGACTTGTTATCCTTGTATTACCTTAAGGATATTCTTGTAATCATGTCATATCACTCTAATATGTATGAATGTATGTAAGTATACTATTTTCTAATCTCTTTCCTCCTTCAGTCCTCTCTCGTCTTGTCTAACCCTAATCTTCCAAAGTTTACAATTCAACTACCCCCATTATCGGATCACAATATTCAGCATAATCAGCCCCTGCCCCCATTGCAACCTTACTATAAACACACCTAGATGCTAAAAATAAAATGTCTAATTCCAACCCTGTCACAGGCAGTAGGGTCACCTTCCCACCAATCAATTCTCCCAGACCCAGCGAGAGTGAGTTTTGTGCAAAGGAACAACCTTTATTGTAATCAAAGATATTTCCATGGGAACTCCAATTGAGCAAAGTTACTTTGAACACCAAAAATACATTGCATTTAGGTATTTTAAAAACTGCACCTATTAGATACCAAGAGTAATTGTTCAATTGAAAACATTATAGTAAAAATACCAGCCACCACGAACCCTACAACGTTAAAGAAGTTTCAATAATTAGAAAAATTTAGGACAACCAAATAGAAGAATTGCCCTCAGTGGACTCAGTTTATGATCTTAAACTCATGGAATTATGTTAAAAAAAATTATTTTTTATTTTACGTGGGGGGGGGGGGGGGGGGGGATGGGTGTTTAGGAGTATTACTACATCAAGTTCATCTCATACAAGAAAAAAAATTAATAGGTGTTTGAACACAAATATTGGATATAAAAGTGGCTTGGGGAACCTCAGTCATAAATTAGTTGTTCATTTGAGAGCATTACTAGTTCATATAAAACCATGACAATGATGAAGATTGATAAACTACCACTTGATCCCAAAAGCTTAAGCTGTTATGAAAGTGAATTTTGGACCCAACATGTGAGATTTTTTTAACTTTTTTAAAATGGAAGTTGAGTGGAGATATAGTTCGAATTCAAGACCACCTACTCCGATACTGCGATAAACTACCACCTGACCCCCAAAGAGTTGTATATTAAATTTTAATAACCATTATTCTAATAAAAATAAACCTGAAAAAGTAATATGAACTTTGATAATAAAAAAATTAATATGTTTCGCCTCAACATACCTGACTTAGAAGCTTCGGCTTGTCAGTAGTAGAAAATATTACTTCATGTATTGGAACGAGTGAAAGTTCTTGCCTGCATTGTATTTCACCAACGGTCAACTTAACTTACTGAAAGATGGTAAACATTGTTTAACACCATAAAGTTCATCTTTGAATAAATTATAATTTATCTCCCAGAGATTAGGGTTAATTACAAAATCTTCCTATCTTTTGGAAACCATCACTACCTCTTCCCGTGATTTGGAGTAAAACGAAACTTGTCATATTTTCCATTCCAATTGATTGATTCTACCACGTGAATTATACGTGACACTTGAAACACGAAATTTAGCTATCAATTGGCCCTTAATATGGCTCAAAGCTTCATGGAAGAGGTAGTATAACACTTTTGTTCTTAATTTTTTAACAAATCAGCTCTGTTGCCACACCCTCTTGAGGACCAACCGAGGGCTAAATTTTGTATTTCATGCAGCATGTGCACTTCATGTAGGAGAATCCATCAAGGCCAAAAATGATGATTTTATTATGAGGGCCAACTGAGGGATAAAATTTGTGTTTCATGCAGCACGTGCAATTCATGTCGGAGAATCCATCAAGGCAAAAAATATGATGATTACATTTTACTCCAAAACACAAGTAGGTCTAGTGACAGTTTTCAAAGATGGGGGGACACACTTTATAATTAACCATAAATACTATAATACTTCTAAAACAGGACGGTTAGAAAACATAATGCAGAAACAACTCAACTCAATAGAGGATTAAGGGTCAAATGTATGTAAATATGCCTTCGGCAGATCACAAAAGAAACATGAGGCTCTACTTTTTCTGTCTGATAAGAATTCTATTCTCATGTTCAAGGATAAAAAACAGTCAAATCTCTCTTCCAAACTGCTCCTCCCATGACTTATTCTACATTTTACAGTTCGCCTATTATGTTTTCATTTACATTCACGTTTGATGTGTTAGTGCTTAAGCACAATAAAAAATTTACAAGAATAAGTTTTTCTTTTTAAAATTCTAAAATTAAAGATATGAGCTTTATTTCAAAGCATTGCATGTATACATCTATATATTACATAAACAATGACATGCATGTTTATTATTAATCCAAGACTGGCATATCAAATATGTTTGACTTCTTATTCTTAACATTTTCAGCTAATCTGTTTTATTTTTATGTGGTATTTGTTTTGCTGGTGGTTGTGGTGGGGGTATAGTTTGGGGTTGTGGACTTGTGGTGGTCCTTCGTTGGGTGAGGGGAGAGACTGGTGGAGAGAGATAGGGGTTGGGGTTTTGTTTTCTGTCTGACTGGTTAAGAGAGTGTTTGGTAAACTTGACTGATTTAGGACAGATGTCAGCTTCAAAATGTGCCACCTAACCCAGTTTGGAGGAATTCCTCAAAACTGGTTGCATATAAACTTTGTCCATATTTTATGGGACCACTGCATCAAAAAATGCCCTTTAATTTTCTTGTTCCCAAACATATCTGTTGTTTAATTTGAGACATTTCTCATTTTTAAACATCAAAAGGAAACTCAAAAACAATAATGTGAATGGCAAGTAATGCTGAATGAACTTTTAATGAACCCAGTGAGACAAATGATTCCTAGGCGAAGCAACTGATGATTCTGTCCAGATGGCATCATAACAGGTATAAACCACTCAATTCATTCCCTGAAACAACTACACCAGATTGCAACATACAGGTCAAGCACCAGTAAAAGACCTCACTAAAAAGCCTAGTCATCTACAAACAGACAGAAGAGATTGCTGACTTGGGCCAGCTTCTTGATTGATTGATAGCCCACAATTACGTCCAGTGATTTTACAGACAGCATAAATGCATATAGTGTTTCAGACTACTTTTTGTTGCAAAGAACTTCTTCACTGTTGAGAAGGTTATGAAGATGAGACATTTTAGCTAATTCTGCCTCAAATAAGTGAGCAAGAACAAGATTTGATTGATACATATACTAGGAAAATAGAAAGTCTGCAATATTTACTCCACATGCTAACCTGAGGATCAAATCATGTATCAACTAATTACAGGGGACTTTCAATCACTCTACTTATTGCAGGAAGGAGACATCAGAGAGCTTTTCTCCTACTCCTTTTCCCACACCAACCACCCCCCCCCCCTCTCCCGGGGGCCAGAAAATAGGGAGTGGTGTTTGCTTCATTAGTAATGCAGGGGCAGATCTAAATGGGTGAATCACCCAAGCATGTAGAATTATTGAACCTTTATTATTATATCAGGATGCTGTCTCCATCACACTGCCAATGCTTCAATTTCAATATGACCTTTCACTTCAGATAAAATGGTTACTGATAAAATAAAACCCTAATTCTGTAAGTGAAAAAAGTATCAAAGAGCAACATATTGGAAATTATCGAAGTACTACATATTAAAACCACTGACCCAACAAAAAGGCCAATTGTCCGTAAATGTTCTCAAAAGTAGGACAATCTTGCTTATCCATAGGATAATGAATGACAGTGGTGCCTTAAATATTCAGAAATAACAGAGAAACAGAAGAAATGCTAACAAAGATTTGCTGTGGTACCTTCCAGAATGGTTCTTTGTAAGATATCTCTCCTCCATGTCTTCGGGATTCCTTTTAACATCTAAATTTAGGTCCTCAAGCTTAGAGCAAGGTTCAAAGTCAATTGCACAATCCTTGATTCTAATTCAGAAATGACACTAATAAGTAATGCAGGGAAAAAAACAAACAAACAAACACTAACACAACCTGAAAATTAGAACTACAGTCCCTGGAACCATACAGGCACAAAAAATGAGAAAGATGACCACTTTTTCATCAAGTAAAAAATAAATCTATAAATAAAGAGGACTGCAAGCAAGCACATAGGTAGGACCAGCAAAAGTGGAATACCTCTTATGTGTTGGCACGACTCCTTCATCAGAAGTATCACAAGATGGCCTTGGGGTAGATAAAGCACTTATTAATTGCTGATCACCATCACTATCTGTTCTATTACACATACTCTGCCCAAAAAGAGAAAAATAAAAAAATTCAAAATGCTTAACATGAGTAAATAGAGAAGCAAACAAGGGGAAAAATTTTGAGGTACATGGCTCAGAGCAAAGAGAAGGAAAGATCAAAACCAAAGAGAAGGAAAGATCAAAACCAATATTACATAGGGTAACAAAATACAATGTTCATTGAAGTATGATTCTCCAAGATTTTAGCATACAATGGTAGACAGGATTTCTAAATTTATAGAGTGAAAAATCAGCATGTGCACTTAGATTGTAGTTCTCTGTATAGATTACATGGCATGCAAACTTGATCATGCATTGGGCCAGATCAAATCTTACCAACAACAACAACAATTCAAAGCTAGCCATTAACTAAAAGCAGATATGAAACACAAACTTTGATATGTTCCTAAGAGGAGGTAACAGAGGGTATGACATCAGATAGAATAAAATGGTGGAAAAGAATTCATGTGACCAATTCTGAGTCTATTAAGAATACATACATGATCCCAAAATTTTGTGACTAAAGCTTGGTTGTTGTATGTTCCAAAGAGGTTTACCATATAAAGATTACACTTAAAATCAATCAAAAAAATATATATATTTAAATCTAAGGTAGAAAATAGGGGATTCTGAGCATGAGAAATAGAAATTAGGCCATGTGTATGGGAAAAATGTAATGTATGCATTTGGACCACTATGCAATTGGCTTGACCAGGAAAATAGTACAGAACCTTTTTTTTTTTTTTTTTTTGGATAAGAAGAAAATAGTAAAGAACTGGAAATAACAGTGCAGGATCAAAGTGAGAATGAACGTGTGGGGACAGAATGGATTTCAATTTTTTTAGAAGAAACTCATATGCCTAATCAGACATACAGATTACTCTCTTTTTTCTTTTCTTTTTTGCTATTGGTAAGTTTACGCATGCAACCTTCAAGGTACGGAAAAAAGAAAAAGAAAAGAAGAGGAGGGGTGTGGGTTACACACTCACCAAGTAGGTTTTGAACCCACAACCTTACCCTCCACCCTTTCTTAGGGAGGAGAAGGTGCCGTTTGAGCTAGAGAACTCATCAGCGCTAACCAGAGCAGAAAAAGCTTCTTTTGTGGCCATTTAATTTAAATACATTTTCTTATTTTATTTTATTTTATTTATATATATAACAAAAAAAAAAAAAAAAAAAGCAGGACTGTAAAAAGATAAGATAGCACAGATCATGCAAATTGCAGCAATACATAAAATTAAAACATAATTAAAAATAAACAATATATTGCTTCAATAAATTATGTATCACTGCAAGATAAAATAAGTTAAGAATAATATTTTTCAAGATCCTGCAAAATAAAAAGATTGAAATATTTTCAATTATAAACAATTTGAAGTTTCATATACCAAGTTACCTACAAGGGTTATATATGTGTAGCTCTAGACACACAAATAGAGACATAGATCCTCTCTCTAAAGCAGTGGAAAAAATTAAATTAATTTTTTGCAAACAATGATTACATACTAGAGCACAAGATAAAATAAGTTAAGAATTTACTGATTATTTTTCAAGATCCTGCAAAATAAAAAGATTGAAATATTTTCAATTAGAAACAATTTTAAGTATTTTCAATTATAAACAATTTGAAGTTTCATATATTAAGTTACCTACAAGGGTTATATATGTGTAGCTCTAGACACACAAATAGAGACAGATCCTCTCACTAAAGCGGCGGAAAAAATTAAATTAATTTTTTGCAAACAATGATTACGTACTGGAGCACAAGATAAAATAAGTTAAGAATTTACTGATATTTTCAAGATCCTGCAAAATAAAAAGATTGAAATATTTTCAATTAGAAACAATTTGAAGTTTCATATACTAAGTTAACTACAAGGGTTATATATGTATAGCTCTAGACACACAAATAGAGACATAGATCCTCTCACTAAAGCAGCGGAAAAAATTAAATTAATTTTTTGTGAACAATGATTACGTACTGAAGAGCACAAGCTTCTATAATAAATATATAACATAGAAAATCTAAATTACTTTCCAGGACAATTTTTTTACTTTATCTCATTGACATCAGGGTCTTTTTTTTTCTTTTGATTCATAGAATATCAAAAAGGCACGGTTGATAATGAATAAAATATTTTTTTATTGGTAAGTTACATATACACCCATGACCTCACCCTCCACCAAGAACTTACAACAGGAGGAGGTGCCAGTTTAGCTAGATCTCATTGGCCTATAATGTCCTTTAAGAAGTGGGGATGAGGCATGACATTTAATGAGGTTTTTTTTTTTTGGCAAGGGTATGATGGGAAACTTAACAGACAAATACATCAACTTTAAGAATGAGGACACTTTGTTTTGGACATCCTAGAAAGGAAGGGAAGACAATTATTTTGGATCCTCAAAGCAAGCAAGAAAGTGTGCAATTACCATCTTCTCTTACTGGTGTTGACATTAGCTTCCTAGGCAGCTTGCAAGAAACTCACTAGCATCTCTGAAATCCTAAAAACTGGATCTATTAACATGACCAACCTATGTTTATATACACCATATTACATAGAAAAGGAATCTTTTGATACTCTTTTCATATACACATATTTTTACTTCTTGATGGATTCACTACTGACTAAGAATAAAAGACACTGCATAAAAAGATTACAGACACAAGATTCAATAAGCCACTACAGTTCTTTTGTCTATTAACATTATCAAAGAAAACTGATAAATTATTTGCTCTCCCCAAAATTTGAGTTGATAGGCAATGGTGAATTTAATCACTTAGCCAATATTCTAATACTTCCTCTCACATACGGCTCAAACTTCCCTTTAATAAATGGAGCCCAACACATGGGATTTTTTACTTTTAAATGGAATGTAGAGTGAAAACAGGGATTCAAACTTAGGAACACCTGCTTTGATACCATGATAAATTATCATTTCTCCCAAAAGCTTTGATAGGAAATGGTAAATTTAATCACTTCACTCAATATTCTAACAAAAACATACAGTAATCTGATTTCCCATGTTTGTTAACCAAACAGTATATCAATATCAACACATTAACTAAGCTGCTTTTAAAATTCCAAGCAGTGATAAGAGTAACAAATATGTATAAAGTTATAGCAATATAAAACATTATGATTATCAAACAAAAAACAAATTATCAGAAAGTACATTCCAAATCATAAATACTAACACCATCATTCACCATCTTTGCAGTATTCTAAATCATGCACAACTTTTCCCTTTTTCTTCATTTCCACTTCAGCCTCTTTCCTATTCTGGCACTAATTAGAGGTCATAATGCACTACTAACACACTTTCTTTTTTTCTTTTTTCTTTTTTGTAAGTAATGATATTTTAATTGAAAAAAGGCTACTTCATGTACATACACTTATCAAAAAAAGAAGCGTAAAGAATTATATGGAAGAGATATTTTATGTAGAAGTGTAGTGACTCTTTAAATTTAGCTAGGGAATTACTATCAGTAAAACCCCACAAATGAGAACAATCAGCAAACATTTAGTAAACAATGTTTTCAATTGAGTCACCAAACTTTCTGTATCCCCAAAAGTATGACGATTCAGTTCCCTCCACTAGTCCACATCTAACATAAAAGGACTAAGTTCCAAATATCCGATGAATGTTTGCCAAACCTATTCCTCCAACCTAACAAAAGATCAATGACTTTTTTGGTAACACCCATTGAATCCCTAAAGATCTAAAAACAAAACTCCACAAATCACAAGCAATAGTGCAATGTATCAGTAAATGATCCATCATCTCTCCACTGCATCAATATATACAGCACCATCCTAGTAATGTGTAGCCTCTATTAATGAGATTGTCACATGTAAGGATCTTCCCCCAAGTTGCTGTCTATACAAAGGAGACCCCTCCGAGGAGCCTTAAAACACCAAACTAACATAGATTTATGCGTCGTTATTTTTAGAGGGTTTTACAAAAAACCACCAGTAGACTTTGATGTGAGTATCAATTTGAACAATTAACACCATGGACTTCAAGTTTGTGACAAATCAAGCCTTTGGTTAATGTTTTCCATTAAAGCCTAATGGATTTAATAAAGTGATGGTGTACATAGTAATAATGGCATTTCGAAATTATTGAAGATGTGGTAGAAACATGTGCACATCATGTGATTAGCTCCATCAATTTTAAAGGAAAATACTAACAAAATGTTTAATTTGTCACAAACCTAAAGTCCAAGTGTTAATTGCTCAAATCAGGACAACTTGCAAGAACTAAACTGACACTCATATCAAACTCCACACTATGCATTCATAAAAATAAAAATAAAAATTTAAAAATTAAAAAAAAAAAAAAAAAAAAAAAAAAAAGCCCTTGTTTTAACACCTTTTATTCAAAAGAAAATTAGTGAGGTATCTCAACCCAAATTACAGTGGAGTACATAGCCATTGCTACCAGTGCTCCTCATATGATTATTTCCTCTTTTGATAGGTTATTATTTCCAAATCAACACATTTTTTACTGATAACTATAGTGCCCATAGCATTTCTAAGCCCAGCACTCCACAATATAATCAAGCATACAACAAGCAAAGGTCGATAAGTTGCCACTTTGATTTGTAAAGATTCACATGAAATCACTTACTCTTTATCCTTTTTTTTTTTTTTGATAGGTTAAAAACATTTATATTCAAGAACACTACCTTATGCAGAAAAACATAAGGCAGAGAGAGAAATACAAAGGGAAAAGAAAGAGTGTAAAGATAAAGAAACGAAAAGATACTAAGTACACAAGAGGGAGCTAAGGAACATAGGGAGAGAATCATTAGAGGTGAGTCCCCAAGCCCTAGACCAGTCAAACAAAGTGCCACTGAAGGAGGCCAATAGCTGGTCATCCAAACTATCCATGTCCTCAAACATCCTCCTATTACGCTCCCTCCAAAGACACCACATCAAGCATAATGGAGCCAAATTCCAAATGCTAGACAAATGCTTTCCAAGCCAATTCCACCAACTGAATAGAGTATCCGCAACCGATCTTGGCAAGACCCAAGAGAACCCAAAAGATCTAAACACCAAGGTCCACAACTGATAAGCCTTATCTAACAGCTTTTCTTATATAACCCAATCTGAAGGGGGGCTGTCTGCATATGGTAATAGTAATACACATATACATCTCTATCAGTGTTAAGTGCCCTGATGTTATGCTATCTAAACACTTTAGACATATAGTTGAGATCAAACAAATTTATGATCAAATGCATACATCTGTGTCTATCAATATCATATGGAAACAAGAACATATGTATATCTCAGTTCGAACATTTCTTGTTTGTTTCTTTTTTCCCCTTTAATGATCATTTAATGTGAAAGAAAAGTAGGGGGAAAACCTAAATCAAGCTATATTCTCCAAACACTTCATTTTGCATAACAAATGCGTCAAAAGAGATAGGTTCTCCACTTGAACTTGAAGCGAATTTAATTAACCAAAAAATAATAATCCAAACGTTGTTATTGAATCAAATGAAAGGTTTAACCTCCAAGAAACGAATATGATAAACAGGACGCTTCTCCGGGTCCTTTGCCATGGCAAGAAGCTTTTGATGTAATAATATGTCTTCCACTCTATCCATATTTACATCAAGTCCATAACTGAAGAAAAAGAAAATGTAAAGCTATTAGTTTATCAACCCACAAGATAAAAGGCTTTATTCAACACATAACTATCCTCACCATACTACTTAAAATTACATATTCAAAGTTTAAAAAAATTATTTTCCTTGAATTGGAAAAAAAATGCAAAATTTCTGTCCATGTTAACAAACATCTAAGCTTTTCCACAATATGATTCTCTATGCTTGGAAAAAAACTATTTTGAGAGGACAAAGCTTTCGGATGGTGAAGGAACCTGCTAAATGATCCAGGAATTTGAGAAAGATATTAAAAATAAGTAAAATTGCTAGAGCATTTGCGAAACACAATTGTGGAAGAGGGATAAACATATTCTAATGACATGTCAATCGGCACCCTAAAGGTCATCTAGAACAGACAAATGATGTATAATGCAGCCCTCCCCGCCAATCCTAAAGTGCTCACAAGCTATTCAGAAGATATGATTGAAGTTGCCTACCATCAGATTGGAATTTTCATGGAAATACAGAGTCCTTTGCTTAAGATTATTTGCCAGCTGTCTTCACTTTCTTATAAAAATAAAAAAGATTATTTGCCTGCTGTCAGTAGGAATGACACTTTTCCCGCTGCCATCAAAGTCAGGCATTGAATATAACTTGGAAGTTATTAGAGGGAAACTTCCTTTAGCTCCCTGAAATTATATTATCCCATTTTTAAGGTATATCCCTAGACTAGCATTTATGGGCCCGTTTGGTACATGTGTTTAAAAACTGAAAATTGTTGTTTAAAAACATGTGTGGAAATACGTGTGGGTAAAAAAGTGTGTGAAAATACATGTAATGTTGTTTAAAAACTGAAAATTGTTGTTTGAAAACACAAACCAAACACCCCCTATAGCTTCTAGGTTATTAAAGACAGATTGTTACAAAGTTTAATATAAATAAAAGAACCAAAGTTATAAATGAAATTTCCGGCAGGTTTTGAGTAATTGCTTTAGAAAGTAGGGATCTTTTAATAGATATTTGGACGAAAGATTTACAGGTGCGATTGATTTTTAGAAGACCTGGTTGCTGTGATTCAGAGTTGGATTGCCCTATAACAAAAATGAAGGGTAAAAGCTTTTAAGTCTTATTGCTTTAAATTGCTTGGGCAGTTCACATCTACCATGGCCGGTTTGAGATAAATGCCCTCAATTGCACAAGAAGGTTTTAAAGATGAGTATCGCTTATGACATTTTTTGCAGATATAAGTGCCACGATAACAAGTTACGTATCAATCCGAATATTTCTTCTGCAGTGTTGGTCAACTAGTTCCTTTGTGCAGTTGCTGTGATCAAAATTTGGTTACTTGTGTTGGCGTTTTCCTAGTTGCTAATAGTGCACTGCCATTCAACATGACACGGTCTAATGCTTTTTAACAGTATGTTTTGAAGTCTATCGGCTCTTCTTCGTCTCAGTGATGCATTTGGCAATACAAATTCAAAATCTACAGTCCTCCTATAATCTCTCAAATGAAAACACAATTTCTTATAACATTTTTTTCAAAAGCAATACCATTCCCAAAAACACGGAATTTGATTTGAAAGATTCCATTCTGAAATCAAAAACAGCAAGAAAGAATCACAAACTTGTTATCTTCAGCATCACAATAATTTCCAAGTCATCATACTTGGTTAAAAAAACAAAAACAAAAAAAAAAAACCAACAATCTATTCCTATAACTAACACTGATAATACATGCACATCCATTCGTAACCGATTCACAAAGTGATCGCAATCAGGTTTACAACAATAAAATACACAGATTCAAAGGGAAAAAAAAAAAAAAAAAAACGGAGATGAAATTGGAAAGAGTACCTTGGGGGCAAGCGACTGAAGTGAGCGTCCAAGAGGTCCCGAAACTCAGGATTCGACACCGCCTCTTCGTGACCGTTCTCCACCAATCGATTGTACACGTCGTTTCGCAAATCGTAAGCGCCGAAACTCCGCGGCGGCGACGAGCTCTCTCCGACGCCCTCGATCAAATCCATACTTTAATTTTTTTTTTTTTTTTTCCACTGCTATTTTACTATTGCTATTATTGATAGTATTGTACTGAGCAGAACTTTCATGACCGAGAGAGAGAATCTGAAACTCCTGAATATTGATTTAGCAGCAGAGGGATCTTTGACTGTAGAAAAATAGAATCAAGAGTTTTGTACAAAGATGGAGGGTATTTTCGTCCAAAAACTTTTATTTTTTTTAAAAAAAAGAAAGAAAGATAGAGCTCAAAGTTGTTGAGTGCTAGTACTTTCAAGAGAGAGAAAGAAGGCACGTTTTTGAAGAATGTCAGGTTTCGGTTTGAAGTTTGGAGATAGTATAGAGAGAAGAAGAGAAGACGCAAGAAAAAGAACGGAGAGAAAGGACATGGTCCCCGTGCTGGCCTAGACGTAGACTTTTTCAGGTTTTTCCAATTCTGTTTCTGACCAAATTATTAAAACAAAATAAATTTAATCAATTATTATGTAAAAAAAATTTAGAAAAAGTTAAAGAGGTGTGGAGTGGATAGGGTTGTGAACTTTTTTGGCAATTTTAAAATGAAAGCTTTGGAGGGACCGGAGTGACGGAAATGCCCTTGGGATTGGAGGGAATTCACGGTGGAGACTTTTTGCAGACGTTTGGATTGGGTCTCAGACTCGAAAAGACTTTTTTACAGACTCAAAAAAGGAATTTACAAGAAGAAGGCCATTTCGTATCAACTGGGCAAAAACGACAGGATCAGGTGCGGTGCGGACATGCCATTACTGTGCTATTTATCACGCAATTTGGCTTTTTTTTTGGTACTGGCTCTGTGTAGATTCACTTGCCAGTTTTCTATGGCACTGTCACCGTTTGGGACGCCTATAAACTTGAAAAACGTGTTGCAAATTTCTTTATCATTTTATTCGTCTATGATATTTTTATGATATTTTATTCTCATTGACAACGAATGAATTTGATAATTGAAGGAAGGAGAATTTTAAATTCTGAAAATGTCTTTTCCTTTTAAATCTAAAAATTATTAACAAGTTGAATTTTATGACTCTTAAGTCCCGTTTGGTAAGTTGTTTAAACACCACAACATTTATTTCTACACATTTTTTCACCTATACATATTTCCACAAAATTTAAACAACGTTCTTAAATCTCTTACCAAACAGACTCTTGGTAACTCGGTGTTTGAATTTTAACTTCACCTCTTCGTTAAAACTTTGTAACTCAATTAATTGACTATCCGATATTTGAATTTTAAGACTCTTGGCTATCTCATTCTCATTGATAAGGAATGAAATTATTCCTTTATAATTTGATGATTAAGGGAAGGAGAATTTAAACCTTGAAAATGTCTTCTTCTTTTTTAACTCTAGAAAATATTAACCAGATGAATTTTAAAACTCTTAGTTGCCTAGTGTTTGAATTTTAATTGTCATATTTTCGCTAAGAACCTTATAACTCAATTAATTGGCACTTCTTAAAGGAAGAAGAGACTAGCCTCTTCGATTTTCAACGCGTGCTAATCTTGAGATGGAAGGAAAGCTAATACTTAGGTTGTGTGGCTTATTGTGATTAGGTTATTTCACTTTTTTGTATCCTTTACAATTTCCTCGTGCAAATTGGCTTCAAGAAAAGCCTATTGTTCTGGTTAAGACTTAAATTTTTTTTTTAAGTAGTAAACAATGGTAATTAAAGGGTTGGACAACTGAACATTAAGGAGCTTTGTTGGAATAATAGGATCAGATAAACTTGAGAGAATCTAGGGTTGGCCATGGATCCTATGTTTTGGAATTGAGAAATTAATTAGACAATGGTCATTGTCAAGAAACGCTGGAAGTATATGAGAAATGCTATATCCACAATATTTTCATAACAAATCTTATGTGGCAAGTTGTTACTTGCTCTTACTAGTGGGTAAGAAAGTAATTTCAATGTTGGATTTAAATTAAAAACCTATAACAAGCTACCAACTAGGATTTGTTGTGAAAATATTGTGAATGTAGTATTTCTCATTATTTTTAGGTTTGATGTTTTACAAAAGAGAGATGCTATATTCATAATGATGAGTCCATAAAAATTATTAAGGTCGTCCACCTTAATGGATGGTCATTGTGTCATTAATAGGCCATCAAAGATAGATGAGTAACCGCCCAATGCATTCAGTAACGATCATCAAAGACCTTAAACTCTCTTATCAAGACAAAGAACGTTACAATTAGGGTAATAATCACCCTCATTTATGTCCAATAGCTACCTAAGTCACCTATAAAAGGGACAATTTGCCCATCTGCTAAGGTATGTCAAAAGCTACAATAAAACACTATCTAAATATGAGAAATATGGGGTGATACTAATTTAAGCATTGGAGGTTCCCCCACCGAGCACAACTCGGTGGTCTCTTCGATGTATCTCTCTTTATCTTACAGGTCCTACAAGATCGTCTAAAGCTCCAGATTGAACGAGTAACCCAACTGACGATTTTGGCATCATTAGTTTGGCGCCGTCTGTGGGAAGGTGATTAGCCATCTAGCTCTTCCTACAACAAAGGGTTCACTCAGTTCAATGGAGAATCATCAACACCAAAATACCAGATTTAGAGTACCCCATGGATGATACTCAATGATCATCTCTTTACTATGCACATATCCATTTCTTCGATGAAGTTATCTACATTTAAATTGGGGCCGCAATTAGAAAGATAGAGGTATTATCAAGACACCATCGTCATCAAAGCACGACTTGTCAACTATTCAAATGGACGGTGATGAGAGAACCTAGATCCAAGGTCTCAAATATGTTGTCCTCTAATTTGAGGATTTGGTTGCAAGACGCCTCTTATTATCTAGATAATAAATAAATAGAAAAATCACTAAGATGCCGTCAACAATGAAAGTACGACTCCCAGTGGCAACACATGATTGGATTGGTCATCAACGACGTAAGAACTTCACAACCCATGACCTTCAACTTAGGCAGTCCTCAAAGGAATGGTCCAGCTCCTAGGCCTTAAGGTAAGATGAGTTTCTTCTCATCTTGTTAAATGATTTTAATTTCCACATCTTTTAAAAAGATCTAGAAGTCTAGAAACATAATAAACTCGTCTAAAACTTTAGAAACATAACAAAGGAGTTTACTGTATTAAGTATCCTTTTGTTAAAAGAAATAAAAAGAAGTGATTGAAGGTGGTCATATAATTTTCAGCCACCCAAGTCAAATATGATGAAATTACCATAGGAGAACTTTCCTTTCTTAGTTTCACCGGTTCCCCATTGTTTTTAGTTTGCATGAAAGGTGAAACCAAACTTCAATAGAACATAATTACCTTACCAAAATTGGGATCTTAAATATAGGCATTAAAAATAAAATAAAAAATAAAAAAGGTAATGAATACCTTGATTGTTATAAACTGCATCAGTCAAACCGGTCTCTTTGAGAACCTTGCCATTAAAGCCAAATATAATTATATATCATGGCCTAATTGATATCCTAACTTGTTAAGGATACAGCTGTAGCTACAGCTGTAATTGCCGAGGAAAGCAGTTGATGTATATTTGAATTTGTATAGCTTAATCATATTTTGAATAAGATAGAATAAGATAGAATTAGGCTTGTGATGAGATAGGATTAGGATACGGTAGAATCACTTTTGAATCTGTATCTTAGTGATGAGCTAGAAGTATATCCATCCGAATTGGTATATCTGAATTGTATTTTGAATTGTAACAAACTCTTCTATATGTATGAAAATGCCTTGAACCGTGTGGGTAAGGCTTGGAAACATTTTTCAATTGTCTGATTTTACATAATTATAGCCAAAAAAGGGTTTTACACATTTACTACATTTCCTATTATAACACGAGGGGATCATTTTGTCTCTTTATAGCATTAAATAATTGGTATACTGATAGCATCTAGGTTGATATTCATATATTATACCATTAATTATGGCTTTTTATTTCAATACTTTTTCCTAATGCATCTTGCTAAGATATATATATATATATATATATATATATAAAGTGAAATATTATTGCAATGCCAAAGATAATGAATCTTAATTTTCGACGTTAGAGAAAGTTGAAGCCAAAATTTTGTCTTATTGAAATTATATCATAATTTTAGGGTTTAGATGCTAAAGAGGCTAAAGTCAGATTCTACTATCTTACCAAATTTAAAAACACTAGATTTGGAAATAAGAGAAAATCCAATAAGCCTGGTTGGGCCAACCTAATCAGTATTAGGTAGGTGGAAGCCAATGATAATGAATTTTTTTATTTTTTCCGCTACAATTGCACCTTGTGAAAACTGTCATGATTTATGAATGTTTGGCAAAAACGTTATATATACATGTCCAAGAAAACTAATCTTGTAGCGGTCATATGCATAAAAAATAAAGTTGACTGCAAAACCACATATGGTGACAATGTGCGGTCTAGAGACGATGAACAATTGTTAAAGAGAACTTGTCAAGAAGAACCTACCAAAGGGGAGATCAAAGATGGAAACATTCTCTTCAAACCGGTATATTGCCCAAAACACATCAATTATATGATTGGCTAAGGTTATGAATTTATGGTGCTTAAGTATTGCAATTAAGGACCATTTAAGGTAAAGGCTCTCAACCTCCGTTATTTTTATCAAATTTAAATATTTTAAATTTCGTAATTAAGGAAAGTAAAGTCAACTTTAATTGCTTTGCCAAATATCAATATCTTGATTTGGACATTTAAAAGCATGGAACCATATTTTATTGGGCTTGAATTCCATTTAACAAGAGATGTCTAATTATTTCTCTAAATTTAAGGAGAAATCTTATAAGCATATAAATCTATATATAAAATAATAGGTGAAGCAGAGAGAAACTCAAATTGCAAATTCAAATTAGAACTCTAATTTTGTGCCACGTGTCCAGATTGCAATTCCAAATTAGAACTCTAATTGTGTGACATGTGTCTAGATTCATGTGAGGATCACACCAATTCCAATATGAAATTAGAGTCTAATTTTGAGCCATGTGTCTTAATATATTTTTCTAAATTTAGGTGTCAAGTGAAGACCACACCATACATACATATACAAATTTCCTCAAATCACGTAGGAGTCTTTAATGACTCTCTCGTCTCTTGGCTTTTCACGTTTAGTTTTTTTTTTTTTTTTTTTTTTTTTTCACATCAATCCCAATCACTCTAAAATCCTTTCTTAATTTTTGTGCCAAAGGAATTATATATATATATATATATATATATTTATATATATATATATATATTTATATATTTATAAAATCAAAGCTGAGAGAAAATATAATTTAAATTCTAAATTGGATAATTAATTTTGCATTATGTATCTTATCTAAAATTTTAAATTTTTGTGCATGCATTAACACCTAACACGGAAGTTAGAAAACCAAAATAATCAAGTTCATTCACCTAAGCAAAAACATTTAACTTGCACACTATAAAAATCCCTACCATCCCATTCATTGTTCATATAAGCATAAACATACAACCTTCCAGAAACATTCAACCACATGAATGAGGAGAATTAAGTTTTCGTTAGATTCCATTTTTTCAGAAAATTGCATCCAGTCATGCCTTTATTGTTTCATCCCCATCAATGTATATTCTGTAACATTTATCTTATATATATGCTTTTGAGTTCAAAAATTGTATTGAGTTACTTTTTATTTGTGGCATGAAGGACTTAGGATCATTTCTTGAAAGAAGAGTTACTGGATTACGTAGAGTAAGGATACTAAACAAAAATGATGCCGAAGATTTCACAGACTATACATGGGGATACCAGGTTCATTTCTTATATCTATATTTGTATTTTCAATCTGTAATGCTTTATTTATCCACAAATTATATTTTCATATTATTCTTTCATATCAAGTGCTCACTCAAAGATTGTCATAACCCATTTTTCATCTACAAAGTTTATAACTAATGAGATTATGATCTCGAACTAGCTAATTCCATGCAATAATTTCATGGAGGTTGGGCTGTCAAGAGATAAATTAAATATTCACACAAAACAAGGGTCAAGTAATATTCAATGGAGAAGGTTTGGAAACTCTAACCATCAAAGACTCACATGGTACAAGGTATAAATTCTGCTAATGCTTTGTCATGCTAATTATTCTTGCCTGAACTATTTCTGTATGCTTAATCAGCACTAACCTTATCTTCATGGATTGTCTTTATAGACTCAATTTGATGCACCCAAAGGAAATGACCCTGTTGCATTAAACCTTGGTTCTATGGGAAAAGGGGAAGCTTGGGTTAATGGACAAAGTATTGGGCAATATTGGGTCTCATTTCTTACCCCAAAAGGGAGTCCTTCACAAATATGGTATGCCTTAGAACTTATGTTTGGTACTTTTGTTTGAATACTTAAAATAACAATACAAGTGATTAATTAGTAACAATACACATACAACTATTGTCACTGAGCAATAAAATGCAATTTTTCGTTTGTACTTAATAGTAAAAAGGAAGCCATTAGTTCTATGCTAAAAAATTAAAAATTTGGTCTTCCACCTTTACTCTTATTTCAAACCCATTCTTATACAGTAAAATATTTCTTCATACTTTCAGTCGTCAAAGTGACCTTGGCTTCATGAATTTCATTTACTATATATGTCAACATTTTTCATCAATTAGATGATGGTAAGGATTTTTTAAAATATTTTTAAATAGGGTAAAATTTATGTACAATATCTTAAGTACATTACATTAGATTTTTCAATTAAATTCAAATATAGAATTCCAAATTAGAGTTCTAATTTTAAGCCATGTGTCCCAATATATTTTTCTAAATTTAGGTGTCAAGTGAAGACCACACCATACATAAATATACAAATTTCCTCAAATCACGTAGGAGTCTCTAATGACTCTCTCTGTCTCTTGGCTCTTCACGTTGTTTTTTTTTTTTTTATCAGTCCCAATCACTCTAAAATCCTTTCTAAATTTTTGTGCCAAAGGAATATATATATATATATTTATAAAATCAAAACTGAGAGAAAATATAATTTAAATTCTAAATTGCATAGTTAATTTTGCATCATGTATCTTATCTAAAATTTTAAATTTTTGTGCATGCATTAACACCTAACACAAAAGTTAGAAAACCACAATAATCAAGTTCATTCACCTAAGCAAAAACATTTAACTTGCACACTATAAAAATCCCTACCATCCCATTCATTGTTCATATAAGCATAAACATACAACCTTCCAGAAACATTCAGCCACATTTTCCACACAAAAAAAAAAAAAAAAAAAAAACATTCCTATGCCTTCCCCACTTAAAAGTTAAAACTAACACAAACTTTCACTCTCGCATAGATCTTCACATTTAACTTTCGTCTATTTCTCAAATACATAATCTTTTCTCTGAGTTTTTAAAGGCATTGAAGGTAGTTTCTCTCTATTTCCCTTGCTTTCATATTCTTATGTTTTCCCCAATTTGGGCTGCAATTTGTGCAATCGGTTTTTTTTTTTAGTGGTATGATGAAGATCAAAAAAGCAGAGTCTCCGTTAACAAAACAAATCACACACTCCAAAGAAAAGGTGAGTAAACGTTTTCCTTTCTTTTTGTGAAAATTTTGTTTTTGAATTGTATATAAATAATAATTAAAAAAACATTATGAAGCAGGCAATTATCACTTAGAAAATAAGCAAGCAAAAAAAGAAAAAAAAAAAAAAAGTGCTTCGCAATATCAAAAATTAAGAATTAATAAATTTTTTAAAAAAACAATATGGACAATTTATATTTTCTACCTAATAATATTCTTACAAGATTTTTTAAAGAGTTAACAAAAAATAAGAATAACTATATATCAATAGTATTTAAATTATATATATAGGAATTATACTATGCACCTCAATGTGTATTTTTTAAGCATATCCATACATATGCATGAGGTTACAGGCTAGAACCATAAAATTTGAATCATCTGCATTTTCTAATAAAGTTTGCTAAATCATAAATTAGAACCATCATTTGTAACCTAAAATCTCCGAATTTATACATCTAATCTACCAAACAATACCTACTAAATAATAAAGCACAATCTTTCTTGTCTAAAGCATATTTTATGTCACTGTGATTACACTGAACCATACTCATGTGGAACCACCCAATAATAATAAAAAAAAAATAAAAGGAAACCATCCACTGATCACACATCACATACCTCCCAGAAATCAATTATACGAATTCTATCAAACTATACTCATCTAAGCTAGAAGATAGACAATACAAACAGCATTTCATATACGCCCAACATACAATCCACCTATACACACAAACCACTCTTATGCCAATTATTTATAAGCAATTACAAGTAAAGCCCCAGTTGATAAGCCATATCATATAAGGTTTGCTGGTCTGCTCGATTGAAATTGTAAAAAAATTACATAATGCTAAGTTTTGTTAATAAAATTTTCTGGTTAATAATATGAATTTAGACTTAACTAAGCCTTCTAAACATGAATAAACTCATGATTAATAATAAAAAATAAAATAAAAAAACCAATAGTAACACTTAACTAATAAAATGCAATTTTTTTTTCATTGTCTTATTTAATTATATCCCGCACGGGTTACATACAGTATTTGAGCAATGGACAAAACATACGTATTAAATTCAGTGATCCATGATTAGATTTCTTTTCTATTTGGCTGAGTAAATATATTAAATTACATAATTTGAAAAAAAAATTACCTAGCCAAGTGAACAAAGTAATTATGAATAATATTTATATTCTAGAAGTGTGCAAAAGAAATTCTTACTTATTCCGTGTATCCCATCCCGAGAGATTGGCAACTTGAGTCAAAGCAGCTCTCCACAATTGCAACTTCTCTTTGTTCTTGATAAGTACTTCATGTTTAGCAAAGGCCTCTGCAAAACTGTCCCTTTGATTTCGTACATCAGAGGGATCCACACCATAAAAAACAGGCAAAATTGTTAGCCTAGTTTACACATAATGTACATGACCCACTATTTTAAATTTTCCCAATCATACATGCTACTTTGACTTTGAGAAAGAACACGTTTTTGAATTGTTACATATTATCATACAATCTACTCTCATAATAGTATCAAGGTATGTGCATATGAGTTCATTAAACAACAAAGACATAGCATGTTATACCAAAATGGTTTGGCAATTTTATGCGTTGGGGTTTTGATTTTTCCTCCCGTATACTAGTCCAACATACTTTTACAATTGATGCATAAATCCCACCACATGGTTTCATGAAATCTTTAGTGGTCCTTGTATGCTAAAGCATCATGCTTTCATCGAGCCACTACACTCCAGTGCTCGATTTGAACTAAATTACACTTCATTTATATAAAAATCAATATTAAGCCCCAACGAATTTTATGCATTTGTGACTAATATTATTTGTGAATTTCTTACTTGAAAGATGTTGCTCCAAGTCTAACACTTTGCATAGTAAAAATACTAAACTATTCACTAGCGTAACTAGAATAGCTTGATATGCACTTATTTCTTTCATTCTACTCATTTATTTTAAAGAGTAGCAGTGTCTTTTTGGGACCACTATAATTTCATATATAATTTTCTATCATGAACAATTTACCTCATCGCTATCCATACATTGGTCTATAAGTTTCTAAATTTTGTTCTAATTAATTAGACATGAAATTTTATGAAGATTTCCATTTAGGACTAAGATTAAGCCCAAAGGAAGAAAAATACAAGTACAAACCATGACAGGCCATTCTTTTGGTCATCATCCAACAACAAATGTACCTTTCATGTTTGAACGGGGGCAAATCCTTTGGATATATCTACATTTTCAAATAGCAGGAACAAAATATAGCAATGATGCAGCCCAGTTCTTGGTCCTTAAGGTCAGATTTAAACATTTCTTTTCCATTTTAATTCTCCAAGTATTTGCAACAACGATTAAAGCCAAGTGTTAGGCATAATGACAAATATCATTATTGCCAAATAAAAAACCTAGCTATTTAAGAAATTTAAAATTGTTTACCATGATAAATATAATGACTGTTTATCATAATGACAAATATTATTTAACACACCGAATTCCAACACTCTTGAAACACTTTACCAAGTGTTATTTAGTTGCACGAGAATAGGGTAATAGTTATGAAAATGATTGTTGGAAAGGCAAATTGCTAAATTACAAGATTAGTACAAACATGCACAATTGACACAAAAGGCTAGATAATTTCTTGCTAAAGTTAAAAGGCTTGACTAGTAATATCTGCTCTAGCTAGTGTGTCCTATTTTAGACTTTTGATCTCTAGCCGATCAATTGATCTTAAGTTCGTCCATTTCTTTTGCTATTCTACCATCACCAAAACAAAGAAAAAGTGGAAATGGTTGAATCACTTATATAGCATGCGCTTCATACATAAAAAGAAATTCCAAATTTTCTAAGGGGATGTCATAATTTGACGAAGAAAAACTCGCAAGCTAAAAATAGAGATATAGCTAAAAGTTGTGAAAACTCCATCTATATCACAAATGCCAAGTTTAACTCCTATGAATTATGGGTTGTACAAATCCAACAAAGAAGAGCTCTATAAGTAAGAGTTCAATGATGAAGAGTTCGTCAAGAAGACTACAACAATGAAAAGACCGAGGTATGTACAAAATAGTATTGAGATTTAAGGTCTTCTATTGAGGTAACTCATTTCTTTCTTTCATTTTTATCCACGAGATCATATTATTGAAACTAAATAAATATCAAGCTCGCATGATTAATACAAATGTGTATGTAAAACATGTTGAAAATATTGCTATAAAATTATTACAATTATCACAATCAATATGACTATATTATTAGTAGCATATGTTTCATCGTCATGAATCTGAGAAGTTCTATTAAGTCTTCTAGACTTAAAATGATAAAATGATCGTGTTCACAATATAGTCATGAATTTAAGTCTCAATAAATTTCCACTATCTTCGTCAACTCACCAAAATCTTTTAAAATTGCTTTTAAAATTATTTATTGTGCAAGCACCTAACAAAGATCAATTTAAAGAAGCAAATAGTCAAAAAGCTTTACTTTTTATATATCATAGAATACTTCTCTATGATTCATATAGAATGCACTTTGTCAAATGACATCCTTAATTGTATAGCATGCAGTTGCATATTTGTACATTGTCATTTCTAACAAAATGCAGCTAGCACTTTTAAAGTGACTTAAGCGTACAATTAAAGAAGAAGAAAGAGGAAATTGCTATTACAAATAGCAATGACCATAGTCATCAAAGCACGCAAAAAAAAAAAAAAAAAAAAAAAATTCTAATCATGATAGAGCATTCCTGTAGTCGTCAACAAACGAGAACTATACTCTTCATGGTTGAACGGGGGCAACAACATGGCCTAGTTTTTATGCCTTTGAAAAATCGAAGGCAAAAGAGATCTAGGCCTTAAACATGAAGTATCATGTTAAGCTTAAAAAATCTTGAAAAGAAAGGAGCTCATCATCTTGAAAAGAAAAGAGTTTGTCAAGAAGATCCTAACAATAAAAAGATCGAGGTATGTGACAAAATAATGTCGTCATTTAAGGTAACACATTTATTTCTGTCTCTTTTATATTCGTCTATACAAATTTACATCTAGTAAGGTTTCATGCAAAAATGTATGCATCACTAGACAGATCACAAAAGAGGTAAAACTCTAGGATTATAAGGAAATAAGAAAAAGGTCCACCTAGGCTATTGGTAACTTATTATTTAGGGATAATTACAGTAAACCCACCTGAGGTTAGGCCCGTTTACACTAAGCCTACCCGTGATTCAAAACTTATCATTTTGCCCACCTGAGGTGCTTTTCGTTAGGGATCTGTTACCACCTCTCCGTTTGCCGTTAGAAAAACACATTTTTAAAGAAAAACAAACATAACAAAGATCAAAAAGTTAGGACTTTTTATTGCTTAAGAACTTGTTTGAGAACAAAACACAGGAATAGCACAGATCAAATGCTATTCCTGATTAAAAGTGATATCATTGAGCATTTGTTTTTTTATTTTTGTTTTTTTTTATAGATCTCTCCAACTTTTATTCAAACCAAACCAAACCCAAAAAAAAAAAAATTCCAAATCCCAGAAAACACAAGCCACAAATCCAGAAAAAAATCATATCTTGCCGGTGCGATCTCGCGAAGGCGAGATCGCGATCAACGTCGCGATCTCACGACATCGCGATCTCGCCTTCGCGAGATCGCGTCGGCAAGATCGCGATGTTGATCGCGATCTCGCGACGCTTCGCGAGATCGCGCTGTCGATCGCGATCTCAATCCGACGCGATCTCGCGAAGGCGAGATCACGATCAACGTCGCGATCTCGCGACTGCGTGATCTCGCATTCGCGAGATCGCGCCGTCGATCGTGATCTCGATCCGGCGCGAGATCACGACGTTGATCGCGATCTCGCCTTCGCGAGATCGCGTCGGATCGAGATCACGCCGGCGAGATATGATTTTTTTCTGGATTTGTGGCTTGTGTTTTCTGGGATTTGGAATTTTTTTTTTTTTTTTTTTTTGGGTTTGGTTTGGTTTGAATAAAAGTTGGAGAGATCTATAAAAAAAAACAAAAATAAAAAAACAAATGCTCAATGATATCACTTTTAATCAGGAATAGCATTTGATCTGTGCTATTCTTGTGTTTTGTTCTCAAACAAGTTCTTAAGCAATAAAAAGTCCTAACTTTTTGATCTTTGTTATGTTTGTTTTTCTTTAAAAATGTGTTTTTCTAACGGCAAACGGAGAAGTGGGTAACAGATCCCTAACGGAAGGTACCTCAGGTGGGCAAAGTGATAAGTTTTGAACCACTGGTAGACTTAGTGTAAACGGGCCTAACCTCAGGTGGGTTTACTGTAATTATCCCTATTATTTATATATGAATTGTTCTAAAATTCTTGTTTAACCAAGTCTTGGCAAGTGCATGTGCTACTTAATGTAGATATCAACATGGCCTCAAGAAGGTCCAAAACGACATAGTGTCCAGGAATCTTTCTAGCAACAAGTGACAAGATTCCTTAAATGGATGTAAGTCACCAAAAAATGGCTAAGTGATAAGATTCTGCCAAGACGAATGTAAATCATTGACAAAGCCTAAGTGACAAGATTCCTTAAATGGATGTAAGTCACCAAAAAATGACTAAGTGATAAGATTCCACCAAGACAAATGTAAGTCACTAACGAAGCCTAAGTGACAAGATTCCTTAAATGAATGTAAGTCACCAAAAAATGGCTAAGTGATAAGATTCTGTCAAGACGGATGTAAATCACTGACGAAGCCTAAGTGACGAGATTCCTTAAATTGATGTAAGTCATAAAAAAAAATTAAAAAAAAAAAGGACAAGATTCCGCTAGACCGATGTAAATCACTAGCGAAGTCTAAATGACGAAGCTCCGTAACTGGATGTAAGTCACCTAAAAGTGGCTAAGTGACTAAATACCCTTGGACAAGTGTAAGCAAACAAGGACTCTCACACAAACGCAAGTCACTCGCAAATCAAGAATATCAAACCTGACAACCAGAAAATGAATGAAAGAAGAAGCATTGAAGTGATCAAAAATGGTCGTCCAAAGAAATCACCTCGCTCCTTAGCAGTGATAAAAAATGGTCATCCAAAGAAATTACCTTACTCTTCAACAGTGATAAAAAATGATCGTCCAAAGAGATTAGCTCACTTTCAAGATCAAGCTATGATCGCTCGAACGTCCAAAAAGACCTTCAAAAGGCAAATACTAAGAAGTCGTCGCAAAAATACTACCATTCTTGAAGAAGAAAGTAGTTAAAGATAAAGAAGTCTAAATCTAAACAAGTCAAGAATATTCCCAAAGCCTGACTAGCACAAAGCAAAATCAGACTTGGGAATGGGGGGCAATTGATAAGTCCATAAAAATTATTAAGGTCGTTCACCTTAATGGACGGTCATTGCATCATTAGTAGGCCATCAAAGATAGATGAGTAACCGCCCAACGCATTCAGTAACAATAATCAAAGACCTTAAACCCTCTCATCAAAACAAAGAACGTTACAATTAGGGTAATATTCACCCTCATTTATGTCCAATAGCTACCTAAGTCACCTATAAAAGGGACAATCTGTCCATTTGCTAAGGTATGTCAAAAACTACAATAAAACACTATCTAAATACGAGAAATATGGAGTGATACTAATTTAAGCATCGGAGGCTCCCCCACCGGGCACGACTTGGTGGTCTCTTCGATCTATCTCTCTTTATCTTACAGGTCCTACAAGATCACCTAAAGCTCCGAATTGGACGAGTGACCCAACTAACGATTTTGGCATCATCACACAACATTTTCAATAATAAATCATAAGTGGCAAATTGTTATTGGTTGTTACGGGTGGGCAAAAAGTGATTTAAGTTAATTATTCAAATTAGAACTAATAACAACTTACCACCTATGATTTGTTGTAAAAGTATTGTTAAAATGTTGTGAATATAGCACTTCTTTTTTCAAAATGAGCTGAAAACCAAATTATTCTTATTGGCTTATACCCAAAAATAAATAAATAAATAAACATTTTGCATTATTAAAAGTCACTTTATTTATTCCTATAAAAAAAAGGACACTTTATTTATTTTATATAGCTATTTTTTATATTTTACAATACACCATTAATCTCATTTTTTATTTTGTAGTACACCTCATTAAAATAATAAGTATTATTTACACTATACCATTTTATTTTTATTTTTTTACACCCATCAACAACGACAGCTATAAACTCAATCCACCCAATGCCACAAGCTCCAATGAGTAAAATACTCAAATATGAGTTTGCACACAACGGCTAAAAGAATATGTATCTTTGAGGAATATTGTAGCAATTTGTAAATTTTGGATGCAAAATGAGTAAGCCGATGCAAGGGATTTTTTTGTGGATTTGGATGAACTGTATAATCCATTATGCATTTTTAAGGTTTACGAATAAGCCATTGGGAATGCTCTAATGACATGTTAGGTTTTTTATAATGGACTAAAATGCAAAATACACATTTAAAGTTTGGTGTCATTTGCCAAAGGCCTTATAGCTAAATTGGCACCTCTCTATATACAAAGTACTTGGGGGGTCTAAGGGGAAAAGGGTTCGAGTTGCGGAGTTAGCAGCATGTTGTAATTATTTCTCAAAAAAGAAGAAGTTTGGTGTCATTTTAATTTTCTTACTTAATATTTAGAAATTTTGATTCGCTCCCTTAACGTTAAGGGTTTGTTTTGAATCGTAGTTCTTATGTTAATATCGTAATGATGTGTCCGTTAAATGCATAGGTAGAGCTAGGGGGGACCCCCTTAACTTTTGAAATTTTTCATTAATATTCTTTTACATTTGGTAATAAATATAAAAATTACAAAAAAATGTATTCACCGGCCCCCTGAAAAAATTCTCTGGCTCTGCCACTAGTTAAATGACACAAAACCTGCACATGTGCTACTTGGCCGAATTAACTCATGCTACATTAATTTAATTATTTTATGTAATTAAATAACTTAATAAATCTTTTCAAAAATAAAATAATTCTTTAAAATGTAAAAATAAATAAATTAAACCATTTTTTTTTCATTTTCATCATTTTATGGATGAAAAACTTCTATATTCTTCCCCAAAATATTTTCCACAATCATTCTAAAGAACCGAAAGTCGAAAACTGGGATCAAAAACTCCAATGAAATTTCATTTTACCAAAAACCCAAAATTTATGAAACCCCTCATCTCGAGCAATAGCAAGATTGAAAGCTCAATTTAAGGCATTAGGTTTTGTCAGTATGGATCTAGGTGAAAGGATCAAGAACAAAGCTTCTAAGACTAATCTTGATGTAGCTTCAATCGAAGAAAAGGCAAGTGTGACGAGTCATGGGACTAACCTAAAAGGTAGAGTATGTGGTGAAAAAAGTTAGGGTTTTGGTGAGTATAAACACACCAAATCCGAGCAAAGCGACGAAGTTGAAGATGCAAGCTCATCAGTGAGAAGAAGAAGGCAAGCATCATGAGCCATGGAACTATCGCAAAAAATAGAGTACGACCGAGAAGGTTAGGGTATTGGTAAGTATGAACGCATTGAATCCAAGCAAAGTGACAAAGTTAAAGATGTGAGCTCATTAGGTTGATCAAGGTCGTTGACTTGGATTTGATGGATGTGGCTAGGTTTTGATGTTAGAAATTGTGGGTTTGGTTTAAGTTATTTGGGGAGATTAGTTAGTGTTCAGTACTTGGTTTGTTTAGGGTGTGGTCTAGGTGCTGTATGGGGGTTTGAACCACCACATGTGGTGGTCAAAATTAGATCCCTACCAATCTCTGATTTTTAATTATTTTTTCTATAACATTTCAATCTTTAATCTTGTGAGAAACTATGCCCTTGGGCCTTGGCTCAACCTTTCAAATGGTTTGGTATAACCCAAGCAAATGAGAGGAGTTTTGTTAGTGCCTTTCAAGAGCGGAGTTTTTACTGATGTTATTGATCCTCCTAAATCAAAGGTTTTATAATGAAGTTGTCACTTATTTTAATAGAAAAAATAAAAAACTAAAATTGAAACAATACATTACTTATATTGATGAGTTGAAATTATACATCTCTTAATAATAAATAGAAAATTAAGTGGTTTTAATCCTATATACAATTTAAAACAAAAGTACATAATTTTGTTTCCTAGTTACAATTTAAAAATTGAAAAGTATAATTCACCAAATTTAAACTTAGTAAACTAAAAAGAGAAAATTTTATGTTTAAACTTAGTGTACTAAAATGACAATTCACCAAATTTATAGATTCTAAATTGTATTTTATTTCCTTAAGATATTATAGGTAATTTGGTCTCATTTCAAAAGTATATTTGTGGAAGATACCAATGGATGAATAAATTCAATTCGCATAATAATGTAAATTATTTTTTTTGATAATCGAAAGAGGGGACGAGGGCGACCATATGTGACTTACCCCCCAGGGCGTGACCTAATAGGGGCACCCCCCGCTAGGGAATGTTGGATTGAGCCATAACTACTGTGACTGGGGCGCCATAGACCTCACCCTAGCACCTCAAGAGAGCCAGAGTGTGGGGCGCAATGCATGCCATGAAAATCCCCCCCCCCCCCACATGGTACCCGCCATGACTCGAACAAGAGACCATGAGCATGGACGCGGGATCCCACACCGCTGGGCCACCCCTCCTGGGGCTTAATAATGTAAATTAAAGGCTTACTATGTTCTGCAATAAATTCATAGATAGATGCTTATAAGGGAATACTTGTCGTATAGGAACAAAGTGGAAGTTAGTGATGCGACTCCACGGAATCCAAGCTTTTCAAGAAAGAATATACTATTGCTTAAATATGTCCATTAGCATAGGGTCTCTTTTCCGAAAGATAACCTCATTTGTAGCCTTTTTTGGTCATAATAAAAGAAGGCATATATCAGCCAAATATGTATTAGGATGATATAATCTCTGTTATACAAACAAAAATTCATACTATCAAAAAATAAATAAATAAATAACAAAACAAAAAAAAAATTCGTACCTTTCGTTTTCCAATTTCTCTTTTTGATTATGCATAATCCCCTAATAATACTCCTCATCCTATTCTTTTGGGAATTTCCTTATATGACAACAGGGGTTGATTAATGCAACCAACAAATTCTGCGGCCGGTAAAGGCGAAATAAAAGTAACAAATTTAACTACAAGCTTGGTTACAGCCAATGGCTAAAACTCCACCTACACTCAATATCTTTTTAACAAAATTTAGCTACAAAATTAGTTGTAACCTGATAAGAAAAGACCTAATGTAGCTTGTCCTTGAGTTGTCGTCCAGAGAAGGTAGGAAACCACGACGATTGGGCTTGCTCCTACTTGTCCATTGTATCATTCATAGGTTGTCCTAATGTAAAAATATTCAGTATGAAGAGGGCGTCTAAACTAAAGAAAGTCACCTAAACATGAAAGTAGATGGACGACCCTTCAACACTTGGGAATATTTTCAGAATAAACTCATACATGAAAACTTATATTTTGTATTACGTTTTACTGTTTTGAAGTGTAAGCAAAATCCATGCTTATCGCTCTAACTTCTCACTAAACTCTCAACTTCCAATGACAGTTATAGAAGATAAGATTAAATCTTCTAATTTCTATAGCAGTTATAGAAGTTTTGTCTGAACCTTGTAATTTTCATATGTTTTGAGGAGGTTACCAATCAAGTAACTGCTCCAACGCTCACTATATAAAGACTCATCTACATCAAACAAAAGTAAGTTCTCACTATTCGTACAGATAGCGCCAATTGATGATGCATAGAAAATCATTAGGTTGAATGTTTCGGGTTTCAATGGACTAGTAGTTGCTTGGAAGGCCTGGAAAGAGAAACGACACAAGATCAAAGGAGATCGGTGTGAACCAACCAAAAACCTTCCGATGCTTAAGTTAGTTTTTCCTTGTGATGAATTTCCTTGTGGTGGATTGTTCATCTTCTTATAACACCATCATTGGAAGACCAACTCTGAACAATTGAAAGGTAGTAACATCTACCTACCACCTATCAGTCAAATTCCCTATAGAGTACGAGATAGGACAAGTGCAATGAGATCAGTTAGCAGCAAGAGAATGTTATTTAGCCATGTTGGCTATGGATGAGCACATGCAGACAATAAACATTGAGGAGAGAAGGGTTGTTGCAGAGCCCACTGAAGTACTGGAAGACATTCATTTGGATGAGAATAACCCTGAGAAGTATACAAGGGTTGGAGCAAGTATGGAGAAGAAGACGAAGCAAGACCTGGTCCAGTTTTTAAAGAAGAGCATTGACGTGTTTGCGTGGAGTCATGAGGACATGCTAGGTATTAACCCGTGTCATTACCCATCATCTGAACGTTTATCCTTCCTCCAAGCCCGTACGTCAAAAGAAAAGAGTTTTTGCTCTTGAACAAGATAATGCCATTAAGGAAGAAGTCCAGAAATTGATCACAACAACATTTATCTAGAAAGTTTATTACCCGGACTGGTTGGCTAATGTGGTGATGGTCAAGAAGGCTAATGGCAAATGGAGGATGTGCGTGGACTTCACTGATTTGAACAAAGCTTGCCCCAAGGATAGCTATCCATTGCCACACATTGACCAGCTGGTGGATTCAACTGCAAGTCATAAATTACTAAGTTTCATGGACGCTTTCTCAGGTTACAATCAAATAAGGATAAGAACAAGGCTAGAAAATTGAGGATCAGAGCTGCCAAGTATGTCCTCACAGACGAGGTGCTATATAAACGAGATTTCTCTCAGCCCTACTTAAGATGCTTAGTCCCGAACAAGTCAAACTATGTATTGAGGGAGGTTTATGAAGGAGCATATGGAAACCACTCAAGAGCAAGAGCACTAGTCCATAATGTAGTTCATGTAGGTTATTACTGGCCAACTATTCAAGTTGATACTAAGGCTTATGTCAAGGTGTGTGACCAGTGCCAACATTTCAGCAACGTCCCTAGACAACCGTCAGAATATCTCACCTCGATGATGGCCCCATGGCCCTTTGCACAATGGGGAATGGATATCATAGGACCCTTTCCACTTGGAACCAGGCAGATGAAGTTTTTGGTAGTAGGGATCAATTACTTCACTAAATGGGTGAAAGTTGAACTCTTAGCGAAAATCACACAATAGAATGTCAAGAACTTTGTTTGGAAGAGCATTGTATGCAGGTTTGGGGTACCTAGGGTACTAGTGTCTGACAATGGACGACAATTTGATAACACACCTTTTAGAGATTTTTGCATGCAACTTGGAATCAATAATCATTATTCATCACCCTCCCACCCGCAATCAAACGGATAAGCAAAAGTAGCAAACCGATTCTTGTTGAAAATCATTAAGACTTGGCTTGAGGGGGCAAAGGAAGTATGGCCAGATAAGCTACTAGGTGTTCTATGAGCTTACAGGATGACTGTGAGGACCCTCACAGGGGAAACTCCATTCAAACTAGCCTATGGAAGTGAAGCAATTACACCTGCAGAAGTACACATGGCCAACCACAGGGTGATGAAGTATCAAGACAAGGAAAATGAAGAACAACTTCATCTTAACCTCGATTTCATTAACGAGGTAAGGATGAATGCGGAGCAGAGAACAACAAAATACAAAAGTCTTATGCCTAGACAATATGATGCAATGGTGAAACCTAGGCACTCCAACATTGGGGACCTCGTCCTTAAAAGGGTCTCCTTGGTAACCAAAAACCCAGCTCATGGAAAACTAGGGCCTAATTGGAAAGGACTTTATAGAGTTATCAACTGCAAAAGGCAGGGATCATACTACTTGGAAGCCCTAGATGGACGGAAGTTAGAGCACTCTTAGAACGTTGAGCATCTAAGAAGATATTATCAAGAAGATATCAGCCAAGACGAGCATCATCCTAGACATTGTTACCTTGGACGAGCAGAAGTTTGTGTTGCTTTCCATTACTTGCATTTACTTGTGTTTGTTATTAGTATTAAATGTTGTGTTTCAATTCCCTAAAGGTGCATCAATTTCCAAACTGTGCACCATCTATGGACCATGGACGAAGTCATGGACTTATCTGTTTGTTAGTATTTTTAATTCCCTAAAAGGCACTAACTTCTAAGCATGTGTCATGCTTGTGGATGATGTTTATGTTATGTATATACAGTTTGGATTTCCAATATATATGATGTATGAATTTCTAATTTTCATGATTTCATCCACAAGAAGGCTAAAGGCCCAAGACAAGTAAAATCTCTAGACGCAGGGATGTAACGTTTATTAAGCTTTCCTTAAAATAAGTATAAAGCAAAGAAAAATAAGCTTAAGGCACATTCGTCTAAACAATGGACGAGATAAAGCCTGAAGCGTATTCGTCCAACCAATGGACGAGGAAATGCGTGCACATAAGAATATTCAAAGTCCATGGATAAGTATCCAACCAAAACAATCCAATCTTTGGACAATTAAAGCTGGTAAAAACCCATGCCATTCATAAAACGAGTTATACTTGCAAAATTTAAAGAATGGTGAAAATGTTGAACATGAGGAATTTATATTAACATGGATGAGCTAAATGCCTCCATGAGTGGAAAGACCACACTTAAACCAATATAACATGGATGATGAAAATAAAGAAAAATACGTCCATACAGTAATATGTTCAATAGAAAATGGAGTGATGGAAATAAACATTCATTCATAAAAGTTTAGAAAATGGTAGACGACCACCATCCAAAAACCCTTATAAAGTAAAGCCTAAAAGGCAACTATTTGGAAGCTTGTCCCAAAAATTATAGATGAGTGAAATGTACTTAAATAACTTCAAATGGTCCAAAACAACGGACCACATAAAAAAAGAAAAAGAACAAGAAGAGAAAAGAGAAAGGGAAACTAGGATGCAAAAATTTCACATCTTCATTGTGGGGGGTCATCTCCAACGTTAGGCTCGTCCTGGGCAGGCTGAGTGGTAGCATCATATTCAATATTAACATCTTCAGAACTCGTCTGGAGAAGAGAGCTTGTAGCACCAAGGTTGAGATTGAGGGAGCTAAAGTCAACTTTAGGGAAGTTTTCCATAATGTCCATACAAAAATCTTCGAAGCCAGCAGCATAGTTGGTGTCCAACAAATCAGTGAACTGTTTGGAAGCTCTGAACTCCACCACAGTGTCCTCTTTAGCCTTCTTAAGAAGGGTGCTCAGCTCATCATTCCTTTTTTGAAGGTGGTCAAGACGAGTGTCCTTCTCAACGACGTCAACTCTAAGCTCTTCAACGAGGTTCTGCAATTCCTTGGCCTCGTCTTTAGCCTTGGCTGCCATCTCAACCCAACCCTTGCAGTCATCCTTGACCTCCTGGATCCTCATCTCAAGCAAGATCCTCGTCTTGTCCATCTCCGTGGCTTGCTTGGATGCAACGATGAACTTTCACATTGCCTACACAAGTGATTAAAAATTCTGTTAAAAAAAAAAAAAAAAAAAAAAATATATATATATATATATATATATATATATATATATATATATTACTATGACAAGATGAGGTAAAAGTGATTGCATACCTTGAAAAGATCATGAAGAGCAAAATGCTTAAACTTTTTCAAGGACATGTCATAACATGCAGCCACGTCCTCATCAGTCACGGCGTTCTCAAACCTTTCCCAAGCCAAATCCTCGTTTTCAATAAAGTTCATAGGAACTCTTTGAGAAGGCTGAGACGAGGTAGGCACAACAGTTTTGGACGGAGGAATTCTGACAGGTTCAGATGAATCTACATCATGGACTTGGATGGACGGCTTCTAAGAGGTAGGAAGAATAGGAAGGCCAGGCTTGACAACCCCAGGCTTGGATGACCTGTGCTTCGCCCTCTTTTCCTTGTGACGACTTGGAAGATTTTCCAAGTCAATTGCCTTTGAAAAATTTTTTCTCTTATCCCTAATAGCAGGACGAGGCTGAGATTTGGCCTCCAGCCTAGTTACCTCGTCCACTACCTCCTTACTCCTATTTTCTTTCATGATTGCCATCACTGAAAAGAAAAACATTAGAATCATTTAAAAAGTAATTTTAAAATAAACTCTTTAAGTAAAAAACTCACATCTACAGACAGTGAGCTCGTGAGCTATAGTTTCAGGAGATGGCTCAGGACCAAGTCCCCAGGTGGCAAGACGTTGAAGGGTGACTAAGAGTGGAAACCCCTATCAGCGTATAGACGAGCCTTCTAGACGCATTCAAGATAGAACCTGCTCAAAGATGGTCGTCTAACAGCTGTAGAAAAAAGAGAACAAAGAATGGTTAGACGATTATAAAAAAAAATAAAATATATAATAATAAAAAATAAAAAACATTCCTTCAGGACGAAGGTTCCCTAACTCTCCAATAGAGGGGGCATATGGATCCCTGCCAACCTCAATAGGGTGTCCAGCCTAAAAACCAAAGACGAAAAAAAACTCTGTCTTCCAGTTTCTATTAGAAGTTACAAGTGACTTTATTAATTTACAATCTTTACCCCTGGCTGTGAACTAATAAAACCCAAGGGACTGATTAATCTTTGAGGGTTTGTAGCAATAGAGGAACTCGTCCACAATGAGAGGACGATCCCCTTCACAAAACTTGCATGGAGACAACTAGCCTCCATGCATTAAGGTTAAATTGACATACTCCTAAACCTAATCTAGTGAGTAACTCCCTAGCGAAGGCATTAAAGGGTAACCTAAGTCCCCCTAGAAGGTAAGCTTCATAGAACCCTATCTCAAAACGAGGGTTACAACACCATTCCCCACGAACGGCTAACCTAGGGTTAAGGTCGTCTGGAATGTGATACCAACTCCTAAGGGAATCAAGCCTTTTTTCATCCATCTTGGAATGGACGCCTACAGCACAACTATACACCGTCTTTACCTCGTCTAAAGAAGTGGAAGAGCACTTGTTGAGGTACCAGCTCGAGACCCAGAAGCTGCCCTCGTCCTAAGCTGTTCCTGAAGGACCTCTAAATGAACCACAGGAACACCAGACGTGTATTCCTCGTCTATGGTATTCCCCCCACTACTACTGTTACTACTACTACCACTATTAGAACCACTATAACTAGTTGTGTCATGACACTCGTCTATCGCCTTATCAACACTATTACTAGACGAAGAGACAACAATTTCAGACATCTTGAAGAAAACTTAAAGGAAAGCCTAAAGACGAGGATGAAGAGAATACTTGGCTCTAGACGAAGGAGGACTATAGACACGAAAAAACTTCTAGACGAGGAGCTAGATGACAAATGTCAAGGAAGAAAATTTTCGAAATGTTAAGGGTAGAGGAGGAATTCTACCATTTATAGGCAACGAGGATTGGTATTTGAAGCGACGTGACCAACCAGGAGAGGCCACGTGACATCTTTCTTGAAAGACGAAACGACATTATTGAAACATGCCAGATTGGACCACGTGTCAAAAAAAAAAGGGAGAAGGGCTTCTGATGATAGACAACACAAGGACAAGGGGGCAACTGATAGGAAAAAACCTAGTGTAGCTCGTCCTTGAGTTGTCGTCTAGAGAAGGTAGGAAACCACAATGATTGGGCCTGCTCCTACTCGTCCATTGTATCATTCATAGGTTGTCCTAATGTAAAAATGTTCGGTATGAGGAGGCCGGCTAGACTAAGGAAAGCCGCCCAGACATGAAAGTAGATGGACAACCCTTCAACACTCGGGAATATTTTCAGAATAAACTCATACATGAAAACTTATATTTTGTATTACGTTCTACCGTTTTGAAGTGTAAGCAAAATCCATGCTTATCGCTCTAACTTCACACTAAACTCTCAACTTCCAATGGCAATTATAGAAGATAAAATTAAATCTTCTAACTTCTATAGTAGTTATAGAAGTTGTGTCTGAACCTTGTAACTTCCATACTGTTTGAGGAAGTTACCAATCAAATAACCGCTCCAACGCTCACTATATAAAGACTCATCTACATCAAACAAAAGTAAGTTCTCACTATTCCCCAAAAGTTGGAATTCTTTAGTTTAAGAGAGAAAAACTAACTTAAGTATCGGAGGGTTCTTGGCCAGTTCACCCCGGTATCCTTTGATCTTGTGTCATTTCTCTTTTCAGGCATTCGAAGCAACTACTAGTCCATTGAAACCCGGAACATTCAGCCTACTGATTTTATGTGCATCATCATAACCTAAAACTACAATCTTACTCAATATTTTTTTTATTAGGGTGAATTTTGATAAATCCACTATTGGATTACATATTTTTCTTATATCCACCATGCTTGCAAAATTTCTAGAGAATTAAAGTTCAATAGTTATGTTATCAATAAATTGTTTAAATTGCAAATTTTTGAAATTTAAAATTATGCATAAAATATAAACTTATAGATCATATGGTAAATAATATCCGATTGACACAAAATTTGACATGTGTATTAAGAGCGTAAAGAACATACAATTCAACGGTTAGATTTTCAAAATATGTAGTAATATTTAATTTATTGAGTAAGGTTGCAGCATTAGGCTACAACCAATTTTGTAGCTAAAGTTTGTCATTTCTTTATAGAAGTGCGGCATAGGAATTGCAATGGGGTGAGGCAGGTTCAAAAGATGGGGTCCTTGCCTCCACCTCGCATGGTTTTGTCTTACCCTATCCCTACCTCGCTCCACATGACAAGGAAAATTTTCTTGCCCCATCTCTGCCTTTTGGGGCCCTGCGAAGACTCGCCCCATCCCTGCCTTTTGGGGCCCTGCGAAGAACCGCCCCACCCCATAAAACTCTACTTCTTGTTAATTTGCCCACAACTATAACAATTGTTTTCAATAAAACCTATTTCGTTAATAAAAGTATACTTGAAATTACAAATAAATTTATCTCATCAAATCAAACTAATTTTTAGCAAAAATTGAATAATATTATTAAAGTGTTTAACAAGACAATATCCTAACAAAAACAAAAATCTCATAATACAAAATCAATGATTCAATAGTATATAAATTTGTTTATAATGAAGACAAAAGAAAATGTTAAAATTGGTACCTTATTTCCAACCTTGCTAAAGAAAAAAAAAAAGAGGCAAAAAGCCTTGTTGGATAGAATAAAACAAGCTAATGATATGTTTGTTTAAATATTAGAATTTTAGGATATTAAAAATTTACAATTTAACCCTTATCAATGCGAGATGGGACGGGTTGGGTCTAAAAGGTCTAAACCCATCCCCGTCTCGCCTCATGATGCGGAGCTAAAATCTTGCCCCATCCCTATCCCACCACCTTTGCGATATGGCGAAAACCCACATGGGGTGAAGCGGGGAGGGGTGGGTCAAGCGGGGCGAGGCAAAATTGCCATCCTTATTGCTACATCCACAACATTTTTACAACAAATTCTAAGTGGCAAGTTGTTATGAGTTTTTTATTTGAATTCACTACTGAAATTACTTTCTTACCCACCAATAATAACTCGTAACAACTTGTCACTTAAGATTTTGTTGTAAAAGTGTTATGAAAATGTTGTGGACATAGCATTTCTTTTTTTTTATTGGATGTGAATTTTGAGAAATCCACTATTGGATTACATTTTTTTTTTTTTATATCTTTCATGTTTGCAAAATTTTCCAAGAGATCAAAGGTCAATAGTTATGTCATCAATTAAATGTTTAAATTTCAAATTTTTTGTAGTATAAAATTATACATAAAAAAAATTAAGTTGATGGATCAAATAACATCCAATTGGCATAAAATTTGAAATTCGTGTTAAGAATATAAAGATCATGTAATCTAACAATTAGATTTTCAAATTATATAGTCATGTTAATTTTTTAAATGGGAGTTGTAGTCATTAACTAGAAGCCTACAACCAAATTTATAATCAAACTTTTTACAAAGATTTTTGAGTAATTTAGAGAATGCCTTAGCCGTAGAATCTTTAAGAAAATGACAAAAACAAATTTAACTGGGACTAACGTCAATAATATGTATACTTTAACAACATATGAATTATGTGCAAGCAACATATTGATCTCTAAAATTAAAAATTAAAACAAAAAATGAGGCTGGCTACCAAGAACTTATGTTAGAATGTTCTTAATAGGGTCTTCTTGCATTGGTGAACTTTGAGAATGCATGTCTTCTACAAAATGGGCCTCGCTGAACTAGTCTGTACACAAAACAAGCACTCACGCCGAATTAGTACAGACACAAAACAAGCACTCCAGAGAAATCCAAATAAAAGCAATATGGCCCAGTAATTGTTAATTCACAACAGAATTAGCATATACATCTCAATAATTATCTTATTATGAATATATTTTATGGTATATAGACACAAAAGGTATCCATTTGCAGAATAGGACTTGGTCAAAAAATATCTCAGCCCCAACTCCCATAGTCTTATTATTGTCTTGGATCAGCACAAACCTATTGAGTTTGGAACTTGAGTCGATTTTGACTATGTTGAAGCGAGTATCAAGAAGCTTGAAAAGAAACGTTGATACAGATGGTCGGTGGACGGACTGATATCTCTGATAAGGGTCTTGGCATCTTCATCAATGGAAAAAATAATTTGCCACTACTCCAGTTTTTCTACCCCCATAATATTTATATTCCTTTTATACCCACTTAGCACTTCCCTGATAATTTATCAAAGATAAGAAGTGTCTGATATATATTTTTAATATTTTATACTACTTTAATATGTAGTATTCTAAAAATTTAATCATTACATTTTAATTTTCTCCTTTAAAAATAAAATTTTGACTTCACATAAAATCCCAACTCAAGCTAGTTTGTCAGGATCCATAAACTCACTTAAAAGTTAAAAATTTGAGGTGAGCTTGTTAGGTTTAGTTGTCCTACCATAGACCATAGTTATTTTTATATTATCAACATAACACAAATAAAAAGTTTCCTGCGTTTGGTCTACAAATGTGATGGTTTTTTTTTGTTTTCTTTTTGAGAGAGAGAGAGATGCGATGGTTATGTTACCTAGTCATGATTGATTTGATCATTAAAAGGTAGAAATGTATTATCTTTAATCTTATTTTTCCTAATAGAATCAACAAAAGAGAGATAGAGAGCATTGATGCCCCCACCATTGTGTTACTTATTAGCAGTGGCAACATGGATTATGTATGGAAGTGGATATGGTTCACCGTCCATTATTGTCTACTGGGTTGGAGGTCCACTTCCTTCGAGAGGCTAACTGAATGGAAGAGAAACGGTAGGTTCAAATTAGAATTAATAACCACTAACCATCTATGATTTGTTATGAAAATATTGTGAAGGTAACACTTATCAAATGAAAAATAGAACCGGAAGAGCGTTGGATAACACGATGAGTCCTATGATAATTGATTTTCTATTTCTAGTGACTGTAAACAGTGGGACCACTGTGACTAGTGGAAATTTATGATGCTGCTTGGAGGGAAGGAAAGACAAGTTTTTCTGGTTTGGTAAGAAATAATAAAGGTGAGTTGTTGAAGGTCTGGGTAGAACAGGGGGATACTTTGTTAGTGACAGTAGCAGAATGCATTGCAGTTGAGGTAGCAATTCAAGTGGCTATTGAAGAAGGATATGAGCAAGTTATTGTGGAAGGAGATTCAAAGTCTGTTATAGATACTATCAACACCGTAGGCAAATCAGTAGGATGAGAACTCTATCTCAGTATATTAATTCTTTTAGAATTGTAGTGAATGATAGTAAGGAAACCAAGTTTTGTTTCAAATGGGTTCCAAGGAGTTGAATAAGAGTGCTCATGCTTTAGCTAAATGGGCCTATTCAGATTTTGCTAGTTTTTTAGATATCGATTGATATATATATTATCGTTATTGCAGGTGGGGTCTCTTGTTCAGTCTCTGTGCAATTTGTGGTTCCTTGGGATTTTATTTTTCAAAATAACACTGAATCTCAAACAGTTAGTTAGCATGTTTTCAAAACAATTTAGCAAACTAACATCTCAACCGCAAGGGAATTGATTTTGTTGCGCTAAATCGAGTGTGGAGTTCCATGGAACTCGAGTCTTCAAGACTCGATTTCCCAGACACAACAAAACATTATCAAACCCAAAGACTCAGAGAAGAAAATGAAGGAGCTTCATCGTCGCTGCCTCCTTCTAGAACCTTCGCTGTTGCTGCTTGGGTTCAGTCTGGTTTGTTTTTCTTCTTTGTTTGGTCTAGGTTTCTGGGTTTCTTCCTTCTGGGCTTGGGTTTCTTCTTTGTTTGATCTCTTTATGGAAATTGAGTCTATAATGCTCGATTTCCATGCATAGAACTCAAGTTAGTAATGCTTGATTAAGCGCAACAAAATCGAGTTCCTCACACTCGAAATGTTAGTTTGCTAAATAGTTTTGAAAACATGCTAACTAACAAAATTGTTTGAGTTTTAGTGTTATTTTGAAGAAAAAAAATTCCGGTTCCTTGTGTCACTCTATTTTTTTTAAGGTGTTTTAATGAATTTTTTATTCAGCAAAAAATACAAATTTAAAAGAAACACTTTAGTAAGGAATACCTGAGATAATTACTTTTTTTTTTTTGAGATTTGAAAAAATAACACTGCACTCTAACTTGAAGAGAAAAAATATTTTCCCCCACTTCTTTTTTTTAGGGAAAATTTCCCCCACTTAAATTGACTAAACTTTGTTAAATTCATTGTTTTAAATTTGTAATTAAATTGTATTTTAAAATATTAAATGTGAATTTTGCTTATTATTTTTTATTATTTTTCAATAAGTTGTAAGAGATTTGCCATTGTAAGTGTTTTGGTGCTTGATAAATTTTGCATTTTTATTTTAAATTTATCAGTTATTTTTTTACTAACCAGTTAAACTTGAGATTCTTATAAGATTTTAGAATATTTCATTACTATTATAAACAAAATGAGGGTGTTAATTTTATTTTAAATCTTAAGTGGGGGGAGTGTAATTAACCCGGAATACTTTATTCAAAAAGTTGTCAAAAACTTTGTAATTCAATTAGTTGACACTAAAGCTAACTTGATATGATATGAGACCTAAGGCAGTGAATTTAAATGAGGCCTTTTATATTTAAATATTAATTAAATAAAATTATTTAAACTAACTAAATCAAAGTTAATTTAATTAATTTAAGGTTAATTTTATATAGAGAAATAAATATTATAGTTCAAATACAAAATTTAACAAAAAAAATGATTTTTTTATACAAAAAAATAGGTTTACTTTATCTTAGAAAGGTAATGCATGATTAAGTAAAGTTGTAGATTAATTTTCAATTTTATATTTCAGTGTAGATTTTTTGGTATGTCACTATATGGAAGATTAGGTGGTCAATGTTAATAATCTATTATGTAGAATATTAGTTTACAAAATTAAAGTATCAAGGTATTAATGTAAATGCTAATGTAAAACATCTACTCTCTTTTTTTAGCAAATATTTTAGGGTCTCAGTTGGGTTAGGTTTCTATTGGTCTAACATTTTGGAGGCTTTGTTAAAGATGAGAAAAAGAAAATGCTGAAGCTGCTTCCAATTTTAATAAAAAAATGTTTACAATTTGATGTTGCAAAGAATGTGATTGATGAACTTTAACAACTTAATTTAAAAAAAATTTAGAATCATTTTTTTATTATTAGTTATACATCAATGTAAGATTTATGTCGTAAAATTTGTAGTATTTTTAACATTACTCATGACTCATGAGAAAAATAGTGCATAATTATTTTTTTAAAAATTAGGCTAAAATGCAAAACACATCCTTTTTGTTTCACCAAAAATCATTTTAGTCCTCCAACTTTGCTTTCATTCATTTTAGTCCTTTAATTTTCAAGTTTATTCAATAAAGCTTCTCTATCAACTTTTTTTATATGTTGTGGTTAATTTTCCAATTTTGTAAATTTTTCTTCTAATTTTTTTAATTGAAAAATATTTTCCAAATTTTTTTTAAACATTTTTAACAAAAGTTAATGGAATGGCCTTAATTGAATAGATCTAAAACTTAGAGGATCGAAATGAATTCTGAAGAAACTTATTTGGGATGTGCTGAGGTATGCCCTTCTCGATCTCACCATTTATCAATTCCCTGTTTGCCCTTTTTTCCCATCTGGGTGGAATCCCATTCTGCCAAATTGAAAGTCGCCTGATGCCATTCTCTTTTTCGTATTTCTCTGTTCTGGTTCCCCGAGACGCTTCCTGCTTGTGTCATGAGATGTCGCTGGGTCTTTTGGCGCTTGTGTTTCTTTGCTCTGTTTCTTATTTTCTTTTCCCGTCCTTTTCTTTCGAACTGTCTTAATCTTCTTTGACTATGCGCCTAGAAGGATCCGCGCCCCTTGATGATTGCTGAGGATCCTGGCTACTTAGCCCCTTGCCGTGAGTTTCTTTTCCTTCTTGATGTTTCTTCGTTTGGGCTTCAAGCCTCCTGGGCCTTTTTATTCTTTCGTGGTCCCCTTGCACCTGCTTCTTTGGACTTAACTTGTTTTGTTTTTCCTTTTGGGCCTGGCTCACTCTTTTGGGCCTCCCTCACTATGATCCCTTTTAGACCTCAACAGAAGGTTTATTTCCTTTTCAAGAATCTAGTTCTAATGTCCAGTTAGTTGAATTTGATGATTCTGAGGCTACCTTATTACCATTGGATGGAGATAATTCTGAAGATAATAAATCTGATATTGAGAAGGGTGTAGCTGAAATCACTTTATATGCTTTATTGGGTAGTCCTTTACCTGGTACCATGAGAGTTAAGTGTAAGATTAATGGTCACTGGGTTACTATCTTAATTGACACGGGTAGCACACACAATTTCTTGGATACTGCCATCCTAGCTATTTTACAACTTTCATTAGACCCTACCTTAACATTTGAGGTGAAAGTGGCTAATGGTGCTACCATTCAGACTCAAGGTGTGTGCACCAATGTTAGAGTTTCAGTGCAAGGGCATGCTTTTGCAGTGGATTTGAATGTGTTGCCACTTGGTGATTGTGAATTGGTTTTAGGCACTCCATGGCTTAGAACCCTGGGTGTTATACAATGGGATTTTAGGGCTATGTTTATGAAGTTCCAACACTTGGGTGCCACAGTGACTTTGGTGGGTTTGCCCCCTACTAATCACTCTCTACAAGAAGGTGACCAATTTTTTAAAAAGCTTGTCAGAAAAGGCATTCTATTACAGATTGTGTCTTTGGGGTCTGCTACTTCATCTGCACAGCCATGTGACCCTTCTATTGAGCAGCTCTTATTTGAGTTTGCTTTAGTATTTGCTACCCCAACTAGTTTACCTCCTTGTAGAAGGTATGATCATCAAATTCTCTTGAAGGATGGTACTAACCCTATTTGTCAAAGACCCTATAGGTATCCACATTTTCAGAAAGCTGAGATTGAAAATATAGTTGCTGAATTGTTGGAGGTTAGTTCTATAAGACCTAGTCAAAGTCCATTTTCTTCCCCAGTGTTGTTGGTGAGGAAGGTAGATGGCTCCTAGAGAATGTGTGTGGATTATAGGGCTTTGAATCAAGCTACTATTATGGACAAATTTCCTATTCCAATGGTGGATGAATTGCTTGATGAGCTTGCTGGTTCCATCATCTTTTCTAAGTTGGACTTAAGGTTTGGCTATCACCAAATCAGGATGAGAAAGGAGGATGTTCATAAAATTGCTTTTAGGACACATGATGGACATTATGAGTTCTTGGTTATGCCCTTTGACTTGAGCGATGCTCCATCAACATTTCAGTCCATCTTTGGAGCCCCATCTTAAGCATCTCAGACTTGTATTGGAGTTGTTGTTGAAACACCAGTTGTTTGCTAAGAGAACCAAGTGTGTTTTGGATGTTCAGAGGTGGAGTATCTTGGTCACATCATTTATGGGAAGGGTGTGAGTACTGATTCTAAAAAAACTGTTGCCATGGTTTCTTGGCTTGTTCCTACATCTGTTAAAGCCTTGAAGGGTTTTCTGGGCTTAACAAGTTACTACAGGAAGTTCATAAGGCACTATGGACAAATTGTTACCCCTCTCACTACCCTTTTGAAGAAGAATTCCTTTGTGTGGACTCCTCAGGCTGAGGTTGCCTTCCAACAACTTAAGCTTGCAGTGAGTCAGCCCCTAGTTTTGGCCTTACCTGACTTTAATCTTCCTTTTACTATAGAATGTGATGCTTTTGGGTTGGGTTTAGGAGCTGTCCTGATGCAAAATCAGAGGCCTATTGCCTTTCATAGCCAAGTGATTTAGGGAAAAGCCTTACAACTATCCACTTATGAGAAGGAGTTGCTTGCTTTAGTCACTACTGTCCACAAATGAAGATCTTGTCTCTTGGGAAGACCTTTTATCATCAAAATAGACCAACAAAGTTTGAAATACATTCTAGAGCAAAGGATTGTTACTCCTGCTCAACAAAGCTTTTGGGGTATTTGTTTATGGTGGAATACAAGCAAGGAAGTGAGAATAAAGTGGCTGATGCTTTATCTAGGAGATCTGATTTAGTTGTTGTGGATCAGTCCATTACTAGTGTAGCACCTCCTTCTTCATTGTGTTTGATCTCCTTCCCTTGTCTCTCTTGGATTGATGAGCTTAAGGCAAGCTATCATTCTGATCCAACTATGCAGTCTTTGTTTCAGTAGTTGCAAGATGGTTCTACTAAGCCTAAGTTCTTTTCTTTGCATAATGGGTTGATCTTGTTTAAGGGCAGGGAGCATCTGAGCCCTTCTTTTGGATTGAAGCCTAAGGTTCTATAGTTGGTCCATGATAGTCTTGTGGGTGGCCATTTAGGATTTTTGAAGTCTTACCATAGATTGAAGCATGATTTTTATTGGGTTGGTATGAGGGCAGATTTGAACATTTGGTTTGGCCAACTAAAACTCTTTGCTAAGTTTGAAATGGTTTAAGCTTTCTTACCTTCAGGAAGAAGGACACAAACCTAGGATTTGGTCCCTCTTCCTGAGGGTAAGAAAGCTATAGGGCTTTGCCATTCTACCAAGTAATTGCTTCCAAAAAAATCATATTATTTCATATACTGTTTCAAGCTAAAGCCTTCTTCTCCTCCCCCTTCCAATTGCTTAACATGGTGGAAAAAGATCCTCTCCATTTGCTTTAAAATGGAGAGTCCATTTCATGATAAAGACTTGGTAGTTAACAAATGTAAAGATAAGCATAGTGTCATGTCATTTACCATATATAGCGTTATAGGAAGACGAACAGTCTACCACGAGGAAATTCACTTCCTTGGATATTTTTTATGGATATGCTCCCACCACTATAGGTAGTATAATAGTGCCCACAAGTTGCACTTTCATTCCTCCAAATCCCACCAAGGGTGAACATACTGGACGAAATTGATCTTGTCCAAGCCTTATTTGTTAGAAGGCGGGGTAATATAAAATGTCTGCCGAACTCCCATTATCCACCAACACCCTTCTAGTCGTATAATCTGCAATGAGCAAAGTGATGATGATCGCGTCGTCATGCGGGTGATGGACTCTTCCACCATCTTCGTCCGTGAATGTAATGGCTTGTTCGTCTGCCCCCCTCATCCTTGGAGTCAGACATTCTGAACCACCTTTAGGTACGTCTTCCTTGACTTTGAAGACTGCCCCGTTGAAGTTCCTCCTATAATAACTCTTATCTCTCCAAGTGTGGGTCATAATGGCTCTCTATCTTTCCTTTCAACTTCTCGTCTTTATGATCTCGTCCAACAAAATGTCTCAACTTTCCCTGTCTGATAAGATTCTTTATTTGCTGTTTTAAGTGATAGCGCTTGTCTATGTCATGCCCATGATCTCTATAGAAGTGGCAATATTTGTTCTTATTGCACTTATTGGGATCTCCATTCATCTTTTTTGGCCACTTCAAGGATGGGCCATCCTTGATTTGCATAAGCACCTAATCAATTGGCGCGTTCAGGGGCGTGTAATGCTGACTTCTTCCTAAAGACGATCCTACTTTCCTGTTATCTTGACTTTCTTCTCTCCCGTCTGGGCCTTCTTTGGACGAGGTCCTTGTTTAGGATGGCGTGGGAGGTTTGCTTCTATTCGTGTGGCTCTCTTCCTCTTCTTGGCAATGATTGCATCCTCTACATTCATGAAACTTTGGGCTGAATGGACGAGTTCAATCATGGTTTGTGGCTCTTGATCATAAAGCTTGTGAATAAATAAATCCAAACTGACTCCATTGTGGAAGGTTACCAATAGCAACTTGTCATCCATCTCATCTACCGTTAGGGCTTCCTTATTGAAGCGAGTGATGAAGGATTGCAAACTCTCATTTTCTCCTTGTTCTATAGTCAACAGGCTGGACGATGAGCATTTGTGCCTTTGTCCTCCGATAAAGTTGTTGACGAACAACTTACTCAACTCTTCAAAAGAACCAACAGTGTTCGAAGGTATCTTGTTAAACCACACTCGTGCTGGCCCCTTTATGGTGATTGGAAAAACTCTGCACATTATCTCATCTGGAACTCCTTAAAGGTGCATTTTAGTCTTGAAAGTTGCTATGTGATCACATAGGTCGCACGCTCCATCATACGAGTCCAAGGAAGGAATCTTAAACTTGGACAACAGAGGGTGACTAGTGATGGAAGCCATGAAAAAGGAATTAGTTCGATGAACTAAATCATCTATGTGATTCATCCTTCTCATATTCTCCCTCATCTCGTCCATGACCCTTCTCATTTGATCCATCTCCCTTTCCAAGTGTGACACCCTTTGTGAAGCAGTACCCCTTGAGTGGTTCTTGTGTTCAACATTTTCTCTTTCTCTAACTTCTTGACTCTAAACTTGCCCTTCCGTACATTGTTCTTGACGTTGCCTCCTTTGGTTGATTTCCTGAGTCAATTCTTGATTTTGACGGGTCAGCTCTACCATGGCGGCTGCCATGGACTGTATTTGTTGGATGGAAGATGGTTGCATGACTGGTGTTGACTAATAAAGGTGGTTGGGATGGCTGGAAGCATTCCCACTCTCCTGTTGGCTTGGACTAGTGGCCATTGACATTGTCCGGACCATACAGTCTTTTGTCTTAGGAAGATAAATTGCAAATCACAAATTTAAAGGATTCCCATAGACAGCGCTAACTGATGATGCAAAGAAAATCAATAGGCTGAATGCTCCGAACTTCAATAGGCTAGTGGTTGTTTGGAAGGCCTGAAAAGAAAAAGACACAAGATCAAAAGTGATGGAAGCCATGAAAAGGGAATCAGTTCGATGAACTAAATCATCTACGTGATTCATCCTTCTCATATTCTCCCTCATCTAGTCCATGACCCTTCTCATTTGATCCATCTCCCTTTCCAAGTGTGGCACCCTTTGTGAAGCAGTACTCCTTGAGTGGTTCTCGTGTTCAACATTTTCTCCTTCTCTAACTTCTTGACTCTAAGCTTGCCCTTCCATACATTGTTCATGACGTTGCCTCCTTTGGTTGATTTCCCTAGTCAGTTCTTGATTCTGACAAGTTAGCTCTACCATGGCAGCTGCCATGGACTGTATTTGTTGGATGGAAGATGGTTGCATGGCTGGTGTTGACTGATAGGCGTGGTTGGGATGGCTGGAAGCGTTCCCACTCTCTTGTTGGCCTGGACTAGTGGCCATTGACATTGTCCGGACCATACAGCCTTTTGTCTTAGGAAGATAAATTGCAAATCACAAATTTAAAGGATTCCCATAGACGGCGCCAATTGATGATGCAAAGAAAATTAATAGGTTGAATGCTCGGAACTTCAATAGGCTAGTGGTTGCTTGGAAGGCCTGAAAAGAAAAAGACACAAGATCAAAGGTGACCGAGGTGAACCGGCCAAGAACCCTCCAATGCTTAAGTTAGTTTTTCTCTCTATAACTCAAGAATTCTAACTTTTGGAGTAGTGGAAATTTACCTTCATTTGATGTGGATGAGTCCTTATATAATAAGTTTTGGAGTGGTTACTTGTTTAGTAACTTCCTCAACGTGTACGGAAGTTAGAAGATTCAGACTTAACTCCTACAGTTGCTATAGAAGTTAGAAAGTTCAATCTTATCTTCTACAACTGCCATTAGAAGTTAAGAACTTCCCTGATGGACGGCCTTCATACCCATGGATGACCTCCCCACGGTGGATTGGCCTTCCTATGTTGAGTTAACTTTCTTGGTCCTGGACGACTTTATGGACGAATTGGAGATGGTCCGATTTTTGGTTCACCATCAAATTTACTATTTTATTTTTAAAAACTAAAAAAATATTAATTTATGACCTTTTAAAACTTCAACATTTATAATATAATTTTTAAAATTATTAAATTAAATGTATTACATAGAGCGCTAATCGATATTGTAAGGGCACGTTTTGGTTCTTAAGCCCAAAAAGTAAAAGGATTAAGGCCCAAAGAGCCCAACACAAGGAATTTGTAGAGAGTGGACTGGAAACTAGATTTCAATAAGTTAGACAATAATCATAGTAAGTTGAAGATGACAAGAAAACAAAGATAAACAAGTTTTGTGCAAATAAAATCTTCCTCGGCAAAGTCCGACGAGAGTAGTTCTATATATCTCTCTTGAATTTGATTATAAGTCCAGTTCTTATTGCTACAGTATTTTTTTTTTTTATCTATTTTCAGATGATCCCTTTATAATAGGGTCTTTCTTCTTTATATTACCCTGTTTTGCTTCATCTCAGCCTTTCATGTGTAAATCAAGTTGCTGGTTTTGATTCTTATCCTATCAGCACCTTCCTGAAATCTTTGGGGATAGCTGTAAGGTTGAATATTACTGTTCAGGTATCACCTCCATATTAATATGGCTAGGGAGTTAGTTGCAGAACATTTAATGCAGTGGTAGCAACTTTCTCCAATATATTTCTCAGATTCCCTTTATCTTATTCCCTCCTGATATTTATCCTTACCAGTAGAATTGTCCAGAGTGTTGCTCTTGATGGCAAGTAAAATCTTCTAACTTCTACTCTGCTTAGCCAAGAATGCATTTCTCCTCAAACTACTTTCCCAAACCTTTATGACCAAAATCCCTCCATAATTTACTGATTTTTACGTCTTCGCCAATATCTAACTATTCTTGGACTGCTAAATGTCCTTGGGCAAGGCCCACGACCCAATATACACCATTGGGCTTTTCATCCCTACATATATATATTTTAAAAAGAAAAGAAAATCTCTTAAAATGAACTTTTAAACTTTTCTTTCTCGAGCAAATTAGAATTATTTATTTATTTATTTATTTATAAGAAATGAACTTTTTAACTTGATAGAAAATTGGAGGGATCTTATCCCAAAAAACAAAGAAGACAGTAAGAAATAAGTTTGTTGAATATTTTTAACTTTTTTACCTATAGTTCATTTGGAAGGAAAAAAAGAAAAAAGAAAAAAAAAAAAAGAAGCAGCATGGTGATTTGATTTGAGGTAATTTCGATGTTTGATTGCTGCAGTAAAAGGTGAACAAATAAGGAAATAGTCGAATGGTGGAAACGGCCTCAGCCAATGACTTGTATCCAAAAGCACAAGTGCCAAGCATAACAAAAATAAAAAACACGACTCTCTTCTATCTTTAATTCTTTATGTCCACTGACCCTCTCCCCAAAATCCCCCCATTGTTTCTAATTTCTTCACCATATCAGAGCTCTGATCCTCTGCTCCGCCATCCCCGTTGGAATTAAAATGGACGCATCCCCGCCGATCTTCCGCCTTCCACAGGACACTCTCCACCAGATCTTCTCTAATCTCCCGCTTCGGGAGATCATGATCTCCCGATCGGTATGCAAATTCTTTTACCAGATTCTGACCTCGCCTTGCTTCGTAGACCTCATCTCCACACAACCACCTCTCACCCTCCTTGCTCTCCGACCGCCTCACCACCACCATCACCACCACCACCACCACCACCGCCACGTTTCGTGCCCTCACGATCTCCATGTGTTCGACCCCAACCCCAACAACAACAAGTGGCTCAGATTCACCCTCGACTTCCTCCCCTTCCGGGCCCCACACCCGGTCGCGTCGTCTTTTGGACTCATCTACCTCTGGGCCGACTCGGCCGAGTCACCCGAGTCGACCAAGTCACTCGTGGTTTGCAACCCCTTGACTCGCGAGTTTCGTGTCCTCCCCCAGCTAGGCTCGGCATGGTCACGGCACGGCTCGGTCCTGGTTGACTCGGCCAACCAAGTCATGGTTCTGACGGAACTCGCAGCCCTGTATTTCTCCGGAACAGAGCAAAAATGGCTCAAATTTTCATCGAATTTACCTTCCAAACCACGAAGCCCGATTTTAGTTTCGGATTCCGTATACGCGCTCTGCGACGTGGGGTCTCCATGGAGAAGCCAATGGAAGCTATTCTCATGCACGATATCGAAGATGAAGAGTTGCCAGAGTTGGACTCGGCTCGAAAAGCACGAGTGGGGGGACGTGTTCGACATCCTAAAACGACCGCGTTTGGTGAGGGGCAGCGGGAAGAGAATCCTGATGATCGGGGGGCTAAAATCGTCATTCACTTTGAACGCGTCGTGCTCGACGATCCTGATACTGAGGTTGGATCTGGAGAGCCTGGAGTGGGACGAGGCTGGGAGAATGCCTGTGGAGATGTTCAAGTGTTTTCAAGAGTCTAGCAAGTTTAAGGTATTTGGTGGTGGTGATGATAAGGTCTTTTTCTCTGCCAAAAGGCTCCCCAAATTGGCCATGTGGGATCGGTCTCTCGGTAAAGGGGACTGGCGTTGGATTCACGACGTGCCGGGGACTGGAGATGGCCTTTGTCGCGGTTTCGTGTTGGAGGCTAGGCTCACTCCTTTGCTTCCGCCTCAGGTTCGTAGTGTTAATCAGTAAGAATTTTGTTATGCTATGTAATTGGCATATGAGATTTGCCCCTGTTGTGTTTGTACCATACCATAATTTACGAATTCCACTAATGGTTTTATCCTTGCTAATTGGACAGCAAGCTTGTTGTATACTTTTACATGATTGGGGTATTTGTTGTAAGGGAAATGTTAACAAATGTCCCGTGGGCGTGAACCATTTTATGAAAGTTTTTATGGAAAAAGTGAAAAAGTAATTAATGTTTTTACTGTTTTTTCAATTTTTCATAAAAGTGGCTTTCCTAAAATGACCCTTGATGTAATCCTTAGACTTTCACGTTAGATTAGTATTTAGTAGTGTTTCTTTATCATCTTTGGTGTATGTCATAGACTCTTGTCTATTACAGAATCGGTCTTGTGCTAAACTTGCTTTTCTGTGGTTTTTGTTTTGGGATTTTCAAATGTTTTTGCAGTTCCCATAAAAAATATAAAAAATAAAAAAGTATTTTCAGTGAATTTGGAAATTTTACTATACACTGAGACCTTTGTCAATGAGAGGATTCTCCTACAACTACATGCAATGTGCTAGTGGATTGTGAGATTTAGGACAATTTAATGAATTGGAGAATTTGATGGGCTTAAATGCTTCTTCTTCTTCTTCTTTTTTTTTTTTTTTTTTTTTTAATAATTGATTTTGTTTTTTTTTTTTTCCTGATTAAACTTGTGTTAAATTAAGAGTTGTTGTTGAAATTATACATATATGCTGCTCAAATCATTCAATTTGAAACAATTGAACTTCATATATCATTCAATGTGGATTGTTTGGAAATCAAATATTTGGAATTTGATTCCAGGGTGCTTAATGTGGATTGTTTGGTTGGAACAAAATTGTTGCTCCTTTGAGAACATGGAGAAGATGTTGGATGAGTTAAAGGTTTTAAGCCATCGTAGTCTTTTTGAGTGGTCTTGTTGTTGGGGTTTTACTGAGTCTTCGTCTCTTCTCGACTTTTTGTTTTCCCTCTCCTTCGTTTGGCTGTTTGTTTCTTCTGTTTCTTGTTGTTCATCATCATGAACAGCTTGTATTATTCATCTTTTACTTATTAATAATAGTTCTCTGATTACCTATAAAAAAAAAAATTTATTTTGTGCATTTTTAATATCACAACTCTTGTTGTTCAAAACATTAACTTCAACTGCCCCTGGTTGTTAAAATGTTTTCCTTGCATTCTAAAAACTTGTGTTATGGGATTAAGAATTAAAGCTATGATATTGCGTAAAATTAAGAATTGTTGGGTCGTGATTGAAATTATGCATACATGCTGCTCGAATGATTGAAATTGAACCAATTGAAGCTCAAATATCCTTTATAATCTTATAAATAGATGTGTTGGGTGTGTAAATTGTAATGCTATGTTAGTTGCCATTCTCATTCATTTCTTATTAAGACCGCATGTTGTCAGGTATACCAATAAATTCTATGCATTATTTTGTGCATTTCATTGTCACTGCTCTTCTTGTTCAAAACATTAACTTCAACTGTCCCTGGTAAAGGTGTTTTCCTTTCATTCTACAAACTTGTGTTATAGGTATAAGAAATAAAGCTACAAACTTGTGTTCAATTAAGAATTGTTGGGTCTTGATTGAAATTATACATATATGCTGCTCAAATCATTGAATTTGAACCAATTGAAGCTCAAATATGATGTATAATCTTATAAATAGAGGTGTTGGGTGGTAAATTGTAATGCTATGTCAGTTGCCATTCTCATTCATTTCTAGTTAAGACTGCGTGTTGTCAGGTATATATCATTCAATTCTAGGCATTATTTTGTGCATTTCAATTTCACCACTCTTCTTGTTCAAAACATTATCTTCAACTGTCCTTGGTTGTTAAAATGTTTTCCTTGCATTCTATGAACTTGTGTTTTACGTTTAAGAAATAAAGCTACCAACTTGTGTTATAGGTTTAGGAAATAAAGCTACACTCATTTGTTAAATTAAGAATTGTTGGGTCTTGATTGAAATTATACATATGTGCTGTTCAGATCATTGAATTTGAACCGTTTGAAGCTCGAATATCCTGTATAATCTTATAAATAAATGTGTTGGGGGTGTAAATTGTAAAGCTATGTCAGTTGCCATTCTCATTCATTTCTTATTAAGACCGCATTTTGTCATGTTTACCAATAAATTCTATGCATTATTCTGTGCATTTCAATGTCACCGCTCTTATTGTTCAAAACATTAACTTCAACTGTCCCTGGTTGTTGAAATGTTTTCCTTGCATTCTACAAACTTGTGTTATAGGTTTAAGAAATAAAGCTACGAAATTGTGTTAAATAAGTGTTGGGTCTTTATTGAAATTATACATAGATGCTGCTCAGATCATTGAATTTGAACTAATTGAAGCTCAAATATCCTCTATAATCTTATAACTTGACGTGTCGGGGGTGTAAATTGCAATGCTATGTCCGTTGCCATTCTTATTCATTTCTAATTTAGACCGAATGTTGTCAGGTATATCATTCAATTCTAGGCATTATTTTGTACATTTCAATCTCACCACTCTTCTTGTTCAAAACATTAACTTCAACTGTCCTTGGTGGATTGTTTTCCTTGCATTCTCTATACCCATAAAGAAATGTTATGTCCACAATATTTTCATAACAAATTTTATGTGGTAGGTTGTTACGGATTGTTATTGGTAGGGTAAAAAAGTAATTTTAGTAGTAGGGTCAAATTAGAACTAATAGTAACTAACCACCTATAATTTGTTGTGAAAATATTTTGTGCATAACACTTCTCTCCATGTGGTTCCTTTTGTTGTTTAGTTTTCTTGTGGCTTTGAACTTACGTGAAAAGAGAGGATTGGTTTTTTGGGCTTGGTCAGATCAGGGACTCCTGGCTGTTAAAATAATAGGCAATGTTGAAGACCACGTATCCTAACTGATGGGCACAATAAATATGCTCAGATTTTTTTATTAATTTTATGGGATTGTTTGAAAGTACCTAAGAATTCATCCTGTTTCTTTTTGGGAAAATGGTTGGAGATACTTCGGTGTTACTACAAACATTTTATAAAATGGAAAACTGCACAACCTCAATGTGATTTCTCCCTGAAAGGCTGAAACAAGAAACCCAGCTGAAATTTTGAGTGTAGTTCTTAACCCTTTTGGTATTATTAGATAATTTGAGGCTTAAGGTGACAACTTTAAATGAGTTTTTTTTTTTTTTTTTAAATATTTTTCAATATCAAGTAAATAATATTTAGTTAATGTTCTATAGTATATATATATATATTTTTTCTTAAATCCATATCCCTATTTTTGAATATAATTAATTCACTTTTCCCTAAAAAAAATGACTAATTCACTTTATGCCTTTATGGTGATTGGGTTAGATTTATATTAATTCATAATTTTTGGAAAAATACTAAAGTTAATACAAATTTTATTACCAAAAAACTTACAAAGTAATTGTCAATAATGTGACAATGAATTTGTTTGATAGCATCTTAACAAGTTAATAAATGATTATTTGAATTATTTCTTGTGATTTGTATTGTACAAAATTACTAATTTGTAAGACCTATGTAGTAAAATTTGTAGTAATTTTAGTATTATTTATTAATTATTTTGGTGTTCACGAGGAAAAATGCAGAACTTGGGTGTGTGTGTATATATATATTCTTTTTAAAAAACAAAAATAAAAAATCACTTATTGTCTCTCTCATTTGGGGGCTTTTCTATAGTAGGGGCCTAGCCATGGCCTAGGAAAATGTAATTGGTATCAAATTAATAACATTAGCTGAATTGGTACCTTTCCATGCACAAAGTGCTTGGGAGTCTAGGAAGGAAAAAATTCGAACTACGTGGTTAGTAACATATAGTAATTATTTCTCAAAAAAAAAAAAAATCTGGTAGTTACTTTTTGTTTTCGTCTTTATGGTTTGCATTAATATTGTTTTTTATCCCTAAACTAAGAAAAAAGTTTCACTTTCTATCCTTTAACTTAATAAAGACTATTTTTCATCCCTAAACAACTAAGAAGAGTGTTTGTTTGTTTTTTTTTTTTTTTTTGCTAAACTATTGGGAAAAAAAAAAGCTTTTCACAAAGTTTAGAAAATAAAAAATGAATTTTTAAAATTTAGGGATGAAAAACGAAATTTATGCAAATTTTATGGCAGGAAAAAAATATTTTAGCCTAAATTTTATAGTATTTCAAACATCACTCTTTACAAATTGATATGGCCGTATATGTGTCTAATGTCACACTTGCAAGTTAATTAACAATTAATTGTCATGTGATCCTTGAAATTTTTTAAGGGATGAGCTTAAGCTACATAATTTTTTAAAGCTTGGCTCATCTTTATTACAGAAAATTAAAAAGTTTAGGGACACATCCAATAAATATGTCAAATTGTTACACTGCCCCAAACCTAACCGTATGGGCCATAAACTTAAATAAGTCTGGCAAAAAGGGGGCCCAAATCAACTTCGTTGGACCATCAACGCGAAGTACTTTTATTATTATTATAATTTTCCTTTTTGCTGAGAAGCAGTTTAAAACTGAGATAATCATTTCTGAGAGGGGTCATGTTAATGGATGTTTTTAAAGCAATTGTTAATAAATTATAATAGGAAAGTTTTGACACAATTTTCATGAAAAATATAAAAAGTTGTCAAAAAAATTAATTGTTTTATTATTTTATCATAAAATATTTCTAAAAATAGTTTTTAAACCAATACTCGTATGGCATTTGTTAACATTTATCTTTCTGAAGTAATGAAAGTCTCCTAACAAAAATATGAGAGGGGGACAAAAAGGATGGAGGACAAAATTGAGGTCTTAGGTTTTACTTGGACACAATATCATGTGGAAGCTGCTCGGCTAAAAATTCATAACTTTTTTTGTAACTTATTTTGAGGTAGCAGATTGCATTTTGTTTCTTTTTGTTCATGTTCATCACTGCAAAGTTACCTACGATTTATTATGAAAATATTGTGTGCATAACACTTCTCTCCATGTGGTTCCTTTTGTTGTTTAGTTTTCTTGTGGCTTTGAACTTACGTGAAAAGAGAGGATTGGTTTTTTGGGCTTGGTCAGATCAGGGACTCCTGGCTGTTAAAATAATAGGCAATGTTGAAGACCACGTATCCTAACTGATGGGCACAATAAATATGCTCAGATTTTTTTATTAATTTTATGGGATTGTTTGAAAGTACCTAAGAATTCATCCTGTTTCTTTTTGGGAAAATGGTTGGAGATACTTCGGTGTTACTACAAACATTTTATAAAATGGAAAACTGCACAACCTCAATGTGATTTCTCCCTGAAAGGCTGAAACAAGAAACCCAGCTGAAATTTTGAGTGTAGTTCTTAACCCTTTTGGTATTATTAGATAATTTGAGGCTTAAGGTGACAACTTTAAATGAGTTTTTTTTTTTAAAAATATTTTTCAATATCAAGTAAATAATATTTAGTTAATGTTCTATAGTATAATTTTTTTTTCTTAAATCCATTATCCCTATTTTTGAATATAATTAATTCACTTTTCCCTAAAAAAAAATGACTAATTCACTTTATGCCTTAATGGTGATTGGGTTAGATTTATATTAATTCATAATTTTTGGAAAAATACTAAAGTTAATACGAATTTTATTACCAAAAAACTTACAAAGTAATTGTCAATAATGTGACAATGAATTTGTTTGATAGCATCTTAACAAGTTAATAAATGATTATTTGAATTATTTCTTGTGATTTGTATTGTACAAAATTACCAATTTGTAAGACCTATATAGTAAAATTTGTAGTATTTTTAGTATTATTTATTAATTATTTTGGTGTTGTTCACGAGGAAAAATGCATAACTTGGGTGTGTGTGTATATATATATTCTTTTTAAAAAATAAAAATAAAAAATCACTTATTGTCTCTCTCATTTGGGGGCTTTTCTTTAGTAGGGGCCTAGCCATGGCCTAGGAAAATGTAATTGGTATCAAATTAATAACATTAGCTGAATTTGTATCTCCCCATGCACAAAGTGCTTGGGAGTTTAGGGAGGAAAAGATTCGAACTACGTGGTTAGTAACATATTGTAATTATTTCTCAAAAAAAAAAAAAAAATCTTGTAGTTACTTTTTTGTTTTCGTCTTTATGGTTTGCATTAATATTGTTTTTTATCCCTAAACTAAGAAAAAAGTTTCACTTTCTATCCTTTAACTTAATAAAGACTATTTTTCATCCCTAAACTTTAGAAAATGAAAAATGAATTTTTAAAATTTAGGGATTAAAAACGAAATTTATGCAAATTTTATGGCAGAAAAAAAAATATTTTAGCCTAAATTTTATAGTATTTCAAACATCACTCGTTACAAATTGATATGGCTGTATATGTGTCTAATGTCACACTTGCAAGTTAATTAACAATTAATTGTCATGTGATCCTTGACATTTTTTAAGGGATGAGCTTAAGCTACATAATTTTTTAAAGTTTGGCTCATCTTTATTACAGAAAATCAATAAGTTTAGGGACACATCCAATAAATATGTCAAATTGTTACATTGTCCCAAACCTAACCGTATGGGCCATAAACTTAAATAAGTCTAGCAAAAAGGGGGCCCAAATCAACGCCATTGGACCATCAACGCGAAGTACTTTTATTATTATTATAATTTTCCTTTTTGCTGAGAAGCAGTTTAAAACTGAGATAATCATTTCTGAGAGAGGGTCATGTTGACGGATGTTTTTAAAGTAATTGTTAATAAATTATAATAAAAAATTTTTGACACAATTTTTATGAAAAATATAAAAAACTGTCAAAAAAATTAATTGTTTTATTATTTTATCATAAAATATTTCTAAAAATAATTTTTAAACCAATACTCGTATGGCATTTGTTAACATTTACCTTTCTGAAGTAATGAAAGTCTCCTAACAAAAATATGAGAGGGGGACAAAAAGGATGGAGGACAAAATTGAGGTCTTAGGTTTTACTTGGACACAATATCAAGTGGAAGCTGCTCGGCTAAAAATTCATAACTTTTTTTGTAACTTATTTTGATGTAGCAGATTGCATTTTGTTTCTTTTGGATCTCGATGTAGTTTGATGGTTGTCGGTGTAAATATTGTAATTTCTTTTTTCTTCTCCTCTGCACAGATTAAAATTGTTGCAAATGTATTAAATAAAAGAGAGCGAGGAAAAAAAGAAGAAGATAGTTGCTGAGTTAAAGGATTGGTTAAGTATCCGCGGGTTGAACACACACACACATATATATATATATATATATATATATATATACACAAAATAGCAGATTTTTGTTAAAGTTAATCTATTAAGAAAATAACTTAAACAAAAGTCAACCTGTGCTCTGAACATATTTAATTTGATGGGAAAAAAAGAAGAAGAAGACGAATACAAATCTGTAAGGTTGATAAGTAGAATAGGTAGGAGAAGGGAAATTGATGAAAAAATAAAAAGAAAAAGGAAAAAAAGAAGAAGTCAAATACATTCCTACAAAGCTGCAAGAAATACACCAAAAAAAAAAAACCAAAAAGAAAAATGAGGAGTTTACGTCAATTACATATATATATATATATATATATATATATATATATATTTTACTTTATACTCAAAAAGAGAAAAGTTAACGTTATATAAATTAGTATTTATTTTAAGTTTACGTTAATTAAAGTTAATGAATATTAGCTATTTTTTATTATTTTATCAAAAGAAAAAAATTTTAACTTTTAAATTTGATACTTTATTATTAGGAAAAAGATGGTGGAGGATGCATGTTTATCCCAAGAAAAAAGAAAAAGAAAAGGAGAAACGTAGGTTAAAAATAAGAGTGTAAATTGGATCCGGTCATGGTGTAAAAGCCATGTTTTTTGCCACCTAATGTACCCAATAATTAAATGCCACGTCATTCTCTTACTAAAATAAGAGTACAACTTACCACACATAATAACAACTAAATTATAATCTATTTCAAAATTAAAAATTAAAACCTCTTCCTTAGAACAAATAACACCGATTCAGCCACCACCAACAGCGAAGATGCTATCGTCACTACTGCCCGATTTACTCCCCCATGCACAATAACATCAAAAACAACATATTTGAAACAAAAATTTGGACATCGATCAAGGAAAATGGGTTTGGGAAGCGAAAATTGGTAGAGAATATCAATTCTGAAACTTCGAAAAAAGAAACCCAAGTAAACATAATCTTCAATATGACTTGGAACCCAAAACCATCATCAAGACCAAATTCATTTTTTAATGGACTAAAATTTATGCTAAAAAAATTCATTTAGTTAATCTGAAACATAATAAACGACAAACCCAGTAGCATAATTTCATTGAATTTTTACTAAAAAAATGGTTTTAAAAAAAAAAATTAATTTCTAAGCCACAAGACCGAGTATGAGATTTGCGAAGTATGCAATCTGAACCACAATTAAAGCCAACAACATAATTACTTTCTGACCAGTGGCGACTCCAGAAATTTTTCCCAAGGTGTTCCTAAAAATTTTTCCCGGGAATTCTTTTTTTTGGACACTTGGTTTTCTTATCAAATATTTGTCCATAATTATAGCAAAAGAATAAACAATAAACTATAAGTTCATTTGAAATATTAATAAAATTATTAATTATTGTTGTTTAGTTGTTTCATTAATTTGTTTGTCTTTTATAAACTATAATTTGTTATATTGTTATTTCATTAATTATAAAATTATTAATTATTGTTTAGTTTAACATAATTTAATTTGTTTGTTTTTTATAATGTATTGGTTAATTATATTGCTTTAATTATTGTTGTTTAGCCTAACAATAAACTATATTGCTTTAATTTATTTGTCATTAATTATATTACTTTAATTTGTTATATTGTTTAGCCCCATGTGCACATTACACTAAAAAAGCTGCTGATGTGCACATTACACATGTAACACATCCCATGTGCAGCACAAATGCACAATAATTAAAGCACTAAAGCAGTATAATGTGCAGCCCGGCCCCCCCATATGCCCATCTACCCCCACCCCACTCAACAAACAAGCACGCCTCATGCCTGATAAGTGATGCCCCCTGCCAATCAGAAAATTTCACAATCACACATTGCACTAAAAGACAATTAATATCTCACCAACACCAACACACTACACACACCAACACCAACAGATAAGATAAACTGATAAAAGCCAAATTCAAAAAGTCAAAAACAGACAAAATGACAAAACATTAATAAAGCTAGAGTTCGGCCAATCAAAAGAGAGAGAGAGAGAGACTGAGAGAGAGAAAATGAAATACTTTGAGGGAGGGAGCACCGGAGCAGCCGAGCAGGGAGGCCTGAAGGTTGAGGTAGTGACGAGGCGATGTTGCGATGAGCAATTTGCCGATCTCCGTCCTCCGATGAGGGTTAGCGACGAGCGACGACGACACGGAGGGGTGAGTGAGTGACAACGATGATCTGGACTAGACCGATCTCCGACGAGCGAACTGTGACTAATCTGATCTCCGTCTATTGGCTTGAGCTCAAGCGGCATTGCTCTGAGGGACTGAGTTTTGGTTTACTTTAGGCCTTTAGTGGTTTCCTTTTTTTTTTTTTTTTTTTTTTTTTGATAAAGCCTTTAGTGATTTCTGATTTAGACCTTTAGGGACTGAGGCGTTACTTTTTTTTTTTTTTTTGGCTTGAAAGTAGAACACATGTATATATATATATATATATATATATTTTAATTTGAGGGTGTTCCTAATACAGAGCAAATATAAAAAATTTAAAAAAAAATTTCAGGTTTTTTTTCAGGTCAGGGTGTTCCTAGGAACACCCTGAGTTGCACGTGGCGTCGCCATTGTTTCTGACCCACAAGAGTTTGCTCTTAAACTTCCTTTCTTGCTTTTAGTCCAAACTCTTCGATATCCCTCTTTTCTTAAGAAGTTTTGCTCTCTCAGGTGGCGTGTTCGGCACCATTTGATTTGTTGTTGATGTGGAGGGTGGGAAAATAGATCGGATGGTGGTGATGGTAGCATCTCCAATGGTGTGTAACGGCATCTATGGCTGGATCAGTGCAACCTTTTCTAAGGAGGAGATTCTGATTTTCATTTCTGAAATATGTTATAAATAAGTTGATATTGTGTGTGGTAAGTTGCATGGGTTGTTTAGTAAAATGCTGATATGGCATACAACTATTGGAAGTTGTAAACTAAAGCTTTTTTGCCACATCCTAACCAAATTTAAACTCTAAAAGATAAAATAGTTATTTTATTAAAAAAAAAAAACAAAGAAGAAATAGGGACGCTTAGGTGATGTTTGGTAACAATTTTTGTTTTCTATTTTCAAAAATTTGTTTTTGGGTATAAAGAAAAAACAATTTTCTTGTATTTTTTAAATGAGTAAATTGCAAAGTACACCCCTAAAGTTTGGGGTTGTTTGGATATTACACCCTAAAGTTTGAGAAATTTGATTTTACATCCTAAAGTTTTGTTCCGTTAGTAAAACTACACCCTCATTTAGTTTTGGCTGTTAAGTGACAAGTCATTATGCTGACTTTTTTTTTTAATGCCAAATCAGCCCTTAAACTACCCGTTTAGCCCAAAACTCAACACAGAATCTGGAATTTTATAAGATAATGTTTCACCATTTGAACTTATTCCCAAATCAAAACAACAAACCCACCCCTGAGTTTCTATTCTACTCATCGTGAACCCCACTAACCCAGCAGCCACAGTGACAGCGAGATGATCTGACAGTTAAGAAAAATATATAGGCAATCCACCATGTCTGTCTCGGCCATCAGATGAAGAATTATGGTCTAAATGGAAGAAGTATCAGTTGAAGATTAAAACTCCATAAAATAAGTAGCAGAAGTGCATGCAGAATATGGCTATGGGGAGAAACCAATGGAGCTGAAGATGGTGTGGCATTGAAAACGAGTTGGTCATCATCAAATTTACAGGCTTTGCATGTACTATTGTGGGTTTTCTTTCTTTCTTTATATGCTAGAGTTAGACGAATTCAAGTCCTAGTTTGGGAGAGTGATGCCTCTATATTTATATAAGCCCTTGCCATGCTGTTGGGCTCGTGGGGCACGATGAGTAGAAGAGAACCCTGGGATAGGTTTGATGTTTTGATTTGGGAATAGGCACATTTAAGATGGTGAAACGATATCTTATAAAGTTCCAGATTTTATGTTGAGTTTTGGGCTAAATAGGTTGTTTAAGGGCTAATTTGGCAAACAAACAAAAAAAAAAAAAAGAAGTTAGAATGATGACTTGTCACTTAACGGCCAAAACTAATTGAGAGTGTAGTTTTGCTAACGGAATCAAACTTTATGGTGTAAAATCAAAATTTTCAAACTTCAGGGTGTAAAATCTAAACAACCCCAAACTTCAAGGGTATACTTTGCAATTTACTTTTTTGAAATCAAAAACATGTTTGGTTAGTTGAAATTTAAAAAAAAAAAAAAAAAAAAAAAATTTTGAAGAAAAAAATAATGAAATATGTTGTAACTAGGATTTGAACTCTAGTGCTAACTCATTAAATCAGACGTACGTTTTTACTGACTTTTGAAAACTATAAACTGAAAATAACATTTTGCATGTTTTCAATTTCCTTAACAAATTGAGTTTTGAGAACAATTTTTGTTTTTTGTCCATTTTGGGTTGCCAAACAAGTTTTTTAATCTCAAAAATAGAAAATTGTTTTTGGAAACAGAAAATAAGGAGAAAAAACAGTTACCAAATATACCCTTATTGTTACTTTATCCAAAGAAGTTGATAAGAACAAATACTTTTTGTTTTTATCACTGTAATTTGGTGCAGTCACTTGACGTGACCACAAGTCCACGACTTCTAACCCCAATTTAAAAATGATTATAATTTGGTGCAATCATGGTTTTGAAGTCCAACTTTTATTATATAGTATATAGTATATGATGATATATTAGAGGTATTAAAGCTGTAGTGCTAGGTGGGTTATAGTTAGCTCAACTGGTAAAATCTCTAATGGCTGAATAAGAGATCTGAGATTCAATCCCCGCCTATGCCAAAAACCAATTGGTGTCTTGATCTGATAATAAAAATTTATCATCAGGAGCGGACACCATAGGTTGATGCTCTCCAAAAAAAAAAAAAAAAAAACTGTAGTGCTAGCCATCCTCACCTACATAATGAGTTGTTTCAAACTTCCCTTTAGATTTGTGCAACGATATTGAGAGTTTGATCTGAAAATTCTAGTGGGGTCAATGAGGAAATCTCAAGAAAATACATTGGATTAACATTGGAGGATCCATGCAGGCCAAAAAATGAAGGTGGTATGAGGTTCAAGGATTTGGTTGCTTTCAATGATACTCTATTAGCCAAGTAAGCTTGGAAACTTCTCCATAATAAAAACTACTTATTTTACCAAGTTTTCAAGACAAATTTTTCCTCCCATTGCTCAATTATGAACGCCTTAGATTTAATGACTAGTTCTTATATTTGGAGAAGCATTTTAAAGGGCAGAGATGTTTCGTAGAAAGGCTTAAGATGGTGAGTAGGAACTGGTGAATCTATTCAGATCTAGTCAGACCTGTATTTACCCTCCATTGATCAACCAAAAATGCTTTTTCCAATTGATGATGAATTTGTAGATGCTCAGGTTAGTACTTTAATCAATCTAGTCACTAAAAAATGGGATCTTAATATTTTGAACCATTTGTTTGATTCCCGAGATGTAGATTTGATTCAGTCTATCCCTCTATGTTGAAAACCTACTAAAGATAAACCTTTTTTGGCCTCACAACCAATCCGATCTATTCACTATGAAATTGGGGGTATAAGTTCTTGGCTTAAGATTAGTTTGTTGCAAATTCAGTACCATTAGCTGTAGGTCAAGAGGTTGGCTAGAAAATCTAGGGGATGGTTGTCCAAAATAAGGTGAGAAGTTTCCAATGGTGAGCAACCAAAAACTTTATTCCTGCTAAAACAAACCTCGTTCGAAGGAGAGTCATTTCAGAAGACTTGTGTGATCACTGTTGATAGGGGTATTTTAGACAGAGATTCAATACTCCTAGACACATCATACAAGGGAGCCAACGACGACCACGGGCTCGTTAGCTTCACGGTAACAAACGGAAGACCCAGAGCGACGGTAACACAAATGACGACCCTGCAATGACAACCCGACAGGCGCTTCTGTAAGCCAATGAGGGACCCTTGGACAGGGTGGAGAGGTCGACGGGTCCATTGTGGCTGGGCTTGATCCCCACAAATACCTATACATGGAAACATCTTGCGTAACACGTAAGACAAAGCCCATTACTTACCCATATCACTCTCATATGGAAAGGTATCCTAAAATCTCGAAAACTCTAAGTGCTAAACCCTCCCAGCAAAGAAAGATCCCTACTTTGAAGGGATTTCGATTCACCACTCACTACTATATAAGCACCAGACCCCCACTTTTATCAGGTACGCAAAAAATCCCTAACTCTCTCACTAAAGAGTTCATAAAGATTTCTCATTTGCTAACTTGACCTTCGAAGGGTTCTTGGCGAGTACCACACCGATGCCTTCTGTTGGTCCCTTTGTTCTTACTCCACAGGTACCCATTGGAGTGATTTGGAGCATACAACTCACTAACAATTTCAGCACATCATCAACTGTCAGTAATCCCCAGAAGATGTCATCCATGCACTATGGCAGTGCCCTCTCTCTCTCTCTCTCTCTCTCTCTCTCCAGTCTGGGACGCTAATCCATGTTGGAATTTTCGCTATTCCTCCCATTTCAATCGGTTTGGGGAGTTAGTGCAATATGTGATCAATACAAACAAGAACTTGGATCTATTTGGACCATTTGGTATCAAAAGAAACTCTTGAGATCAAGCAACAAAAAATATCCTATTAATCACGTCATTCCAGATGTGTTGGCTGCCTTGAATGGTTTCATTCAAACTATCCCCCCAAAACCTCCAGATTCAGTCATTCAAGTTCCTCAAAGGCTTAAGTGGAAATCCCCTTCAAGTTCATGCCTCATTATCAATTTTGATGGGGTCATATTAAAAGAAGAAAGTTCAGCTGGTATAGGTGTTGTAATCTGAGATGAAAAGGGACAAGTTATAGCTTCTATGGCCGAGAAGGTAGCCCTTCCTGGTTTTATTGCAGCTTGAAGCTTTGGCAACAGTTAAGGCTTTAACCTTCGCTCAAGAAATTGATCTATCTTCTATTATTCTTGAGGGAAATTTAGAGATAGTTATCAAAGAGTTGAAGAGCGAGGATGCTTTTTTTTTTTGCCTCTAATGGTCACTTGATTGAAGAGGCAAAATTTCAAGCAGAAACCTTTAATGTTTTTCTATTTTCACATATTAGGAGACAAAGAAATTTTTATTGTTCACAACATTACTAGATATGTATGTAATCTTAGCCGATATGACTGATCTTCTTTAATAAAATTGTAGCATTCTTCTTTAAAAATAAAAAATAAAAAATAAAAACTCATTTGAAATTGTTCAATCAGATCTAATTGATCTAATTATCTTCTAAAAAAAGGTTGATCTTATTTTTTGGCCGTTTCTAATAGCTGTGTTATGTAATTGGAAAATGATATTTTTTTCTTATTTTGATTTTTAAATATGCGGAGAATATGAGGTGTCAGAGAGGAAGTTCTTTATTTCATCTTTAATTCAAAAAGTATCGGCAACATTAGCCCACGAATGTTCACTGCAAGCCATTGAAAGAAAAAGATGTTGCTCATGAATTATATATTACTAGTTATGAACCTGTGAGATGCACGTGAAAGTTATTGTGTATGAAAGTTTAAACAATTCTTTGTTTCTTCCTCTTGTATATTAGGATTCCAATCTCAAAAATTCTTATCTTTGTTATGAAACATTAAATTACTAAATGAAAAATATTAATCAAACTTAAATTAAAATTAACAAAAACACAACCACCATAAACTTAAATTAAATCCAAACACAAACAAATGAAAAAAAAAAAAAAAAAAAAGGTCTCATATTAATACAAACAGAGCATAAAGAATTTTAAAAAATGGTCTCAAATTAATACAAACAAAGTATAAACTGGAAATTAAACTACTGCTTATTTTGATATAGTAAAATTGTAAACAACTTTTTTAGACATGTTTATTCCCGTAGCATCTCAAGTAATGACTTATTGGTTATACATATTTATGTCTTTATGGAAATAGCACACACCAAAACTGGTCTTGATCAGAATTCTAGAAACTAGAAGCAACCATCCCAGAGAATTTGGTTGTTAGGAAATAATTATTTCATACCAAGACTCTAATGGCAAACCAAACTGTGCATGGGCAATCTTTCAAAAATATAGGGTTTTAAGCTCCACAAAGTTCCACACAAAACCAAATTAAACAACATGAACTAAATTTTCAACCAACCTAGATAAATTAAGAGAGCAGTAAAAAGTTGCATGAAATTTGGAGTTGGAATAGAAAACTTAATAGGTCAGGTTAGATTAAAAAAAAAATGCTTTATTTCGTAAATTAACTTTAACTTTTTTTAATGAATAACTTTAACTTAAAAAAGCTGTGCCCTATATTGATTTTTATAAACTAATTATTTAGTCAACTTAGAAAGAAAGAAAAAAAAAAGCATGAACAATAAGTTTAAACTACTAAAGCAAATACGATGAGATAAAAAAAAAATAAAACAATTAAGCAAATCTCAAAACCAAAGACAAATACATTAATTTACAATAAGCAACACTATCATGTATATTTGATATTTATAACATTCTCACATTACTTAATAACATGGCATTGGCAATAGGAAATCTCCATTAAAAAAAAGAAAAAGAAATCAACTACACGGTAATATAATAATATAAAGGGTAAATTATAGAAAACTACCCTGAGATTTGAGGAAATACCAAACACATCCACAACTTGTAAAAAATGGCCAATTTAATCCATCAACACAAACGATGTTAACATCCACCGTTAATAACAACACAGCAAGAATTGAACAAAACTTTCTCCTGTTAATAACATCCACTCTCTCTCTCTTTGTTTCTATTTCCTAATCTCAGTCTCCCTCAACTTTCTTTTTCTTTATCCAAATCATTCTCTAAAATTTTCTCCCTTTTTCTTCTTAAAATAAACAACACAGCAATTCTTTTTTTGGTTCTTTTTTCTTCAAAATTTTTTTAATGAAAAAGGTGATTACTTTGCTACTTTCTGTTTGGTAACCGAGAAAATCAAAAGGAAAATCCATAGAAAAAGCCTCATCTCCTCCATGTAGTGTTTAGAAGCCAAGAAAACAAAAAGAAAAAGAAAAAGCTCCTTAAAAAACAAGCCCTTTTCTCCTCCACAAAGAAACCCAAGAAAACCCAATCCAATCACACCATCTAAGCTCCTAAATCCACCACAAAATCGCCATCGACCACCAAGCAAACATCAAAACTGTTGATACCCATGTCAACCAAACCCAAATCCAATCCCACCCCCGCAAGATCTCCACACCGAAATAGAGAGATGAGAAAGGAAGCAGATCCATCATCCATCATTAGCAAGATTTAGACAACCAAAGGCAAAGAAAACTAAGAGAGAAAGAGTGTTAAATGAGATTGTGAAAAAGAAAAGAGAGAGGAGTCAGATTTGGAAAAACAAAAATTGAGAGAGAAAGAGAGTATGGTGAGACTAAGAAAAAGAAAAGAGAGTAAGACTTTGTTATTAACGGTGGATGTTAACACCGTTTGTGTTGAAGGATTAGATTGACCATTTTTAACAAGTTGTGGATGTGTTTGGTATTTCCTCAAACCTCAGGATTGTTTTCTATAATTTACCCTAATATAAACCTATAAATGTAAAGAAATTGACAACCTCAAAGTTATTTACTATTTTTTTTTTTAATGACATTGGCAGACAACTACAAATGAAAATCAGTCAAAAGCAGTAAACTACTAAACTTGAAAAGTCTAGTTTAGTATCCACACAGTCACTCTTCAGCATGTTAAAGTCTAGTTTAGTCTTCACAAGGTTACTCTTCAATGATGGAGAACGAAGCTGACTCGGTCTTCCTTCCCTCCACGGACTTCAGCCAAATACAACATGTTAATCCCGATTTCGAAGATCAATACCGGATCCAAAAGTTTGAAGGAGATGGTCAGATCTGAGATTTGGGGGTAGTAGTTGATCGCATTTGAGAGATATGAGAAAGAGAGATTATCTGAGTTTTGGGTTTTAGGGGGAAGGAGATGGTAGTGTGAGAGATATGAGAAAGAGAGTTTTTTTTTTTTTTTTTTGTGTTTTCAGTTTTTTTTTTTCTCAGATGTATTGTGTGTTTTTTTTTTTTTTTTTTAGGTTTGAGTTTGAGTTGGATTTATTAGAGAGATAGAGTTTCACTCCTTGTTAAATTTCGATTAAACAAAAATAATTTTATTTTAAAAAATAATAATGATATGGCAAGCTCTAGATAGGTCAACAAAAAGTCAAGATTTCGGTTTTATATATACATATATTATTATTTATATCTAAATGTCTTGACCTATCTAATAAATATAAATTGTGATCACTGTCGGCAACCTGTCTTGGCTTTGTTTCATTTTTTTTTTTTTTTTTTTTTTAAGGAACGCAGGTTTTACCACAAAATCCAATTATTTCAAATTATCAAGACATCTGGATCTAGGTATTCCACGCAAGATCCTGTACGTCCCCAACCATCTTCAAGCTTATCTCCTTTTTGAGAATGGAGGCCTAATGTTTTCTATTATATAATTTGGTTTTAATATATATATATATATATATATTAATTATTAACCATTCATTTAAAAAAAAAAAAATTCTGGACCATTCATTTTAAGAAATGTTGTATAAAAAGAGTTGAAAAACTATCAAAAACAGTAATTTTTTTATTTTTTATAAAAAAGTCCCTATTTTTATATATTATTTATCTTAAAAAAAAAGAGCAGTGCTATATCATCGCACGTGAATCCGGGATGAGTAGGGTATCTCTACCTAGTGCAGTATAAGATTCCAAATGTTTGCACTGCACGTGGTCGATTCTATATGAATTATGATATCTGTCGGATCGCAATGCCCAACAGAATCTTCAACTTTTCCTTCCCTACCTACGCGCCTGGCATTTTCCACCTTCTAATTCATAATTGGGCCCATCTAATTACTCTCGTCGGCGATTCATTTTGATTGGTACGCAACGAAACTGTTTTTCTTTTTTGGATGGAAGAAAATTTGACTCATCAAGTTTGGCAACTTAAAATCATTCATCTTGCGTTGATTCATTCTTGGACTAATTTTTTTCGTGTAAAGAGAGGAATAGATTCTCAAATAAATAAATAATATTAATAGAGGAATATCAAGACGATTGGACGATATTAATTTGTCGTGTACAACTTCATTTGTAGTATTACTCTTTTCTTTTTAGGCTAAAATATTATTTTTATTTCTAAAATTTGCATGAATTTTGTTTTTTATTTTTAAACTTTTTAAAAATAGTTAAGAGAAATAATGCGTAGTTTGTAATTTAGGAAAAACAGTACAACTTCATTATATTTAAGGAGGAAAAATGCATTTCGCCTTCAATTATTAGTAAACTTAGTAAAAGTTATAAATGTCTATAAAAACGAATTTATAAATGATTAAAGGATAAAATTTTGCTATAAAATTGGTTATAACCTAAAACTACAACTTTATTAAATAAAATAAATATTACTAAAATATTTGAAAATCTAACCGTTAAATTGCATGTTCTTTATTCTCTTAATACACATGTCAAATTTTGTGTCAATCGGATATTATTTACTATACGATCTATGGCTTATATTTTATGTGTAATTTTAAATCACAAAAACTTGCAATTTAAACAATTTATGGATGCCATAACTATTAATCTTTAATTTTTTAGAAATTTTGCAAACATGAAGGGTATAAGAATAAGATGTAATCTAATACTGGATTTGTCTAAATTCACCTCCAATAAAAATGATATTAAGTAAGGTTGTAGCTAAACTTTTTTCATGATTAAATTATTTGCAAATGGTTTTTTTTTGCACCCCAAATGTTTAAAAAGTATTGAGTAAGGTTGTAGCTAAACTTTGTTTATGATTAAATTATTTGCAAATGGGTTTTTTTTACACCCCAAATGTTTAAAAGGTACTAATAGTGAAGATTATAATTTTTTTTCCCCTCATTTTCAAAAGAATCTATTCTAACTTTTAAAAAAGAGTAGACTATCTGCTACTCTTTTGAGAAAAAAGACCATCTAGTATACTTATTCTTTTTTGATCTAGTATTCTTATTCTTACTCTTATTCAGGTTGTTACTGTGAGGACGCAGGCCCAAATATGTATTGGGCCTTGGCCTTTGTCCGAGGAGGTACAGTGGTCTGAAAATAGATCAATAGTGAGGAAGAAGTAAAACTTTGAAATTTCACGAGCAAGCAATGACTGTAAAGGCTAGGAGAGGTAGGTCGAGAAGGAGTATCTCCTCGGCTAAACGAAAAAGGGGTTAGAAAGTGTGTTCTATCGTCCAGGATGACGTTCCAAGAAGTTCTATTGATAAGGATATGCATTGCAAATGTACAGGACAGATGGGAGCCAAGAAATATCTAAGAAAAATCTGCTACTACCGCATTGAATGCTCTGCAGCTAACTCTCTGGCTGTATTTATGTGGAGAAGACCCTTGAACAATGCTGCCTTGGTCGCCCCAACTCACAAAGGGCTTGTAAGGGTGTCTAATGAGACAAGCACTCAAGTAGTAGTTTAGACAATCGATAAGTGGAGGCCTAAGATCATTCAAAAGGAGATATATAATGTAAAAGACCCCTGAAGGAAAGGGGATCGAGAGAAAAAAAAAAAAAAAAAAAAAAAAAACATTGTAAGGATCAAGAACTAAACTTGTAATCCAATTTGAGAATTAATATATAAGAACTGATCTCCTTGGACCGTGTCGATGACAAATTTCTTAAGATTAAACTAGTCAATCTTCATTTTCTTGTCATCTGAATCCACTTTACCTGTTGTCCGATTCATTAAAACCCAGTTTTCTAATCCATTTTCTACAAATTCATTGTATTGGGCTTTTTGGGTCTATGTCTATTCATCCTTTGGGCTAGGGACTCAAATCTGGTCCTTACAGTTACGTTTAATAGAAGACAATGAAAGATGTTTCACATAATTTTCAATGTCATGTTAATAGGTCATTTAGGGCAATTATTAATAGATCATTTTAGGAAAATTTTGACACCATTTTTATGGGAAATAGAAAAAGATATCAAAATATTAATTTCTATTTTTCTTTTCTTATAAAAATTTTCATAAAATGATACACTAATATATACCCTCAGGGCATTTGTTAACCTTTCCATTTTTTTCAATATCAATTATTTACAAAATATTCTTATTTTTTAATAAGTGAAGAGTCACATAAAAATTTCACAACTCTTGATGTGACAAGTTGTTATTGATAAATAAAAAAATGATATTAATAATAGTAAGCCTAAATAACAATCAGTAGAAACCTGCCAACTTAATTGTTGTAACAATTATTGTGTTTATAGCACATAAAAAATTTGGTTGTAACCCAATGCTATAACTCTCACTAAAAAAATTAACAAGGATAAATATTTTTAAAATCTATCCATTAGATTTTATATTGTTTATGGGTAACCGAGGTTCTTGAGGAACAAAGGCACCTTGAGAGCACTTTAAGAAGTCAACCACTCTGGATGGATGAGCTCCAAAGGAAGTAGTAAAGCCATATCAGCAATGGAAAGAAGAAATATCTAGGAAGGTGATTGCCACCACCACATTAAATGCACTATAATAATTGAACTAGTCGCATTTATGGAGAAATGACACCTGAACAGTGTTCGGGCATGCAAGATTGAGGAAAAAGAGGAGAGAGAAAAAACACTTTGTGAACAGAAAAGCTTGATTAATATAAGAACACATTGTCCTCGGATTGGCCCGAGGAAGATATTTTGTTGAATTTGTGTGTCTAATTCTATCAGCCTGAACTTACGTGGTTTTGTAGTTTACTTATAAGATCCACTCTCTAACAAATATATTGTTTTAGGCTTATTGTGCCAACCTTCACTGTTCTTAGTGGGCTTGGGTCACAAATTCTAGTCCTTACATATATATATATATATATATATATATATATATATATATATATATATATTTGAGAAACAATCACACACACACACACACACAAGGGAGAGGGAAATGGGTTCTAACACAAAGACACACCACAATTCTTTTGAAAATGATTGTTTTCATCATTTTCAAAAGAATCTATTCTAACTTTAAAAAGGAAAAGACCATCCATTATTCTTTTTGAGAAAAAAATAATCTATTATTCTAATTATTTAGTAAAGTTTTGTGAGGGTCCCTTTTCGGACAATGTCCAGGCCCAAGTAAAAGCAATGACCTTGAGCTTTTTAGTTGTTGTTTCAAGGGACTGGGCTTGGTTCATCACAGCTAAATGAGCTAATTACAAACCAAGTGGTGCACAGAGCAAGAATCCTACAATGCATACATACTAGTAAGAAGAAATATATATGTATGGAATAGCAAGAAACAATAAAGAAGCAAAATAATAAAGAAAAACTCGAAATAAATGTTAGGGATCCTTAAAATTATGTAAGATATTTCATTACTTTTCTTAATTGTGAATTACAATGTGCTTACTAAGACATGTTACGAGGTTCAAATAAGCTCAAAAATTATAAATTTAGATGGCTCTCCAAGCCTTTAAGACTTGTAAAGTTTGAATTCCTTTGAATCCAAGTATATTTTACAATGGTTGTTTTTAGGATACCGAACGATATTTCTCTTTCTTTTACTACTTTCTTTGAGTTTTTTGATAGAGTTTTCTCAACGATTTTGTTTTGATTCTTTGTTGCTGAATGCCCCTTCATTGTTGAATGCTTCTCCTTTTATAGTGTCATCCTAGGGTTCCGTGGTACCGCTGATTCCCCTTCTTTGCTCCCCTAGGTACCAGAGCCCATGTTGCGCTAGCAACTTTAGTGGCTGGTCCCTTCCTTATTTCTTATAGTTTTCTTCTTTTGGTGCTTTTTTCCCAAAAGCCTCTTACTGACTTTTCGTTCTGAGGTGTCCCTAGAGAGCTGACTTCTAATCTCTCTTCCTTCAAGGCTTCTACACCTCATATTTTCAGATTCAGCTTTTTGGCTACCTTTTCTTTTGTCATTTTTCCCAAGTGAGCTGATTCTATCTCTGCTAGGTTGAAAGTTTCCCCAACTACTTCCCTTTGTGGTTCTTCATTTTGGGTTCCTCGAGGTACTGGCCCTTTGTTCATGAATTGTTAGTCCCTAAGCTCTCTGATTCCTTTCTACATCATTGGGTGGCTGATAAGGACGTATTTGTGCTCCATTCCTTGTGTTTTTGGGCATTCCTTTTGAGTTGTCTTAATCTCATCCTGGCTTTGCTGCATGTCTTAAGGACCTTGGGTTCCTGGCAGTCCCTGGATATCCCGACCCAGTTCTTATCACTGGACTCCCTTTTGATTTTCTGATTTTTGACAGGTTGGGCTTCTTCTTTTCTTCCCTTCGTTTCTAGGGCCTATCCCTTTATGGGTTTTGAGCTTAAATCTTTCTTAATGGATTTGGGCCTACCATCCTTTTTTTTCCTTGTTGTAAGCTTAAACTTTATTATTTTTTCCATGGAATTTAACTTACTGTGCCATTCTTGGGCCTTGGTACAATATTATAACTTTTTAGACCTCAACAAGTTGTTACGTTTAATAGAAGACAATGAAAGATGTTTCACATATTTTTCAATATAAATCATTTACAAAATATTTATCTTTTTTTTTAATAATTCAAGAGTTACATAAAAATTTCACAATATTTTATATGAAAAATTATTATTGGTAAATAAAAAAAATGATATCACTAATAGTAAGCCTATATAATAATTGGTAAAAACTTGTCAACTTAACTGTTTTAAAAATTATTGCATTTGTAGCTCTACTCTTATTTTTTTAGATTAAAAATATTTTGATCTAATTCTAAAATTTGTATAAATTTTTTTTTTCATCCCCTTAACTTTTTAAAGAGTTTTAATTTTTTTTTACTATTTAGAGAGTAAAAATAGAGACAATTTTTTTTTCCAAAGTTTAAAGATGAAAAAAAATTGAAGATTGATAAATAATAAGTATAATAGTTTCAATAGTTTAAGGATTAAAAATGAACTTTTTAAATTGTAGTAATGAAAAATGAAATTCATGTAAATTTTTTTGGAACAAAAAAATATTTTAGTTAATTTTTTTAATAAAAAAGTGTAGAGTCTTAACACGTGGCAAAAAGTGTGTAATGAAAAGTAGTAGTTCTTAGCTTAAAAATAAAATGGATAAAAAGTCTATTATAGGGTTGAGTTAAGCAATCCTGCTTCTTCTTTTTTTTTTTTTTTTTTTTTTTTTTTTTTTGTAGTTCCTATTTTCTACTTTAATAAATTCTTATTTCCCAAAAAAGAAAAAAGAAAAGCTTAAGGCTGTGTTTGGTTCGTGTAAAAGTATTTCCGGAAAATATTCTATTTTCCGGAAATGCTATTTTCCGGAAAGGAAAATGTTTTCATGTGTTTGGTTGCATTTCAAAAAATGTTTCGGAAAATATTTTCTGATGTTTGGTTGTGTTCTTGAAAATAGCATAGAAAACACATTTTCACATTTTCTCACATTTTCTTGGTTACCAAACGATTATATAATATCATTTATTCATCAAAACACAAACAAAACCCAGAAAAAAATCATCAAATCCGGACAAACGAAGGCGAGATCGCAATCGTGATCGGAGCGGTCGGCGCATCGCGATCGGCGGCGCGATGCGTCGATCGCGATTGCGATCGACGCGTTCGCGATCGCGATCGCGATCGACGCGTTCGCACGATCGCGATCTCTCCGATCGGCGCATTGCGATCGGCAGCGCGATGCGTCGATTGGAGAGATCGCGATAGCGCGAACGCGTCGATCGCGATCGCGATCGACGCATCGCGCCGCCGATCGCGATGCGCCGCCGATCGTTGGCTGTTGTGTTCATCGATTGTTTTTTTTTGTTCTTTCTCTCTCGCTCTCGTGTTGTGTTTTCTGTTTTTTCTGTCCCTCTCTCTGCGTTTTGCAAGCCACGGAAATGAATTGAAGTGAAAATGAAGGCAGAAATTCATTTCCGTGGTCAAAGTGAAAATTTCGGTCAACAGGAAATCAATTTCCGAAAAATAATATTTTCCGTGACAGCCAAACGCAGTGATTTTCCGGAAATTGATTTCTGGAATTGGTTTGAAGCCGATTCAAACGCACCCTAATACGTAAGGAAAACCGACTGGCGATATTTTATTTAACAAGTGGCGATATTTTAAGCTGGTAGTGCAGCAGACCCGCTATTGAATTTGAGTATTCACACCCGGTCTCGGGGAAGGTGTCCTGTGGGCCCTGTGGCCGTGTGAGAGAGAGAGAGATATACGTGCTCGCGCCTATAAATCAATTCCACTTAAGTCTTCCCCCTTGCAACTGTTTCTCTCTCTGAACGAGTCGGTTTCACCATTCTGGTACTCTCTCTCTCTCTCTCTTTTAATTTCATTATTTTTATTTTAAAAAAACTGTCATTTTTTATTTATAGATTTGAGGGTTGTAAAGACGAGAGAAGAAGGGCACGATGGTTAGGAGCGTAGAGAATGGAGGAGAGGCAGTGGAGATCTCGCCGGACCACTTCGATCCGACGGCTGTGGTCCCTGAGCCGCTGCCTAAGGTGGTGGAGTCCGACGGCGAATTAGTGAATGCGAAATCTAACGGCGACAGAGAGATCGTGTTGGGGCGAAACGTGCACACCACGTGCCTGGAGGTGACGGAGCCAGATGCCAATGACGATTTCACTGGCGATAAAGATGCCTTCATGGCTAGCATCCTTGCTCGCTATCGAAAGACCCTCCTCGAAAGGACCAAGCACCATTTAGGTAATTTGCTAATAAAAACATGGAATTTCTTGTTTTCTATTATAGAAAAATTGTCGCTTTTAATCAACAAAATTTGAATTCCTTATTCATTTTCCTACATTTTTATGCTAAGTTAGTTCTGGTGTTACTAAATCTAAGGCATTGTGTGTATTATGTATTACTTATTAGATTGAGAGAGAGCGAACAGCTGAAAACAATTGACGTGTATTGCATAGTCCGAACTTGGGTTCTCTATGGATCCTAACACCCGATTTATGTCTGGTTCTTACCTGAAATGCTATAATAATATTCTCTTGCGACAGGTTATCCGTATAATTTGGACTTCGACTATGGTGCTCTAGCGCAGTTGCAGCATTTCTCCATTAACAATCTAGGTGACCCTTTTATTGAGAGCAACTATGGTGTCCATTCAAGGCAGTTTGAAGTTGGCGTTTTAGATTGGTTTGCTCGTCTATGGGAAATAGAGAAGGATGAGTACTGGGGATACATCACAAATTGTGGTACAGAAGGCAATCTTCATGGGATTTTAGTTGGGTTAGTAATTTTCTTTCACATCACAAGAAATTCTCTTTTTGTCTGAGAATAGTGAAACTAAACATGGGTCAACTGTGCAGGAGGGAAGTGTTCCCAGATGGGATTTTGTATGCGTCACGGGAGACACATTATTCTGTTTTTAAAGCCGCACGAATGTATAGAATGGAGTGTGTGAAGGTTGACACTCTGGTCTCTGGTGAGATTGATTGTGCAGATTTTAAAGTTAAACTACTAGCTCATAAAGACAAACCAGCCATCATCAATGTTAATATAGGTCTCTCTCTCTCTCTCTCTCTCTCTCTCTAACTGCTTATCTTAGCACATGAGTTTCTCCTTCGTTGAACTGATTTGATGAATCTCTCATTGCAGGGACAACTGTCAAAGGAGCTGTTGATGACCTTGATCTCGTAATACAAACTCTTGAACAAAGTGGATTCACACATGATCGGTTCTACATTCATTGTGATGGAGCTTTATTTGGACTTATGATGCCTTTTGTCAAACGTGTAAGTATTCAATTTTCAACTCCTGTTGTTGAGGACAGGAAATTATCACCACATGCCTTTTACATTCATTGTAAATGCCCTGTGCATGTAGAAGGCATTTGGTTCTTCCTTCAAGATTTGAAGTTTATGAGGTGTGATTAAGTCCTAAGTATTTATCATGGTAATATTTTTAAAAATCTATCTTTCATATAAAAACTGGAGTAGATATAGTGGTAATGATGTCTTCAATAAATCCATTAAATGGATAAACCTGAGTTGTTCATGTTTAGGACTCATAATTAACAAGTGTAGAGAGTTTCTATGTTCCACTTTGTCAGTGAATCAAAGTTGAAAGCTTGTCCTAGATGGCTGTTGACTTTATGTTGCCTTTCCCTCGCGTTTCCTTCCTCATATTTAATTATAACCTTATTCAAATCTAGGCAAGTTTCCTTTGGCTCATTTTACTTGCTGGTGAACAGGCACCAAAGGTTAGTTTCAAGAAGCCCATTGGAAGTGTTAGTGTCTCTGGCCATAAGTTTGTTGGATGTCCAATGCCTTGTGGTGTTCAAATAACTAGGCTGGAGCACATCAATGCTCTGTCAAGGGACGTTGAGTACCTTGCTTCAAGGGATGCTACAATAATGGGAAGCCGCAATGGTCATGCTCCTATTTTCCTGTGGTACACCCTCAACAAAAAAGGTTACAAGGGATTCCAGAAAGAAGTCCAGAAATGCCTTAGAAATGCTCACTATTTGAAGGACCGCCTACTTGATGCTGGAATTAGTGCCATGCTAAATGAGCTCAGCAGCACAGTTGTGTTTGAACGACCTTGGGATGAGGAGTTCGTTCGCCGGTGGCAGTTAGCTTGCCAAGGAAATATCGCACATGTCGTGGTGATGCCCAATGTCACCATTGACAAGCTGGATGATTTTTTGAGTGAATTAGTTGAAAAACGCTCCACTTGGTATCAGGATGGAAAAGTTAAGCCCCCTTGTATTGCAGCAGAGGTGGGAAGTGAGAATTGTCTTTGTACTCTGCATAAGTGACTAGTCATTGGGGAGGAAGAATCGCCCTTGCACTCTCTACACGAGTGAATCATTGTTCTATTCAAAGCTTTCCATTTGGTTCTTGTTTTATCTTAAATAAAATGCTTGATTAAAGTAGAATGTAGGTCCCTTCCTGAGGATTCTTTTTCCTGCTTCAGTGTAGCATTGTAATGACTTAGCAAAAACAAAAAAGAATTTCGCTATATTTTTGAATCATGATTTAATTTAATTTAATTTTTTATTATTATTTTTGCTTTAGACGATTACATTGGATACACTAGTACACAACCATCTGCTAAACCAGCCAACAGGTAGATAGCTGATGAGCATCCTAAACAAGTAAAATAAATAAATGTTTTAAGGGCTTTCCCAAAAAGTACAAAAAGAATGTGAGAGCTGGCAGTGCATGGTAGTTTATTATATTTATACAAATTGATAAGTATTAGTTTTATTCTTTTGATAAATAAAAATATTGGATATATATATATATATATATATATATATATATATGGTTAATTGCAATTTGCCAGTGTCTTGTGGGCAATTTCCTGCAACAAAATACAAAAGCAGTTTAACAAGGTGGGATGTTATGTTAGTCATGGTACTTGGTAGTAAATAAGTTAAATCATTGGGGTGAATCCGTTTCGCAATGTTTTAAAACCTAAATTCCAGGCCAATATCAATCATTCTCACATTGCCCATGATTTTACAATATTACTCCTATATTGATATAAAAAATTAAAAAACCACAATCCAATTACCAGAGTGATCTCAAATATTTCTCTCTGATCCTGAGGCACTTGGATTACCTTAAAGAGCTATTATGTAGCTATGTTAAGTTTGACAGTCCCTTCAGGAGGAAGGGTCCATGAAATCCAATGTGATTGCTTAATGTGAGAATCGTGCATGTAATCGAAGTACAATAATAAAATTATGTAGCATGTTGAATGGTGGAATGCGTAAATTGTGTGATTGTGGTGTCCATTTGTTGGAAAATAAATTCATTTCTAGATATCCAAATCTTCCAAATGGAGGAAATAAACAGTAAAGGTCATGCAGAATAATGTTGATAGACATATTAAAACGACAGCATTCGAAGATGTTATTTGAAGAAAAAAATTGGTCTAAGTTACCTTAAGAAAAGAATTGGTGTAAGTTAGGTGGTTGCAATTGATGTCATTTCAATTGTGTCCAACTAGTGAAGAGGAGACTTAGAAAAGTCATATCTAAGGAAACACTGTAATTGGGGACAGGAATGAGAGAATAAGAGCATTCACATTGGAAATGCCATATGTCATATGTAGAAAAAATTTAGCATAAAGGCCTAAAAAACTCCCCACATCCAGACTTGTAAAAAGCAAGTATTGTAAAAAAATTTGCAATACTGCTACAATGTAATTATACCTTTAGAATTGCAATGTAGTACAATTGTAAAACCAAAAACAATATTTTATTCTCTCGTTCTGACTCTCACTTCCTCTCTTTGTCTCTCACAAGTCACAGCTCCTCCCTCCTCACTCCCTCTCTCACATCTCTCTCATTCAAAGCTTGCATCGATGCTAGGTTTTGGATTTTGGAGGTTGAATCGGCGTGGATCGGTAGGCTGGGTTTGGATCGGTGGGCTGGGATCTGTTGATGGTGGGTTTGGATCGATTGATTGGTCGGTTTGAATCAGTGGATCTGTTGATCGGTGGGTGGATTGGTTGGGTTGATCGTCAGTAGCTCCGGTGGTGATTTTTTTTAATAAGTTTGCTTTGGTGACGTTGCTTAGGGGTGTCCACGGGTTGGGCCGGGTCGGGTTTGTGCCTGAACTGGACCCGACCCGAAACTTTCGAGTGAGTCAAAATAGAACCCGAAATGCTAGTCAGATCGGCCAGTTCAGGCCGCGTCAGGTTTTCGGGTTCATCAATCGGTTTCAGTTTTTACCTTTGATGCTGTTATTTTGGCCGGATCCGTCGAGATCTGGCCAATATTTGGCCGGATCCATTGAGATCTGGCCAGATCACGACAAGATCTGTCCGGATCTTGTCAGATCTGGACTAGATCTCGACGAGATTTTGCCAGATCTCATCCAATCTAATGGGTTTCAAGTAAATTTTCGCCGGATAGCTTCAAATATCGCCGAATTTTGTATGTTTTCGTCGAAGAACCTTCGAATATCGCCGGAAGTTTCTGGGTTTATGATCGGGTCGGGTTGCTCGGGTTTTGGGAGAGGAAAACCGCCAACTGACCCGAAGGCGTCGGGTTTCGTGGGCGTTGACCCGCCACCGACCGTCGGAGTGTCAGTTTGGGCGATTTTCGGTTCAGGCTTGGGCAGGTTGGTCGGGTTGGTCGGGTATACGGGTTGGGTGGACAGTCCTAGCGTTGCTTTAGTTTTGGTTTGGTTTTGGTTTTGGTTTTTGTTTTCTCATCTACCCTTTCTCACTCTTTGACTCGCTGTTGGCTGAAGCAAGGTCCGATGAAGGTGTGGCGGTGATGGCGTTTGCTGATCAGTGATGGCGTTTCTCATGGCGATGATGGCATTTTTCTAGGTATTTTCGACGGCCTGGGTTTCAAATCGATGGCGTGGGTTTCTGATCGATGGCTTGGGTTTGCTGATCAGTGGCTTGGGTTTGCTAATTGGTGGCTTAGGGTTGCTGATCAGTGGCTTGTGGAGATCGGTGAGTCGGCGTGGTGGGTTTGAAGTGGTTTTTTCTCTTAGTGTGTTTCTGGCAATTTTCATGTGGTTGTTCTTGCTATGGTTTCTGGGTTTGGTGGTGGTGGCAATCAGCATGGATTGATGGTGGGTTTTTCTTCAATTTTTTGTTTTGGGATTGTTGTGATTTGCTGGGCAAAGGATTTGGGTTCGTGTTGTGGGTGATTGTTGCTGGGCAGAGGATGGGTAAGTGATTGTTACTGGGTGGAGGAGGTGGTTGGGGTTCGGGTTTGTTCATGGTGGAGAGAGAGACAGGGGAGGAAGGTATAGAGAAATTAGAGAGGAGATTATTTTTTTGGTTATATATTTTAGTGGATAATATATATTATTTTATTGAGTAAAATAGGAAAATAAAAGTTGGGATGTTGGGTGAATTGTAAATTGGTATTGTATAATTAATAAAGTAGCTTTTTGGGATGGTAAAATAGGATAAAATGAAATTTCCTGATGCGAATGCTCTAAGACTGATTTTTAATAATGCAACTATGTGCAGATTAGAAAATCATTAGATTCTCCTATACTATGATGACATGGTACTCCCTCTCCTTATATTTATAGTAGACTATATTATGATTTAAATTAGTTAATTTATTATGAATGTGAGAGGAGAGAACACCACATCACTATATTATTGGAGTACCTACAAGACTATAATTACTTATGAGAAAACTAGTCGGGATGATGCTTGTGATGTCCAAACAAAAGGTATAGAGACACTTAGCACACACTTTACCACAAGTTGTACACATTTCAAGTGGTAATTCGATTAATTTTCACAAGTATTGGTGGCAATTCTCACTCCTCACGTATAAGTGATGTAATCTAATTGGACATTAACAAATATGCAAGTGTTAAAGTGTGTGTCTATAAAAGAACTTGATATCCGATTCCAATTCTAAGATTTTTTATTTTTAATGGGAGGACTCGGACGGGGGAATTTATGTTGAACAAAAAATTGGAAAACTAGATGTGTTTTTCCAATTTTTCATATTCGAAAAACACTCCCACAGTTGTTTTCGAAAACCTGTTTCACATAGTGAAACGTGATAACAATTTTCGAAAAACGATATTTAAAAAACAAGAGCCAAACAAAAATAGCGTGACACAAAAATAACATAAGGACTGTTACGCATGACTGACAACTTTCATTTATGAATTCATCTTATGATATATATTTTTGACTAAAATGTAAAACTGACCCTCTAAATTTCACCTCTTATCATTTCAGTCCTCTAAGTTTGAGTTTTGTCATTTTAGTCCTATAAATTTCAAGTATAGTCAATTCAATCCTCCGTTAGTTTTCTGTTAAATGTTGCCATTAACTTACCAAAACGAAAGCGATTTCTGATTTTTTTTTTTTTAATTTCAAAAAACTGATATATGTTATTTTAAATTATATATATAAAAAAATAAAAAATAAAAAATACTAAAGGGCTCTAGGGGAATGCCGTCGTTCCCCTGGCCCACCGAAAATATAAAAAAGGGATAATTACAGTAAACCCACCTGAGGTTTGGCCCGTTTACACGTTACCTACCCGTGGTTCAAAACTTATCACTTTGCCCACCTGAAGTTAGTTCTGTTAGCCTTCCGTAACCCACCTCTCCATTTGCCGTTAGAAAAACACCCTTTTATTAAAAATAGAACATAACATGGATCAAACACGAACCATCAAATCTTTTCCTCACAAACACAAGAACACAACATTTGTAAATATAGTTCAAAATTTTCAGTTACACACATCCAAAACCAATTAAATCCTCTAAATCCATACCAAAATCCCTCACATTTTTCAAACCCAAACTGTAATAAAAAAAGTTTTAGAACCCAATCATAGATTAAACAGAAAATAGAAACAAACCAAAGAGAGAAAAACAGCACCATTGTTCATCTCTCCTCTAAAAACAAAAAATAACAGAGAAAACTCAAACAAACAAGATCAAAGAGGGGGTTTTGTAGCTTGGGTTCAAGAACACACTTACTCTTGGTATGAACAATCTTGAGCCAATCAATCCGAATAAAATTTTCATATTCGCACAAATCTTAAAAAATATTTACAAAAATCCTACACTTGAAAGTGTTGTACTCTAATTTCACAAAAATCCTTTCAGTCATTCACAAAAATCATACACAACTTCGTTCTCTCTCAAATCTCAAACCAAAACCAAAGCAAACCCCTCTTCAAAACCCAGACCCACTACACCCACAGCAAAGAAAATAAGATAGCAAAGAGAGAGAGGCGGATCGAAGTCACAGTCGCTGGAGATGGAACCGTCTGAGCCGATGCAGTCGCTGGAGATGAAGTGAACCAAGACACCCATGACCTCTTCGAAGTCACTCTCGAGTCCAACCATATCTAGACCCTCGTCACCCATACTCCCTAAATGGTCGACTCTTGGCTCTCCGACATCTACCGCATCCACCGCCGCCGTCTCCACCGCCTCATTGTCGGCCTCGACGTCGAGTGGCGACCCAGTTTCAACCACAACATCGAAAACCCAGTTGCCACTCTCCAACTTTGCGTGGGTCGACGCTACCTCATCTTCCAACTCATCTACGCCACTCACTTCCCCAACTCGCTCATCGAGTTTCTCAGCGACGAGGATTTCACTTTTGTTAGAGTTGGGGTTGAGAGTGATGTGGAGAAACTGTTGGATGATTATGATTTGAAAGTTGGGAATGTGGTTGACCTTTGTGGACTCGCTGTGGACTGGTTGGGGAACAGGGATTTGAAGAACGCTGGGTTGAACGGTTTGGCTCGAGCTGTGCTGGGACTCAAGGTACATAAGCCGAGGCATGTAACTTTGAGTAGCTGGAGGTCCACGGAGGTTGAGAGATGAGAGAGAGAGAGATGACACGGTTGTTGTTGCATAGAGACACAAAACCCCATATTCCAAGCTCTTTAGAAAAAATTCAAACCCTAACTCTTTGATTCATGCTATGTTGTGTTTTGGTTGTAAAAGTTGTTTTCTAACGGAAAAGCCAAAGGTGGGTAACGGATGGGTAACGAATTGAAGTTCAGGTGGGCAAAGTGATAAGTTTTGAACTACGGGTAGGTAACGTGTAAACGGGCCAAACCTCAGGTGGGTTTACTGTAATTATCCCTATAAAAAATCATCCCACCCCCACAGTGAATTGTCCATACTTTATGGTTGAAATCAATGCCCAGTTTTCACAAATTTCAATTTTGATCTATTTTTAGGCCCTAAAATATAGCAGCAATATCCTTTCCCAAGAAAATTAATTTGCAGCATAGTGCTTACGGAGACAGCTAGCATCTTCAATTGATACATTGATAATAATCCTAACTAAAAGAAGGAACAGCAAAGCAATACAAAAGAAAGAAGAGTCGGTGGAATGTTGACTCAGCAGAGCAGCAAGAAAATTACAAAGGAAGATAACAGATACAAAATAACATATGCAAAACTGAGTTTTATTCTTTAGAGGCTGGATTTTCTTGTCTATTCCTATGGCTTGGATGGCCTGCACATTAGTGCTCTCTTCTCCCTCTCAGTCTCTCTTTCTCTCTTTCCCCCTCCGTCCCTTAAATTTCTCAGGTCAAGGGCTACTAGGGTACGGTGGGGGTGGAGATGATTTTTTATATTCAGTGGGCTAGGGGAACAACGTCGTTCCTTGAGCCCTTTAGTTTTTTTTTTTTTTTTTTTTTTTTTTTTTTTTTTTAGTGTTTTGAAAAAAAAAAAAAAAAAAAAACCAAAACGGTGTCGTTTTGGTAAGTTAACGGCAACACTTAACAGAAGACTAACGGAAGACTGAATTGATTATACTTGAAACTTAAAGGATTGAAATGACAAAAGTTAAACTTAGAGAACTAAAATGACAAAAGATGAAACTTAGAGGATCAGTTTTGCATTTTGACCTATATTTTTCTATTAACCTTTTCTAGGCGAGCAACTCGTTTTGTTTTTGTGGCTGTTGGTTCAATACCATCTTTTCATTCCATCAAAAAGTCAGCTACAATCTCAAGCATCCAGAACCTTGAATTAGTCTTGTTCACCAGTTTTCTATCATCTTTTCATCTAACAAATAACATGTAAGAATTTACAATAAAAAAATAAAAAATAAAAAGGAAGAAAAAAGAACCTACTGAACAACCAGTAACAACCCAAAATTCCCATCCAAAATCTCACAGTACACGATGATGCAGCTGAGATGGAGATCAAGTGGTGCTCGAGTGGTATAGGTGGGATTTGAATTCCAAATTTCTCGTTCGATAATAAGAGACTTTATCAATTGAGTTAATTAAAACCCATTAAATATTTTAAACTTTAAGGGTATAATCAAAATTGCATCTACTAAATTGCAATTTAATCTTAAAAAATAAATGTAACACGTGGGCCAAGTCTCCTAATGGCGACCATCTCAGGCACTTTTATGTCTGGGTCAATTTATTACATTTCCATGGATGATTGAAGAACTAATGACTAAAAAAAAAAAAAAAAACTAATTGTTTAAGAAAAACGCGGATTTATTTATTTTTTTAATTCAAAAAAAAAATGAAAAACATGTTTGCTTTAGGCATAAACATATTGGGTCGTAGAACTAGAATCTATTAAAATCTAGGAAGCACGGCCATGGTAAAATGGGCTATGTGTCCATGTTGGACACATTTCAGTCCTATCAGACATGGCTATTTGTGTGTTTGACCAAAAAATAATAATAATTTTTTGAAATTATTTTACAAACTTTTAAGTTTAATATTTTTTAATTGTTAAAAATGATCATATTTGGTTTTTTTTTTTTTTTTTTTTTTTTTTTTTTACAAGATGGAAATTCTATTCAAGTCTAATCTAAGTGTATATGCGTGTAAAGCTCCCTCCTAGAAACTTGAATTTTGACCTTTATCCCCCACACCCCACAAGTATTTATACTTGAGTAGTGATCATCACACTAGGATGTGTTGTGGTCAAATTTGGCATGGTTATTAATAATTGATGGTCCTGTTAGTATTTAATGGGTTGGACACTTGGGATTTTTAAAAAAATATATAAATTGTATTCTAAACATTATTTAATAGCTATAAATTTACTTTATTATTTATTATTGTTCTTAAATTGTTACATGTTTAATCATATATGAAATATAAATGTGCTTGAAAATATATAAGTAATATAAAAATAACAATATATTTAATAATTAATTAATATACCTATCTCTGCCATGTTATATTTTAATTTTTTGTACCATCCATACATCTATCCGTGCTTCCGTGATTTAATCAAATCCACTAAAAAGTAAATATGCTTCTTTTTTTCTTTTTAGTTTTTCGCATATCCTTATCATTTAATCTGACATTTCTTTCAGCTTCATCATTCGCAATTTGAAATGAAAAGTATGAGCGCTGGCTCTATTCCATACCATTTATCTGTACTGTCATGATTTCTCATTCATTACAACTGTAATGGAATGTTTCGAAGTATCTTATTGCAGCTAATATAGGGGTATACGACACTTGTACATGATTGATGTCTAGTGCCATGGAGGAATTGGCAACTAATCTATTGGCATGTTATTTCTAGACAGGACAGTTGATTTTACTATAAGATAGCGGTGGTCTTCTGTTACATCCTTCTCTATCTCCTTATCTTGTTTATATTCCACTTCTTTGGGTTCTCCTGTTTTTATGCCTTAGGATTTCCTGCAGCAGAAATGCTTTACAGTGACTCAACTACAATCGGATACTTTTTTTTGGCATCCGTACAAGTTTTGGCTGGACTGAGTCATCCTTCTCCAGAGCTCTCCACCTGTGATATAAGAGATCATAATTTCGGATTCAGATCCTCTAGATTTCTTAGGGTACTATATCAAACAGATTTCCCTAAATTTTAACCATTCTTTAATGATTTAATGGTCTAAATTCTGCCATGTCAGCATTCCACTAACAATAATCTTAATTATTTTGTTTGCAACATTATTTTATTATTTTATGAATATTGTGAGTGGAATGCTAACATGGCAGAATCTTGACTATTAAATCATTAAAGAGTGGTTAGGATTTAAGGAAATTTACTGGTAGAGCACCTTAGGAAATCTAGAAGATCTGAATCCCATAATTTCAGAAAAAGAATTCTAGTTCTGCAAAATTTGAGGTAACGGTTACTGTTAAGTGATACGAGTATTTCAACTGCTAAAAAACCGATTCAAATAATTTTTCAGTAATTCTAGTTCTTCTTTTTCTGAGGCCAAGAGCCTTGTATCTTAGTGACATTGTCCAGTTCTCTCATAAAAAAGAACTCGAGTTCAAATCCGACCTCCCCCACTTATATATATTATAAGCAATAAAAATCCAACAATTTATATTTACTGTATAATCTGTACATCTTACTTGTATCTGCAGACAAGGTAATGAATGAAAATGGATATTTCGAGTTTGGCCAGGTTGATTCCAGGGCACATTCGTGGTCCGCTACCAAAACCAAGAAAGCTGAAAGGCTTTAGGGGTTCCTGCATTTGATTGAAAAATTATTTCCAAGTATGAAATCTGCAGGGTCGTGGTGGATGGAAACAACATCCAGATTAACTGATCAAACTTTCTTGATTTTATATCCTGTAAATTCAAAATGAAAAAAAAAACATTATAATTAAATCATATTTCTGTTAGCTTATATTTGGAGAGGCTATCCAATTTATGGAGTCATACCATCAATCTCAAAATCCTGGGCTGCTTTTCTTGAAAACCAAGGCAATATTGTGGCTCTCCGGAGAGTTTCACTAATCACCTGAATTTGAATGAAGGACAAAAGAATTCAGAACTTGTAAGCTGTTAACAATATATATATATATATATATATATATATATATTTATGTTAAAGATAATAATGATCATTGTGCTACTCACTTTGGCGGTGTAAGGCATCTTGTTAAGTTCAGACCATGTGAGATATTCTCCATCCTTTCTGTTTGCTTGAATTTGTCTGTGCTCCTGCATATCCACCGTACAAATTAAATTCAATGTCTAAAGCTGAAGAAATTAAAACTTCTGGTTATGAGCTGTCGAAGTTAGAATACTCTGAGTTGTTCGAGAACATCTGGATTTTCTCCAAGGAATTTCATGAGCCATGTGAGTGCAGCAGTTGTGGTGTCATGACCAGCAACTAGCAGAGTTAGTATATTGTCTTTCAACTGTGTATCAGTGAGTTTATTTTCATCATCTCCTCCTCCATCTGCAGCCTTGCTATGTTTCATTATCAGGGACTCTAAGAAATCTTGTTGAAAGCCTTCTCCATTTCTTCTCTTGGAAATTATGGAGTCTAACATGGCATACATCCTTTCCCGAGCCTGGTGAAACAGACGAAACGTTGTATTAGACAAAACTTAGAACTTTTATCCCCTTACATTTGAAGCTGCAGAACTTCTGATGCATGGTTTCAGGCATGAATTTGATTGTCATTAAAATGCAAGAATGAGTTTCTAAAGAAGCTCCCTGTCAACAATTTGGTATTGTAATGAATTGTTACCTGAATGCCACGATAAAAAGCTATTCCAGGAATTTTAAATGGCAAAGATGCAAACGAAGAAGAAATGATTTTGAAATTGGACCGAAACTTTTCCTGCTCCTCTCCAATGGGCTCTAAGCTCATTATCATATTTCCAATCACTTTGAGAGTGAACTGCAATATTCAAAGATTTATTTATTTTTCCAGAAACAGCATTAAGACTAGGCAATATTATGTTCTTTTGACTAAATAACCAAAACTCAACTGTAGAAGCCTCTTCAAGAACAAAGGCTGTTCTTTCAGGCCATTGATCCAATGTTTGAATTGCCAGCATATTGATAAACTGAAAATAGTTTTTCAGACCATCAAGTGATAGGGGCTCAGCAATCAGCCGTCTAAGCCGTTTGTGCATTTCTCCAGTGGTTTGAAGCAAACTGGTTGGGCCTAACACTTGCTTGCCTGTATAGAAGAGGTTCAAGCTTGCCATCCCATCTGTTCCTGTTAATAAGATCTTGCTTGCTTCTCTCCCTGTCATAAACACAGTGAATCTACCCAAGACACTTGACTTACACACCTTTCCATACCTAGAAGATAAAAACCACCAATAGAAACAGTAAAAGTGATTATTTTTTGTAAATTGTGGCACTTGTATATTACCTTTTACATTAAAAATTTGATGGATTAGTTACCTTTGTTGCCTCTTTTTCATGAAGTTGTAAATACCAGATGGGCTTGAAAAGTCAGAAAGAAACGAGAAGCTTTCACCTACAATAGGCCAACCCATGGAACCTGGGATTTGCTCCATTTCTTTTGGCGAAGCCTGTGATTTCAGCAAGAAGAAAGCTGAAAGCACGAACATCGACAGGAGCACTACAGTTAGCAACATGCTTAAGTCCATTGCCAATGAGTGACAGCAGACGGCACCAAATCTAAAGGAAACCAAAGATCGCTCTATATGTATCAAATGATTAGCTCCGATGTATATATTCTTCAGTGTGTTGTTACATTCTTATAGGCCACATGGTTGTGTCAGGACACTTTGTGTTGTTTTATAACTTAAGGCAGCAGGACAGCAATTAATTTGTACCTATTTAAAATCCTGACAATGGAAAATGGTGCTACAAATTATACTGCACTGACGTGAAAATGAATATAATTGGTAGGGTCAGAATAATTATTTTTTTTTTAAAAAAATTGTGATAATAATTTTTGTAAGTTTTAATTAATTTAATTGGTAAAATCTTTTATTGTTGGATAAAAGATTTAAAGTTTAAATCTCGTCTATATCAAAAATCTATTAATATCTTAACTTAATGATAAAAACAATTATTATGAAATAGACCTTTATAGATTATAGATTGAAATTCAATATTATTGAATAAAATTTGTAGAGTACCCAGTATCACCCACTAACAATTACTTTGTAATTAACTAGATCCTCCCACAAGTGAGTAACGAGTCCATACATTACAGGTTATGCCTTTGTGCGTGTTTTATCATTTTCTTCAGATGGTATCCAAGGGAAGCTAGTTCTTCTTGTTTATTTCGTCAAATGCTTAATATTTTAAATTATAAATTTCAATTCTTGTTGCCAAGTTAGTGCCTTAGAGCACTCACAGCAGTGATGCTAAAAAGCTATATTGGTATATTTTAGCTCTTCATATACAAAAAACAAGCCCCAGCAGTGGAGCTATAGTTATTTTTTTTTAGCTGATTCGCTACAGTGCACATCTATCTATAGATGTGCACTGTAGCTGTGAGCAAAAAAAAAATATAATTTTTTATTCTGCCGGCTCCTTTTTTTATTCATTCTTTATCACCGTCCCTCTCTCATCTCTCTCTGAACTCATCACTCTCTCATTCACTCTCTGAACTCATCTCTCTCATTCACTCTCCGGTCTTTCAAGCTCGTCAACGTCGCCGACCAATGAAGCTCGACTCATCCTCATCTCTGAACTCATCTCTCTCATTCACTCTCCAGTCTCTCAAGCTCATCAGCGTCGCCGACCCATGAAGCTCGACTCATCCTCATCTCTGAACTCATCTCTCTCATTCACTCTCCAGTCTCTCAAGCTCGTCAATGTCGACTCGTCCACCTCAAGCTCACTCCGGTACAACTTGCTTTTTTTTTTTTTTTTTCATTTTATCAAATCCGGTCTCATTCACTCTCTCTATTTCACTGTCAGCTCTCATCTCAAGCCTCTCAAGCTCACTTTCTCAACGTCGCCGACCCGACCATCGTCAACGTCGCCGCCATCGTCAAGTTCAGACCCACGCCGCCGATCTGCCTCGACGCACTTCTCTTCCGCCGATCCACTTCAGGTCAGTCTCTGTCTTCTTCATGTGGATGCTTTGGGTTTTTTATTTGGGTATACTCTTCCGCCGATCCACTTTAGGTTTTTGATTTGGATCCACTTCATGTGGATGTCTCTGTTTTTTATTTTTGATATATGATTTTTTATTGTTGTTCTGGATTATTGGCTTGGTGATTTTGGTAGATTGATGATGATTATGGTTTGGTAAGTGTGAGTGATGATGATGATGTTTAATGTTCTTAATGGATGAATACGGTAGTTTCTCATTGATGATGATGATGATTATGGATTTTGTGATATTGTGTGCTCTGATTTGGGTGGATTTTGTTGGATATGTTCTGTTGCACAAAACTAGAAACAGAGCACACATTTCTTGTGGTCATTTTAATGAGAAATTGTTAGTTTGGTTTTGAGTTTTGATATAAATGTACGATTGGGAATTTTCTGTGTGCAGGGAAGTTTTGAGTTTTGATATGCATAATCATGTTTTATTGATATAATTCTAAGTATTTTAAGTTTTGATATAAATGTAAGTTTGGGAATTTTGTGTGTGCAGGGAAGTTTAGAAGAGTCGGCGGCGGTATTTTAGAATTTTCTGTGGCAACGGTGGCGGTAAAAGAGTCAGCGGTGGCGGTGGCGGTGGCAGTGGCGGTGACGGTGGTGGTGGCAGCGGTGGCGACGGTAGCGGTGGCGGTTGCAGGTGGTTGTAATTGTTGTTTATTGTAATGAATATATTATTTTATTGTAGTAGATATATTATTTTATTGTGATGTTTATATTATTTTATTGTATTGAAAGCTAAAATAGATCCACTGCTGCAGCATGTGTGTAGGTAAAATAGATAAAGTAACTTTTGGTGGAGCTAAAAAGCTAAAATTTTAGCTCCACTGCTACTAATGCTCTTACATTTGTCCTCAACTCAATGGAAATGAATAAATTGCTGGACGCTTCACTGGCTCTAAATTGTGAGCGATAGTGATATTTTGTTTGCCGTCCTTACAAACCTGATGCATGTCACAATCAAGACAGTGATGACATACTGAGGGTCTGCGTTGCAGGGCATTAATGAATTCTAGCCAAATGACATTTTCTAGTATCATTTTGTCACTGTTTCACAATTGTCTTAACCATAGCTGCACAACATTCAGAGGACTAATTATTTTTGTATTTAGGATTACTTAGAGTATCTTTAGCAGAATTATTAAATTTTTGTACTGTTTGAAGAATAAATAATTACTTTTATCTTTATCTACCAAATTTTTTAAATACACTTTTCAATAAATTCTCTATCTCATTTAAATATTATTTCTTCATTCATTATTTATTTTTTTTTAACAACTACACATCTTCCAATATTTTTTTATTCAACACCTAATTATTATAATAGTAAAAAAGGATTTGAAGTATGAACAGTAGCTCATCAGACTTGATGAGCTACTGTTCATTAGCCAAAAAAAAAATTCATGTATAGAGAGGCCATTGGAGCAGCATTTTGTGGTTATACTCTCTAAAATAGAGAGTATTTTGTGTTTGCTGATGCTGTTGGAGATGCTCTTACTTGTATAGCTTAGATGAACTATTTTTCTTTAGTAGTAGATATTGAGGATTGGGATTTTTACAACCGTTGAAAACTTGTGGAAAGAATGTTTTAATAGCAAAACTGGTGACCACAAAGGGTTTTAACTAAGACACTATGAAGAGAACCCTATTGAAGGTTGTAGGTGCTTTTTGTGTTGATGGGCTAAATCTCGATCTGCTGGGTTAAGGCCCTTTCTGCTGTAGGTTGGAGAGTTGAGCCTGGCCCATTATACTAGCAGGACCTTGCTAAAGGGTCCGTCTTTGCACAAACCCAGCACCCAAAAATAAAGACAACAAACATTAACAAATAAATATATAAGTTCTAGTTAGCTCAACTGGTAAAGTCTCTGATGGTTGAATAAAAGATGCCTACACCAAAAACCAATTAGTGTCTTGGTCTGATGATAAAGAGCATCATCAAAAACGAACGTCATAGGTTGAAACTCTCTCAATATATATATATATATATTAGTCCACAAATGTCAATACACATTTATAGATTTAAGAGCAAATATCTTGTAGCAAGAAGGTTAGTTATAGCAGGAAGTAGTTAGTGTAACCAATACAGTAGAATGTGAAATAATACAACAAAGTGTAAAATGACAAATTTTTCTGCAAGAAGTGAACAAAAGAAAGCCCAAACATTAACTTGGACAACCTTACTATTGGGCTAAACCATCAAAAGTTGTGCATTTTGGGGAATGGGTCTGGATAGCTACTTGTTAATCCGTTGGGATTTCAAAGAGCAGGTTTGCTGTAAAAGGGAGGGAAAAGATGGTCTATTGATGCATGCATTTTCTGCTGTGCTCACTCTTCTCTCTTTTACTTATTTTATGGCTACTGATCCTATTTATACTAGGTTAACCCCATTGGATTTTTCCATTTTACCCTTATTGCTCACCAACTATTTTTGTCTGCTGTGAGCACCCCTTCAGAGTTACCCATTGTCCCACTGGCCTCTCGGCCTCCACTACACCTGGGCATGCCTAGTGCTTTCTCTCTCTTCTATTACTTATTTCACAACAAATCCTTATTTGTTTGGTTCTGCCGTGAGTCTATCTCTCTCATTCTGATGGGCAAAACTTTAGTTTTCTTTCTACCTATCTCTATTGCATGCAACAAGTGGTCCTAGCCATTTACTACCTATTTTGGGCAAAGATGCATTCCTAGCAGAGCAGCTCCCAAAAGAGGTCTTGGCTGAGTACTAGAAATAAACCATTTTCCCCCCTCCATCAAATTACACCCTCTACAAATCCTTTGACCGTAGGCCTACCTCCCTTGCATTGGTTGGGTACAGGTTGGTGGTGCTCTAGCCAAGATGTGGTTGTCTTATTGCTTCTTGCTTTTTCTTCTTTCTTTCCCATGCCATTCCTGCCGCGGACGTATGACCTTGTCTTGTTCTGGTCCTGCACTCTCTCTGCTCATGCTTATCTTTTATGGGAAATGTCATGGGCTTATTGGGCTTTGCCCCACTTTCGCCCCTTCTTAGGCCTGTGGGTTTGCCTACTGCTTGCCCATTGGGCCTTATTTCTTTATCTTCTTTGTTTCGGGCTTTTACATCCCTCTGTTTCTGCCATTACTTACTAATTTCTTATTGCATTCCTTTTTTACTTGTTATTGGGCTTTTTCTACTGTTGGGCATTTTTTTATATCAAAAAAGGGCATCAACAAAGATGAAGGAGGTCACAGTTAGAGGTTTGGCAACAACCTCTTCCTGTTTGAATTTGGTGATGATGCAAACAAAAACAGGGTGCTAGCCAATTATCCAAGGACGTTTGACAAACTACACTTTTTTTCCCCTTCTTTTTAAACTAAAGTGTGTGTACAAAAATCTTTGAACACCTAAACATTTTCTACATGTAATCTTTTATTTTACAAACACTTTAGAGTTCGTTTGATTGGAGTGAGAACATGGAACATGAGGGTTGAAAAATGAGGGAGAGAATTGTTTTCTCACTAGGCCACATTTTGTGAAGAGGAGGTTTTATCCCAAAATTGATGAGAAAATAGGGGAGAAACTGGGCTTAAGATATGAAATTACCCATTTGCCCCTCTCCCTCCTGCACTTTGGTTTCCTCTTTTTTATTTTATTTTTCAAGCTTTAAAAGTCCATAATTTTTTTAATGAAATATTTATAAATTTGATAAAAAATAATAAAGTATAAACAAGCATTAAAAGATTTGTTTTTAGTGATATTTCAAATAAAAACTTATTAATCTAAAATAAAATTACATTTAACATAAATTTGTAAATTGCTTTTTTTTTTTATGAACAAATTTGTAAATTACATATTAACATGTAATGATGTAAAAGCATAATTCTTGAATCACAAATTAATTGACATTGAGTGAGGCAACTATAAATGCCGTAAAATTATAATAAATATAATAAAAATTCACTAGAAGATACAACAAAGTCAAGCAGCTTAATGGTTAGCGTCAAACTATAATGAGGATGGGTTTGATGAAACTCAATTGTGTGTTACCTAAAGAAAAGCAAGAAAATTGCTTGTGGAGCAATTTCTCCGAGCAAACATGAACTTACTAAGTTGGCTCTAAGACTATGGGTCTGTTTGGATATCACTTATTACTGAAAATTGAAAACTGAAAATACTGATGTGAAATAATTTTTAAATGTGTGAATAGTATCGTAGGACCCATTTTTAATGAAAGTTTTGCTGAAAAAAGAGGTTTGTTTGTCCCGTGAACAGTGTACCGGACCCACACAAAACATCAAATGCCAACGAAAACGCAGACATTGGCGTATCCAAACGCTCACTATATCACAAAATAATCCAATTCACAAGTTACGAGATTATTTGTCTCATAATTTTTAAAATATATTTTCAAAATAAGTAAAAAGTAATATAGAGTTGACCATATATTAGACTGTAAGTTTTAGTAATGTTAAAAGCCTAAGTCACCACCACCACCAAACAAAATCAATCCTCCTTAACATCAAACAAAAATTTAATCCAATCGATTCCAATAATAATAATAAATCAATCTAATCAAATTGGTGATGGTGAGAGGAGGATTTAAAGGATTGGGCTTGAGAGAGTTCGAGTTCCAATGGAAGTGCTCGCCCAAATTTGTGACAGTGGGAGGAGTGGTGTTGGTCAAAAGAGTTACCCCAATCAGTGCTTGATGTGATCAATTTAATTTTAATTTCAAGTATAATTTATATTATTGTAACATGTTTTATATTAAAAAAAATTATAACAGATATGGTACGTGATGAGGCTCCATTGAGTCCTATGGGGCAAGGCAATTTGCCCTAACATGCGGGGGGTGGGTGGGGGTGGTGAAGCATTGATGATCCAACCCCGCCTTACCCTACTGCCAACCCTAATTGCATTGCACAGAGAGAGAGAGAGAGAGAGAGAGAGAGGGGTAAATTAGTCCTAAAACAAAAACCAAAGCATCAAAAAGATGCTTTCTAATCTAGCGTTTGCACATTAAAATATGAGTTAGCATGTATAAGTTATGTTTTGTTAAAACACCCGACCAAACAAACATTTTTTTAGTGGGATCCACAACCTTTCGATTTTAAGGCTTGAAAGCTGCTTTTTAAATGGGGGCACGAAACACGCTCAAAATAGGTGCTCGTTCAAGTTTAGATAATATAATCCTGAACCATATTATAGATGGAATCCTAACAATTTCATTCAAACTAAACTTATCAAATTTAACAATTGAAAGTTTGTACACTAAATTATGATAAAGCCAAACTATAGGGAGTAAATTGCAATTAAACCTAAAGAAAATGGTAGTCAGTATATCAATCAATTTGAACATCAGAGGAGACTTCCCCCATCCCAATATAAGACAACCAGAAAGGATAGTTTTCTGTTTTACTAATGGTGAAAAATGCCTCCTATTTTTACATCTGGCCAAAATGAGAAAATATTATCTGCCAAGTTCCATCATTCTAAAGCAGAGGCTGCTTGTTCCGTTGGTAAAACGTAACAATGTTCATCCACCCATTAATTGTACTACTAGCATACTTTTAACTGACTCTATCCTAATACTAGAAACATAGCCATATATGACTGATACAAGGGGCTATTGCTATTCTGAGCAACACCCTTCACAAATTTACCTGCAACACATATACATATACATACATGATACATACATGTACAAGATGCTACCTGAGATGAATTACCCTCTATTTTATAAGTATCAATTTGCTACTATAACATGTGATGTTGCTAGACCCTCTGGTTGTAGTCCAAGAAGTTAGGGCGAGGCTGCCCATTTAGTGTCTGGTTGTTTGTGGATGACTGTGTCATGTGACGCTGTTGCTGTTGCTGTTGGTGTGGCTGGGTCTGGGCCTGGGTCTGGGTCTGGAGACTACCAAAGTGATGTAAGGCAGGCTGATGGGAGGAATATTGAGGGGGCAGCCCTCTGTTGAAAGGATTGCCGTTGACAGCTGGAAGTTGGCCGGCTGCTATCTTAAGCCGCTGCACTTCGTCCTTCAGTGCTTCGTTGAGAGCTGTAGATCACACAGTAAATAGTTACATTAATTCCTGACCTGACCTGACCTGATTTTATTCTTCAAAATCCATTAGAATAGAATGCAAGTCATCAAAACCCAAAGGTTATGTTCTCTAGGAATTTGCAAACCAGATGGAGACCAAATCATTGTGTATTCTTTTTTATGGCACTTGCAAGAAATACTTCAAAAAATTCAAGAAATTTTTATTGATTAGGTTGTTTGGTACTGCACTTTATATGAAATGGTGAATGATAGTTTGTATCAACCCATCCTAATGGCTTCAAAAGGCCCATTACAGACAGTTGACAAAATGCATACCATCTCTAAGTTGTGCTTGCTGCTCCATAGCTTGCAATCGCAGTTTGAGTTCCTTGTTCTCATTAGTCAAGCCAGTGGTGTCTCTCTGCATCACGCAAAATATACATGAGAAGCCTTCTTAACATTTCTTCTCCGTTTTTCCTTATTTTAGTTTAGTGTGTAAATTCTAAGTTTCTAACCAATATATAATAGCCTAAAAGTTGCCATGTCGGATCAAATTAGGTGACCACCACACTTAGCCTATGCCTCTATTACAAGAATCTTTGTAATATAATATTATTCTAAATTCAAAAAAGAGGGGGGGGGGGGGGGTGGGGAGAAGAAAAATCAGATCAGATGAGGATGTGCACAAAATGACAAAATGAAAATGGAAACACGAATAATATATGGGGGCATTTACTGGAGCCCCTGATGCAACACAAACATATACGCATGCACATGCCTGGAGTCCATGGGAAAACCATATATTAGGCTGGTACAAAACAAATATCTACCTTCTTATAAAAAAAATACAGCACATGTTCAACATTCATCATTGAATGGAGCAGTCAATACAAGGATGCAAAATGTGGCTACTCTTGTTCTTGTTATGGCAAAGTATAATGAACACACTGCCAGTATACAGACTGATTTAAGCACGCATTGTATTAACAAAAATATTATGCAGTACTGGCAGAGAAGCATTTTACATATCATAAAACTAACTAATACTGACATCCACTGCTCTGAAACAAATATCACTCGCCTCTTCCCACAAACTATTTTTGACATCCACCAACACATGATGTAGCTACATCAATTAATCCCTTTTTCATGAAATTAATCACCTTTTCTCTGTTGAAATAAATGAAATCAATCATTTATTAAAAGGACCCCCACACACCCAGGCCCCGGGGGGGGGGGGGGGGGGGGGGTGTGGGGGGGGGGGTGGGTTCAATTATTTAATAAACCCCAGAGTTTGACATTGCTTTCAAATTAAACCCTGAAAGTTCAATGGTAGTATTGTACCAATGACCCTGGTTTCAAATTAAACTCTGAAATTTCAATTTTATACAAGTTTTGAAACCATAGCAATCTAGACCCCGATAGTCCAAAGTAAATGAAACTCATGAATTGCACTTGAGACCATTTTGGGAACTAAAAGGCTCTTCAAGCAAATTCAAGAGCAGTATTTTAGTGCAAGAAAACCCACAAAATGATGGCATCATCATTAGACTTCACTGAACTGACTGGGCATTTTACAAATGAGGAAGCCATTTTGTGATCCTATATTGGTGTCAAACTACCACTTGCGACTCACATGCTAAATATTTAGAGCCTAGTCAAGTTCAAGTACAGCTTATGTGGCTTTTTGTTAACTTTCACTTAACATAGACTCATAGAGGTTCAAATTGTAACAATTTCAAACTATAATATGAATATGAACATCGAGGTAAATGAACTCATGGTGAATTTAAAAATAGGCTCAAATTTAACATCCCTTTGGGAGGAGGGAATGGAATAAAATGAAAATAATAATTTTAGAATATTCCTTTCATTCCGTTGTTTGGGAGTTTTAATGAGGGGAATGGAAAGTCCATTTCCTTGGAGTTTAAGTGGGAAGGAATGAATGGGTAGGAAGAAACACTTATTACTCTTTTTTCCCTTAAAATCTCAAATTTTCATTCCCCTCAAAATTAGGAGGAATTGGAGAAAATGAAATTAAGTTTAACAAAATTTTCATTAGAACTCCCAAAATACCCTTATACATTCAGCTCTTTATTTTAAATTAGGGGTATAATAGTAATGTTATTATAAAATGATTCCATTACATTTCTTTTATATTACTCTCATATTACTCCCAAACAACGTTACTTTCACTGCTTTATTTTAAAACATTTAAACAAGATTACTTAATTTCATTCCATTCCTTTATTTTCCATTACTCAAATACATTCCATTCTTTCCCATTCCTTTATGATTTACTCATTCCATTTCATTCCTTTCCTTTATGAACTCCAAAATGAAGGCTAAGGTTTATTACATAATTACATTCCCCCAACCCCACCCCCCCCCCCCAAAAAAAAAGGACTATTACATTGTTGTAATTGATAATCAAAAGGATCCAACAGTTTCTGTGACCTTCAGTAAACAATTATATGTTAGTTACTCATCCCCCCAAACAAAAAACAAAAAAGTAACTCATTGTATGTTAGTCAATACTCAAAACCTTATAGACTTCAGAAACTGAAGTGAAAATTGATATTTACATATATATTACATGAATTCTGTAGTATACACCCTTATGAAACACTAACAGCAATATGTAATGTCAAGTTACAAATAGAAGCATAAGATGATTCAGGGACAAGCCTTTCCCCTGACTAATACAATTAAGACTACTATGTGTGTGTATATACAGACATATAGGGTTGGATTTAAGTTAAACTTGGTTATGTAGCCATGGAAGAGTAATTTGTTACTACTTACTACTTCGCAAATTCATCTTGAAATTCAAGATTTATTTTGTGAACCATTTTATAGGGTCTATGTGTGAAGTCTAATTGAAGTAGAAGTTATCTAATTGAAGTGTCTAATTTTGTGTGTCCTAGGATAAAAGTTAGAACAATTTCACATTTTGGTTTTTATGTAAAAAGTTATGGTCAAATTCGTATTCATGAGTAAAACTATAATTTTTGCAATCCTTGTGAATTAAGGTATTTTGGTAATTTCGTATCAAAAAAAAAAAAAGGTATTTTGGTAATTTAGTTGAGTCCAGAATTTTCTAAGAGATCCTAAATATCTTAGGCTTTATTTTCTTTGGTTCCAATTAGTTGTATTATGTTTTTAGTTTACTAGTCAAACTAAGGGTGTGTTTGTTTGGAGGTGAAATAGGGTGGATGGAAAACTTTGGAGAAAAAATAGGAGAGAAAATGGAGAAGGGTGTTGTTTGGTAAGGAGGAAGGGAGAGAAAATTTTTTGGTGGGGCCTAGGCATGTTCCACCCTGGCCCACCTAAAACTTGTCTCTCCAAAATGGAGAGAAAACATGGTGGGAGGAGTTTGATGGATAAATGACAAAATTGCTCATTGCACTGATTTTGGCCAGTTGCCTTGGTTTTCTTTTTTTAAGCCTTTTTTTTTCTTCTGCCTGCTTTACTGGGTGTTTGCTCCTTTTAAGACATTTTATTTTTATTATTATTATTATTATTTTTTTTTTTTTTTCACTTCCTGGGAACGTTGCCTACTTTTTTATTTTATTTTTTAATCCTTTTTTCTTTTGATTTCTTGGGCCGTACGTGGTGTTATGTTTTTTTTTTTTTTTTTTTTTTTAATTAGACATGATTTTTTTTCCTGTACATAATTTTTATTGTTTAATAAATTTGGGTGATTGCCTTTTTTTTTTTTTTTTTTTTACTTTTTTATTTTAATTGTGCATCATTTTTTAACAAGGGTATATGAGTAAATTTATACAAACTCACTTTTTCCATCCCTCCACTTTTTCACTCCAACCAAACAAAAATGAGAAAAATTAAAATTTTTTTCTATCCTCCCACCATTCTCTATCTTCCCACTTTTCCACCCCTCCAACCAAACACACCCTAAGTGTCCGAATACTACTAGTACAAGAAGGAGTCCTCATATATATTTATGCTCAATCTACTCGGAGAATAATGGAGCTAATTTTTTATTTATAATTCAATAATTTGGGAAGAGGGGATTTGAACCCTAGTGCTTCTTATAAAAGAGAGCAAGACCTCTAAGCTACAAATCTATTGGCAAAGATTGGAGTTAATTAATAAACAATATTGAGTTTTTTGAGTATTATTATTATTATTTTTTTTTTTTTGGTAAGTAAGTTTTTTGAGTATTAATGTAACAATTCGAGGAAAGCACTAGCTACATATGCACTTACACCTCAAAATGACTAATCAAGCTGCAATTGGGGCTCCTCGTGATCACTCATAAACCCAAGTTCCACCTAGTAACTGGTAAATACCCAATGTGGGACTCAGCACATGCTCACACAACACACTCCCAAACAATCCAATCTAGACAATTTGGGATATCACAATCTTCCCCACTTTTTCTCTTTTCCCTTTTCTTCTTCTCTCTCTTGTGGTACTAATCATGGGTATTGTTCATACAGCTCCTCAACCGCATAAAAATTCACCCTTTTCCTTCTTCCTTACAACCCTAGCTTAAACCATTTCTTTTACTTATCAAAACCCTAAAACTCCACATGCTTTCTTCTACCAAATATCCATAAAATAGCTCATCAAATCACCTTTTAATTCCAAACAAAACCTCGTAACCTTTTCTTCTACAATTCTAAACCCTAGATCCACAAATTCTCACAACCACAAACTCACCACAAGCACGCATAAACAAATTCCCTAATTTGTCCTATGTCAATTTGGTTGGTATTAGAGCCAAAATCCTACCACAAGTTCATTGATAAACTTTTCTCCACCCTTGACAAAATTTCTCATTCATGAGTTCTCACCAAAAAAAATCTCATTCAAGATGGTGGTCGCCAACACAAAACTAAATTCAAAGTTACATGCATTTTCTCAAGATTTTGTAGAAACCAAGAAAATTTTGCAACAATTGAATGAAAGGGTGTGTTCAATAGAAGAAAAGCTATAAGATTTGTGTTCTATATGACAAACTTTAGATAAGCTGGCAATTGCTAGTTTGGAAAAATATCCTATTAGGTTAGCAGATGTCAATAACTTAGATATTCTATATTAAAAACCCAAATTTATCCCCACCCTTGTTGGCAACCAATTCACCATTATCCCTTCAAAATCTAATTATCTTTTGGATATGATCCTACCAATTTGTTGCCATAACAACCTCAATTGGGTATTGGTTCAATGCCTTAAAGGTGTGGTATTAAGGAGAAAACTAAACCTTGTGATTCATTATTAGTCCAACTTCAAGAAAAGCCAAAATAATGCATTAGAAGAGCAAGGAGACCACAGAGAAGCAAAATGAGCATAAGGTTGATTATGGAAAAGCCAAGACCAATAAATTGAACGCCTTAAAAAAATTGATTTTTATTATTTCAAAAGAATTTAATCATTTAATGATATGGTGGGAAAGAAACAGTTGTTATCTGTAATGCTTAGGAAGGTGATTGAAAAGTTGGTTCAAATTTCAAGTTCAACGGTTATTATACTTCAACACTTTTAAACTCAAAACTTGAAGCCAATTTTTTTCTAACTGGGAAAAACGATGCACACATAGAAGAGTAATTGTTACTACTTTGCAAATTCTTCAATTTAAGATTTATTTAATGGGGTCCAAGTATGAAGTCCAATTGAAGTAGAATTTATGTAATTTTGAAGGTCCAGTTTTGTAATTTCAAAGGTTACAAAATTGGTTTTATATCAAAAATATTATTTGTTTTTAAATAATTGTTAAAAATTCTTTTGTAAGTAGACAATAAATATATATATATATACACACACACACATGTATCTATTGTCTACCTAAATAATGAAAAAAGAATAATAAAAAGTAAACACATAAAAGAAAATTTTAAAAAGAAGTTGGCCTAACCTAAGCACACACAAACAAAAAAAAAAAAGAGAAAGGGGGAAATCACAAAATGGATTTAGATCTGGCCTGACTCCTTTGGTCCTTCTTGAGCAAGAAGAAGAAGAAGATCTGTGATGGGCTGGTTTAGTTAATCTTTTTTTTCTGCACAAGGTGTGTCCTGGTTGTGTCTCGGCTGTGTCTGATTATTAGATGAAGAAGAAGAAGAAGATCTGTGATGGGCTGGGTTAGTCTTTTTTTGCACAAGGTGTGTCCCAGCCGTGTCCGATTATGAAAAAAAATAAATAAATAAAAGAGAAGAGAGGGAAGGTGTAGCCGTGTCCCATATGCGTACAACACAGGCATGGCAGGAAAATTGCCATGTCCATGCTTTCTTGATAAGAAGTAATAAGTGTATATATATATATATATATATATATATCCTTTCCTTACATGCTACTTACCTCTTTTTCCATGCCAAACATGGCAATACTGGTACCATTTCCTCTATAGCCAAAACATGAGTGATTGTGGTAAAAGGAAATTTTATTATTATTTTAAAATGAGTGATTCATTTTGAACAGAGTTGGCTGCAATATAAAGCAATATCAATACCATTCCATTAAACATACTTGGAATTACTCTAGTTGAAATAATATCTTGTGTGAGCTACCTATGCACCACCCAGAATGTATGTTAATTTAGGGCTGAATTAAATGATTGGAACAATTGTAACTATATCTTTGAACCTCATTGCAGGTTCAACCCTCCATTACAGCGTGATACAGGTGTAGACAACAAGACTTATCGTAATACCATTTTGACATATATTTTCTATGCATGCATCATATTACATCTGTGACTTCAGTCGGTGTTTATTCTTCATAGATGTTGAGAAATCTTACAGCACTTCCTTTAACATGGTAGAAAAAGAAAACCGAAAAGCTCTAAGAGAAAGCATGGAACTTCAAGTTAATAAATTCATGCAACCACAATGCTTTACTTTCAAGGAAGATATGCACAAGCCACCAAACATTAGCAACTTCACAAATGTAAGATCTAAAACTTTTTGTGCATGTGTGTAAAGTGTGTGCATGCGCTTATCCATTTAAAGAAGGAAAATATTGTATAGTTCCATTGAATACGTCTCTCTTTGGGTTTTTTTTTGGTTGAGGGATGAAGGTATAAGTACCCATACAAATGAGGTAAATGTTTTATAGTTTCCACTGATTGGTCTTGTTCTTTAATCAAAATAAGCCAATGAAAATAACCTATACCACACATCGCTTAAATATACAAACAAGTTACCAATGAGCTGTAGTTCAAATGGCACTTCCTACTCCAATGAGTTGTAGTTAAAATTGATTACAGATCAAGTATGTAACTTACCAATAAAGAAAAAATTTACAAACGCGACATACCAACAAAATTCACATCATAGTTAGCCGAGGGTTTCATTGCATAAGAAAAACTTAAGATCTCTCTTATCAATCCATATATAAAGCTATAAGTGTAATGGTGATACCTGTAGCAGAGTGACCTGAGCCGACAGTGTGGTAGCTTCGGTCTGAAGTGTCTGCACCTTCCTCTCTAGCTCATTAGTATAACGTATCTTCCTTTCCTTTGATCGCGCCGCGGATTGCCTATTAGCAAGAATCCTACAATACCCAAAATAACAAATACCCAATTGCACCATTCACCTCTCAAAAATCTAGATAAATTCATCAACAAAACAAACCATAAATCTCAAAAAACATAGCATCATATAAATAGTAAACACAACTTTCTCTCTTACCTACCACTAAGTTTCAATAAAAGTGACAAAAAAGAAACAAGGGCTCCTTTACCTTTTAGCTCTTTTGGGATCAATCAGAGAAAGCTCGGCGAGTCTATCAGGCGCCATAGCTTTCTTCATAGCATCGATCGAGGAGTCAGCCTCAAACGACGTCGTGGAAGACCCATCCATGGAATTGCTATGCCTGTGATGGCGGACCCTCTTGTCCCCAGCACCATTTTTCTCGTCACCAGTTCCGAGACTGAGACCCTCGAAGAAATCAGAGTCAACAGACAAGCTTCGGAAGTGGGCCATGGACCCGGATGTGGGCTTAGCGGACTCGTCAGAGGAATCAACGGCCATGGGAGTGCCACGTGGAGGGGGAGAAGGGAGGGTGGAGAGGTCGAGGTCGGAAGGGTCGAAGAGGAGAAGGTCGTCCAAGTTGGGAAAACGGAAGGAGGTGTCGGAATGGGCCCTGCGGTGGTGGGACCCACGCAGCTGTGGGGTCTCAGGCATCTGTGATATGTCAACTGCCACCGGCGGTGGCTTTGCTGTGAACTGTGATTCCATCTTTTTCTGCTGTTGTTGTTGGTGGTGGTGGTGGTGGTGTTGATGCCTTGATGGTGGTGGTTAGGTGGTGCTGGTGGTGGTGGTGCTGTTGATGGTGGTGGTTAGGTGGTGGTTGTGATGGGGGACATTTCCGGATGTGTCGGGGGGCTGTGGAAGGAGAGAGAGAAAGAGTGGAGTCGAGAGAGTCTAGGATGACTTTCGTTTTTGGCCCCTCGTGAGTTGAGGGTATTATTGGAATTCAAATTTGTCAACTCAGAGATTTTTTTTTTTTTTTGATAGGCAGAGATTATTTTTAATCTCTAAAAGTGGTATAAGAAGTTCTTTAATTTGCTTCCATTTTTAGTAGAATATGTGACACCTAATCTTTTTTTTCTTTTTCTTTTTTTTTTTTGAGAAACGTCACACCTAATCCTATTTGAATGAAAGGATTTAATAGATGGGAATCTTATCTTCCTTGAGTAAGGGAATCTTGAAGATGTAATTTTGTTTGTAATTTTATTTATTTATCTATAATTTGATAATTGGAGAAGGAGATTTGAACTTAGATTTCTCTATACGAAGAATTTGAAAATATGAATTGAGTTTCAGGTTTTTGGCAACTTTATCCATAACATTGAAAATCATGTTGTTAGATTACATCTTTCATTTGTTTCCAAATGAAAAACTTGTTGCCAAAGGACTTGTAGCTGAATTAGCACCTCCCCATGCACAAAGTGTTTGAGGGTCTAAGAGGAAAGGGTTCGAGTTGCGAGGTTAGTGGTATATTATAATTATTTCTCAAAAAAAAAAAAATGAAAAGCATGCCGTTAGATTACATATTTAATTTGTTTTTAAAATGCACATTGAATTCCATATTAGACGAAAAATACCATTTTGGTCTCTATATATGGTTTGCCATTAACTTGATCCTTACATTTTGGTAGCATTCAATATGATCTCTATTATTTTCAACTTGCAATCAATTTGGTCATTATTGTCAAATCACAATTTTTTCGCATTTTCTTGCACTTTCTTAATAGCCAAACACAAATCAAATTTACCAATTTCCACTTCAGGAGACATGCGTATTAACTTAGCAACTAAAACAGACTCAAATTTGGACCTAGAATAATAGCAAATTGAAAATAATATGGACCAAATTGACTACAAGTTGAAAATAATAAGAACCAAATTGACTATAAGTAAAATATAAGGACCAAATTGACATTGACCCCAAAATGCAATTTTGGTCCCTACACAAATTTACTGCACAAATTTATGTTTTGTGTACAATTTTAAAGTTAAAAAAGGCAAATTTACTATTTACATCATTTATGTTTAGTGAATTGCCATTTTAGTCCCTTAAAGTTTTCTTTTATCATTTAGTCCCTTAAGTTTAAACAACACATGCAAACTTGAGTTGTCATTAGTTTGTAGTAGGGGTGTTCGCAGTTTGGTGCGTTGTAGTTTTGGCCATTTTTAGCACCGCACTTTGTGGTGCGGTTTAACCAAAACTATAACCGCATTGCACCTCTTTTTTGTAGTCACATGTGCGGTGCAATACAATGTAGTGTATAAGATGCAGTTAAAAAAATAAAATAAAAAAATAATACGTGTGGTGAGTTTTGTAGATTGGATGAGTTTTAAAACTAACAAAAGAGTAATCCTATTTTGTAGGGAGTTAGTGAGTAGAAGTAGGAATTTAAATCAACGTAAAAGTAGGAGTTTATTAGAAGCAAGAAGGCATTTTAACGTAAAAGTAGAAATTTATTATTTTTGTCAATTTACTATTTTAATCTTATTTTTAAGTTTTAGGTAGGGGTATTTTTTACAGTAAAAAAAAAACAATAACTGACTTTCTTTTTCCAATTTACTATTTTAACCTCATTTTGAAGTTGTTGATTAATTAATTTAGGGGTATTTTTGACAGGAAAAAAAGCAATAACTAAATTTCCGAATTCTCTTAATATATACAGATAAACAAAGAACATTAGAACAATACACCGATATACAATTTTATAGTTTTAGAAAATTAGCTGCTGCAACATCTTGCTATATTTATATATTTATATATATATATATATATATATATATATATATATATATATAATCCATTGGCCCATTGCGGTATTTACTCAGGACAAAGTAGCTTATATATGATAAAATTGTTAATTATATTATTATTTTATTGATTGTTGCCGTTGCTATTTGGGAAGCGATGGGTCAATGGCTATGGCCTACGTTAGATATAAACCCAGATTCAGCAACAAACAAAAATGAAGAAAACCCACAAAAATTAAACTTAAATATCTAACATAGGCCATATAGCTATTGACTCAGCACTTTCCAAATAGCAACGGCAACAATCAATAAAATAATAATATAATTAACAATTTTATCATATATAAGCTACTTTGTCCTAAGTAAATACCGCGATAGGCCAATAAATTAACTTCAACAAAGAGAAACTTGGATTGATCACATAGAGAATGATAAATACCGCAGTAGTAGATTTAGTGCAACAGTAGTGACAGTTCGAGTGGTAGTGTGGCGGCTAGGATCTGAGGGCTAAAAGGGTGATAAGATATTTATTTATTTTTTATTTTTTTAAGAAACTGAAATAGTAAGATATGGCTAGGGAGCTGCTACTAGGGTATTAAATTATTAATGTATAATGTATTTGATATTTTGTCTTTATAATATATATAATAAATATATTAATATATAGATGGTACAATGCGGTGTGGTTAAACCATTTTGCGGGTAATTTTAGTGCAATTTTTACGGTTTAGTGAACACTCCTAATTTATAGTCACATTGAAGTTAAGTTTTATGCAATTAATGGGAGTTTTAACCCAGTCATGTTGCTTCACAAAACCTTTCATTGATGTGTTAGCGACTGGGTAGCCCCATAGAAATTATAAGCCTTATAAAGTTGTCAAATTAAACCATTTATAGTTGCCAAGAACTTGTAACTCAACAAATTGATATATATATATATATATATATATATTTTTTTTTTTTTTTATGTTCTCAATAGAGATATCCAGATTTTAAATTCCCCTCCCTGTTGTATTCCAATAGAAATATCCAGAGTTTAAATTCTTCTCCCTGTTGTAACTAATGATGCACAGATTTGTTACTAACAATAAGCCAGTTGTCCATACTCACAATGTTAGAAGACCTGAAAAATGAAACACGTATAGGGTACATCGATGTAGTGCCGAGCAAAGACCCTTTGATAGTTAAGTAAAAAACTCAAAATAATCTCCAAGAACTCTAAAAGTGAGAGTCATGAAATTACTGACATGGTAAGGAGGAGACTTAGTGCTTATTTAAATGGATCTTTTGATATTTAAATAGCACTTAAATAATATTTAATTATTGTTCTACATTTTTTTTTTTAATTTTAAATCCATTATTTTTCCTTTTTTAATATGACTAATTCACTTACTAATTCTATTAAAAAAAAAAAAAACTAAAATTACTACAATTTTTATTACAAAAAACTTACAAATTGATGTAACAATGAATGTGATTGGTGGCACTTTAATAATAAATGAGTATTTGAATTACTCCTTGTGGTTAGGGACACATCAATTTGTAAAAATTTGTATTATCTTCAATATCACTTAATTTTTTGAACATTTCACATTCTTGATAGTGGAGAAAAAAAAATCACATTTAAAAAAAAAAAAAAAATCACTCATTGTCCCCATTTGAGGGCCTTTCTCTAGTAGGCTGGCTAGGCATTGGGCTGACACTAATATGCATATTTGTCCTAGGAATCTCAAGATTCTCAACCATTCCCACTTGAATTACCCACACATCACAACTAATGAACAATGACACTCTATTTGTTTTAATGAAAAACCCTATTTGAAAATAGTTTTCCACATATTTTTATATTTGATAATATTAAAAAAAAATTGGGTTGAAGGAAAACTATTTTTTAACTTTTCTTAATAACTTGGAGTGAGATAGAGTTGTTTTCCAAAAACTTCAAATTTTTGGAAAACAACTCAAATTTTTGGAAAACAACTCTATCTTACTCCAAGCTAAATAAAAGAAGTTAAAATATATTTTTTCAACTCATTTTAGGGTTGATATTGAAGATAGGAAAATGAGATAATTTTCAAAAAAATACATTTTGAAAGATAATTCTTTTTTTAGAAAATATTATTGTTGAAAAAAATGCTTTTTTATAATCTAAAAAATAGACCAAACGAAACCAATAACAAAAGTAACCTTTAATATTTCTGCTGTATGGATTGTGTGGTCTTTAGTTAGAGTTTATGTTGATGCTTAGCGTCCACTGAAATTTTGATAAGATTTGTGCTATTGACACAATAAATTGTTACAATATTTTCATAACAGTTGAGGTGTTAGTCTTTCATAGGTCAAAATAAAACTAAATAAATAGAGGATACTATTAACGGATGCTCTTAGGGCATCTATTAGTGGATTGTTTTAGGAAAATTTTAATACCACTTCTATGAGAAATATAAAAAGTTGTCAAAATAATCAATTACTTTTTCCTTTGTAAATAAAGTTTTTATAAATATTTCCTAAACTAATATCCTTAGAGCATCCATTGATTTTTATCTTTAATAAAATATTAGTTTGGGACCTACCACAACTAAAAACAATTGTGAAAACGCCATAACATTTTGTTGTGTGCCTACTTTCTCTTTTGATAGTGTATGATATTTACTACTCTTGCTCTTGATAAATTATCAAATTAAATGAAATAATTCTACTATTACATACTTTCTTGCACACTTTTTATAATTGTTCTATGTGACAAACTATGAGTGACGAAAAAAATGATCTTATTAACGGGTGTCCTAAGGGAATTTGTTAATGGACAATTTTAGGAAAATTTTGACACCACTTTCGTGGAAAATATAAAAATTTTGTTAAAAAAATCAGTTTTTTTTTTTTTTTTTCATTTCCTATAAAAACTTTCTAAAAATCATATCATATCATCATATACTATATAATAAAAATTGGGCTTAGAAGTTATAGTTACGCCAAGTGACTACCCTCACTAATTAGTAAATTAATTTTATATTATTTGTTAGGATATATTTCCTCAAATTAATGGATAATATTTAACAATGATTTAATTTAGGTAAAACTTTATCATTTAAATTTCAAAAAATTTAAATTCTATTTAAACTAAAAGTCTATTATAAAAAATTATATACTTAAATTCCAAACAACAACCCACATTTTCTTTCTGAAAAAAAAACCCCTTGTTTTGACTTCTCTGCTCCAACTAAAAGTCCATTATCAATATTTTAAGAATAACTAATTATTAAATTAATTTATACATTTAAACTTAAACAAATTTAAATTCTATCCAAACTAAAAGTCTATTATAAAAAAATTCTAAAATTAAATCTCAGACAACAACCCACATTTTCTTTCTAAAAAAAAAACAAAACTTTAACTTCAACTCAAACTAAAAGTCTATTATCAACATTTTAAGAATAATAAATTAATAAATTAATTTATTATTATTTGTTGTGATATATTTCCTCAAATTAAGGGATAAAATTTAACAACTGTGTAATTTAAATAAAACCAAAAGTCTATCATCAAAATTTTCTAAATCCCACACAACTCACGTTTTTGTTTTTGTTTTGTTTTTCCTCAAATTGCATCTTATTAAATTAATATTTTATTACGATATTAGGCTACGAGACTCTTGACTAAGAGATAAGATTTAACAATAATTTAATTTAGATAAAACTTTATCATCTAAGTTTTAGAAATTTAAATTCTACTCCAACTAATAGTCTATCAACAAAATATTCATATATATATATATATATTAAGCCATGATTTTTCGATATAACCTCTCTTAACCAATAAAGTCATTCCTATAATTAAATTCCACACAATACATTCCACATTGTTGTATTTTCTTTTTTTCACTTTTGTTCCCAAGATACAATTTACGCTTATGTCTAGTAAATCCATCTTACTTATTGTTCTTTGCTTTTGAATTTGCGTGCTGAATATTATGCCAAAGAAAGTTTACTTACTATAAAGAAGTAAAACAATTGACACCCATTTAAGTTCTTGGTTCTCTTATGTAAGTTTTTAATTTTTTTACTCTCACTAATTAGTAAGTTAATTTTATATTGTTTTTAGAATATATTTCCTCAAATTAAAGGATAATATTTACTTATAAAAAAGGTATAATATTTGTTGATGCTCATTTTGGTAGAAAAGCCCAACAATATGGGAAGAAAAGAGTTAGTAAATTGGGAGAAAAGCCATTAAACCCGAATGGCAAGAATAATAGATCATAGGCCTAGAAAATAATAAATGGGTCTCAAAGGAAGCAAGCGGGCCTAGAGGAGTCAAGGGAAGAAAGTAGTAAACCCGTGGGCATTATATGAGATAAAAAGCAAGCAAGAATGGGTCAAAGAGGCCCGAAGTAATGAATTAAGTGAGTAAGGGGTTATAGAAAGCCCATGAACCCTAAAAGTGAAGGATATGAAAATTGGGCTGGGAAAACCCAAAAGACTTAGCAAAAGCCCATGGGAATGCAGAATTAGAATAGGTTGAGGATGCATGAGGAAAGGAAATGGGCCGATGATGCCCAAGAAGGAAGAAATGGGCCAAGGAAGCCCGTAAGTAATGGAATGGGTTAAGAAAGCACAGAAAAGCATGAATGCAAGCTCAATGATAATACTGGGCCACTGTAATTAAGTAAAAGAAAAAGCATACAACAGGCCTAAAAGAGGCCCAACAAGCACAGACTAAGCAATACCACTGCAGGAATAACAGAACGACATGGCAGAAATACTAGCAAGTCTACAGGAGTAAAGAATGGGTTGAAGAGAGAAAAGCCCACAATCAGGCAAGGCCCAGCCCATATAGAAAGTGAGTCATAAAGAATGAAGGCTCAGAAACCTGTTCATGCCACAAAAGGTCAAGAATGAGCAGCAGAACGCACAGAAGACCTCCAAGCCATGGCAAACGCATAAGTAGTAGACAAGTTTTGGACACACACGAAAGTGGAGCACGCACAAGGCTCAAGCACTACCAACCTGTACCCAGCCAATATAGGAGTAGTGGGCCATGAGTCAGAGATAAGAGAGGATATGGTTTGGCGGTGGGGAGAATGGGGAGCCTATTCTGGGGTTCCTGCTCAAACTCTTTTAGGCAAAATTTCCTATTGGGATAACACACCACCCAAAAGAGGAAAAAATGAGTTGGAATCACTAGATGCATGCCATGAGGGATAGAGAGAGAGAGAATGCCCATCCTTATCCGGATGGGAATGCCATGATGAACAAGCAAATAAAATAGTTTTCTTTGTCTGATAATGGGATGTGGCACGACCAGTACAGGTAAATGGTGGTAGTTGGGCAGCTGACAGACCAATGGATAGTTTGGAAGGACACCCACACCTAGACAAAAGTGGTTAAGGGGTAAAAGGGTAAAAACCAGTCACGGTAGGCAGAATATAAGGAGCCTTCACTGTGCATAGTAACATAACATTACAACAACCACATCACCACAACACTAGAAGAACAACATCACACGAGCAAGAACTAAAAAGAAAATAGGAAAAAGCAGAGTAACAAAACCTGGAAAAGGAAAACAGTGAGAAAGAAAAATAGAGAGTAGGCAAAAGCGTGATAGCAGGCATGCACCAATAGGCTAATCCCTTCTCCCCCTCTAAAAGTCTACCCTCTATTAAGGATTAAGGATTTCTTGGGCATAAGCCATTTAGGCCTATCTTCTCAAAGTAGGTAATTTCTACTACAGGACCTTCCTGTAAGGTTATCCACATTGAAGAAGTGGTTCCCTCTTTGGTCTTAGTTTCGTAATACAACTAAGCATGGCAGACTAACATTTTCTCCTTTAATCTTGTTAATTAATTATTGGTGTTACCTTTTCTTTTATTATTATTATTATCATTTCTTCTTATAATGCGTTTTTTATTGTTGTGCTGCTCTTTTCTTTAATTGGGAATTCTTTGCTTGTTTTGACTAATAGTAAGCGCTTTTCCTTTATTATTGTTATATTATGCTTGCCTGCCGTAACTCTTTTGTGACAGTTTCATCTGCCACGGACATGTGACCAAAGTTTCAACAAAGGGGCTTTAGTTTGAACACAAATTGGTTCAAGGTGAGTTGCAATTAGATTGATCTTGACTCTCTTACCCAGAACTTTTGGGCTGTAGTGTGGCAAGAGGCAGCCTAGTGAAGTTGCCAATTTAAATGTGGTGGACCTTTTTGAGATTGTGAGTTGGGCTGCCTTTTTATGGGAGGGATGAATTTTTCCCCAATCAGGTATTGCCCACTTTGGGAATGGGCGCACAGTCGATGCCATCCTCACGGATTTACTCAATCCCACATCAGGGAGTGATGCCTCTCACCCTTGCCTTATAAGTATTGAGCCTAAGGAAAGGTGTACCAATCATGTGTAGTACCCTTCTTTAAAATTATTTTACCATTCAACTTATTTTTGTTATTGTTTATGGATCTCACTACACTTTTTGGTATTATTCATGGGCTCCACAGTACTATTTCAACTAACTTTTACTTTTATCTACAATATTTTCAGTAAAAAGTTTTTAATTTCAGTAAAATAAGTGATATCCAAACAAATCCGAAGTGTAGAAATCGAGGAGACAGAAGACGCGTGTGGTTAAGAATAAACAAGATAAAAAAATTAAAAATAAGAAGTAATATATGTCCAATGAGGAAAATTAATAATAAAAATAATAAAAAAGTTGGAAATTGTGTTGTATTGGATAGTGTGCTTAGTCAAGGAATCAAGCCACTGCCCACCCTTTAGTAATTCTATTATAATTTTTTTTTCCAGATTTTGGTTCAATTTTTTTTTTGAGTTTTTCCTTTTTGCTTGAAAAAACCCTAATATATTGTTAAGTTGCTCAAATTATGGACCAAAATTTAATTTTATTGGTATAAAAAAAAATTCGGGGTGGTCCCAATTTTTTTTTTTTAAAGTTAAATAAATATAAAATTTTAAATTATTATTGTGGGGCTCGGCCCAAAATAATGGGCTAGTTAAATACAGGCCCATCCGAGAAGCATCGTGTCCGAGGAAAAGTCATAGCCAAAACATTATTCAAGTCCAACTGCAGTAAAATAAACCTGTCCGAGGAGTAACACCTCCTCGAACACCACGAAATCCAGATCAAAAAGCTCGCCCCAACCACTGCAGCTCATCCTCCGAGTATATAAAAAAGAATAAAACCCAAAATATCTCATGGAAAGCTGCTACCACCACATTAAATGTGCCACAACCACTCTCTTGGCCGCATTAATGAGGAAAAGACCCCTGAACAGTACTACCTTGGCCACTGCAACTCACAAAGGAGTGATAAAGGTGTCTGATAAGACAGGTGCTCAAGTGGGGGCTTAGATGATCAACAAGTGTAAGGTTCAGATAAGAATGAGAGAGCTATATAATGTAAGGGAGTCCTTCAAAGAAGGGGACGGAAAAAACTGTATTCAGCACTCAGGAAATAGAACTTTCTGTGGAGTATCCATTCTGGTGTTTTTATACTTGCAACAACATTCTCCATACCTTAGGCCGACTAGGTTTACTGAGACTAAGTTCTTTGACCCATCCTCTACAAGTATTTATTGTGTGTTGCGCCTTGGGCCAGGGCTTGATCAAAAGGGTTTGGGCCAGGAAAATCGTGCAACTACAATTGGCACCGTCTGTGGGAAGAACTACAGCATCAGCTAGTACAACGGTCGAAGTATGGCAGAACTAGGCCCACACCAGGAGAATCCTCACCAGGTAAACTCCCAACAGACACAACCCGCCGAGTCCCAGAGGCAAAATAATCCCACCAACCCAGGCGGCAGGGGGAATCGTGAGGGAAGTGTGCATACTATTCGGACGAGCCAGAGTCACACTCAGACAGGCAGTCACGTGTCCCAGAGGCGAAATAGTCATCAGGCCATGCAGCGGGAGATAGATGACCTGAAAAGGGAGTTACGACGTGTGCAGCGAAAACGATCCCCCTCTGACTCAGACGAGTCTTCTAATGCGGAGGATGCGAGTTACCGACGGAGGTCAAGGATCCCCCCAAGTGAAACCTTTTCCTACGAAAGGGAACCACACCCTATACGGAAATATGAGAACCCATCCAGTAAGGGTTCAGGAAACGATGTTATGAAGAAGGCTTGGACCAAGTTTCGAGATCACCCTTCACGTATAGAATTGAAGGGGCTAAGCTGCCCCGACGCTTCAACCAACCGGCATTCGCCATTTATAATGGCCGAGCAGACCCGGTAGAGCATGTGAGCCAGTTTAACCAGAAAATGGCAATCTACTCCCAAAATGAGGCCCTAATATGCAAAATCTTCCCATCCAGCTTGGGATCAATGGCGATGAGGTGGTTTAACAGCTTGAAGACAAATTCCATAGGCTCCTACAAGCAGCTCACTCAGGCTTTCTGCTCCCGTTTTATCACAAACACCAGAGTCCCTCGACCCCTTAGTTTATTATTGTCCTTATCCATGCACGAAGGAGAAACCCTGAAAGCATACTCGGATAGATATTGGGAGGTATATAATGACTTAGATGACAACCATGATGATGTTGCTATCAGCACGTTCAAAAGCGGCCTCCCCACCGAGCATGGCTTAAGGAAATCCCTCACTGGTAAACCAGTTGCCGACGTTCATCAGCTGATGGATAGGATCGACAAGTACAAAAGGGTGGAGGAAGATCAGCTGCAAGGAAGGGAAAAGGAGAAGGTCATTCCCCCCAAAGCAAATGACTTTAGGTCGGAACGGTATAACCCTAGCCAGCCGAGGAGAGATTTCTCGCGACTGGCTGGACAGAGCCACCCACAAACAGTGAATGCCGTGTTCAGGGAGCCAGTACAACAGGTGCTGGAGAAAGTAAGAAACGAGCCCTACTTTAGATGGCCGGGAAAGATGGCCGGAGACCCTTCTAAACGTAACCAGGACCTATACTGTCACTACCATCAGGACCATGGGCATACCACTGAGGACTGCAGGAACCTATGGAATCACCTAGATCAGTTGGTCCGAGAAGGGAAGTTACGTCACCTTCTGCACCCCTCGAGCGGACATCCCAGTTAAGCAATGCCAGAGTCTCGAGGGGATGTGTCCTTAAGACCCCCTACTGGAACGATACATGTCATCCTTGCTGCACCAGGAAGAACTGGGCCACCCATCCCCAGGGTACTGGCTGTAGATCGACTCTACTCCGAGGACGGGCATAGGGAACCCAAAAGATCGAAAAAGCAAAGCTCTTTGATACTGGGATTCTCGGACGAGGATAAGAGGGGAACTATTCAACCTCACGACGACGCCTTGGTGGTTACGTTAAGAATTGGAGGCTTCGATGTGAGAAGGGTGTTAGTAGACTCAAGAAGTGCGGTAGAAATAATGTACCCTGATCTATACAAGGGGCTGAACCTGAAGCCGGAAGATTTGGCAGCTTATGATTCCCCCCTTCTCAACTTCGAAGGGAGGATGGTTACACCGAAAGGGCAGATCCGGCTACCCGTGCAGACTGGGTCGGAGGTGGTGGAGGTAAATTTTATCGTGGTCGACGCTTATTCCCCCTACACTGCAATAGTTGCCAGGCCGTGGATCCACGCCCTAGGAGCCGTATCCTCCACACTTCACCAAAAAGTAAAATACCCATCCAGAGGGCAAATAGAAGAAATCCGAGGAGATCAGGGCGTAGCCCGGAAGTGTATGGTTGCCGCCATCCTACATCGGCCCGTTGCCGAGTCCTCGGCCCCACAGAGTTCATAGCAACCAGCCTCCTCGGCCGGGCAAGGGGATGGGCTAGCCGAGGAGATCAGGTGTGAAAGTTTAGATAAGATCGCTGTCAACAACGACCCGGACAAGTTTTTTCAGGTCGGCTCTGAGTTGCCTGCTCAAGAAAAAGAGGAACTGGTCAGATTTCTCAGAGGAAATGTAGACGTGTTTGCGTGGGACGCGTTTGCGTGGGACGCCTACGACGCCCTGGGGGTTGATCCTAGTCTTATTTGTCACCACCTGAACGTCAACCCGTCTTCCACTCCGAAGAAGCAGCCACCCCGACGCCCTTCAAAGGAACACACTAATGCCGTGAGAGACGAGGTGGCAAAACTGAAAAAAGCAGGGGCTATTAAAGAGGTCTTTTACCCCGAATGGTTGGCAAACACGGTGGTGGTAAAGAAGAAGACAGGTAAGTGGAGGGTCTGTGTGGACTTCACGGACCTAAACAAGGCGTGCCCAAAGGACCCATTCCCCCTACCCCGAATAGATAGGTTGGTGGATGCAACCGTGGGTCATCCTCGGATGAGCTTCCTGGATGCCTTCCAGGGCTATCATCAGATCCCCCTTGCGCCAGAAGACCAGGAGAAGACAGCTTTCATGACGCCCATCGGAGATTATCACTATAAGGTGATGCCGTTTGGGCTAAAGAACGCAGGCTCAACCTACCAAAGGATGATGACCCGGATGTTTGAACCACAGCTGGGCAAGATCATTGAGGTTTACATAGACGATATGGTTGTGAAGAGTAAAAGGGTGTCCGAGCACGTGAAAGACCTCGAAGAAATCTTCGCTATCTTAAGAGAACACCGGTTACGGTTGAACGCTTCCAAATGTTCATTCGGGGTTGGGTCGGGGAGATTTCTAGGGTACATGGTAACCCATAGGGGAATAGAAGTGAGCCCCGATCAAATCAAAGCAATAAATAGCTTACAGGCTCCTCGGAACCCAAAGGAAGTGCAGAAGCTCACAGGTATGATTGCAGCATTAAACCGGTTCATATCGCGGTCAGCAGATCGATGCCGACCATTTTACCTCCTGATAAATAAGTGGAAAGGGTTTGAGTGGTCGGAGGAGTGCGTTCGGGCTTTCCAGCAACTTAAGGAATATTTGTCACGACCCCCCATCATGTCCAGCCCTGAGGCAGACGAGGTGTTGTTTGCGTACATCGCTGTAGCTCCCCATGTTATAAGCCTGGTACTGATACGGGATGATAATGGGGTGCGGCGACCAGTATACTATGTGAGCAAATCATTACACGAGGCCGAGGTGCGATATCTACCTTTAGAAAAGGCAATTCTGACGGTAGTACATGCCACCCGGAAGCTCCCTCATTACTTTCAGGCGCATACGGTCATCGTTCTCACCCAGCTTCCCCTCCGAGCAGTGCTTCGAAGCGCTGACTACACAGGAAGGATCGTCATGTGGAGTGCGCTTTTGGGAGCCTTTGATATTAAATATATGCCCAGATCCTTCATCAAAGGTCAGGTCCTCGCAGACCTGGTAGCAGAGTTCGCTGAACCCTCTATAGAAACAATAACCGAAAAGAAAGACACGGATGGAAAACCGGTTGGCGTAATTTCAGCAGGGAAGACCTTGCATTGGAAGGTCTACGTGGATGGCGCGGCCAACCAGAGAGGATCTGGAGTTGGGATAGTTTTAGTATCACTAGACGGTGCCGCCATTGAAAAATCACTGAGGCTCGGATTTTCGGCTACGAACAATGAAGCCGAATACGAGGCCTTACTCCAAGGGATGATAATGGTTCAAAAACTGGGCGAAAGAGTAATAGAAGCATTCTCGGACTCCAGGTTGGTCGTCGGACAAGTGATGGGTGAGCTGGAAGCCAGAGATGCTAGGATGCAAGAGTATCTGGGACAAGTCAAACGCCTGCAGACGAGTTTTGAGTCATTCAATCTGACGCACGTTTCCAGAAGTGCAAACACTCATGCAGACTCGCTGGCCACTCTTGCCACGTCCTCGGTGCATGATCTGCCACGAATGATCCTCGTAGAAGATCTAATCAGGGCGAGTCCCCTCGGCAAAAACCCGGCCCAAGTCCATCAGATTAGACAGAGTCCCAGCTGGATGGACCCCAAAAAGAACTTCCTCCAAGACGATATCTTACCGGAAGAAAAATTAGAGGCCGAGAAGATACGTAGAAATGCTCCTCGGTTCTGGCTATCAGAGGACCACAAACTATATCGGCGCTCCTACTCTGGACCGTACCTACTCTGCGTACATCCAGAAGAGTCCGAGTCTCTACTTGAAGAGTTACATGAGGAAATTTGTGGAAGTCACACCGGAGGAAGGTCGCTGGCGCACAGGGCACTCACCCAAGGATATTGGTGGCCGAACATGCAAAGACAGGCCCAAGAATACGCTAAGAAGTGCGATCAATGCCAAAGATTTGCCCCGAATATCCACCAACCCGGAGGGGTTCTCAACCCACTCTCTAGCCCATGGCCGTTCGCACAATGGGATCTTGATATTGTCGGACCTTTCCCCAAGGCTGCGGGGAACAAGCGATACATAATAGTCGGAACCAATTACTTCACTAAATGGGTGGAAGCTGAACCTTTGGCCAACATTAGGGACGTGGATGCCTAGAAATTCATCTGGAAGAACATTATCGCCCGCTTCGGAACTCCACGTACACTCATTTCCGACAATGGTCTTCAGTTCGACAGTAAGAGTTTTAGGGAGTATTGCCACGAATTTGGGATCATTAATCGATATTCCACCCCCGCATACCCCCAAGGAAATGGGCAAGTTGAGGCCGTGAACAAGGTCATAGTGAACGGACTGAAGAAAAGACTAGATGAGGCAAAGGGAAGATGGGTAGAAGAGCTCCCGCACGTCTTGTGGACCTATCGGACAACGCCGCGGCGTTCAACCGGTGAAACCCCCTTTTCGATGACTTATGGGGCAGAGGCCGTGCTCCCAATCGAGAACAACTTCCCCACACTGAGGTCTAGCTCGTTTACCCCAAGCGATAACGACGAGTTATTGGGAAGAAGTCTAGACCTAGCCGAGGAAAGAAGGGAAAAAGCCACGATTCATATGGCCTATTACCACCAGAAGCTGAGACAAGGGTATGATGCCAACGTCAAGCTGCGACCTCTAGGTCCAGGTGATCTCGTGATGAGAAAGATTCTCGGCAGCGCGAAAAACCCCTCTTGGGGCAAGTTGGGGCCCAATTGGGAAGGACCATACCGTGTCACATCCGTGGCCGGGATAGGCGCTTACTACCTAGAAGATCTGGATGAAAAAACTGTACCTCGACCATGGAATGTAAATAACCTCAGAAGATATTGTTATTAATGAAAATGGCTTCGCCCATGTTTTGTTTCGTGATTATCCTTTGCCTGCTGATCTATCTACGACTATTCATAGTTTTAAACAGAACCTAAGTCCTGCATGGCTCCTCGGACCACAGACTTAGGGGAAATTATTACTCATGACAATTTATACAAGTTTTAAACAGAACCTAAGTCCTGCATGGATCCTTGGACCACAGACTTAGGGGAAATTATTACTTATGGAGACTATTCATAGTTTTAAACAGAACCTAAGTCCTGCATGGCTCCTCGGACCACAGACTTAGGAGAAATTATTACTCATGACAATTTATACAAGTTTTAAACAGAACCTAAGCCCTGCATGGATCCTCAGACCACAGACTTGGGGGAAATTATTACTTATGGCGACTATTCATAGTTTTAAACAGAACCTACGTCTTGCATGGCTCCTCGGACCACAGACTTAGGGGAAATTATTAGTCATGACAATTTGGGAAACTATTGCCTAAGGGAAATCGTTTTAAGGCGTGCGCGCAGTCCAGCACCGTTGCGACCCTCATTCAAATTCGCTACAAGACATCCTCTTCACCTTGACCGTTTATATCGTTATCAGCGTTAAATAAAGGGATAGTGCTAACAAAAATCCATGAAAATGAAGGAAATATTCTATATTAATATTCCGAGATCACTACAAAAAGAGAGGTCCTTACAAAAGAGTGCAAAAACAGGACGACTCTCGTTCAAAAAAAAAATAAATATAATAACAACATAGGAAGGAAATATAAAAGTTAAAAAGCCTAAAATCTAAGCCTTGGCAGGAGGGTCTTCTTTCTGCTCTGGCTGAGGAGAAAGAGCCTCGATGGTAGGGTCCGCAGCCAGATCCTTCAAGTTGTCAGGCATGGGGACGGCATCTGGCACCGTCAAATCCTGCTCAGACGCTGCTTGGACGCCGTCAGGATTCTCTCGGATCTCCTGAGGGTAGAAGACGTTCTCAGGCAGTCTTAACACCGAGTCTGCAGGAACTCCTGCAGCATCAAGGGCCTGAGCCCATGAGATGCTACAGTAATCCCTGCACACCTCAGGGATCTCCTCGGACAGCCTGGCCTCCGTTTCTTGGACCCCAAGCTGGCGAGCAGCATTCTTTTCAGCCTCCGTAGCCTCTCGGATCAGCTGAGCCTCCTCTTTAACCCGCCGCAGCTCACCCTCGACTTTTTGCAGAGCAGTCTTGAGATCCAGCACTGCCTGCTTCTCGGTGGCGAGGTTGATCTGGGTCGAATATAGCTCTTTGCGCTGGTCCTCCGCCTGGGTCTCGGCACTCTTCAGACCAGCCTCAGCATTTTTGCGCCGTTTCTCCGACTCCTTGAACTTCTCAGTAAGTTCAAGGTGATCGTGCTTGAGAGACCCCAAGGCTTTCTCCATCTCCGTCCGAGACTGAGCCTCAGCCTCAGCCCGGTTTCGATTATTACGACAAAATTCCTCAGCCACAAATACCTGCTGAGTAATCTGCAAACGAAACAAAATCGGTTCAGAATTTAACAGGGTTAAATAAATTAATAAAACAGTAAAAGGATTACTTACTATCGCAAGATCCCTTTTAAGGGATAGGAAAATCTCAGGCTGAGAGAACTGCCTATAGGCCTCCATATCCCGAGGAAGCAGTAGGGGTTGCTCTAAAGCATCAACCACGTACCCTGCTCGGCCCCGGTTGTACTCTCGGATCGACGAGTTGTAGGGGATAGCAACCCCATCCAACTCCAACTTAGGGCTCCACGTACGCGGGGTAGCGCGTACCTCAGCACGGTTCTCCTCGTCCCTACTCTCAGAGGAGTTTGCCCTCTTACTCCTTTGTCCCTTGGTAGCCTTTTGCTGCTTAGTAGGTCGGGTAACCAGCTCACCCTCCTCAGGGATGTCAACCTGCCTCTTCTTTTTCAGGTCGGGGATAGCCTTGAGGCCAGGATCAGTAGGGACCTGAGGGGCGATTGGAGTTGGGTCCTAGGTTTGCGCTTTGGCAGGCGCCTTCGAGGACTGACCCTTGCCTCGGCTGGACATCAACTCTCTTAGAGACTTTCCCATATCACCTCCTTCTCCGTCCGAGGAGTCTTCCGAGCAGGTTATAATAATTGGACCACCAGCCACGGAGTTGCGGTCCTGCTCTTCTTCAGGATCAGAAAGCTCAACCACGGGGTCTTGCTGAACTTCCTCCTCGAAATAAAACTCGTCTATTTCTTCCTCAAGAGAAAGACGAGATAATTCGGTTTGCCCCTCAACTGGAACAGCAACACCAGGCTCTTCTGGCGGAGGTAGTTGCTCTGCTATACGGGGATGCTGAACGTCGGGTAGTACAACTGGTGGAAGATCACGTTGAGCTAGGAACCCGGTCTTGGATACGTCAATCCTAGCCAACCTCGGACTGCTAGCCCTTATGGCATGACCAATAGCTTGGAAAGAGCAGCTTAGAGGTTGATAGCCCAGAACCAGATGAGCCGCACGTAGCTGTCCGTCCTCAGCAACGTAAATCTCCGACCTCAGAAGGTAGTTCAGCGCCGGCACATTCACGAAGTTTAGCCGGGGAGCGACGTGAACTTTATCTGCAAACATCCAAGAAAAGTGGGGTTAGTACATGAAATTCTCCAAGTGTAAGGAAAGCAAGAAAAATAACCCCCCAATGCTAAACCCTTTCCCCAAAAGGATTGGCCCTAAAGACGCCGCACCTGGGATTCCTGCCCTGGTCGGACAATGAATACCATCGAACCACTCCCCCGAAACAATAAGAAAATCATTCTTCACGGTCTTATTGGATACTAGAAGATAAGAGATCAATCTAACAACCTCGGATCGGGATTTAAGATAATACCCTCCACTCTCAAGGCGGTGACACTCATACAGATAAGTCACGTCGTGCCAAGTAAGGCCTAGATTCATCCGCTCGTCTAAGACATCTACACAGCCTAGTATCTTGAACATATTTGGGGCACACTGATGCGGCGTCAACCTATGGTTGAACAGGTACTCCCTTGTGATCCTACGCATGGGAAGTGTCATCCCTCCCTCTATGAAAGCAATCATGGGGATAACAACTTCTCCCTCGCCTCTATCTGTCAATACTCCTTCAAGAGGACAGTACTGCAGCCCCACACCCGGGGGAATGTGGTATTTTGTCCTAAAGGCCTCCATAGCGGCCGGAGTATTTACTAATTTTTCGAATCTACCCATCTGAACTGTACTGGAAGAATGAAAATAAAGACCAAGGGAAAAACAAAGTCCGAGGAGGAAGTCAAAGCGACAAAGCGAACGGAACTTACAGGTATCTTCTCAAATGACCAATGAGGAAATCGAAAAGCTCTTCTATGGAGGGTGCCTCGCAGAAATGACTATGAAGATCTGAAGGAAGGATGTGCTCAAGGATTTCTGGGCGCTGGAGTTCTCTGGAGGTCTCTGTTCTGATGTGCGGATAAAAAAAAAAAAAAAAAAAAAGGGAGCCTGTCTGACGTCTTATATAGCCAGGAAGAGAGAGAAAAGATCGACCTCGCCTAAAAAGTCGAGAAGTAATGATGGCCGTTCGATCCATGTTTCACCGTTGGATGAAGGGGACAAGAAACCTCCGGAAGTAAATGGCCGCGCCTCGTAAATTGTAGCGCGTCCAAAAGTAACTGCCCGCACGCGCGCCCCAAGCCTTCCTTACTTCCATCCTCTCACTGACATCAAAACCCCGTTTTTCTCCTCGGAAGGAGATAAAAACCGGAGTTTTGAGGGGCTATTGTGGGGCCCGGCCCAAAATAATGGGCTAGTTAAATACAGGCCCATCCGAGAAGCATCGTGTCCGAGGAAAAGTCATAGCCAAAACATTATTCAAGCCCAACTGCGGTAAAATAAACCTGTCCGAGGAGTAACACCTCCTCGGACACCACGAAATCCAGATCAAAAAGCTCGCCCCAACCACTGCAGCTCATCCTCTGAGTATATAAAAAAGAATAAAACCCAAAATATCTCATGGAAAGCTGCTACCACCACATTAAATGTGCCACAACCACTCTCTTGGCCGCATTAATGAGGAAAAGACCCCTGAACAGTACTTCCTTGGCCACTGCAACTCACAAAGGAGTGATAAAGGTGTCTGATAGGACAGGTGCTCAAGTGGGGGCTTAGATAATCAACAAGTGTAAGGTTCAGATAAGAATGAGAGAGCTATATAATGTAAGGGAGTCCCTCAAAGAAGGGGACAGAAAAAACTGTATTCAGTACTCAGGAAATATAACTTTCTGTGGAGTATCCATTCTGGTGTTTTTATACTTGCAACAACATTCTCCATACCTTAGGCCGACTAGGTTCACTGAGGCTAAGTTCTTTGACCCATCCTCTACAAGTATTTATTGTGTGTTGCGCCTTGGGCCAGGGCTTGATCAAAAGGGTTTGGACTAGGAAAATCGTGCAACTACAATTATATATAATTTTTTTTTCCAGGTCAGGGTGGTCCTGGGACCACCTTGGCCATAAGGTGACGCCACCATTGCTTTTAAAACAAGTAAATTAACCTTGAGTTAGTCTATGTTTAGGGTTTGCTTAGAGTTCAATTTAATATTATCTAGTATATAAACGCTATATTGGATTAATGGTAAAACAAAAGCTTATTATCAAGGATGTAGCCATCAAGATGATTTTTACCTTTTCTCTCTATCAATCTCTCAACAACTTTAACATGATATATGAAATTGCTTTACATATTAGCATATCCAATTGTTTTTTGCTTTGTTTTATATCAACAAGCAATTAAAAAGCAGTTAAATCATGTAAAATCTTGGAGCAATTATCCCTACAGACTTCTGCTAAAACCACCTTACCTAATAGCTATATCAAAATTGAACCTGAGGAAACCCAGGGGATGAGAATTCCATTAGAAATTGTATTTTAGAATAGTCTTTGTATTTTGTTCATTGTATTTTTCTCTACACGTTTTCCATGATATTTTCTTGGTTGTTAGTGATATTTTCTTAGCGAAGCTCTTGTATATATAAGAGTGCTTAGTAATGCAATTTTTATTATACTCTCTCCATTTTGGACATATTCTTTCTGATTGCCAAAAGTAGATGAGTGATCAATTATGAATCCCATTGATGGAGGAGATGAAAAAGCCAAAAGGCTAGAGATAATTTCGTGTCAATTTTATGGGGCCTTTAGGACATTTTCCCTTTCACAATCTTATTCATATTCATTCAGAGTAGATCACAAGTCACAACAAACAGCTGCGTAAAGAAAGATACCATTCCTCTAGTCAAAAGTCACATTGAGCTTTGAATGGACGTTAGGTAAACCATTCTGTTGGAGATGACAGGTTCATTGATTAGAAGGATATAGGCCAAGGAGAGTTTGACCATACTATTTATTGGACATTCCGATAGTACATATAATATAGCAAGATTCATTTATTGATTTGCAATCAGGACAGATTATCTTTGTCAAATAGAGCCTACCTCGTTGGTAAAATATTCCAAGCAATTTTCCCCATGAGTCTTTTCAAACGCTCATTCATCTTTAACTTCAAAGAACTTCACAACTGATTGACCAAATAAGCCGGTTACACAATTTAATATCCATTTATATTGGGGGTCTAAAGAAATGAATCTGCTCTCGGAGGACAAGGACGGTGTTTTTATTTATTTATTTTTTAAATAAAAAATAAAATAAAAAACTTTTGTTTCAAGCCCAGTTTGATCCAAGGAAATTAATATTCCTTGGAGCTGGTGGTCTCTCCGGAATTTCCATAACCATTTAGAAATTTAAATTATACCAAATTTAATAGTCTATTAAGAGCATCTCCAGCAGCTTATCTAAATTTTTGTACTATTTGGACAATAAACAGTGACATTTAGTTTTTATCTACCTATTTTTTCAAATACACTTTCCAACAGATTCTCTATCATTTTCTCCATCTCATTTAAATATTATTTCTTTATTCATTCTTTATTCTTTTTTAATCATCATTTATTCTTCCTATGTTTATTCCTAACAACTATATTTTAAAAAAAAATTTAACAACTATATTCAAATAAATAAAAAAAACTTCTTAAAAATTTTCAATAATCAAATTTCTCAAATGGTAATATTTCTTAAGGGATTTTTATTTTTATGAGTAATACTACAGTCACAAATTATTTTACAACATTTTTATAAACTGCTGATGTGGCCAACTTTTTATTGGTTTTCATCTAAGTCTACCATTAACATCACTTTTTTATTTACCAATAACTACTCTCTATTCCATTAAAATATTATTTCTTTATTCTTTTTTTAATACTTCTTAATTCATCTATATTTTTCAAATTCCAAACAACATTTACAATTATATTTTATTTTTAATGAGAAATATTGCGTCTTTAACATTTTTTCGCAATACTTTCATAACAAAATCTTATATGGTAAGTTGTTAGTAGTTTTATTTTGAATCCACCATTTAAATTATTTTTTTACTCACCAATATCAACTAATAACAATCTGCCACTTAAAATTTATTGTGAAAATATCGTAGTAATGTTACTCAATTTTGACTTCTTATTTCTTATATTATTTTTCATTTCTTTCTTTAGTTTTTTTTTTCATCCATACATTTTTTCTCCTCCACACCCGTACACCTTCCCCTATATTTATCTTCACTCTTTTTTTGACTTTTTGTTTTTTAGTTCTTGAGCTCTAGACTCCAGAACATATCTCCACTTCTCCCTCTCCCTTTCTTTCTCTTTCTCTTACACACACACACAAATTTCTCTTCCTCTATCTCACACAAACAAATTCTCTCTCATACACACATAGATCACTGGCAGAGAAGTGGAGATTGGCGTTCTACATTTTTTTGTTTGTTTTGGTTTGATTAGTTTTATTTTATTGTTTAGATTTCATTAGGCTTATAAGAAAGATTGTTTTTGTGTTCAAATCTTTCGATTGGGTTTTGTGTTTTTGTTTTAATTGTGGTATGTTTTAGTTTGTAACCGTTGAGATAGAGAAGCACAAGAGAGTGAAGAACGAAAGAGAAAAGGAATGAGAGAGAAAGAATTATTTTTTTATTCAACCGGGTATTATTTGAAGGGAGAATATTGTTTAGAGTTGCTACAGTATTTTCTATATCTAGAGAAGCATTGTTGCAACTTTAAAAAATATTTGGAAAAATTTTGCATTTAGAGAATCTGTTGGAGTGTGAACAGTGGGGTTTTTCTCCAAAAAATAGATATAGATAAGCTATTGGTGATGCTCTTATACCAATTAAAATATACCAAATAATACTATCAACAATTAAAATAATCGAATAGTCTATTTTATATTAATAAATTGGTATAATAATTAATAAAGTGAAAACTGAGAATGTTAAGATGAGAGAGAGAGAGAGAGAGAGAGAGAGAGAGAGAGAGAGAGAGATGATACATGTTGCAACCATGGGCCAAGCTGTCAAAGAGAGCAGAGTTACTGTGACTGCAAAGCTGAGGAAAGTAGAGCTACTAGAACAACAGAGAAGAACTCAAGAATTGGTTGAACAAGTTAAGAATCTAAATGATTAGAGGTTTTTATTCATCATTTTTGAATGAGCTTTTTGTTGAATATATTGTTCATTTGTTGTTGTTTGACTTATTTTTGCTGTTATTTTGTGGATAATTTTTATTTTCATTTTTTTTAATTGTTTGTATTTTTTTAGAGTTAATAGATTATGTTTAGCCAATATTATTTTTGTCAAACCCAAATTTTAGAGATTCTCAAGATAAGGTGTTCAATTTTTTTAAAGGTAGACAAAACAAATTAAGTTAAAAATAATTATATACATTGATAGGCCAAAAATGTATTGACACCTTTTGGCAAATTAATTAATTACCCAAGTGAATTAATTAAGTCAATTTAACATGCAATAGCGTGATAGCATAAACAAATCACCAAATAAGTTAAATGCAACGGAAAATAAATTTGACACAAGTGATTTGTTTACAAATGGGGAAAACCACCAAGGCAAAACTCCACCAGGTGAATTTAAGGTCACCACTCCTGAGAATCCACTATTATCAAAACAAGTGGTTACAAGTAAAATGAATCACAGTATCTAATACCAACCTACAGTTGAACCCTTACCCAATACCCAATTGGACTTGTAACGTAGTGGCAATCTCTCCATTCAATGCATGACTTCCAGTACGTGACTAACCAATGATGTACGAATCCTAGTATGTGACTAACAATCCAACTTGAGGAAGATGTTGGCTACAAAGTTCTTCAGTTCATCCAACAATGAAGATCAGGAAGTTCCTTGGTTACAAAACCTTTAGCATAAAGACGCAGTAGTTTCTACAGAGAATATGATGAACTAGAACAATTTCTGTCTCCAGTCACAATATGCATGTAACAACAAATAAAATAAGAGAGCATTCCCAAGGGGAATGAAATTCTACTATTTGTTCTCCCTTTCAAAGAAAATGAAGAGATGAATTGATGTATTTTTTTTAATTGTATTTGGATCCGTCGGGACTGACGGAGCTTGAACTCGCAGCTTCTGCCTTGACAGGGTGGTGCTCTGACCAATTGAACTACAATCCCAAGCAAATAAATTACACATCATACATATTCTTATGATTTCATTCAAACCCTTTCTCAAGGATATGCGTGAAATCAGATCTAAAAATTCTAATTTCATAATTCTCGACAGATACAGCTTCTGTCGAGCTTCTGTCGAGTTTCAACATTAAACCTCAATAGAAAAGATTCTGTCGAGACATCTTTTGAGCTTTAATAAACAACACTTCTTTACTTGTTTCTTGGTCAGACTTGCATGACTTCAATACTAAACTTGAACACTTGTTTCTTAAAGTACTAAACCTATCCTAAATCTACCCAATTACAAGTAAAATGCGTTTTGTCAAAAGATTAGCCAATTTACATCACACATCTCTAACAATTCCCACATATGTCCTAACATACATAATTTGTTTGTTTTGCAAGTCAAGGTGTTCATATGAACAGTACATAAAACCACCACAATCGGAACCAAATGTTGGTTGCAGAGTGATATCTCTCATCTTTACTAGCTTATCTCCTTGCCTATTGCACCAATAAAACACTAATAGTTCCACGATTGATCCCAACCCCCATTCAGAAGTTCACCTTCTTTATCATCTCTAAAGAGGAAGAATAGTGAGGTGACAGATTAGAGTTTATGGATGACGGGTCCATTTGGATGGGCTTAATCGATCAAGGTAAGTGGACGGGTCTGGTATGAATGGACCGGGGTGGATGGACCAATGGGCCACGTGGCGCTGATTGATGATTATGTGGTCTCCAAGGAATCTTAAATGGAAACGACTTACGTCTCACGATTAACTCTAACCCATAGAATCCCAACATGAATAGAATTCTAATACAAAGAGGATTATGGAAAATACACCCATTAATGAGGATTTTCCCTATATGGAAAAGACTTGTCGCGCAAGCATAGGAATTTGATTCTACACTACTATAAAAACCCAAAGACCCTCAGAAAACAAGTACGCATAATTTACCCCTCTCCAGCATTCTAGAATTGTGAAAATAGTTCTAACTTAATACACCCATTAATGAGGATTTTCCCTATATGGAAAAGACTTGTCGCGCAAGCATAGGAATTTGATTCTACACTACTATAAAAACCCAAAGACCCTCAGAAAACAAGTACGCATAATTTACCCTTCTCCAGCATTCTAGAATTGTGAGAATAGTTCTAACTTAATACACCCATTAATGAGGATTTTCCCTATATGGAAAAGACTTGTCGCGCAAGCATAGGAATTTGATTCTACACTACTATAAAAACCCAAAGACCCTCAGAAAACAAGTACGCATAATTTACCCCTCTCCAGCATTCTAGAATTGTGAGAATAGTTCTAACTTGGCCTTCGGAGGGTATTTGGCCGGCACCACACCGGTGCTCTCTGTTAGGTCTTCTCTTTTTGTTGTGCAGATCTTGCTTCGAGTGTGCGAGGACTGTGTGACTCACTGGTGATTTTTCAGCATCATCAGTTGGCGCTGTCTGTGGGAAAGACAATGACTTGTAAGCCATACAAACGCTTCCCGGACAAAGAGTTACATGGTACTTACTCGCTCAATGGCAACCTCCAACAACGTTCAGGGAGACGAACCACGACCTACTACTCTAGAAAGACAGGTCCAAACCCTCACAGCAGCAGTGGAATGCCTCTCTAGACAAAACCAAATCCTAGAGGAATAACTGCGACAGAAGAACGCGGCGATGAGAATCCAAGAGGAAGATCAAGAAGGTACCAGTGCTGACCGGAGGAACCAGGAGGGATTAGAGGGTAGTAACGCCCCGAGTAGATCGAATAGACAAGACATAAGCCGTCCATCCATTATTGATACGGCCCAGCCCCACATCGTTGAGGAGATGCAGATGATGAAAGAACAGATGGAATGCATGATGAACGCACTAAAGGGAAGAGTCTCTAATGATCTCGACGATCTGGTCCACAGAACAGATTCACCATTCACCATGTCCATCAACTATTTTCCCCTTCCTCCAAAGTTTCATATGCCGTAAGTGGAAAACTACGATGGAAACAAGGACTCACTGGATCACTTGGAGTCTTTCAAGACCCTGATGCACCTTCAGGGGATACCGAACGAGATCATGTGTAGGGCCTTCCCCACCACGCTGAGAGGGCCCACAAGGATATGGTTCAGCACGCTGACGCCCAACTCCATTAGTTCCTTCAAAGAGTTGAGCGCCTAATTCGCATCGCACTCATCGAGGGACACGGGTATAAGAAGTCTACTGCATGCCTGATGAATATTAAGTAGTGGGAGGATGAGACGCTGAGGTCCTACATAACCCGTTTTAATAAGGAAGCACTCTCGATCTATGAAGCCCTCTCGATCTATGAAGCCGACGACAAGATCCTCATAGCAGCCTTCACGAACGGATTACGAAAGCTTAAATTTTTATTCTCCTTATACAAGAATGACCCGAAAATCATGTCAGATGTGCTTTACAGGGCCACTAAGTACATGAATGCTGAAGATGCACTGCTGGCACGTGAAGAAAGACCCAAGAAGAGAGAGAGGCAGGAGGAACCCCAGCAAGATAGGGACAAGAAGATGGCTAGAACAGGAGATAAAAGAGACGATCGACAATCTAGGCCCCTGACGGGGAGGTTTACAAACTTCACCCCTCTGAATACCCTGATTGATCAGGTTCTGATGCAGATCAAAGATGAAGGAGCCTTAACTTTCCTCGGCAAATTGAAGGGCGATCCCAGCAAGAGGCCCAGGGATAAATATTACAGCTTCCATTGAAACCACGACCACGATACGTCTGATTGCTATGACTTGAAGCAATAGATAGAAGCCCTCATTCGTCAAGGAAAGCTGCAGAAATTCGTTGGCAAGGAAGGAACGGAGCAAAATCAAGGTGCACCAGTCCGAAGAGAAAACGAGCGACCCAGGCCACCCATGGGAGATATAAGGATGATCATGGGGGGCAGCATTTCCAGTTCCTCTAAGAAGGCGTGAAAGGCGTACCTACGGATGGTTCAGAATATTCAACTAACAGGGTATGCCTCGAAGATGGCACGGGTTGACAATCCCGTCATTGGGTTCACAGAGGAAGATGTCCGACGTCTCCACCACCCACACGATGATGCACTCGTGGTCAGTATACGGGTAGGTGACTACAATACCTACAGGGTGCTGATAGACAACGGAAGCTCCACTGATATTTTGTATTATTCGACCTTTCAGCAAATGAAAATAGAAAAGGAACTGTTGATCCCAACCAACGCCCCGCTCGTAGGTTTTGGAGGAACACGGGTGTACCCACTAGGTGCGGTCACCCTACCGGTGACAGTCGGAGATTACCTTTAGCAGATCACGAGGGACGTATCCTTCCTAGTCGTTGATTGCTCGTCTGCATACAAATCCATACTGGGGCGTCCTACTTTGAATTCATGGAAGGCTGTAACATCAACCTACCATCTGATTATCAAGTTCCCCACTGAGTATAGGGTAGGAGAGGTGAGAGGCGATCAGGTAACAGTGCATGAATGCTACATTGTGATGCTCAAAATGGATGACCATCAGCAAAGCATGTGCATAGAAGAACAACGAGCGGCAGAGCCTGTAGAAAAACTAGTGGAAGTAACCCTTGATGACTCTAGACTTGAGCGGACGACTAGAGTGGGCATGTTGGCAAGTCAGTCGGTTCGTAACGAGCTCATGAAGTTTCTAAGGGAGAATTAGGACGTATTCGCCTGGAGTCACGAGGACATGCTAGGAATTGACGCTTCAGTCATAGTCCACAGATTGAATGTGTCACCCTCATCCTCTCTCGTTCGACAGAAGAAGCGCGTGTTCGCTCAAAAGCGAGAAAAAGCGATAGCGGAGAAGGTTCGGAAGTTGCTAAAAGCAGATTTCATCCGAGAAGTATACTACCCTGACTGGTTGGCAAACGTGATTATGGTCAAAAAAGCCAGTGGAAAGTGGAGGATGTGTGTGGACTTCACGGACCTCAATAGAGCCTGCCCCAAGGACAGTTACCCGCTTCCACGAATAGATACCTTGGTAGATTCGACCGCCAGACATCAGCTACTGAGCTTAATGGACGTGTTCTCTAGATATAACCAGATCATAATGAATGAGGCTGATCAAGAAAAGACTTCCTTTGTTATAAGTCAAGGACTTTTTTGCTACAAAGTGATGCCATTTGTGCTTAAGAACACCGAGGTGACATACCAAAGATTAATGAACAAGATGATTGCACAACAGATCGGGAGGAATGTTGAAGTTTATGTAGATGACATGCTAGTGAAAAGTTTAAGAGAAGACGAACACTTGAGCGACCTCCAAGAGACCTTTGACACCCTTCGGACGTACAATATGAAGTTGAATCCAAGAAAATGTGTATTCGGGGTTACAGCGGGAAAATTCTTGGGATTTATGGTATCCAAAAAGGGGCAACGAAGTCAACCCAGAGCAAATACGAGCTATAATGGATTTAGCCCCACCAAAGAAGGTCAAGGAGGTGTAGAGCTTGAACGGCAAGATAGCGGCATTGAGCAGGTTCGTTTCAAGGGCGACAAATAAATGCCTCCCTTTCTTTCGCATATTGAAGAGATCGTTTAAATGGACAGATGAATGCCAGTAGGCGTTCAAGAATCTTAAGTTGTATCTTTCGACTACTCCCTTACTCAGTCCATCCAAACCAGTGAAAGAGCTCTATCTGTATTTAGCCGTCTTGCAAGTCGTGGTCAGCGCAACTTTGGTAAGAGAAGAGGACGAGTTGCAGAAACCCGTTTACTTTACAAGCCGGGGGTTTGGAGAAGCAGAAGAAAGGTATCCTTAAATGGAAAAGCTAGCATTTGCGCTAGTAATCGCAGCACGGAAACTCAAGTCGTATTTCCAAGCCCATACTATTGTTGTCTTGATAAATAGGCCTTTGAGAAGAGCCATGAGTAGCCCTGAAGCTGCAGGACGGATGGCATTGTGGGCAATCGAGCTGAGCGAATTCGATATACGATACCGTCCGCATACTGCTATAAAGGGGCAGGTGGTAGCTGACTTCATCACCGAATTCACACTCATGGAAGGCAAGGGGGTAGAATTAGTTCCACAATGGAGCGTCCATACAAACGGATCATCAAACAGGCAAGCTGGAGGCGCCAGTGTGCTACTCCGCACCCCGGAAGGAGATAAGATCGAATGCATGATCCGCTTGGACTTTCCTACGACCAACAACGAAGCAGAATACGAAACTTTAGTGGCAAGATTGGACCTCGCAAGAGCAGCAGGAGTTGAAAACATGGTCGTATACTGCGACTCCCAAGTCGTTACCAGTCAGGTTAATGGTGACTATGAATGCAAGAACGGAAGAATGAAAAAGTACCTCGAGGAGGTGAAAGGTCGAATCAACGGTCTACAAATCAAATTCGTCCAAATCCCAAGAGAGGAGAACGAATGCGTCGACCGCCTAGCAAAGGCCGCCTCAGTAAAATACATACTCATCCCCAATCAGGTACTATCCTTCGTATAAACTTCTTCACTCATAGATGAAGTAATGAATGTGTAGGAGATAGGTAACGAGAACAACTGGACCACGCCTTTAGTCTTCTACCTAAGGGACGGCATGCTACCGGACGGGAAGGACGCCGCTAGAAAATTGAAGGTCCGAGCATCGTGATTTGTTCTGATAAAAGAAGTCCTATACAAAAGAGGTTTCTCCTGCCCGTACTTAAGGTGTTTGGGACCCGAGGAGGCTAACTACGTCATGAGAGAGGTCCACAAGGGGATCTACGGGAATCACTCAAGGGCACAATTGCTGGTAAACAAGCTGATTCGCGTGGGATACTACTGGCCTACTATGCAGAAGGATGTGGATACTTATGTCAAAGCCTGTGACAAGTGCCAGAGATTCAGTAACATCATCAGACAGCCTCCGGAGGAACTCACGACTATGATGGCCCCGTGGCCATTCGCTCAATGGGGATTAGATATCATGGGCCCTTTCCCAACAGCAGTCAGGCAGCTAAAGTTCCTAGTAGTTGGCATCGACTACTTCACCAAATGGGTGGAAGCAGAAGCCCTAGCCACCATCACAGAGAAGAACATTCGAAGTTTTGTTTGGAGGAATATCATTTGTAGGTATGGGATATCCAGGGTGCTTGTCTTTGACAACGAAAAGCAGTTTGACAACAACGCGTTCTGGGATTTTTGCTGGAGTTAGGGATCAAGAACCACTACTCGTCACCTGCTTATCCACAAGCCAATAGATAGGTTGAAGTTACGAACCAATCCTTGCTCAAAATCATCAAGACTTAGCTCGAGAGGGTAAAGGGCATATGGCAGGAGGAACTACCAAGTGTTTTATTGGCATACTGAACAATAATAAGGACACCCATAGGGGAGACGTCATTCCGACTAGCATACGAGAGCGAGGCAGTCATGCCAGCAGAGGTGGGGCTCACAAGTTACCGAGTGGACAACTATGATAGAAGTAAGAACGATGAAGCCCTTCACTTGCATCTAGACCTGGTGGATGAAGTGCGGGCAATAGCAGAGCAAAGGTTGGCAGTTGGCACAATACCAAAACCTTATGGCAAGGAACTTCAACTACAAAGTTAAGCACAAAAACTTCCAGGTCGGAGACCAGGTCTTGAGGAAGGTAATGGGCGCAGCCAAGGATCCTGCCCAAGGAAAGCTTGGCCTCAACTGGGAGGGACCCTACAGAGTCACATCATGGCAGAGGAAAGGAACCTACCATCTGGAGACGTTAAACAGGCAACAGCTGCAACATCCATGGAACGCTGAGCATCTACGAAAGTGCTACCGATAAAAATGACAACGTGGTACACTTCATCGTAGTCTGCTCCATCGCGGACAAACGACTGGTTACTTGACGCACTAAACATGACCTACACGTGATGGTAAATCCTAAGATTGATAGTACTATAATGGTCGACGGACGTATAAGTGTCTCAGAAAAGTGTAAATGTATAAAAACTTGAAGTAAAAGGGAGAAGATGCTTACCAAGACGGATTCAGACGATGACAAGTAATGGTGACAGATGTAACAGCTGAACGGTATAGACTTCTGACAAGAATGACGGGTGCACTCTGATCTTGAATTTCAGAAGAGAGTAAAGTAATGAACAGAAGAAGTCCCAGTTTATATAGGGAGAACGGCGTGAAAGACGAAGGGGCGTTTCGATTCCCGTGATCAACCATTCAGCAAACGCCACCCGTCCATCATTAATTACCCTAGGCCAGCCTGTCCATGCTAGGGGGCATTCGTCAAAAGTTCAAAATTAAACCGTCACCCTGCGTGTCCGTCCACTCAGAGAGTACGGATTCACAGGGTGATGGGGCAACTGAAGAGGAAGAATAGTGAGGTGACGGATTAGAGTTTATGGATAATGGGTCCATTTGGATGGGCTTAACCGATCAAGGTAAGTGGACGGGTCCGGTATGAATGGACCGGGGTGGACGGACCAATGGGCCACATGGCGTTGATTGATGATTATGTGGTCTCCAAGGAATCTTAAATGGAAACAACTTGCGTCTCACGATTAACCCTATCCCATAGAATCCCAACATCATTCTGGAAAATACGCCCATTAATAAGGATCTTCCCTATATGGAAAAGACTTGTTGCGCAAGCCAAGGAATTTGATTCTACACTACTATAAAAACCCAAAAACCCTCAAAAAATAGGTACGCATAATTTACCCCTCTCTAGTACTCTAGCGTTGTGAGAATAGTTCTAACTTGACTTTCGGAGGGTATTTGGCCGGCATCACACCGGTGCTCTCTGTTAGGTCTTCTCTTTTTGTTGCGCAGGTCTTGCTTCGAGTGTGTGAGGACTATGTGGCTCACTGGTGATTTTTCGGCATCATCAATCTCCATGTGAAAGGGAAAAAACAAGGGCAAGTGCATTTGGGCTAATCCCAATCATTCTTTGCCTCCATTAACCTGTGTCGTTTAATCATGAGATTAGTACATGTTGTTTTCAGTAGCACGGCTGGAAAAATATCAACCAAGCCATTTGAACTGTGAGACAAGATGCATGCTTTATGTTATCCAATCATAAGCATGCTGTCAAATACTATCCCAGCCAAACTTTGTTCCCAAGCAAATGCATTAATGCATGTAGTTCACTTAGTCCGATTAAGTATCAAATGCATGTCATTTCATTTTGTCGTGTGAATGTGTGATCGAAAGTGCGGCATTTACTTCATTCAAACATAAGTACCTATGATTCTCAAAAAAAAAAAAAAAAAAAAAACATAAGTACCTATTCATGCGAACGGTAGTGGACGCTGTTTTTCAAGTTTCTTGGCCTAACTTAACTCTAGTAGAAACATGCTTTGTTTCTTTTCTTTTCTTCTTTTATTTTATTTTATTTTATTTTTTTTATTTTGGGTTCAAAATTTTAAGATAAATATTTTTTTTACAACATTTTTACAATAAATCCTATATGACACATTATTACCAGTGGACAAAAAGTAATTTCATTGGTGGGTTCAAATTAGAAATAGTAATAACTTACCATATAAGAATTTTTGTGAAAATATTGTATATATGAAGTAGCACTTCTCAAATGTTAAACCTGAGATGGTTTAAAAAGAATTTAGGTTTTATACCATGACCATTAGACTATGCAAATTTGATTCGCATTTGCATTTAAATTATAAAAATAATCTTTTTATAATTTCATTTAAAAGAAACTTATGTGCATTTTCTTAGAAGATTTGAGTTTTTTGAATAGAAGAGTCTCTCTCTCTGAGTGAACAAAAATGCTTATTAGTTCTTAAATTTTGTTTAACAATATTTTAGATGTTCAATTTTAAGCTAATTTGATATGATAAAATTCATTTTAATTCAACATGTTTGGGATTTTCAAATATAAAACCGTGAAAATTTGAATTGAATATCTAGAACTTAATAGGGTATAGGAAAAGTTTAGGATATCAAAACATAAACGGATTTAAGCATGCATATGGCAACATTTCAGCTAATATCCTTGTGTCAAAGCACTTGGGCCAAGCCCAAAAACCCACTAGAAGTCTAGGATTAAAAGCCCAATGTCGACCTCCTTTATTTTTGAAGAAGAGCCTGTATCAATGAATGTTAAAAATAGAAGAATATATATATATATATATATATTTTTTTTTTTTTTGAGAAGAAAAATGGAAGAATATAAGGGAAGAGAAATTAAAAAAAAAAAAAAAAAAACGTGTGGTACAATATTTAAGAAATATAATAACGAAATTAAGGAATTACCCTTAAATTTGTCCCATATCCAATCTTTTAGTCAAAGTTCAAGCCATGTTTGGTGGGCATCCCATTATACATATTGACCGTTCGATTTTTTATTTTTATTTTTGGAGAATGTGACCGTTCGATTTTAAAAAGCATGTAGATAGGCATTCAAAAAAAAAAAAAAAAAATAGTAATATCATTAGTGTCATACTAGTTGGGCCAACCCAAAAAAACCAACTAGGGTTCTAAAGATGGTAAGCCCAATGCCAAGATCCTTTATGATTGAAGAACACGTATCAATGAATCTTAAAAAAAAGAAGAATAGGAGGAAAAGAAATTATTAATCCAATCCTCCGAGACAAAGTTCAATTTGATAATTTAATATTCCAATTTTTAAAAAATAAAGTCAAATTTATCATTAATATCCTTTCTATTTAATTTTTAATAGAGTCAACACTCAATAGTTAACTGATTTATTTATTTGTTTATTTTTTATTTTTACATATTCCATTATAACATTTATGTATTATTTATTTCCAAATTGACGTAATTTTAAAAAAGATAAAATATAAAAAGACCCCATGAATTTTGAATCAACAAAGAAAATGATTACCTAATATTATTAAAAGCCCTTGAACTTTGAAAAATATTCAAAATTGGTAATTTTGTCTAAATTTTCATCTCTCTACATCTCATTTTTAGATAATAAATTTATTTTATAATATCTTTCAATAAAAAATCTGTTTAATTAAACTAAAATTTAATTAAATATTTTATTATCAAAATTTTATTTAAACAAATATAGGAAGGACATTATAAGCGGGGATTTTAGCCTTTTACCCCTATTTTTCAAAATATTTGGCAATATGCCTCTGTTTCCAAACTATATAAGTTCGTGCTCCTGTTTCGAAACTCGATTTCCTCAAAATCGAGTTTCAATGAAGAACTCGATTGGTTTAAAATCAAGTTAAGCCTGATCAAACTTAAAAAAAAAAAAAAAAACCTTGCATGGAACTCGAGTTCCATTTAAAATGCCGCTATAGGTGTTTCTACAATTTTTTTTTTTTTTTTAAATTTTACCTATAGTTGCGTTTCATGGAGGCCTATAGTGGCGTTTTTAATACTTATAGTGGCGTTTTTATGGAACTCGAGTTCCATGAATTTTTTTTTTTTTTAATGTTTCATCGCCCCATACTCGATTTTCTACCAATCAAGTTTTGAAACAGGGGCACAGACCTAAATAGTTTGGAAACAGGGGCATATTGCCAAATATTTTGAAAAATAGGGGTAAAAAGCTAGAATCCCCCATTATAAGCTAACAAAAAAAAAAGAAAAGTGAGTAAAAAAATATTAATTGAATATTGATAGGACAAAGTTCAGTTACAAAATTTGTTGTATTCTTAGGCTACAAACTTACTTAATATCTTTTTATTGGAGGTGAATTTTGACAAATCTGTCATTGGATTACATTTTCTTCTTATATCTTCCATGTATGCAAAATTTCTAGAAAATTAAAGATCTATAGCTATGTCATCAATAGATTGTTTAAATTGCAAGTTTTTGTAGTTTAATATTAAGCATAAAATATAAACTTATAGATCATATAATAAATAATATCCGATTGACACAAAATTTGACATGCGTATTAAAAGCGTAAAGAATATGCAATTTAACAGTTATATTTTTTAAATATATAGTAATGTTTATTTTATTGAGTAAGGTTGTAGTTTTAGGGTACAACAAATTTTGTAACTAAACTTTATTCTAATTAATATAGTTGGAAGAACTTGTTTGTAAGCCCTGCATATGTAGGGTGCAATACACACATGCATCTACTAAATAAGTGATAGATTGTACACAATAATAGTTTTACATGGAAAAATAATAGATCCGAATTGAATCTTTTTATATTTTCTAAGTTTAGATATATCAATTTATATGTAAATAAAATTGACACACCATTAGAGTATAATTTGAATGACACTTTGTATGACATTTGAGTGCATTCCTATTAAAATAAAATAAAAATAAAAAAGAAGAAGAAAAAGAAGAATGCACTTAAAATTTAAAGACACTTGCATCAAATAATAAAGAAATTAGGACATGTGGCACAAAATTGAAATGATATTAAAATATAATTTGAATTCTTCATTGAGCTTCCACTTTAAAATATTATATATTCTAAAATTTTCTTGAGAACCAAATGGTGGCTACCACAAAAGCAGGTTGTTGATGCCAATTTTTTATTGAAAAAAAACCCAATAACAAAAGAAGCCCAACAATAAAGAAAACGGGAGGAAAAAAGAGTATAAGTGGTAAAAGTAAGGTAATAAATTCAATGGGTCAACGTGGTAGGAATGATAGCCAGCAAGCCCATGAACGCAATAAGAGGTAAAGATAGAGTAGATGGGTTGGGGAAGTCCAAAAAGAGAGGTAATAAACCCAATGAGCCAACATGGCAGAAATAACAACCAACAGACCCATGGGCACAATAAGAGGTAAAGACCAAGTAAATGGGCCGAGGAAGCCCAAGAAAAGAGGTAATTAATTCAATAGGCTAACATGATAGGAATGACAACCAACAAGCCCATGGGCACAATAAGAGGTAAAGACAAAGTAAGTGGGCCAAAGATACCCAAGAAAAGAGGTAATAAACCCAATGGGCTAACATGGCAAGAATGACAGCCAACAAGCCCATGGGCACAATAAGAGGCAAAGACAAAGTAAATGGGCCGAGGAAGCCGAAGAAAAGAGATAATAAACCTAATGGGCCAACATGGCAGAAATGACAACTAGCAGGCCTATGGGCATAACAGGAAAAGGAACGGCAGAAATAAAGTTTGGTGGGCTGAAAGGGCAGAAACTTTTGCCCAAACAATACCCAATCCATGAGGAAAGGAATGGAAGCAATACAGACCCAAAAGCCCACACACCCTTCACATCGTGGGAGATAAGCACAAGCCTAGCATGCGTAGTAGAATGAGATAAGGCAAGAACGATAAGAATCTCATGGAAGTAAAAGAAGACAAACGCAGAGGATAATGGAGCTCACACAAGGGCTGGAGCATCACTTACTTGTACCCAACCAATATAAGGGAGGTGGGCCCTCAGTTAAGAGATTCAAAGGGTGTGATTTAGTGGGGGGGGAGAAAAGAGGGTCTATTTTGGAGTACCTGTTGAGGCTTCTTTTGGGGAAGTGCCTTGTTAGGATGGCATTTTGCCCAAAAGAGGCAAGCAAAGGGCTGGGGCCGCTTGATGCATGCCATAGAGATAAGTGGCGAGGTAGCTTAATCCTTATCCATTGAGGAAGGTAGAAATTGAGAGGGGGGAGAAACAAAACAAGGAATTTTGTCTGGAAAGGGGAGTGGTGTAGCAAGCATGCTCTAAGTAGAGGTAGTGGCCTAATAACCAAGGGGTTAGTGGGCAATCTTGGAAGGATGCCCATAAAAAATCCAAAAACGGTTGGTGGAGCCTTAGGGACAAAAGGGAGAAATCTCATAGAATCAAGTAGTATTAAAGGGAAGAGAGGTAACTGTCAATAGAGGAGGAGGGACAAAGGGAGAGATGGAGAGAAGAGTAAGAAAGAAACTAAGAATTAGAGAACAAAAAGCAAACTAAGTGGTAAAAAAAAAAAAGGAGGAAGAGAGAAAACAAGACAAAAATAGGGGTATGCATCAGTAGAACACCTTTTCTCTCCCTCATGACATTCTCACCCTCTGAAACTCTGTGAATTAGAACTCAAAACCATTTAGGCCCTTTCTCTAGCATGAGTAACTTCAATGGCAGAAGTCTGTAATGAGTTTACCTATATTGGGGTTTGATTCCCTTTTTGGACCCGTTCCTACTAAATGATTCAACCTAGGATTGGGAAAGCAAGCCATTTCTATTACAGCTACTTAGAATCGCCGTTGCTACCCTCTGGTAGCGCCTGTTAGTTTATTTGACATTCTTGTTGTTATTCGCCTTGTTGTAGTGTTTTATATTATTAGTCATTTTGCTGTGATATCTTTTACTCTTTTTGCTATATCAGTTGTTGTGCTGTAACCCCTTTTTATTTTATCTATGGTATTAGTTATTTTCTGCTGTATTTGTTGTTCTGATGTAACCCCTTCACTTGGCGTATTTTATTGTAGAAGTCATTCTACTATAGTATTCTTTGCTATGCACGATGGTTATTCCACCAGCCTGCTGTACTATTCCTAGCTGTTTTAACATTTGCGCACAAGCTGGCCTGCAGTATAATTCCTAAAGGGCCAGTCCCGACTCCCTTACCCACTAAGTCACAAGCCTTGGTGTAGCAGACGGGCCCAAACCCATCAACATAAAAAGGCCCCCACAAAGGTTTTATACCTTTATATCAAATTCTAATTACCATTTAATCTCCTTTCATCAATTTTTTTTCTTCCATTTAATCTCCTTTCATCGATGGTGTATTCACCACTAAAATCCAATGCAACTAGAAAAGAGATAAATTCAGGCCAATCGTAGGCTCTGAGGCAGTTCAGCCCAAAAAAAAACTATTGTGGCCAAAAAGACAAAAAACAACAAGTGCTAGGTTTTGATTTGCCTGAGATTCACATAATCTACCTTTATCGATTTCGCCATCATGTTTTGCTCCACATTACCCTGCAAGTGCACCCGGAACCTACACATGAGGTGGTCGCACTCACAGAGTGTGAGTTTTCGTATTTTCATAGTGGGAGTGACTATTGCTAGAAATGTTCCGGTCATTCGTTTTTTTGATAAACAAACACGCATTAAATAATAAAGCATTGCCTTTGAAGCAACAAACACGCATTAAATAATATGTATGTATAAACTTTGAAGCAACTACAAATAAAATAAAATAAACTTTAAAGTAACTAAATAAAGCATTGTCTTTGAGGTCTGACATGTCAAGAGCCTTGTAGTTCTGGTTGACATCTTTTGATGTTTCCAAATAAAACAACTAAGATTTAAATTCCCATTCTCTTAATTATTGAATTATCAACAAAAATAAAATATAATACAACAAAATTTGAAGGTAAGGAAAAAAACATTGCCTTCATGTTATTACCTCCACTATTATACCTTTGCCTTTATATAGCAATAGTCTAGAAGTGAACATTGAATCACAAAGGAAAAAAATTAAATGTTGTTGCTACTTGTAAGGATTATAAATTTATTTTCTCATTTCATATTGTAATAAAAATATAGGACAAAATTTAGTTACAAAATTTGTTGTAATCTAAGGTTACAATATTACTTAATAAAATGAACACTATTACGTATTTTGAAAATCTAACCGTTGAATTACATGTTTTTTACGCTCATAATGCATATGTTAGATTTTGTCTAAATCAGATATTATTTACTATATGATCTATAAGAGCATTCGCATCAGTCTCAACAAACTAACCTGTGGTTAAAAATATATCTAAAAACCCACAAAAAGCCCATGCATCAGTCCTAAGACTCTCAACAAACTACCAAAAAAAATTTAATTTTCAAGTATTCCTTACTACACTCAACGAGCCATTGTTCTCGCTACTATTAATAAATTCTTTATTTAATCATCTTTTCTCTCTCTCTCTCTCTCTCTCTCATCACCTGAGTTGTGGTTGGCAATGGTGGATGTGGTAGTTTGTTGGGTTCAGCAGATTGGCGTGGATGGGTGGCTACAGGGGGTTTTGGGTTTTGTGGGTGATTGTTGGGAAGTGGTAACTGGTTTGGTGGGTTTGTTCTATTTCCTTTTCTCTCATCTCTCTCTCATGCATAGATAGACGAAGATAGGGGTACTGTAGACACTCAATTTTGCACCTATGATTTAATCAAGGAGAATGACTTGAATGACCATCCACGTACCCTAACCCTAAAATCATAATTGCATTACATGCATCAATTTGTCTTTACATTACATACATTAATTCATTCATTGCATACCAGAAAAATGATCTTGAGATTCTAACGGTCACGGCGGTGTGTTTGGTTTCCAAATCGGACCATCGAATCGAAAGATATCGCATGATCAAGTTTGCACGGTCAACATATATTGTGTCTAGGTAGGGTCGACCACACATGATCAATTTAAATTAATTTTGATTGGTTAAAAAATTAAAATTAATTAAATAATTTTGTGATTGGTTGATAATTAGTGTTTAAAATAAGGATGCATGCATAGGAATAATAGGGATGATTAGATAACAATAAAATTGCGGATAATCTAAACTTTATCAAGACTTATTTTAGAATATTTATCAACAAGATAACTGTTCTTAAAAAACCTAAATTATCCAGAAAAGAGATTAAAAAAAAAAATCATAAACGGAGGATGAAAACACGTCTAGGTGCAAGGATCGGTAAAAAACCCTAAAAGAGGAGTCCAAACGGCACCCAAACATGAAAGAGCCAATTCGGCACTTTTGGAGTGCCAAACGACACTCTAAAAGGGCCGAATTTTCCCTTTTGGGCTTTGGCCCAACGGCCTTCGGGTGACAATAAGGCACGCCATTTTCGATCTTTTCGCAAAAGGATGCATCCGTATTCACATTCTAATCGTCTGTGCCTATTTTTTAGAGTCTTCTAGCCTCTATAAATAGAGACTAAACCTCATAATTTAGCACATTTTTTTTACGCTCTAAGAGACACACGATTTGAGGCTCTCAAATTGCTGATACTTGTTGATCCTCTCTGAGATTTGCTGCTTAAATTAGGGTTTTTACGTTTCAAAGATAACTAAATAAGTTTCTTTGAACCCTAAAACATCCTTTTGAGAACAAGGAGTGCTCATGCAAGAGGTTGTTATCAATCACTCTTTCTTTTTCTTATGCTTCTTGTTTATAATGATGAATGTTTTTTTTATCAATGAATTATTAATCATTGTTTTATTTAAAGCATGATTGTTTTTATGCAATTGTTATAGTCTCTTTCTTGAATGTCAATAATCTGCATGTGAACAATTCTTTTTCTTAAAATAAAAACAGATTTGCATCTTCATTAGATGTAGATCTGACTTTTTCTTACAATAAAAACAAATCTGCATCTTTCTTAGATGTAGATCTGAATTTTTCTTCAAAATAAAACGAATTTGCATCTTCCTTATATGTAGATCTGGATTTTCCTTAATCAAAACTGGTTTGTGTCTTCATTAGATGCAAATCCGAATATTTAAAAAAAAAAAAAAAAAAAAAAAAAAAAACTGATTTGTATTTTCCTTAAATACAGATTTGATTTTTTTTTTTAATTTTAATTTTTATGTATGTAGATTTTTGAAATAAAGAAAAAGATAAAACATGATTGTGTTTATGTTTGTTTTATTTTAATTCATGTTGCATGAATTTAAATTATGAGTGAAACTCTCTTCTTAAGAAATTTTTTTCATTTTATTAAAACATATAAAAAACAAATCTGATTTTTCTATTGTCAATTTTTTTTTTTAAATTTATTGTTATCATAAAACAGATTTGATTTTTTACAAACCGAAAAACCATTTTTTTAGTTCTTAAAAAAAGATCTGATACTTTTTCAAATTAAAAGACTTTATTTTATGTAATAAAAACAGATTTGGATTTTTATCTCCAAAAACCACTTTTTTCTACATACTACAAAACAGATCTGGTATTTTGACAAACCAAAATCAATATTTTTTTTTTAACCAAAACAGATCTGAATTTTTTAAAAAACAAAAAAAGAGACTTCATTCATAAATAAATTTGTGTTATTTAATTTTAGTGTCACATGTTGAACATATCATTCATAACATGCATAAAAAGGTATATAGGTCACAAGAGTCTAGAAGACCAGACTTTGTTTGGGTGGAATGGGTGCCTAACACCTTCCCATTCCGTAACCTAGCCTCCAGATTTAGGTCTTTGACTAAGTAGATTTAGCCTTGTCTTTATTTATTTTGGGTAGAATGTAACTAGGACAAAAGGCCATATAATTATTTGGTAGTTTGTAACTAGGACCCAAAGCCATGTTATTTTTCAATTTTCCAAGTATGTAATTCTTTATTCAATCAATGAAGCGAACAATTCAGTCATATATTTATTTTTTCTTATTTTTTTTTTAAAAAAATAAGTGGCGACTCCATACCACTTACCCATAAAGAGAGGTGCCCTAAAAAGCACTTCAAGAATCTTTCTTTTTTTGAGATGCACTACTTTCGAGGTCTCTCACAGGTACCATGGTGGTTTGTGGTGGCTTGGGTTTGATATGATTTGTTCATTGATGGTGGTGGATGGGTTTCAACGGTGGCCGGTGATTGGTGGGTTTGGTGGTGTGAATGGGTTTAGTGCTTGTGGGTTTCGCCATTTCACTGGTGATTGGGTGGGTGGTGCTCGGAGGTGTGAGCTTGAAGGTGGCTTTGGCCGGTGGTGGGTTTTGCTTTAGCAGTGTTTGATTTGTGATTAGTTGTGCTTGGTCTGATCTTTGGTGGTTGCTGGTGATTGGTTGTGCTGTTGGCTTGAGTTTGTGATTTTGTTTTCTATGATTGTTGGTGCTTGGTGGTAGATGTGAAGGTGTTGTCGTGTTGTTGATGGTGTTGTTGTGGGATGGAGAAAGGAAAAAACTTATTTATTTTCTAGAGAGAGAAAAAACAATATTTAAATAGAGTAGAGAAATAAATATTAAGGCTGATGTATTTGTCCTTTTGTTAAAGTAGTAAAAGTGGAGTTTTGGTGTTAGTTTGGCTGAAATTCTAGTAAGACTGATGTGAATGTTCTAAACTTATATTTTATGCATAATTTTAAACTACAAACACTTGTAATTTAAATAATTTATTGATGGCATAGCTATTAATCTTTAATTTTTTAGAAAATTTGCAAGCGTGGAGGATATAAGAAGAAGATGTAATCCAAGAGTGGATTTGTTAAAATTCATCTCAAATAAATATATATTGAGTAAGATTGTAACCTAATACTATAATCAATTTTGTAGCTAAACTTTATACAAAAATATATAGGATAAAATTGTAACCTATCATATTGCAACATTCATTCTATGTTTCTATTCAATAAGCATAACAAAATTTGGCCAAGACCAAGTGAACCAAGCAATCAAGTGCTTGCAACGTGTTAGAAACCAATAGTTCTTTGATATCGTGAAGTTTATATATTTTGGTGGCAATAGTAATATCATGTGAGAATTTTTGTTGGGGACTCTAGGGCCATGACCTTGAACATATTATGTAACGTAGAGGCCCCTTGCTAAACAAATATCTCTCTCTAATATATATATATATATATATATATATATATATATATATATGTAGTAGTGGTACACATGTGTCTTGGGCTCAAGCTTATAAGGCACATGTGGGAGGCGTCTATCTCCCCGATATGGGATTGAGCAAAATCGTGAGGCATAGCCAAAGCGAACAATACCTGTTAATTGAGGGCTGAGACAAGAAACCCTCCCACATTAAAATCATAGTTTAATATAATATGATTTTTTTTGTTTAAAAGTGAAATTTGATAGTTATGGTAATTATTAATAAGTAATTATTTTGATTGTATTTGTCTATAGAACTATATATTTTATCATTTAAAGAAAATATAATGTGCCTAGATTCTAATGAAAGGTTTATATATAGAATATAGTTTAAATTCAATATATATATATATATATATATATTAAAATAACGATGTGTATAATTGTGAGACCTCTAAGGACACTCCTAGAAAATTTTGTAATTGGAAAATGCATCAACCTCAAATAATGATGAACAAAAAAATTTTGTCCTCTAAAAAAAAATAAAAGAGCCCTTATTGCATGAGCGTTATACATGCGAAGAGGTTAGTGTGTGTATATATATTAATATTATAGAATTAGTCATTATTGAAAGAAGAAAAAAATGGTGTACTAGTACTAATATTTTAATAGAGGATCGGTTTCAATATAAAATAAAATATAAATTTAATTAAACAATATTAAACTAATGATATATAAAATTGTTGGACCTTAAAAGCTTATGTGGCACAATAATAATAAGTATAATCGTGATTCGTGAGGCGTCAAAAGCTTAGATTGCACAATATTATAAAATGGGCCAAGCTTAGGTCCAATGTCCAGTAGTACTGGACTCGTTGAGATGATGACATGTGTCCAAAAGTGGACACATGTCACTATCTAACCAAGTCCAGTACACTGGATAAACTGGAACTAAACCAAATCCTTATAAAATCACCCAATAATCAGACTTTAGGTATAAGCATAGTTATTGGGGACTCAAAAGGGTAAGTAATAGTAGCTATGAGTTAAAAGAGTTATGGAAATTCAGTCAGTACTTGCAATTGAAGGTGCCATGGCGATGGAATACGGCATTATCTTTGCCCATGAGATGGGGTTTGGACTTTTAATTGTCAAAGGAGACCTTAGTGTGGTTTATAACACAACCATGGGAGAGGAAGGTGTTGGTTCAACTTTTGGTCATATATGGGAATCAAGAGAAGTGCAAAAACTTTTATGAATATAGTCTTTCATCTAACCCGGAGGGATGTTGTAAAGTTGTGATTTACAACTATTTTGTGTTGGCTTTAATTCCGTGCCAAATTTGATTGTAAAATTATTCAATCATATTTCCGTGTATTTATGTGATTTTTAATCGTAAGGAATGAGTGTGAGAGAGTGTGAAGACTCAAGCTTAAAAGGATGAACAAATGGATTTCGCGAGAAGCTAACTCGTGAAATAAGCCACGTGTAAAGTACATGACTGGAAGGCAAAGAGTCATGCTAGCTTGGAGTTTTTGTGAGTGTCTCGCGGGTAAGTCCTTCCCGCAAAATACTCGCGAAACATTCTATTTGGCTAATTTGTCATGTTTGTTTTACTAAGTCTTTACCCATATTATATATACCCTTATTACCCACATATTGTGAGGAGGGCTTTCAAAGAGAAAACCCTAGAAAATACACTTAAGAGTTAGAGATTGTTATACCCACAATCATCTACACATTTCCTTATGATTTTCCTCTACTCCTACCTCTCCATCTTCAAATCATTGAGAAGTTGATAGCCCAAACACTTGTCACACCCAATCTGAGTGTCAAGTGAGATTTTGGTGCTGTTGGGAAGCATTGGAAGGAGCCAATCATTGGCGGATGCAATCGGGTTAAATTGCGGGATCCGGGAAAGCTAGAGAAGACAAGGTTTCGAGAAGCCAGTTGGTAGTAGGAGCTTAGAGGGCTTAAGTACATTGGGTAGGCTAGGCTTGGAGGGTCTTTTGTTATTCGTGTACTCAACTTTATTTTCTAGTGGATCGATTACCACTTGGAGGGCGACAGAGAGGTTTTTCACTGAGTTCTTCGGTTTCCTCTTCGATAACACGTCTCAGTATTATCTTGTGTTTGCATCTCTCTTCCCTACTCTTAAGCTTTACTTTATATCGTTGATAATGGATGAATATGGCTTAGGGTAGTGTTATCGGTTGTTTGCGTTCATTTACTCTTATTCCGCACTTAGTCTAAGTTAGAGTAAAAGTAATCTAGTCGTAATTTTAATTTGGGGTCTAAACAAGCTCTTGGGTTTTCACACAAATTTGAGCTTTCAAATGTGAATCAAGCAGCACACGTCTTTGCTATTCCTCCCTCCAGACTTGTTCATCAGATTAATCTTGATAAGCTTAGTTGTATTGCTGCATAATTACATTTCTGCTATGTATGATTGTTAGCTAATATATTACTTGCATATATAAAAAAAAGATTGTTATCTGATATATTGGATGAAATTGAGGTACAATATGTTATTGAATAAAAAAAAGTGATGCGAGTGATAAGCTCAAATTAGTTATGAAAATATTGTGGATAATATAACACTACTTAATTGTTTATCAAAAACCCAAAAAAAAAAAAGTGTGGGCAAACCACTGTCCACTCATTTATTATATATATACTAGTTGTTAACAAAAAAAAAAGTTTTGTACAAAATTAATCAAGTTTCAAAAGGGTACCCTAAATAATTTGTTACTAGTAATGAACCCAATATAATAATAATAATAATAATAATAATAATAATAATAATAAAAAAGGGGGAAAATCTCAAAAAATAAAAAGACAAAAAAATTCAAAAAAAAATATAGATGAACAACTCACATGTGAACAAAAAATTCATTAAAAAAACTAAAAAAATTTGCATATAAAGAAATTAGGAAAAAAAAAATTATTCAATTAAATTTAAATATATATAATATGTCTCAATTTCGCCTTATGGGTCAAAGATTCAAACTTCCTTTAGCCGCCCTGCATAGAAATACGAGCTTTGTGGACTGATAACAATTCTGTTGATCCTAAGATTGGTACGTTGTATCGTCCACGTATTTCCGTTTATCCAACATTTTCACAAAACATCCTTCCCTTATAAGCGGACACTGGACATTTTGGGTCCACTTTTCGGTCATGCCAATATATAAGGAACCTAAAAAAATGGATTGCTGAGGAGGAAAGCACTAAAGTAGTGAGAGAGCATTCATCCTCAAAACTCAAAAGGTGTCGATGGCAGAGGAAAGTGGGAATAAGATAATATAAAAGAAATGGAATGGGAGTGTGCAATCCACACGACTGTCACCAACTCCCATTATGTTATTTTTTTCAATCCAATAACAGAAATTATGCTTCTTTATTCTATGATTTCTTTCAACTTCCTACTCATAAGTCATACCATCATTATCTGGTTACCAACTATCCTCATAATTAAGGGTCAAGCCAAAAATTAAAAAAATCTTATAAAACCATCATAGAGAGAACTCAATAATGATCATTTTTTAAAAAAATATTTCAAAGTAATGATGAAGCTATGATTTCAGTTTAAAGGAAAAGATTAAAAGATAATATTTATATAAATAACCAAAGTTAATTACTCAATATTAATAACCAAATAAATAAATAATTGTAAACAACTGTAATTGTCATACAAAATCTAATATAAATATAAATTACAAAGATATATTTCATATCATTATCATGCTCAAGATTTTCTATAGGTTCAATCAATTATAATTATATATTTCATAACATTAAAATAAAGAAACAAACATAAACATTTTATAATTACTAACAATCAAAGTACCCCCTCAAAAAAAAAAAAAAAATCAAAGTAAGAAATTAATTCAAATATATATAGATTAAGCATTTAATTTGATTTCTTAAAAATAAATTCATAAAATAAATAAATCTAAAAGTATTAAGAGTATAACAATATATGTTAATATTTTTATTTTATTTTATTTTATTATTTTATAGCATTATACAGTTGTAAACACGTTGCACTACCTTGATTGCTTTTAAAAAGTATGTAAAATTTACTTTTTAAAATTCTTGGACGTATATAAATTTTTTGTTTGTAACAAAAACTCAGAATTTGAACTAAAAAATCAAGAGGAGGAGAGAAAAAATATATATATAGTGGAGGCTTTAGTATCATGCAAGTTCAATAGGTGGTTTTTTTTTTTTTTTAATTTATTTTGTGTAAAATATAGGACCTATATTGAAATGCCGTAAAAATAAAAATAAAAATATTGAAGGAACAAACATTTTTTTTTACACAAAATAGAAATTCTCCTCTAACGTCTATATATATATATATATATATATATATATATATATATGAATGAAAGTCCTCTTAAACACTTGAACCTGCCCCTACCCCAGACACCAAAATGCAGTGATTCTTTTTGTCAAATAACTGCCGTGATTATGTGAATGGTGTGTAAAGCTAGAAATAAAATCTTTGGTTCGGGGAAGCTTTTTTTGTCCTTTCTTCTAAGTGGGAAGTGGGAACTGCCTCCAATTTCCTCTCTAGTCTATGATATCTAAGAGGGGACAATGCATTTAAGAATTAATTAAGACTTATGGATTTGCTTAGCCAGTGATATGTTCGGGTTTTCTTGTCGGTTGTGGTGGCATGGTGAGGTGGATTTGTCTTCCTTTTTTTTCTTTTTCTTTTTTCCAAACATTAGAATTTTTGTTCTTGATTTGTATTTACTATTTAGTAGTAATATATTTGAGTGAAACACAGAACTTTTTGCATTTTTTTTTGTTCATAAATTTCATTTAGTTTGAACTTTAAATTCATATTTCTCATAGTGAATGATTGCTGAGTCCAGTTTTAGCGAATTTTTGTTTCTGGATCCAAAACTTTTTTCTTGTTAAAGAAAAAAGAACCTTTTTCCTTTTTTAAAAAATATATTTGAATTTGCGTATTGTTTAATTAATAGACATCTCATCGAGGGAAGTGTTTGGATTTTAAGGCGAAAAATATATTTTTTGTTAAAAAAAAAAAAAAAACAATAAGTGAAGGACGTTTGTCAATTTTGGACTTTAGTAGGAACTTTTACAAACTTTACAATTGCCTCCGTAGAGTACACACAATTTTATTATTATTTTTATTATAGAAAGACCAGAATTTTATTAAACAAAACAAAAAGAAATTACATCAGGGAGTAGACACAATTAAATTAATCTATTTGTGTGTTTGGATGAATGAGTTAAAGTTCAAATAGTGTAAAAACACCCTTGAACGTTTAGACCCCCAATTTACAAATTACCAATTCAAGCTTTATATCAAACAATAAATGTGCGGAACATGAACAAAAGCTTAATACAGAATTGATAAACAATCTAAGCCAATTAAAATTAAATCCACAGCAGAAAATAAAAGGCAAAGATAAAGGGAAGAGAGATGCAAACACAAGGACAACACACGATGTGTTATCGAAGAGAAAACCGAAGCTCTCGGCGTAAAACCTCTCCGCCGCCCTCCGAGCGGTCAATAATCCACTAGAAAATGAAGTTGGGATACATGAACAGCAATAGACCCTCTAATCCTAATCTACCCGATGTACCTAAGCCCTCCAAGATTCTTACTCCAACGAGGTTACGCCGAATATTTTTCTTTTCTAACTTACCGGATTCCGCTATAATCCATAGCATCTGCCATCCTTGGCATCTTCCAATGCTTCCTAAAACTCCAAAAACACTCAACACTCTAAATGGGTGTGGGTAGTGTTTGGATAGAAATCTCCTCTCAATAGGTATGACAATGAGAGAGGGAATGAGAAGAGACTACAAAAATTTCTCTCTAAGAATGAGTAGCTCTCTCTAATTGGGTGGGTGTTTTGAAGAAACCTCTCTTAGGGTTTTTATTTCTAAATAGCCACGCATATTTTGTGGGAATAAGAGGTATTTATACTGGTGTGAGAATGGAATGCAAAGAGTTAGTTTTTCCAAAACAGGGTTGGCTGGAGACTTAACCTCGCGACTTGATTGAGTCGCGAGTTCAAGTCGCGAGCTAACTGAATGGCCAGTCTGGATTTTTGTCCTGTAGTGCTCCAGCTGGCATGACTGTTCAGCTCCCCTGCATGCTCTGCGCGTGTGCAACTTTTGACGGCTTGCAAGCCGTGAGCCTCCCGCGAGTCCTTGCTTCACTGCACAGTCTTGAGCATTTCTTTACACTCTCTCACACACTACCCTTACATGATTCCCACCTAAATACAAGGTTTCTAAATGCCGTATTACAAGCAAATTTGTCATGGAATAAAACCAACACATGGTTGATTAAATTCAACCTTACAATGAGTTTTGCTCTAAATGAAGGGGGACATAGGAACTAGTATTCAGACATAATGTAGGCATTATGCTATCCCTTTGCATTTTATTTTATTGCTTTTATAATGAAACTAATTGTTTCAAGTGTAAGTTGTTGGAGAATTTCCAAACTACAATAATAATCTCTCTCTCTCTCTCTCTCTCTCTCTCTCTCTATTAATTTATATATATATATATATATATATTAATAGGTAAAATTGAGAGAAAATCTAATTAGATTTTAAATTAAAATTCAATTAGAACCTAATTTTATGCCATGTGTCTCATCTAATCTAAACTTTAAAATTTCTGTGCCAAGTAAGTTAATTTATTTTAAAAATTAGATTTCAATTAGAGTTTAATTTTACTTTCTATACAATGAAATAATTATTTTCGGTCAATTAACCAATTACGTAGTCAATGTATAATCACAAGTTAATCACCACATATTAGCATATCACCAATTATAAAGCAATAAGAAATAGAGTAAATAATCCAAAATGTTGGTGACAAAGTGAAAAACATATAGACACATCCAAAGGAAAAAACAACTACAAGGATTACCCAAACCCTAAAAGAAAATTCACTAGTACAGAATTGAAGTTTACATATAAATTGATAAGGATAAAAGAAATTGGTCAAGAAAGATAAGCCGACGGTATTTACTAGGCCATTAGCCCCCGTTTGATGACTGATGGCGCGATAAAATTGTTAGGAGAGGCACATAGGCCGACGGGAAAATAAAGCTAAAGGTCATCTTGAAGTTGACAGTATAAAGACCGAAGGCATAATATAAGCTGACGGCACTAATCAAAGAATGCTTGCTAACCACGTTTGCGTGTATAAGTAAATGACTTGCTCTTCACGTTTTGTGATATCTAAGAGAGATTCCTATATGGAAAGGATCCCGCAAAATACGCCCAAGGAGAGTCCTGTAAGGAAAAGACTTCTACTCCAAGGAAAAGGGGTCAAGCCCTACTACTATAAAAACCCAAGCACCCTCACGAACCAAGGTACGCATAATTGGCCCTCTCTAGCACTCTAGAGTAGTGAGAATAGTTCTGACTTGACTTTCGGAGGGTATTTGGCCGGTACCACCCGGTGCTCTCTGCTAGGTCCTTTCTTTTTGCTGTGCAGGTGCTATTTGGAGCGCGCGAGGACCGTGTGACTAACTGGTGGTATTTTCGGCTAGGTCCTTTCTTTTTGCTGTGCAGGTACTATTTGGAGCGCACGAGGACCGTGTGACTAACTGGTGGTATTTTTGGCATCATCATAAATGATGCCCATAATCCTAGACTATACCACTTAGAAAACATACTAACGTGACCCACAAGGAAGCTCGGACAACCAAACTCTCGAAATATTCACATAAAATAGTGCACTCAAGAAAAGCCTACAAAATTTTTTGGGGCCATAACCCAATTTCCAAAACCAATGCTCAAAATGCTCCAACAACAAAACAATATAAAATAAGTGTCATAAGATTTATAACGATATACGACACACTAAATTTTGAGTCTACTAAGGCCTCCGTTCAATTCACGCATTTAAGCTGTAACGAATGTTAATTATGAACCGAAAAGGTTTATGATAAGCCAACTTCTAGAAGTCATAACTTTTTACACCGAGCTCTGATTTGTCTAAATTTAGTGTCATTAGAAAGATAATTTAACTTTCCAAAGGAACTTGATTTTTGTCTAATTTTGAGTCCATAAGGCCCCCAAAACATACTTAGTTTTAGTGGCTTTGTTTTTGCTCCGCTCGTGCGTGGCACTCCTAGCCAGTGGAACAAGTGCATTTGTTTTTCATGGTAATATTAAAATGATGGTGTTCTTAAGTAGATCCTATCTAGTTACGTTCTCTAACATGTTTTCATATTAACATGAACATGCATGCATATGCCCCTCATGGACACATAACATTAGTCAATGCTTAAATCCTGCAGAAACTTTGCCAATATATATATATTTTTTTTAATAAATTTTGTTTCCCAGTTTTTCACCAAAAAAGTCATATTTTCCAAACCTTTTTCTAGGGCAGTAATTCTATCAAAAATAATACTTTCATGTTTCAACAAGTTTTTGTAGGTTCCAGTTAGCTCAACTGGTAAAGTCTCTAATAATTAAATAAGAGATCTAAAGTTCAATTCCCGCCTACACCAAAAATCAATTGGTGTCTTGGTCTGATGATAAAGAGCATCATCAGGAGCGAACGCCATAGGTTGAAACTCTCTTAAAAAAAAAAAAATGTCTCAACAGGTTTCCTGTTTTTCCACCAAAAAAACCTTATTCTCCAAAACATTTTAATAACGCAGTAATTCTATAAAATATTCTATTTTCAATCTTTTTTTTTTTTTAAATTTTCAATCGAAAAGTCATATTTTCCAAATTATCCTTCAAATGCAGAAATTCTGCCTAAAATCTTATCTTCAATTATTTTCTTGATTTTCCACTTAAAAACCATACTTTTCAAAACCTTTTTCAAATGTAGAAGCTCTGAGAAAAATTTTCTTTTCAACTTATTTTCTCGATTTTTCACTAAAAAATCATAAACTCTTTCACGACCCACATGTTCAAAATTAAAATATGGTTCTTGTTTTCCATTTCAAAAATCTATTTAAAAAAAAAAAAAAACTCTGGTTATGGTTTATTCATTTTGAAGACCAATCCATTTCAACAAAATTTTCAGTTTAAGGGCTTCCCATTTTAGAAACCTATATTTTTTGAAGATTAACTTTGGTTCTAGTTTATCCATGTTCAATAAAATTTTCGGTTTAAAGGTTTTCTTTTTCGGCAAATAAGATCATAAAGGATATCTCCCTTTGTGTGATCTTTTAGTTTAAACCTCATCAATAGATGGATAACATTATTAACTGAAAGCTCAAATTTGTGTGAAACACTAATGCTTGTTTAGACCCTCAATTTTAAAATTACAGCTTAATTGCTTTCACTCAAACTTATCTAAGTGCGGAACAAGAGTAAAAGAAGCGCAATCACCGGAACTACTCTCTAAGCCATAAGCAAGCAAGCAACAATAAATGAAAAGCTTAAAGAGTAGGGAAGAGAGATGCAAACACAAGATAACACCAAGACGTGTTATCGAAGAAGAAATCGAAGAACTCGGCGAAAAACCTCTCCGCGACCCTCCAAGTTGAAATCAATCCACTAGTGAATAAGTTAGAGTACACGAATAACAAAAAACTCTTCAAGCCTAGTTTACCCAATGTATTTGAGCCCTCGAAGCTCCTACTATCATTGGACTTCTTGAAATCTTGTCTTCATTACCTTACCAAATCCCGCAATATTGTCCGATTGCATCCGCCAAGCCTCACCAACTTCTTTTAACAAATCCCCAAAGCTTCCCAAGCTCAAAACACTCTCTATACTCTAAATATGTGTAAGTTGTGTTTGGGTCCAAATCTCCTCTCAAGGTATGACAATGGGAGAAGGAAAGAGAAGAGACTACAATGATTTCTCACTAAAGGATGAGTAGCTCTCTCTAAACAAGGATGGGTGTGTTGTAGAAACCTATTTAGGGTTTTCTCTTTGAATAGCATTCTTATTTACTTTTGTGGGTAATGAGAGTATATATAGTATAGATGAAGGATAAGAAAATCACATTTAAAATCCTCCAAGCAGAGAGTTTCGTGGTTACCTCATGAGATGGCCTGTCTCGTGAAGTACTCGTGAAATGCAGCCTAGCACTTGACTTTTCAGCTTCCAGCATGTGCTTCTCAAGTGGCCTTTTCGCAGGAACATTTACTTGCGAGCTTCTCACAAGATAGTCATGAAATTGCATTGATCTTCATTTCATGCTCGATTCTTCACCAACTTAATACTAAACCCAATATAATAAAATCCCACAAAATACAAGGAAATAAATTATTACAATTACAACATTTTTTGTCATGGAATAAAGCCAATATAAAACATAGTTATAAATCACAACTTTACAAAAAAAAATTTGACTCCTTACAACAACTCTAAAAACAGGCCCGCGTGGTGTGATGTCAAATACCATAAAAGATATAAGCGTGTCTTCCTTATCATCAATTGGTTTTGAGGTGGAATGGCATAGCTCACGATCCAACAAATGGTATCAAAGCCAAGGTCATAGGTTCAAGTTACGGGAGTGTCATTTTGAGGGAGGGATTGTTGGAAGGACCACAATTTGAATCCCTACAACCACTCTAAAAATAGGCTCATGTGGTGTGATGTCAAATGTTATAAAAGATTTAAATGTATCTTCCTTATCTCTAATTGGTTTTAAGATGGAATGACACAACTTACGGTCCGACATTGACCACAGAATAATAGGATCCTAATAATGGCCATGACTTTCCCTAAAACATGACTACAATAGGCAATATTGAGATTTCTAGTTTTTCTCAACATTAGCCCTTACCAGTCATTGTATTGTTTTTTTTTTTTTTTTTTTTTTCAAAAAATTTTTCAAACTAAAACCATTTTCCTTTTTTCCTTTAAAGCAAGACCATTGATATCATGGGATATATGCCCCCAAGACTAGGCAAGTTGTTTATATTGCAAAACCTTTTTTTTTTTTTTTAAGGGATAATCAAAAATAGGTATCGACTATGATTGGGCATTGTGGGGTGTCTAATATCTTCCCTATGCATAACCAAACCCCAAATATGTTTCCAGATTCTAAACACAGTTTTATCTTATTTAGGCTTAGAGGAACTAAATTGCAAAAAAATCACTTAAAAAAAAATCAGTGACCAATCATATTTTTAAGAAATTCAAATGATTGGTGGCAACTGTATATGCTCTCAAACACTCAACACCCACATACAACTACCACAAGCACAAATAGTGTCAGTGACACACCCACAAGATGCACCATGCAAGGAGAGGGTTTGTCATCCTATCTCTCATACACTGACTATCTCATTGAGTCATCATTAACCTCCAAGGTTTGTTGTCGGGGCTCCCTTACATTAGGAGAGAAATTCTTCATGAGAAGAAGGTTAGGAAATTGTGGTTATCTCATAAGTTTATTTTTAGAAAGTATTTGAGAGATTTAGTATGCTTAATGTGAAACCTATTAATATATTGTCTGTTTCCCATTTTAAATTGTCCTCATAGTTACATTTGAGTTCATATGAGGAGTTAGAGTATATGTCTAAAGTTCCATACGCTAACACAGTTGAGTGTCTCATGTACTTGATGGATTGCACCAGATCTGATGTTAATGCAATCAGTGTAATCAATAGGATTATGGCAAATCAAAGAAAAAAGCATTGGAATATAGTAAAATGGATCTTTAAATTTCTTGCAATATCTTATTGAATTAGATAGCTGGTATATAAGCTATAGATTATGTAGTTGATTAGGTTGGGAATCTATTTATGTTTGTTACTGGCCCAATCAACTAGAAGTAAACTCTACAGGATATGGTTGATTTTTCCACCACTTAGGAAGAATACATAGTAGTAACAACGACATTAAAAGATACTGTTTGGCTCAAAGGGCCGGTTAATGAGTTTGATTTCAAGTAAGATAGCATGGTGCTACATTGTGATAGTTAGAGTGCAATTAATTTGGCAAAGAATCAAGTATATTGTGCAAAGGAAAAAGCATATTGATGTATGATATCATAAGATCAAAAAATGGACTTTTTGAGGGATATATCTTTGTCAAAGATCCAAATCAACCACTTCGTTGTATGTCACAGGGTCAATTTTTCTTTTAAATTTTCTGCCTGTGATGGCACTAAGCCCCTGACTTAGTCTCAGCCAACACACCACACACACACATTGCAGGAACACTTAGAATAGAATTATCAAATGAATTCACACACACACCGCATACACAATATTTACAGGGCACCAACCCCAACCTTTATTACTCAATATCAAGTACAAAGGAAGCCTGGAAAATGCACACAAAATTCTCTAAGCCAAAATTACACACTTTGCTGTTGACAGCCCCAACAGCCTAGAATAAATGCACAGAAATAATTGTCGCGTCAATTACTAGCAAGTAACTACCCCATTGTCCTAGACTTGCTGTTACATGTGATCTGACTTAGAACACCTTCAACTGATGTGTCTTGGCTTGCTCTCCACGTTTCCAGCCCTTACTCAATAGGTCTGATCATCAAGAAAGCTAAGAACTGCTTGATAACTACTACTAACTATCGCTGCACACTTTACACATGCCAGCCCATTTCTCAGCACATCATGGGGCTTCTGCCCATGCTACAGCAACCCACACACACTTGTTCCAGCATGTTTTAGAAGGCTTGGCTCCTGCCCAAACCCTTCTCATCAACATCACAGCCCACATAGCATGCCCATTTACAACACTTTAAGCAACTATCATCAGCCCACTCACACAAGTCCATGCATTCTACTAGCACCAACCAGCCCAATGCCTTGCACAGCATATCATCATCATAGCAGCCTAACACTGTCTTGCACTCAAGCTACCAAGCCCACACACAAAGCAACCATCAACCAAGCCACCAATGCCGTGCACCATCTCATAAGGTCAGCACCACCTGCTGCTACCCAACATCAAAATCCGTCTCTGCCCACCATGGCCCTCTTCTACCATGGCCTTGGGGCATCATGTGGAACAAGGTGCCTCCACATGCTACCCCTCATCATGCTCATCATTCTAAATCTAGCAGGGAGACCGGGCTTGTCCCTCTCAAAGAGCAGTTAGGAGCTTCACTAGATAGGCATGAGGAGTTATTGGTGTGTTGAGAAAACATAAAGCCAAGTGATTGGCCTGATGTTGCCCAAGCACTCCAATTCCTCATGGCATCATAATCAGCAACTAAAGCTCCTAACATTGTGTGTGGTTTTTGTGAGAGAGAATTAAGGTGTACTTGGATTTTGAGTTTTTTGAGGAAATTCTTATACTATTGTTGTAATCCTCCTAACCTTATGGTGAAAGTTTCTTTGTGTCTATGGGTTTATTCCTATGTTCTCTGTGTATGTGATTTAAATTTTTTTTTTCTTAAAAAAAATTGTCTTTAATTTTATTAGATTGAACTTCCAAATGAGAGCAATAATTATTTAATTCGTTTCTATTCTATTCATTTCATTCTATTCCTCTATAAACTACAAGTGTTGAGTTGAAAAATCTAGCCGATCCATCATCATCCCTAGACGCATTTAATCTTGTACTAAAGAGATTTGATTTGATTTTTTTTTTTTTCTTTGAAGAAAAGAGATTTGATTCTTCAGTAGTTATTTCACGGCCGCATTGCCATTTGGGACTCCAAAAATATCAAATATACACCCAACAAAGTAGTCTTTCTCACCTGCGGGCTTTTCTCATCCAAAGGCTAGTTTTTAACGGCGAGAATAGTTCCTTTTTTTTCATGTAAGCAAAAATGGAAATGACACAGGAACGTGAGGATTAATATTCTTTCACATTTTTTTTCCCTTTTTCTTTCTAGTCATGTTGATCATCATGCTTTAGTCATGAAACAACACGACCGGTATAACGGTTATAAAGTGTACCAGCTTCTAATTCCCTGTTTTAGGCGAAATTGTCGGTGTTCTCTCTATAATTCATAAGAGAAAGGTACGTAATAGAACCCCAAGAATTCTAATTCCATACTTGCATTTTTTCCCCCTCTCTCATAATTATTTCTTATTCTTTTTATTTTTGGATAAAATTATCTGTCTTCCCTGTAGACCTTATTTTAAAACTTGATATGCAGGATTACATTACATTAGGCAACGAAGTTAGTTCAATATCCATCATGATCAGATTTCTCTAACCTTCTGAATGGTGGGTCATTTGTTTTATATCAATTTTTTTACTATTAATTTCTCTTTCTACTTTTTAAATCGTCATTCATCATTATCTATCTAGATAGTTATTCATCTAGCTTGTTTGCAAGAAAACTTTTTTTTCCCTGTGGGTCGGTTTTAATTGGGTTTTACAGATATATATCATCTTAATTTTTCATTCTTTTGAAAGTTTATATACTTTTGCACGATGCAACAAAACAAGGTATATCCGAGATGATTTCTTCTTTAATTACTTTTTTGGATAAATGTTTGATGAGTCTTTTTCCACTTTCTTGAGGGATGTGATCAGATAATAACTCCAATAGGTCAGTTCATGTGTGTGGGCAAAACTCGTTTTGATAGAAGGCACAAGAACTTCAAAGTGAAAGTTATATCCTTTAGGGCAATTTGGCTTTCCAGATTGGTTCACCTTATCTAGATCACATATGCAACTGTTTGAGCCCTATGGCATTCAGTTCTATGCGTCCCTCAAAGTTTCAACTTTTTTTTTTTTGTTTATTACGAAGATGTCCAAAACTCTTCGAGCAATCTATTTCATTAGTAGTAGTGCTCCATTCCACACGCACCAAATAATTAATCCCCCAACGTAAGGCATTATTGACTTCACTAGATCTTGGAAAAGACTAGACCAACCTCAATTCATAGTTTCAACATTCTTTAGTTAATGAGGCAGCCGCTGCCATAGTGTTAGTAGGTAGCATTGTAATTCTCTTCTCAAATAATGCTGGTTTAGTGGTTTTCTTTTTTATCCTTTTGGTTTTCATTAGTGGCCATACCCCACTTTTGCCTCCGTAGCTGGGGGTCTCCATCCATAAATACGCTTCTTGGGGGCGTGTGTTCTCCACACCTCTCCATTTCCTCCTTCCTCAGCAGCTAATTTAGCTACTTCCCAACCTTTTTTTTTTCATGGCATCCAACGTCCAAACATCCCTGAATGGTGCTAAATTCACCATTCCCACCACTCATGACCTGGAGCAATCAACATTGGAGACGGAAGCCAAGGAATTTGATTACTCAAAAAGATCCCAATGGTTACGTGCAGCTGTGTTAGGAGCCAACGATGGGCTGGTCTCAACAGCTTCATTGATGATGGGTGTTGGAGCAGTTAAACAAGACATTAAGGCCATGATACTTACTGGGTTTGCAGGCCTTGTTGCTGGGGCTTGTAGCATGGCCATAGGAGAGTTTGTGTCTGTGTACTCACAGTTGGATATAGAGGTGGCCCAGATGAAAAGAGAGAAGCAAAAGGGTGAGCTAGGTGGAGAAAGATCAGAAGAGGAAGAAGATGGTGAAAAAGAGAGTTTGCCAAACCCTTTGCAAGCCGCAGCAGCATCAGCTCTTGCCTTTTCTGCGGGTGCAATGGTTCCATTACTTGCAGCTTCGTTCATAAAAGAGTATAAGGTAAGAGTAGGAGTGGTGGTGGGTGCAGTGAGCTTGGCTTTGGTGGTATTTGGGTGGTTGGGTGCTATGTTAGGTAAGGTACCATTGCTTAGGTCTGTACTGAGGGTTCTGATTGGAGGTTTGCTTGCTATGGCTATAACTTTTGGGTTAACCAAACTGATTGGATCAAGTGGGCTGTAATATCAGACCCCCAACCTCTTCCAATCTTAGTTTGTGTTTGCCTGATGGGATATGTAATGCGTTCTTTTCCCTTTCTTTTGTAACTTTGTCCCCTTTCCCCACTCTTACCAAAAGCTATAAAAGTAGTTTATCATGGTTTATGACCACCATGCTTTGTACAAGCTGAACTTTCTCTCTTTCTCTTAGGTACAAACACGTACTGGCATATATGCACACACAAAAAACAAAAAAGCAAAATTCCGACGTGGGTGTGCACTCTCATAAAGATTAAGTGGTAAGTTATTAATATTGTAATGTCAATATAGCTACACGCGCTTCATGCATATGATGAGCTTCTTTTTTAGGTTTAGTGTCAAAATTTTCCCAAAAAAATAAAAGAAAAAGAAGCAACTAAAAATCATATACAACAATCAAAATCATATGAGCAATAAAATGATTAAAAAAAAAAACTAAAAGAATTACCTTGTAGGGAACTACTACTCCTTCCTTTGAGAGAAAAAGAAAGAGGTTTAAAAAACATTAAACAAAGAAAGAGAGACATTTATTTATGTTTAATTTTAGTAACTGGCTTGCCCTTAGGAATAAAGAGAGATAAAAGTGCCTAATTTTAAAATATATGGATAAGGGTTATGGTTGTATTAAAATAAGTTAGCAAAAAAAAATTAAGAGAGAGGAGTGTGTGAAAAAACTACTTTTCTAGATTTATTTAAAATTTAGGAGTATTTAAATTAGTAATTTTACATATCTAACCCTAGTATTAAACTTTCTAAACATATAAATTTGAGGCTATTTTGGTATATAAAATGATGAAATCTAAACAAGGAATCCTGTTATTAATATTATAGATGACAACCAATATTAAAACCAAAAAATATTGTTAAATTGGTTGTATTTGGTCTAAAGCATTACTCATTCTAACATTTTAGATGAACTAAAAATGGTAGCACATTACAAACTTCACTCAAAAGTCATGATAACTTTTAGAGCAAGATAAGGCAAGTTATATGCCTTTGTCTTAGAACATTATTCTCTTTCCCTTGTTATGTGTGTTTGTTTCAAAATAAATAAATAAACCTAGCTAAATAATAGGCTAGCAATTAATAGTTCATAATTTTTTTTTTGGTTATATTTGATCTTTAGGGCATGTAATAAAATAAAATCACCAAAATCCATTTAAAATAGGGTTTGGGATTTTAATCCAAACTCTAAGGGATAAAAATATGACAAAATTGAAAAACTTGAATGACTAAACTGTGATATAACAAAATTACAAAGAGAGTAAATAATTCGTCCACAAAATACAAAATCTATTAATTTGAGAACGTTGATTTTTTTTTTTTTTTTTTTTTTGTATTTTAAACTTTAGGAGGTCATATGTAACAATTGTATTTTTAATATATATATATATATATATATATATATATAAATTTTAGTAGGGAAAATTCATAAAGGGATAAATTTTAATTTTCCCTAAATACTAAATAGTATATAAGAGCGTTGTGGCCAGTACGTAGTGGAAAAGGCATATTTGTTAGTTGTGCCCCAGCACTTGTGTTGGTCTATAGACTATAGTGGCTATTTGGAGGGGATCCTCTTCATTTGCTTTCAAACGGAATGAGAGAGGATTTCGATGTGAAAATTTAATATTTTGTCAATCTAAAAATAATATGATATAACATCATTTAAAACCAAATATCATTTCTTATTGGTATGTAGAATGACAATGGCATAGCATAATGTAAACATTTGAATAAGCTAAATCTTCAAGATCTCATGTGTTAATGGCATTATCTGGTTCTTCCAGTGAAATAAACCCAAATCCAAATTCTTTCTCCCTAACTCTTTATAGGAAAAAAAACAAAACAAAATCTTCACTATGAAATAAACTCCCCTTATTTGACATAAAATAATAATAAATAAATAAAAAGAAGAAAGAAAGAAAGATCTTGATGTTGTTTGGGATTCTATTTGGCTTAACGAATAAGATAAATTATAAATAAGTTGTACCTAAAAAATGAGGCTCGTGGGTTCCAGTTAGCTCAACTGGTAAAGTCTATGATGATTGTATAAGAGATCTAGGGTTCAATCCCCGCCTATACCAAAAACTGATTGGTGTCTTGATTTGATGATAAAGAGCTATCATCAGGAACGGACGTCATAAGTTGAAACTCTCTCAAAAAATAAATGAGGCTCAAAAAAGTTATCCTTAAAAAAATAACCAAGTGTCAAGAACCTTATAACTTAAATGGCATTTTTTAGTATTTCTAATGGAGATATCCAACAAAATTCAAAATCCCTTACCCTAATTATCAAATTTTCAAACAAATAAAAAAAGTCAACACCTAGTTATATTTTTTTTGATATTGTATAATTTTCCAAAGTTGTTATAATGCAGGTTTTTTTTTTTTTTTTTTTGAGAAACAAACACATACAAAGGAGAGGAAAATTGGTTTTAACACAAAAGTACACCACAAATTTGAATTAATTGGAGATTATTGTAGCTTTGTCTTCGGAACAATGATATGTTGCCTTAATGGTATTTATGCTATAATATACATCGTGTTGGAGTATGTGTGTTTCAAACACTTAAACTATGCTTGTGTCCCACATTAGTTAGAGATGAGTTTTCATATATGTTTATAAATCATAACACCACTTAAGTGTTAGCTTGAAAGATAATGGGCTAAGGGTTAGAGTTGGGCTTGGGTTGGGTTTAGGCTTGTCTCTATCTCTCTTGTTCCTCATTCCTTTTCTTTTTTTTTTTTTTTTTTCCTTTAGTCCATTTTGGTTTTGCCCGTTGGGCATTAAACAAGCAGCCCGTTGGGGCATTTAATGTGCTGCCCGTTGGCATGCACAATAACCGTTGGTACAGCCCATCAGCTCTCACATCAGTTAGCTTATAAACCCTACAACTCACACTATTCAATACTCATATTTTTCTCATCTTCTCCAACCGTATCTCTCTGTTTTTGCTCTCTGTTCTGCTTTGGTTTTGCTGCACAGAAATTTTAGCTTCAATTTTTTAAGGAAAGGAAAGGCAAATTAAGGTTGTTCTTAGATCTTCTTGCTTAAGTGTGTGATCAACTTGAAGAAATCACTATAATCTAATCTTGGAGGATTGTACGGTCAATAGAGTCATTCACACCGAGTGCTACTCCAGGTGGTACAAATCAACCTTTAAAGACAACGCATTTTGTGTGATTCTATAGTTTGTGAGATCTTTTTAACTCTATCTATTTATTTTTGTCATTGCTAATTTTTTAGGGTTTGTATTGTTGAATCAAAACTTGTTTATTTAGCCATATTTTCCAACACATTGAAGGCTAAGGGAACCAAACTTGGATCTATTAAAAATATTTCCTTCAGAGCACTCTTTGGCCTGTGAGCAAAGCCTGGTGTGGAACAAAAGTCTGGTCCTAAATGTGCCGCCAAAAGTACACACGTTTATATGGAGAGCATGCTCAAACTGTCTACCAACTCGAGACAATCTCCACCGGCGACGAGTAAAGATCACCCCGCACTGTGAAATTTGCTAGTACATGTCTGAAACGGTGAGCCACATCTTGTGGGAATGTCCTCTAGCACGGAATGTTTGGGCTTTATTCAAGGGTAGAACCTAGAAATGCAGCAATACGGCATCAGACTTCTTCACCCTCTTTCGACAAATGCAGCTGAAACTAGACCAGCAGGAGTTGGAGAAATGGGTAGTCACGGCATGGGCAATCTGGAATGCGAGGAATAGATTCTATTTTGAGCACTTTCAAACCCATCCGAAGGTGATACTTGAGCTTGCAAGCGGCCTGGTTGATGAGTATCAACGCCTAATGCACACACAGTGAACTCCTTGATTTAACAATATATGTGTTTGGGTCTAGGTAACTTGCTGCCTATAACCCAGTTTTTGGATTTTTTTTGGTTGTATACATTTTACACATCAATGAAAGTTTTATCGTATTGACCTCAAAAAAAAAAAATGTCCTTCAGATGTTGAATTATTAGTAGACAGTTCTTAGTTACGATACCTAGATCAACTTACTGTCTAATGAATTGCTATTCTCTTTAAGGCTTCAAAAAGTTAAAGCAACTGGCTTTCGTAGTGCACTAATTTTAAAATACGTATAACTTTTACTTCAAAAAGCCAAAAAGAAGATGGTACACAACAAACAAAATGATTTATGTTAAATAAATTGAAGATATAGAAAATATTGTAGAAGCAAAAGCTTAAAATAGAATAATAACGCACGAGGGTTATGTAAATCAATCTAACAATCTGCGTCTATGAAAGAAAACTTAAGGATTATATATTTGATATATGAGTGAAGTACAATTTTTGTATTACAATAACTCAACATTGGTATTTATAAGAAACTCAATTCTAAATTAGCGATACACTAACTATGGTTAAATAACTTATAGTACAAGTATCAAACTTGGCTTGTATACCAAGTTGGATTGGCCTTAAGCCTTGAGTATCACCTTCTCAAACTCAAAGAGAAAGCTTGATGCAGCCTTGAGTTTGGAACAAGTTTGAGAAGATGCCTCAAAGAATGACTTCAAGAAGCCTAGATACTGACCCTTGAAGAGACCATACTGCTGCTTGGATATGGATAGGGCACTGTGGAGAGGAAAAACCTTGCATATGGATGAAACAATGTTGAAAGAATGTCAGAAGAGGGATGTAGAGGCTTGAGATTGGTTGTATCAATGACAAAGGAAGGTGACTATGGCCGGAGAAAGGCTACACTGACGGCTTGAAGGAAATCAACAAAGAGGATGTTGTGATCTAGCGCAGTTCATGAGTTGTCGCATATATGAGAGTAATGAGATACAAAAAGTATGAGAAATGGGCCATATGGGAAAAGGGGCCCTCAAATCAGAATCTACACAAAGAGGCTTAAAGTCAACAGGCTGTAAAAGTCAATGCTCAAAAGGAACAACAACCTCAATTCGAGCAAGAGTCGGCCAATTCATGATGTGTCGTTGTTTGTGACATGGCAAAAGAGGTGCTAGCTGATGTGACATAATGAGATGACATCACTTAGGGATGATATGGCAAGACAGAAAGATGACACGTGGCACTAGACAATGTAATGATGATGTCAGCTTGGTTGGACCACAAGTGGAGGTAAACAATGTGTGGAAGCACATAAGCAGAAAGCTTAGAGGTGCGTGAAGCACATGAGGCCGCAATTGGCGAGCGAAATTTTGTGGGCTTGTCGATGGAGGATGGCGAAGCTGTAGATGAGACGTGTCAGGTCAAACTACTGGGTGTAGGGAGATCAGTAAGCAATGCGTGAGTAAAGCTAGTGGTGCATGACAGCACATGCATAATCATATTGATGCTAGATTTGGAGGTTTTGCTCGCGGGAGGTTGTAGAAGTCACTTATGTGTTCAATTTCGTCAAAAAAAGGCTAGAAAAACGTAGATCTTAATTGGAGAGACAAGGCTATGTGAGAGGTTTGGATCTGCGATGGGAGGCAACGACGATGAGATGAGACAGAGACACATTGGAGGTCCTAATGGTGCTATTGTTCTAACTTCGTTTAATGATGGCAGACATGGGAAGATCGACAAGAATTTGTGATAAGGAAGATTTGTGAAAAGCTGTGAAAATCTATTTGGTTTTTTTTAACGAATTTGGTGGAAGATGGAATGAGATTGATAAGAACATAGCTTTGATTTGTGTATGTTAAATAAATTAGAGGAGATATAGAAAATACTGTATATGCAGAAGCATAAAATAGAGTAACACAATAACATACGTAGATTACGTGGTTTGGTCTAACGACCTATGTCCACAAATGAAACCTTAGGGATGTGAGTGAAGTACAATTCATGTTTTACTATTGATGATGCCAAAAAACCACCAGTAAGCTATACGGTCCTCACGTACTCGAAACAATACATGCACAACACAAAAAGAGAAGACCTCACAGAAGGCACCGGTGTGGTGTCGGCCAAATACCCTCCAAATGTCAAGTTAGAATTTCTCACAACTCTAGAGTGCCAGAGCGGGTAAATTATGCATACCTTGGCTAGTGAGAGTATTGTGGCTTTTATAGTAGAAAAGTCGACCTCTCTTTCCTTGGCTTGGAAGTCCTTCAATATAGGAATCCTTAAGAGCGTATTCTTCGGAATCCTTTCCTTATAGGAGTCTTTTTTATCATCATTGTGCGTAGAGCACAAGAAACTTCCTTATATATATATATATATATATATATATATATATATATACGTGGAGACCAAGTTAGGGTTACGTCAAAACCATCAATCTAGTTATTCCTTTTATCTTGGTGACGTCAGCTTCCAACATCAATCAAGAGTTAATCTCGTCAGCTTTGTAGATTTCTTGTTCGTCAGGTGTTGACATACACAAGGCCGACGGGCTTATTCGGGGCGTCACTATACCCCTTGCCATGTGTAGTCTAAATATTACAAAATTACCCTTATCAACTATGAACCCAACGTGAGTATTTAGAAGAGACTAAATCCTAAATTAACAATACACTAACTATGGTTAATTAACTTGTAGTACAAGTATAAGAATTGGCTTGTACACCAAGTAGGATTGGATTTAAGTTTTAAGTATTGGACTGATATCTCTAACAGTTTCTATCAATTCGTAGCACTCTTATTCGAGGCATAGTAAGTCTTTTATAAATTCTTACGATACTGTTTAATGATAGAAAATAAAGTTATATTACCAAGAAAAATAACTTTAAAAAAATAGTATTTTGCTACTCTATCATTGAATATTTTTAGTTTTAAGTTTTCAACATTCCGATTTGCTCTATGTAATATCTCTGATCATCTAACATTCCCGTAATTCATTTTTGGAGGGGAGGATGGTTGGTTTGGTTATGTGCTTTGTGGCTGAATTTTAATGCCCTAGGAACTTTAAGCAGCATTGGACAAAAGGAGATTGAAGACTGAAATAATTTTGGCAAAGATGATTGAGTAGTTTACCACATTTATTTGCGTTGTGGGTGCATTGCCTAGGAAGGACTCCTCTCAATTTCATAAGATATGTGACAATGCAAAGCAGAGATGGGTGTTCATTTCGGTGGTAGTGGCTGTTACTGATCTGTTGTCAGTCCCTACTACTTCCGTATGTCAATGCTATTCGGCTTTTGTTGTTGGATGATAAGGTTCTGGACCTCTGGTATTGTGATGAAAGAAGCTTTCTGAGTGTTTGTTTGGCATCAACTTTTAATTTTTATATGCAATTTTTTAAAACCTCACATTTTCTCACTTTTAAAATTTTATTCAAGGTACAAATATACTTTAGCACACTTTCAGCAAAAAGTTTTCCGCAAAAAGTTAAATAAACTATTTCCGAACGGATTTTTTGCTGCCAAGTCTATGATGGTTCATTATCCACTAATTGTTAATACATCGGAGTTTATTTAGAGGAAAACCATCGTCTAAGGAGGCAATTGCAAGTGGTGGCAACAAGGACTGGGATGGAGGAACCCAACCAAGCAACCACTAAAGCTGGATGACAACCAAGGAGGAATTGCAAAGGTCCAATTATGGTGGATAGTTTGTTGATGTGGGGACAACATGGATCGTTCAAAACAATACTTGTGTGGAAAATTATGTACAAACTAGTCGCAGACTAGCGCAATGTGCGGGAAAAATTTTTATTTACTATAGTGAAAAATACTATTTCTATTTTAAGAATTCAAATGGTAAAGCTAAAAGCTGTTCATTCCTAACTAATAGTTAAAAAGAAATTTTTTCTCAATAAGCAAACATTAGACAATCTACCTCTCTCAAATAACAATAGCATTTAGTTTATTATGAGAGCACAAAAATGTTTGGATAGGTAGCTAGACTACACAAGATATACCAACTAACCACCCACATTGCTGCGATCCAAACAGTTCCCCAAACTATTCAATGGATAAGAGAGATGAGCAGTGTCTACAAAGGGCATGGTTGTAGTCAACGTGAGCTAATGACTCATGCAATCATGCTTACAAAGAATTCCTCATTAATTGAAGATAAATGATATTGAAACTTTACCTTGTGCAAGTAAAGCATAAAATATGTTCAACAATTGTAACCCCAGTTTAAGAAAATTAAGGCCAAAATATCTTAGAATCCCAAGTAACCTCATAACTACGACACTAATATAGAGTGTTGAAACCCAAGCAGGTTCTTCTATAAAGCAATTATATCTCCACAGTAACTAACCCCTATATATGCATTGATTTCAAGCTCTCAGTAGAGTTTGTCACAAAAGATATACCAACCCAATGTGACACATTTCTTTGAAGATTGGAACTTCTCTGGGTGGGGTTCATTAGGGAATTGAAAAGGTAATTTCAAAGGAATAAACAATAGATTGATACCTCAATGCATAAGACACTTTCTAAAAATTGTGTTGTCCTTAAAATATGCATGTTAGCATAGAATGAAGAAGACCAAACTCAGATAAATCACATATAAGACAATGAGAATCATTATTGGAAATTTAGAATATCAATCATTTGGAACTTTGTTGAATCCAGTTAGTCATCATTTCTTCCTAATAAAATAATACATATTTTTTGTAAAAATATATATGATTTATGACTATTAAAAGGGACAATCAAACAGGGGACCAACTTCAAAATCAGAGGTGATGACAATCTGTGCTACAAAAACCAACATTTTTAAGTAAAAACCAACATTTTTAAGTAAAAACCAACCTAAGAAATCGAGAAGTAGATATAGTGGAGAGAGCGACTTTACCACCAAATCTTAGATGTGTGTTTGGTTCATTAAAGCTACATCAAAAGGGAATCTCCTTCACCTACCAAATCATTTTGGGAACCTCGGGCCTCATAAATGGAGTGGGGTAAAATACACCAAGAGAGGAAACTACAATTATGCAAATTTGCTTTGAAAAAAAAAACATGCATATGGAGTTAATAGTCCAATTTTGTAAGGGATTAAAAAAACAAACCTTCAAATGTGCATTGTGTCGTTTTCTCTCCCAACGCCAAATATTCCCATCATTCATGGTCCTAAACCTGGATTTGAAATTCCTTTAAAGACATTTCAAAAAACATTTAGTCCATAAAAAGGTGTGCAAGGTTACTCATGAATCTTGATTGCTAACCCTAAAGTGAACCACCAATGTTGTAGATGATTTACAAAAAAACGCAACTTAATTTGACATGTAGATCATTACTAAAATATTGATACCCTCTAAGGTATATTTACATTTACATTTAAATTTATTTTATATGCACATATGCTCATTATGCATCTTTCATTATATTAAGAAAATACAAAACCATTTTTAACATTTAATGAGGAAAACCCCAAATTGAATTTATAGTTTTTATTTTTTTGCATTGGAGCATAAAACTGCTCGATTTAATATAATGAAAATATAAATACCTTTTATTAAGCATTGTGGCTGCAAAACATAGATAAAAATTATGTGATATTTTGCACCAGTCATGTTTTTCAATAGAAAAGATCTAATCTCTGAACATATTACACTCTCATCTGACGTTATCTCAAAATTTGAATATTAGTCCAATGGTATTGCAACATGTTTAAAAAAACCAACACCCAGAATCATACAATCCCAACAGAGAAATTTCAAATTTTACAATTAATTCAAAGTCCTGATTTGTTTTGCATCTAGTAATGGTGAAGTACTTGTTCATCAAATTGTATTGTATTGTTAGTTGTACCTATGCCCATTTGTCACCAAGCCACATCATGGGGTTCATCTAAATATCAAGTCTAGCTAACATCGGTTTTGAAATATCAATGGATATTAAATTTATAAGTTTAGTTGCATAATCCAATTTGGGTGGTGGGACAATAGAGAATATATACTTTCACAAGAAGATGCTTAAGAATTAGGAAACAATCTACCAACCCATCTTAAAATAAAACTGCAAAATCATACTAAATCGGTTGAGTTTTGAATATTTAATAAATAAACAATTGAAACACTCAGCTATTTTATCAAAAAAATTGGCGTGCATCTAACAAAAGCAAAATTTAAAAGATACAGGAAAATGTAAAGAGACAAAAGTGGGCAGTTTTCTGGAGAAGGACTCAAGGGCAGGGGAGAAAATAAAAGAAATTAAAGAATACATTTTTTTACAAAAAAGAAACCATCAAGCAAAATAATAGAGCAAGAAATTGGGATGTAGGGATACCTAGGCATGTAACGTAATAGAAAGTAGCCCAGCAATAACAAATTCAACACCCTAACAAAAATGAAACCATCCACACCACAGATGAAATAGGTAGAAACAAACGTAGAAAGGAAAAAAGAAAATAATAGAGCAAGAAATTGGGATGTAGGGATACCTCAACTGAACCACCCAGCTTACATCAGTATTTATATAGATGTAAGGAGAGGAAGGAAGACAGAGAGACTACCATTAGAATCCAAAACAGAAGTTGAAACCGTAGAATGGGAAGATGAAACTGTGAGAATCAAAAGGTGGGGAAGGGGAAGAAATTAAACCTGAAACAATTAATAAGTTGTGAAACAATTAATAAGTTGTAACCGTGAAAACTTAAAGCATAAGATGAATAAGTTGCAACAGAAGGCAAGGGAATAGCATAAGTTGTAACCGTGAAAAGCAATCAGGTTTGACAAAGGGAGTTAGTTGAAAAGGCTTTGGGTGTGGATTTGGGCTGTATCGTGGGTTTAAATGTATAAGAAGTGGAATTTAAAGTAGAGATAGGGTTGGATATAATTTTAGTTTTATTAGTATTTTATTAATTGGTAAAAACTATTTTAAAATTGAATTAAAAATTCAGAAAATAGGATGGGAATGACATGGCGGCTGACGTGGCTTGATGTGAGCGTAGCAACATTAAAGGCTATGAATCAACTTTTAGTAATATATAGATTATGACTTCAATTTGGAACTATTTTTGCAGCTATTGCCTATTAGATAAGAAAAATATTATTTATTATCAATTAAATTAATAAATATGACATCTTATAAAAGTTAAAGACATCACACCTACTTTTTTTTTTTACACATCCATTTTGTTTATGTATAAAATAAATAATAAAATAAATCTAATTAAATGATTTTATTAAAATTCATACTGGTTTGGTGGAAAATACTCGGGACCACCAATTTTCTCTAGTGAGCCAAAAAGCTTTTTTTTTCTCCCCACTTTTCCTTCCTACAGTTTTCATTCACCCCAATCAAAAACAAATACAAATTTTATGTACCATTTTTTGTGTTCTACTTTATGTTCCACTAATCACAACTTGTCATATATTTGTTTAACTTTCCTTATAAAATAACTAAAGTTTAAAATGAAAAAAAAAATTAAACACATGACAAGTTGTGATTGGTGGAATATAAAGTGAAACACATTATTAATTACAAGTTCTTTTTTAACAGGTAATTATAGAATACTCCATAAGTACAAAAAATACGTACTTTCTCTTTTCACATAATAGTAAGTCTTACTAATTGAGTTCATGATTGGATCAAAATTCATGTGAGAGAATGGAATATGCATTTATGGTACACTCAAAATATTCTATAATTTTCATTTGTATTTTTAACAAATGGTACACTCAAAATATTCATTTATGGTACACTCAAAATATTCTATAATTTTCATTTGTATTTTTAACAAACAAACAATATGTTAAGAACTAAAATTGAATATTTAAAAAATTAAAAACCATTAAAAAACATAATAGTACTAATATAATAATTATTTCTATAGATTAATATTTATGTGAATTTGAACTGATTAGGTGGTTCGCTTTGTGCCATTTGAAATTTACTTATAAGTTAACTTATTGTTTATTTTTCTTACTATCTGTGGGTCTCAAGTAAGTCACCTATTTATTTTATTTTACTTTTACTTTTTATTTACCATACTTTAGCAAAAAAAATTAGGTAAATTGTTTCCAAACGAACACAAATATTTCAAATTCATAACACATTTTTATAGCCTTAGCTTAATGATAGCCTCAGCTTAATGAATGTCGATGAAGACCATCTACAAAGGTGGTGGAGTAAGAAAAACAAATAGCTCTGAACTGCAATTTACTTGCAGCATGTTTTAGAAACAAAACAAAACAAAAGCAAAATCAACCATACCAAAACAAATAGAAGATATTCAGCAGAAGAGAGAGAGGGGTGAAAACCTAAAAATCTTGCCTACTCAAAACATCAGATTAGGTATGATCGTGGGTCTAGGAAGCCTCAAAAGGCCAATAACCAATTCATTTCAACAGAAACAAATTTCTCGTTTATTTTAGCAATGATCCCTCAAGAACTAAAACGCTCCTCTAATGATCTAATCAACAACAAAGATAAATTATGAATGATTTTTACTCCTTGATTGACAACAAATATCACATTTGTCCTCCCTTCCGTTCAGTAGCTGACATATCAAAATCGAATGGTAAAGATACAGCGACATAGAGTACAATGCTATGCACATATTTCAGACTACAAAAACAGTCAACAGATTCCGTTCATGTACTCTGAAATGCAACCAAACCAAACAAGAAAATCTCCTCTCCACTTTATCTGTGCTTGCTTTAAATTTGCGCTCTCTAAATTACCACAACCAGGGACCCGGGCAGAATTAGTAAACCATTCAGACAATACTAGGGGGATCTCCCACCCAATTGCAAATGGCACGGGGCCAGCGTGTTTTTATGCAGTCCACCAAAGGTGCATGCTGAGAAGGCTCTGGTTTAGCCACTTCAGCATCTTTCCCACTAGAATCATTTCCACCTGAACCAGAGGACAGGGCTACATCAGCCATGAATTCCTCTGGCGTCCACCTTGGGGGTACTGAAACCCTCAATTTAGTAAGCCTTGGTCTTTGCACAGGAGTCTCACCTCCAGATGTTACTTGACCGCCATTCAAATCTGATTTTGCAATCCCATTAAAATGGTAAAGATCAAAAACTTTCTTACCCATCAATCCAGATGAATCCTTCAGACCTCCCATGCTCCTGTCCAAATCCAAAATAACCTGCCAGAACTCACTCCATACAATAAAACCGGTGCTGCAAAGGTGATCAAGCTTCTCTGGAGGAAGTTTGATACTAGTTTCCTTGAGAACTTGATGGAACCCTTCCACACTAATGAAGCCACCACCTCCACTCTGATCCTGGGCATCAAAAGCTTTACGGATTTGTGATTCCCTTTCTTCCAGCTCATTCTCATCTTGAACGCTGATATCAAGAGCAAATAGAACTGTATAATGGGACTCACTCCCAACAACCCATATTGGCCATCGTGGGCATTTCAGATACTGGCCAACCTTACAGAAATTGAGGGATTCTAGCAGAGTGAGGAATCCAACTTCCACATTTCTGGATATGCCTTTTAGAAACATGCCACCACCCAAATCAATTCTCTCATCAAACACATTAGGGACAGCCTGCCCGCAGAGCAGTAGGTTTACAATTTCCTGTTCCATAACACAAGGATAAGAGCTTAATAATAATGTCCAATCATAGTGTAAATTTTCTTTTATAAGTAATTCATAATAAGGGAAAGCATCCAGTAGATCACTTGCTGAAGCATAAACACAGGTTTATACCTGAGAGGCATGCCCAAATGGAGCAGTGACTAGAGGAAGGCTGGGATCATCCCTGTCATCTTGAACAGAGTCCTATAAGAAAAAAGAATTTTGGTATATTGGTAACATGACCGTCCCAAACAACTGACCATAAAATCCCTTCAGATTAATGAAACTTAGAAAATGATAAACATGAAGCTACAGAAAGTGAATACAAAATTACAGTAGCAAAAACACTAAAATAAGTGTTCTAATACAAAATGTTTGAAATTGTCTAAAGATCCATTCCGGAAGACAGACAACAGCATGCATACATTTTTATTAAGTAAACATCTCAGCATTAAAAGTGAAAACAAATATACACCCATAATTTTCAAATAAATGTTGATCTCTGTTTCTTAAGTGTTACTATTGGTTTTGGATTGTATAAACTCCATTGCTCCCAAAACATCTCTCTCTCATCAATATAAATATATATGGCAAAATTTAGGTACAATTCATTAGGTGCAATACATTAGGTTCTCCAAGTAAATTCAAACACATGGTTGCATTGACTAATGAAACACAATATTATCTTTCCTAAGGATAATTAAATTCAATACAACTATTAAATTACCAACTGTCATAAAAGCTTAAGCTATTACGAAATAGTAAATTTAATCATTTAACTACATAATTCTAACACCCCTCTCACATTTGGGCTCAAACTCCCTTTTAATAAGTGAGGCCCAACCCGTGAGATTTTAAAATTAGAGGTAAAGTGGAGGAGATAGGGATCGAACTCAAGGCCTCTTGCTCTGATACCATATTAAATTACTAATTGTACGAAAAGCTTAAGCTATTGGAAAATGGTAAAATTATCATTTAATCACATGATTCTAACTATATGTTTGAATTAAATTTGAAAACTTAATGTACTGCACCTAAGTTTTACCCTAATATATATACCTATGCATACATCAATACACATGGAAACTTCATGAAGTTTTAATTGTTTAAAACGGTGCCAAAGCATTTAAGTGTCTTTTGTAAATGTAACAATTAAGTGTTATATTATCACTGGTGTTACACGTAAAGACTGCATATGTTGATCATTTGCTATTCCATTGCATTGTCACTTGTGACCTCAGCTCCTTGATTAACACATTGTATAGGGTTCATTTGGTTATTCCCTGAAAATGAATTAATTCTTTTTATAACTATAGACTCATTTGGTCATGTAAAGAACTAGGATTATATGTGTGTGTGTGTGTGTGTGTGTGTACCAGCTTTGAGAGGGAGTATTATGTAAATGTATGTGATAGGGATAAAATTGTAATACTGTAATATCATTGTAGCTACCCACATATAAATAATATGAATGTAAGTGAGAGAAAATTAATTAAAACTGTAAACAGGTAAGTACACCTCCTTTTTAAAAAAAAAAAAAATCAATAGTTACAACAATGAGAAAGGGGAGATTCGAACTCTGGTTCTCTGTTCTCCTAATAAAGGTGAGCATGCTATGTTACTGAGCTACAAGGCTCTTTGACAGGTAAGTGCACTTGATACTTATAATGGATTGGGTTGATTAATAATGGATCAGGAATCCCATTCACAATGAACAAGTTTGAGACTTTTTTTTTTTTTTTTTCCTTCTCATTTGATTGGTAAAATAGTGGGGAGGAGGTGGTGTGGTTTGAACCAGAGACATCAAGCACCATAGAGGGTGCCAGTACCACAGGGCTATCACTTGAACCCAAGTTTGATACAGAATTTTTATGACTTCGACTTCGTGCTTATGTAAATGGAGGACACTTCACCTGCCTCTTCCTTCTGAACCACTAACATAATCTACCCAAATTATCAGCAACTGAAGTCTTAGTTATCATTAAATCAAAGAATATTTTAAGCATAGTCATGCCCAGATCAATCAGTTTTCTGGCAGTACACTCAGGAGCAAAACTAGACCTAAAGGTGGGGTTGAAAAATCTATTAATCCCAAAAGAAAATTCAATTCAAGATTATTCAAGAGGTTAAGGGTTTCAAAGAAAGTAAAAACTCTGATAATTAATATATAATATATTCCCCCACCCCAAAGGGTGGAAGGTGACGCCAGATTAAAAATCCCTTGTGCATGGCATGGGTAACATATAAAAATAAATTAAAAAATCATAAAATGCACATAAAGCTAGAGTACATTATATATACCATTCAAACGCCCAACTCACATTCAGTATTTTTATATAAAATTTATAAAGCTTTTAATTATATGGCTTTATATTACTCACATTTTATGGGAATTTTTTGTTATCTATACAAGCATATGAAATGATGATATTCAATAAATAAAATATGGGTTTGGTTAACAAGTTTCCTTATGACATTTGTTAGTAGACCATTTTAGGAAAGTTTTAATACTTACTTTTATGGGTAATATGAAAAGCCCTCAAAAAATCAGTTACTTTTTTCTTTTCCCATAAAAAATTTCTAAAAATATTTCCTAAACCAATGGCATTCGTTAACTTTTCCCATAAAAAATTATAATGTTAAGAAGCTGAAATGAGAAATTGTATTATGAGCCTTCCATGCTGGTAGTTTAGTCCTATCTCACATAGCATGAAATTTTTCCTCACACTTTTCAAGCAAGCATGCAAGTGTGCACAAGGACAGACATATATTGTTTGAATTTCATTGAAAATTATTTTAGGTTCTGCCCCAGTTCTGGGTACACACATCACACAATCACAAAATGAGGTTAGACTCTGACTGAAACAACCAGTAGATTTATATTTTTAAAAGAGAACTCCAGGCAGACAAGCATACCAGGCCTCGAGAAAGTAAAGCAGAAATAAGAAACAGCATTGCCCCCATACGACTTTGGAAAATAGGAATCATTTCTTCAAGCCGCTGTAATGCACTAGCTTGCAAAGTATATGTGTCCACTCTCAGAATTGTCTGCAAATCATAACCTGATTCAATTGACAAACCTTCAAGTGCTTTTCCAATGATCTGTGACAGAACAATTTACCACTCAGAAGATAAGAAATGCAAAAAGAGTGCAAAGAGAAATCAATGACAAGGTCTGACAAATTTGGGTTACCTCTTCCTTCAAACCATCTTCAGAGCCCTCAACCTTTTGCCTAATGACACTCAAAGTTGCAACTGCAGCCCTTTTATTATCTCCACATAAAAACAATATCTCGCCCATACTTCTAACCAAGGCTCTGTTAAAAAAATAAATAAATAAACATAAATTTCAACAACAGTATGATTATAACATAAATCAACTAATCAATAATTAAAAAAAATCAAAATCTCCAAGATGAAACATTGCTTTCCTGTCAATACTTACTAAAAAAATTGTTTTTGCTAAGTACTTATTAAAAGAAATTACTTTGCAGCCAAATGTGAAAGTCTCCAACATAAAACAACAGTTAAAGTATATACTTCTAAAATCCGTAAAGAAGCATTGAATGTCAAATTAGCCTTGTGTTTTCCAAAAATCTTCATTTTTAATAATTCCCCTCTATAATGTTAACTAGTGAAAAAGTTCTTTCACATGTCATTTTTTTCATAATGCAGTAGATATTAAAACTTTTTCACATCATTTTTTTCATAATGCAGTAGATATTAAAACTCCTAATCACCAAACTCTGATGGACTCATTTGACGATCATATGTTCCTCAGTTTACACGAATTTACACAAGTCATTAGCAAGGGTGACCCAACCAACTAACTACTTGTAAATAATTAGGCTCCACTTTTCAAGTCTAAACTAACTACGCTCCTCTTCGTGCAATCCTGCAACTAACCTAGTGCTTTTCTTGCAATCCTGTAACTACTTCACTAAAGGTTACATTTATAGTGTTGGCTAGTTCACTTGGGTTCATTACCATTATAAAATGGCTTAACTACTGAAAAATTAAGGGAGGAAGAAAAAAAAGTAGAAGTGAAGATCATCTGCCCTAAGAAGGGCACTAACTGTAGACCCACCACCACTACTACTCTACCCAAGCTAAACCTAAATACACCCTCCTTTTTTCCCAATCCCAAGTTTTATCCTCAATTGCAAGTGCTTAGAGAGAGAGAGAGAGAGAGAGAGAGAAACTGGTAACCTCCTTTGAAGACTTAAAAGATGCAAGGGAAAGTTGGTTCTAGTGCTCAAGCATTAATTTGCTGAGGTGACGAGTGGTGATTGGCGAGTGCAATACCGGACAGCCCCCCACCAATGTTAAAAGTTTTCTTCTAATAAAAGTGGTGATAATGGTGAGCCCATGTAAAACTGTTGTTAGAGTTATTGCCCACAAATCACAACTTATTAACTTAGCAAGTTGCGTCCCTAGGTGGATTAGGTTTTTTTTTTTTTTTTTTTTTTTTTTTTTTTTTTTTTTTTTCATGTTTAATTTAATGTTTCAAGAGCAAAAAACCATCAAATTCGCACAGAAGTCATTGAAAATCCAATCTTTTTATTGCCCATCCCTACCTGGGCTCTTAAATATCAGGGGGAAAAAACCCTCCCCCTCCCCTTTTTTTGGCCCAAAAGGGAAGGGGAAGGGGAGATCTAAACTAGTGACCTCCACTTCATGAGGCGTCCTATCCTTCCATATGAAACGCGATTCAAGAATCCTTCAAGATCTTAACAAAAATTCTAATTTAGTGCTGATTTCTAAAGATCCTACATTAAAATCTAATCAGTAGAACGACAACTAGGAGTTGTCAGCCTCTTAAAGGAAGAGTGATGGATCCGCAAAGGCAAGATTATATTTATATCATTGCTGACAAAGTTGATGCTTTGGAAGCCAAATTTGTAGAATAAAAGGCCGGAATTCTTCACAAGAACAAAACTTCAGCCAACAACCCTAATTCTTCAAGCAGTAGCTCCAAGGATAATGTGAGATGTTTAGAAGGGAATGCTAAATAACCAACAAAAAGATCCTACCCTGCCTCTTGGGGTTAATTTTCGAGGTACACACACTTGAAAGAGCACATCCAACTCTTCTAGACATGGCAGCGGAACTGGTGGAGAAATTTTTTTTTTTTTTGGATAGGAAATAAAACTTTTATTGATAAAAATGAACATTGTGTTCACGATGATGAACACTCTAAACATGAAACAAAAACACATAGTTCTAGAACTAAAGCTAATAGATTGTAGGAAATCAACAATAGAAATACAATGCGTAAATTCCCAAATACAAGGCTACTAAAACAAAGTACCAAAAAGAAGAGATTTTAAGAGATCTAAAGGCCTCTCAGTATCTTCAAAGGTATGGGTGTTTCGTTCCTGCCAAACTAAACACATTAAACAAGGCGGAACCATATTCCATGTAGTGGACATGTGCTTCCCAAACCAATTCCTCCATACAAAAAGTAGAGAATTAACTGTCTTTGGCATTACCCACTGTATTCCAGACACTGCATAAATTTCACTCCATAAAGCATGCGCAAACTTACAGTGGAGTAAAAGATGGTCCATAGATTCCCCATCTCAACAACACAAGCAACACCTAATTACCAAGGCCTAGCCTCTCAAATCAAGATTATCAACAGTGAGTATCCCACCCCTAGCTACTATCCATAAAAAGCACACCCGTTTAGGCACCTTAACACACCAAATGCTCTTCCAAGGATTTGCTCAAGTACACAAGTGAATACTAGATGCAAATACAAGTTATACAACTATGATTTATAAGAACAATAATCATTAAACTCCATCAAATTTGAGAAAGAAAACTTCCCTGGGGCCGATAACCACTGGAACAAAGTCCTCAAAAAATGTGTCTTCCAATCTAAAGTTGACCTCTCACACCTATCCAAATTTTTTGCATTTCTCTCCCTCCAAATGCACCACATCAAACAATGAGGAATGGCCTTCCAAATCTCCCTATTGCAATGCCACCCAAAACAGCCTCGACAACTCGCTAGTAAATCAACAACCCTCCTAGGCATCACTCACTAAACCCCAAAAAGAGCAAAGGCCATATCCCATAACCCCTTGGCAATAAGGCAATGCAATAATAAATGATCTACTGTTTCTCCATCACCCTTACACATACAACACTCGGGGTGGCAATATTTGACACAACCCACGAACACAACACATTTTTTACGGGTTAGTATTTAGTATAAATGAGTTTGTATCAAAAGCAGGTCGACACGCTTTAACACGATTAATAAATCGGTCAATTTCTTGTTGACCTGCTTAACCCGCATCAACTCAAAATAACCCGATTTTTATATAAATGAATGTCTTTTTTATCTAACACAAATTTCAATTCTAAATATAATAAGACTAATTAAAGAATTTTAATGGCTATATTGATAAATTCTTCATTGAAACTCTTAAGTCCCTAACCTGTTTACCCTAAACAAAGAAAAAAACTCTCTTTTTGCTTCTTTTCTTTTCCTTAGATTGTCTACTAAATGGGTTGAAATGGATTATGTCGAGTCAACCTACTTAATAAACAGGTTGGATTTGGGGTTTTTTTTTTTTTTTTTGGGGGGGTGGTGGTGGTGTTGTTGACATGATTATGAAATGGGTTGCTTTAGGGTTTAGCTATGTATTTGAAATGCCTAAACATGATACAAACACAACATGAATTGCCACCCCTATACAACACCAACTCACGATAATAATATTACACTTTCTCAAGTTTTTCTACCATTAGAATTTTCCCCAAGGAAGTTGCCCAAAGAAAGAGTGCTACTTTTATTGGTTCTATAGAGTGACATGAATATTATGATGTGATTACCCAGGTGTTTCAAATTGACTTGCTTCATTGGATAAGTATTTTGAGTGGAATTACATTTTGGATGAAAGGAGTATGAGATTACCTCTTATGAAAGTTGTTGGACAAACTCAAATTAGGTGGATGTGTGGCATATGATCGTCAACTTTTTGCTTAGTTACCCGTTGTTACATGAGATGAGATGAGGCAAAAGCTAAAACAGAAGCAACTGCCTTGTTTCTATAAAGAGGATATATTTGAACTATAAACCAATCTTTGGCAAGGTAACATGTCAGTAATTGAGTAATAAGTATAAATTTAAAGAGCTGAAGATTCAGTGCAAGGGAATGAAGACCCATGGCAAACTTTAGCTTGATTTAAGTCAAATTTGAAGGCTGAATGGTTGCACACTGAATAATTACTATTGATGAGACATTTCAATTAGCTTTAAAGATTGAGGCAATCCCCACCCAACACACCCCCCCCCCCTCTTTCTCCCAACTAACCTTCTGCTCAGGATTGAGAGATACCTCAAAGAAAGTTTTGACCATGCAGGCAAGTTATATGACCAATTCTACCGCTGAGTTAAAAAATTAAAGCTCCGGGCTGATGAACAAAGAAAAGACAGAAACGATCATTTTTTTAAGTGCAGATAAAAAAGGGCATATAGCATGACAATGTCCAAAGAGGAAATTATATGCCAATGTTAATGCTAAGGAAACACAAATGTGGGTAGAAAATGAGTGATGATTCTAGGAGCAAGATTAAGCCCTTGAATGTTGATTATCTTTAAGGAGTAAAGGAAGATACTTCCATCCTATCAGTTATTGGGCATATTCCTACTGCACCAAAGCAAAGAGAGGATTGGAAACATACTTCAATTTTTTCAGATTAGGTTGTATCTAGTGCACAAAACTCCCACTTTCGCATAGCCTGGAGAGGTTTGTTAGGCAACCTTATCCCTTTTTTATTGGAGACGCTGATTCACAGATTCGAAACCATGACCAGCCACTTTTGGTGGAAGGCACTTGCTATCACAACAAGGCTATTGTTGAGAGGTTGAAGCTACCAAAGGAACCACGTCCTCAACCATACAAGGTAGAATGAATGATAGCATCTCTATTCTGATAACAAAATGATGCTTAGTTTTTATTTCTTGTGGGCAATATAATATTCTAAAAAAAAAAACAAGAGTTAAAGCCCAATGATCTTTCAAGAATAGATTTGAAGAGGGACTACCACCAAATTCAAATAAGGTCTGGTAAGACAGCCTTTAAGACAAAGAATGGTTTCTATAAATGGTTGGTTATATCATTCAAGCCTTCAAATGCACCAAGAAACTTTATGAAACCATTATGAGAGTGATGACACAATGTTCAACCCTTCATTGGCAAGTTCCTATTTTTTTATTTTGATGATGTAATTATTGTACATGGTGATGTCTGCTAGCAAGCAATGGGCCAAACCATCGAAGCCACATGCCCAAAATAATATAAAATAATAGTAAAATGGGAGAAAGAAAGAAGAGAAAACCAAAACTTGCTTCAACTCACCGAGTTAACTCATCATAATTCAAGGAGTTAATGGTGAGTGTGCACATTTGGTGGGACCCTTCATGACTTGCATGGCCTACATGGTTTATTTGGTCTTACTACACGTACTTGTTCTTTTGCATAGTTGCCATCATACTCCACAGCAACATGGCCGTTAGCCTTTAGCCATCAACAAAGGAATATATAGCCATTGCCTCTAGACATTGATAAAGTCATGTGGCCATTACCTTAGAGACATTGACCAAGTCATTTCACCATTAACCTTTAGCCATCGACAAAGGCATATAGCCATTTGCCATTAGTCTATAGACATTGACAAAGTCATGCGACCATTAGCCTCAACAAAGGTATGTAGCCATTAGCCATTAGGCAAAGTCATATGACAATTTCCACAATCAACTTTTACAACAGCAGGACTGGCGCAATAATGCCAAAAGCTACAGGTGAAGGACTTCATCCACTTCACACCACCCCATCACACCACGTACAGTTATACAGAGCAAGACCACAGAGGAGTATATCTCACATTACAACAAGCAATGAGGGTTCTGCTACAAGAGAAGTTCTATATTAACATGAAAAGGCACTCTTTCATGACTTGTGAAGTGGTATAGATTTTATTGACTCATATAAGGTGTGTGAAACCTCATTTAGCTATTTTTGACCTAAGCCTACTGAATTACAAGAAGCTCGTAGTTTCTATTAGAATTATGGTTAAATGATAAAATTCACCATTTCCTAATAGCTTAAGCTTTTAGGACAATCAGTAATTTAACATGTTATCAAAGCAAAAAAAATTTAGTTCGATCATTGACATTACTCTACCTCCCATTTAAAATGTTAAAGCTTTTGGAACAATCAGTAATTTAACATTTTCCATATGGTTTGGCAACTTTCTATAGGTTTATCAGACAGTTCAACACAATTAAAACTCCAGGAATAAATTGTATGAAAAAAGGATAATTTTCTTAAACGGAAGCAGGAAGCAAAGCTTTTTAAAAGGTAAAGAAATTGATGATGGAAGCACCTGTTATACGACTGTTCCATTAATGCAAGTAGTATTACTTCCCCCAAAAAAAAAAAAAAAAATGTCACGTAATAGAGAAATAAAAGAGAAAATATGGAAAGGGAGAGAAGATAGGAAAATGAAGTGCTATATTTTCTGATGGAATCCTCTGTCACTATATTCCACATATATAAGAGTTTGTTATAAGGAATAAAGAATGTTTTTGAAAATGAGAGACAGAAGGGACACCTCATCATTAAGGAAATTCTATACTCCTTGGGAAGAGTGTGATACATTCTTCTAGAAGGGTACAATACAATGGTAGTACTCAAAGCATATTTCATCAATAAATGCACAGGCCAATGAAGGTTGGTGGCAAGGGGTATCAATACGCATACAGATAGATCTTGGCCACAACAGAGAATGTCTCACCATAATCAATACCATACATAGGTCTAGGTATAATCCTTGGAAAGTAATAGAGTTTTTGAGACATTCAACAGACCCATTTGGATGAAACTGTGCACACATTTACATCCAACAGAACATTTCCGGTGAGAGGAACAAGATACTAAGTCCTTTTTTTCTTTTTCTTTTTTGCTGAGTAGGTACCAAGTCCCATCTAATGTAAAGTAGCCATTTTCAATTCCATGTCATGTCACCAACCTAGGTCAAATAATGCATCACGAATAGTTTTCAAAACTAAAACACCTGAAAGTACGAAAATATTACAGGAAAAAGAAGACAATGACGGGTACAAAACAAAATTACTAATGGAAGGCTTAGTAACACAAGAGCTTGTACCTTTCCGGATAGCAATAGAGAGTGAGTTTGAGGTAGGAGTATACAGTGGATCAGCAGATTGAGCTGGAAACCATGAACTGTTGACATAGACTTGTAAAAGAACTGGAGTCTTTGATGCTAGAGCCTATGGGGTTAAAGGCTCGGACAAAGGTCTAGTGTATAATGCCTTTGGCAGATAGCAAAGGATGTCTTTAAGACATATTCATTGTCAGACCACAATAATCAGATTTTCTGGCCAAATTGGGTTTTGATTTCTTTGGAAAAGAATTGAAAAATTGACATTAAATCAACGATTTTTCATTAAAAAAAAAAAAAAACCATGTTGTTCAGGAGTAGTCTTCAACCAAGTAACAAAATAGTGAAACAAATTTGATGCAATATGGAAAAGACCCCATATATTTGAATGTACTAACTCAAATGAGTCAGAAACCTCACCAACTAAATTAGATTAGATAGATTCAGAATGGTGTTTACTAAATTGACATCTTCACTAGATAGAGATGAAATGTGGCTAAGACTCATAACCTGACGCTTCAATGTGGACAGGGACGTATGACCAAGATGATAATACCAATGCAAAGAAGATAGGGAAGGCTGAAGGGCTTGTGGAGGAGAAGCGGGTACAAAGCCTAAATAGTAGAAACCACATACTTCATGCCCCATACCAATCATTTAAGTTGTCTGGAATCCTGAAAGATACAATAGAAGGGTAAACTAACGCAGCACTAAAGGTCTTTGGCTAGTCTATAATGGACTACAAATTAAGGGGAAAACCATAGATGTGTAAATCAGATAACAACACAAGGTCAAGACTAAGTGAGTGGTTCTAGAGCCTTTAACTTTGGCTGAGGAACTACTGGCTAAGGTAACACTCTGAGGTGATGTAACAGTGTGATAATCAGAAAGACAAGTGGATGGAATACCTGACCAGGTAAAGTGATTATGGAGGAAGAGGTTACTTGCTGTTGATGAGCAAGAAACACTGGGCATACTCTTCTTTTAATATGGAGATCAATTTTGTGTCTTGGACAATAGTGGATGGTCTTGATGCTAGAGTGGACTCATCCTGTGAGAAAGCCAGATTGGCAGACCCAAAGAGTTTTCCATGGAGGTCCCAACAGTAATTGCCTATGTCATTATTACGCCCATAATACGTACTTAAGTTCCCAATTGCTAATTACTGTCATCATTATTCCCCACAATGTGTACTTCAGTTCTTAATTGCCACTGTGTCTACCTCCCCTGGAGTTGCAGCCACATGTACTCCAACCACCTCAACTATTATGACCTTGTGGTCCACCATGACCACCGCAAGTGGCAATCGGTGCAAAGTGCTCACTAGAATCAATGATTCAAGAATAAATCTCAAGAATAGATGGAAGATCGAAACTACATAAAATCTGTGCACGAACAGCGGAACAGGCTCATACTCTAACCTTCAAACCACTAAGAAAATGAACCACTTCAATATCCTGACATTATTTCTTCATATGTCAGAAGTCAATCGTGAGGGGTTGATACATGTTCCTCTCCTTAAGGACTCCCATGACTTGAGAACAGTATAAACTCTGATAACCCCGGATGAGGTTTAAAATATTGCTTTCAAATGTCATACAAGCTACATTCTTAGACGCAGAATAAATATGTTGTAACCCCAATGTTCGATTCTATCCTAGTTCTATACCATAAAGCGTTAGACATTATCAGGTTATCCTCCTAATACCAAAGACTTGCGGAGGAAATAGAGTAAGTGCAGATAGATGTGCCCCCTGAGCTGATTGAATACTCGCAAATGCAAAGAGTGATTGCTTGTCATACAAGAGGTGATTAAAATAATAATAATAATAATAGAAGTCCTTCCCTCCCAAAAATAGTTCTACTAATCAAGACCAATTAATTAAAGTTCTTAACATTGAACTTAATAGATATCATCGGAGTGTTTAATGTAGTTATAAGGAACAAAGTTCAGGTCTAGTATTCATTATGCTAATCAACAAAGTAGGAAATTAAGAAATTCAAGCAACAAAAGTGGATAAAAGATGAAGAAATGATCTCATGTAGAAATGATCTCTAAATACCTCAGAATGGGCTGAATAATGTGAAAATGATGAAGAAATACAAAAAATCAACCTAAATATGACTTTTACCAGTTGACATTCAAGCTATATCAACCGAAATCTTGCGGAACCAACCAAAATACCTCTAAACCGGCTGAAACATGAGCTGAGCCAACTAAAAAACGCTCTGAACTGACCAAAACACTACTGATTCAGTTGAAACATGGTCTGTACCAGCCGAAAAATGGTAGAACAGGTCGAAACGATCCTACACTACCAAACACTAGATTGTCACCTCAGCCAAACACCAATACAGACTACCTTAACCCAGATTCAGCTATCCTTATCCATGATAAGGGACAGCTAAATACTGAGAGCCAAACATCCAACACTAGATTATCTACTAGTCCAGGATAGGGAATAGCCAGCAACGTGAACCAAACAAGGGTCTTTGCTGTCAACTCTGTCCAACTACTTCACTGGCAATGCTCAGAATCTTTTGACGACTACAACGTCAGCACCAACATAGCTCAACGACAGCTGAGAAATAATCAAACATGCAACCCTTTTCCTTGGGATTACCATAAACCACTGTAACAATGTCGGAATTGTCAAAAATGATTGGAACAACCAAAAAGCTTTGGAAATCCACCAGAAATTGCACCAACCAAAGCCAACCAAACCAATGAGTCCAACAGATCAACAAATCAACAAATCAGTCATACACCCAAAAACATCAACAGCAACAACGGAGATGAAGACAACATTTTCCCGATGTCGTCATATAACTTCCAACATCATCAAGACAACAGATCGTTCAACCCAATACTCCAAAAAGAAATCAACAAAGTAGTTGAATCAGGGAAGGAAAAAAAGGAAAAAAAAAAAAGAAAAAAGAAAGCTAAAATGGAATGAAATAGGGGCAAGGAAAGAATTACAATTTCCTGCTCTGATACCATGTTAGGTAATAGAGAAATAAAAGAGAAAATACAGAAAGGGATAGAAGAGAGCTCAAAAAGCAAGCAAAATGACAGTCACCATGCAATCAAACACAGTGCCAGAGACACCAAAGACAATGAATTTATGGATTATAACATTTTTTAAGAGTCTAAGGTATTTCCCTGCATGAAGATGAAGCAATTAAACTTCAAATCTGTAGCTTAACACCTGAACTATGGCACACTGAAATAGGACATGTGCTAGTTACAAGAAGCTGTTTGAGATGTCCAAAAGATACATTGTTAGCAGACTTCCAAAGCTGGATTTTTGTTGGACATAGTGTGTGCAGAGTGCCAGTTCAGCAAGGGCCAAACGCTACCTTTCCAAGAGTCAAAGTTATAGTTTAAAGCAATATATGTACTTTGATTAAGACATGATGTATAATGCAATGCAATAATTAATCACCTTGCTTTTGCATCTTCAGTTAGAGAAGCAAAATTATTCGATGCAACAAATTGACTTTTAGACAATTCATCCGGAGAGAAAAGAATATATTTGAGAACAAATGCCTGCAAAACCCAACAGAAAGTATTGCAACCCATATAAGTACAAAAACATGTTTCTAGAAGTAATGGAACCAAGAACTTAATTAAAAATAAACATAATCAAGAAGACAACTCTACTTAAAGAAATTTAAATCACTAACACAAAAACATAAGGGAACAAACTCTGTTAGTGACATAGTTGATAATACTCATTGTATCACCAGATTTATTGCATTGGAGGAAGATCCATGATAAATAATTACCTGTCAAATTACATAACAACATCACAAGATTCACCATTCACATGGAACATGTACATAAAACAGAAAGAAAAGCCAAGACCAATAAAGTTTTCCAATGTAAAGGACTTCATGCATTTTTTTTTTTTTTTTGATAGGTAATCAAAGATTTATTGCATGAAAAAGGACATCATGCTCACAATGGTGAACACTCTGACATACCCACACAAGAAAATAAAATACAAACTAAAACTACCATGAAAGGGTAAGACCAAAATATAACTTATTAGTTTCAATGGGGGAAAACCTAGAGAACTTCCTAGTGAAAGTACTTTGATATTCATATAACTCGTTAATCAAAATTAAACTATAAAAGGCCAATTAGCTAAATGAAAATTTCAGAAACCATCTAATCACTCCATTACCTAATTCAGATTGAACTAACAGGTTGTTATTAAAACATGTCCCATATAACGAACTTCTAATCACTAGAATTCACCTAACAAATTCTTTGGGAAGGATGGAACAAAATGTTGGCAGGATTTCTAGGACTGATATCAAAGCCCTAAAAATTTAAGATCAAGCTGCATAACTAGTAGACATTTCATAAATGTAATACATTTGAAAATTATATCCATTTTAATACTGTAAAAGTTAGCAATTTTTTTTAAAATAACGTATGATAGGCTAAACATGATTTTTTATGAATTTATCATGTTTATATCTTCACATTTCAATGGCCTGTCACATATCAAAAACTCTTTTATAGTCCAGGCTGACGCTATTAAACTCTAGACATGAGAACAGGTTAAACCAGCATCATGCCACCATGTTCAACATGCCGCCAGGCCTCATACAGGTCAAGACCAAGCATATTACTCATTTAGAATCTACAACCAGCTTAACACTTAATAATCACCCGTGTGTGTGTGTGTGTGTGTTTCAATTAAAAATTATTATTGTTGAGATCATGTATGAATGTACCAATGGACACGGCAGATTCTATTAAGAAACTGCGAATTTAATGGTGAATATTACTGCTTATTTTATAATGTACAAACAGATCATAATTATTTGTTTCCTCCAAAGGACAGGCTCATTTCTTCTCCATTTTTCTTTCTTTTTTGCTAGTTAAAAAGGGCAGAAGGTGGGAGGTCTGAACCCCAAACTCCAGGCACCACAAAGGGTGCCAATACCATTGGGCTATTAGCTTGAACCCCTCTTTTTATTTTTAAACATTCTAATCAAAACAAACAATGTCAAAATGGTTACATATGCGGGATAGGGAAAAATCCTAGAGACAGCTTCATTCTGCTGGGTCAGGATTCATTAATCCATAACCAATTTCTATATCAGGTCAGAGTTACAACCAAAGAGAATTACCATTGTGAAAGATATGACCAGATGGCAATCATTGCCCCCTAATCCACAAGCTAATAATTTAATTGACCCTAATAAGACAAAAAATCATATTATTGAAATCACAAGAATAAAGTTACACTCCTTTGATTCCAAATTGTGTCTTGTTAAACAAAGAATTAAGTTTAATAAGGCACGGCTAATTAATTGAAACTACCTGTAAGTTTGATATCAGTTTTACGAAACCACCTGTAATTATGAATGACAAAACTCTCTTGTAGTTTGTCATTCATAATTAGTTTTTAGATGAATGACAAACTCTCTTGTAGTTGGTGCCAAATAAGTTTGAATTGTTTTAGTTTATGCATTTAGTTTAAGTTAAAGGGTAATACAAGAGGATGAAATTTAAATGCTTTGCTTTAACTTTTACAACTTAACACTCAATTTGCTAAAGTCAAAAATGGAAAGACCCACGCTCTATTTGAGACCAAAAGAATTCCTTCTTTAGTTTTTTTTTTCCTCTTTCTTTTCTTTTCCTTAATGTCACTCATAATAGAATAAATTAATAATGATAACCAAAGTAAAATAAATAAAGCTGATATTAGTTTCTCATTCTTGGACATAGAATACAAAAATAATAAGCCTTCAGCTTCTTATTTCTAGACTTCTCATGCAACTTTCAATTTTCTTGATTGGTTGATTTGTATGTTCGCCCTTGAGGCCAAAAACAAAATGGAAAAGAACAATTATATCCCTTATATAAATCCATACATTATTTATTTTTAATAATTCCAACTAGAGCACTAATTGAAATTTTCCAACCAGACTCTACCTTTGGAGGTACAACCTTCCCTCATCTAAAAACAAGATGGAGGAGAGGAGAACCTAAAGTCTTTAGTTTAAACAACAAAAAGATGGTTTTTTTAATAATTTGATAGTTGGGAGTGGGAGAACTTGAACCCTGAATGTCTCTGGTGGACAAACACCTGGAGGTGCTAGTTGAGCTACAAAGATCTTGGAAAACAACAAAACAAAAGGATGGATTTTAAAGCTGAAAGTATTCAAAGGAAGGTCATGTCATTTACTAACCACAAAACAAGTAAAGAATAGAAGAATATTAGAAAACCTGTAAGCTCTTACACTTGTTAGAAAGGATCTCTATATATTTGATATTTGTGTATTTTCAATAAGGTAAAATATCATTTAAATCATCAAGAGGAAAAATACTGCCATTAAATTTTAAAATATTCCAACTTCCAACCTAAAAGGATTCCAAGTCTTCTGCAATTGCACCTCATACTCTCAAATCTCCCATAAAGTTCTAAGTTTTAACAATCAATTAGTTAAATAAACCTTAAAACACTGTACATCTACAACAATTTTAAGTTGACTTGAAAAAAAAATAGAATTTTACAACAGTTCATCTAATTTGGTGACTCAATGTTAGCCAAAGTAGTGGGTATTGAATCATAAATTTAGCCTGTTGGAAACAACAAAACAATACTAATTATGAGCATATGTGAAATAACACACGACACATCACAAAATTCTAGGTCACACACAGCATGAGACAAAAAAATACATATTAATGTTAAGTAATCAGGGCATTACTTGTATGGCTGCTAAGACGCCACAGGGCCCACCTTCATGCTGCACTAGGCCCATAGATGTTTCTGGATCAGAACTAAACCTATATGAAAGTTTTTTGTGATATTAGCTAATAAGAGCAAGAAATGACACTAACATAAAGATTTATTGTTTAATTAATAAAAGGAATAAAAAACATACCAAAAAAAAAAATGTTCAGAGATATTAAAGATGAAGGAATGTGCATTTAAGGTAAGAAAAAAAAAATAGGTCTATTATAATAATACGGACAGATACATACATAAGCAGCAGATTTAAGCACACAGACAGATATATCATTTCATCATTAGCTTACTTAAATACTAAGCCTAAGCTGAAATAAAAACTGAACAGTATAATAAGATTAAGCAATTAAACATATATATAATTAAAATGTTAACTTCAGAACTGTACAAAGATATTAATAATGAATGGTGGACTTGAAAAGGAAAAGTATTGGGGGGCTTGAGTTTTGTATCTGGCATCACAAAAAAGGGCTAAAACATAAGTTTTTGCTCTCTAGCTTGTGAAACATAATAACCTTACAACAAAGGTCATGTAATCTTTCTGCTCTCTTTTTCTTTTTTCCTTTACAATGTATCAGGTATGATGCCAATCACATATTGGTACAGCCATAGTTTCAACGAACCAAGTTTCTAAGCAAGCAAGTAAAACATTCCAAGCTTTTTAAATTTAATGATAATATGTTTCAAACATTCATTTTTAATGGTATTTTCTTTTTCGCTATGTTAAGTAGAGGGATATGTGTCCCTGGGGATTTGAACTCAAACCCACCCCTAAGAAGAGGGCCAGAGATACCACTTGAGCTAAGAGGCTTGGTTTTTTAATTGTATTTTTTTGTCACTAAAAGATTATTTACTATAATACATTAAATATTTAACAAGTGAGTACTTGCAACCTTGTCAATATAATTCCATATCTGACCAAATGAACTGAAAGGCAACCACACACTAGACTACCAAAGCAAAGGCCTCAAAATTTTCTTTTAGATTGAACTTCTATGGATATTTCTAATGACAATTCAGACTCTCTATAACATATTTATTATTTATTTCTTCAGAAGATTTAATTTAATTTTTTCAAACATCCTTCTGCTCCACGCACAACTGTACAATCTTCCATCATAGTATCACCATATGAGTGGGAAGTAGTGCCTTGGTGTTCTGCATATAATATACGCATAGTTTGAACCTTTTTTTAAAAAAAAAAGTAACAATATTTATTAAAAGAGAAGATTACTTCATGTTCACAATGATGAAAATAAAGTATCTTACAGAATTACAAAGAATTATACAGAGAATCAAAGTGAATCTTGAAATCCCAAAACAGAATTACAATGTGTAAGACCACATGCACAAAACCAATCAAACAAGGTACAAATCAATAAGGATTTCAATTGATCAAGAGGTCTCTCATCATCCTCCAATATACAGTTATTATGTTCCTTCCACACTATCCACATCAAACATAAAGGATTCCAAACATCTGAAAAGTACTTCCCAAACCAATTTCTACCATCCAAATAATAGGTCTGCTACTGTTGACACCAAATTACATGAGCAAAATCATAGTGGAGCATTTATTCACCGACTCACCGTTTCCCCACTGCACTGACACATACAGCACTAGCCAACTAAAGAAAAACCCTTCTTGATAAGATTGTCATAGGTAAGAATCTTACTCCAAGTCCTATTTATCAAAAAAAAAAAAAAAGAATCTTACTCCGAGTTCTTGTCTGAACAAAAAGGACACCCTCTTTGGGGCCTTGACACACCATATACTCTTCCAAGGGAATAAATTAGCATTGGTTCCATGAATAATCCTTATAATAGGAGTGAACATCAAACATACCACTCCTATTCAATCGCCATCTCATCTTATTACACCTCATCCCCTTGGGCACCTATGAATAAATAAACTCTAGAAAGGAATTCACCGACTCTAACTCCCAATCATGAAATTCCTTGTGAAAACACATGTTCCAAGTCCTAACCACCCATCCATTTGGCAATGCAAACAAGCAAAGGCCGAGGCATCTCTATCAGCAAAGCACACAAACAGGTTAGGATACAAATCCTTCAATAGAGATGTCCACTCCATTGGTCATGCCAAAACCTTACTACAGTCACCTACCTCAAAGGACACATACTGGAAGAAACTATCCCAACCTACTCTGATACTCCGCCAAGTCTACACCTATGCGGCCCTCTACTTGCTTTTGTACTCCATCCACCCCCTTCCTTCCTGTACTTAGAAGCTACAACCCGATGCTGCAAGTGTGTAACTTCATGCCCAAAGCACCAAAACTTCCTCTCTTTTTTTCTTTTTTCTTTTTTTTTTTCTTTTTTTTTTTTTTTTTGATAGGTAGATATAGTGGAGAAGAAGGTGGGATTCGAACCACAAACATGAAACACAACAAAAAGATGTCATTACCACTAGGCTATCACTTGAACAAAAGGAAATATTGGAAGTATGGATTTTTCACAATACCAAAAAGAGGAAGAAAACTTTCCTAATGATCATAATCCATAATTTAACCAAGTTGGTAAAAGGTACAAAGTATTACATGTTAAGAGCAACATGCATTCAGAGTAGTAAGTTCTAATATTAGCTACTACGAACAGCACACAGAGAAGTGAATTTTGTCCCATTCTAAAGATTGTCAAGTATGTCAAATAACATAGTTGCACTTTATGAGATAGGTTATCGCCAATATCAACTGCACTCAAAGTAATGTGACTGCATAAACTAAATATTAACACTAACCCAAATTTAGCCATGTAAACATACAATGAGCTGTGCATTACTACAACATCCCCTAAAACAACCATATTCTGAGACTAGTGCATAATAACCCACAATCTATTACCTATCCAATATCCATATAGTATACTTAGATTACATTCCATCTTGCCATATACCTACAAAAATCGCGAATTTCTCAAACTCAATAACTCATTCAATAAAACCCACAATTTCCTAACACAACTAAGCAACAGAATTAAAATCAAATAATCAAGACACTACCTTATTCCCTGATTAGTCCACTGTGCAAGAATGTCTTTGGAGACCTCAGTCCCAAACACCATCGAAAACAACTGCTTGGCTTCCTCCTGCGACAGCTCCTTCCCCAAATTCACACTCTCCACTCCCAATTCCTTCTCTTTCTTCTCAACCTTCGACACCGAACCCAAACCCGAGCCGGCCAAGCCCGAAGCAGAGCCCGTCCTCGCCGCCAGCATTCGCTTCTCGGCAGCAGCGGCCATGAGCTCCCGCTGTAAACGCCGGGGCGACTCGTCCGGCGAGACAGCCGGAGCTCCGGCAGGTGTGTCCCTTGGCTTGCTCCGCTTGGGCTCAGGTGGAGAGTGCTGCATACTCATCCTCAGAGCGATCCTCAGGTCCTCCTCTTCCTGATCTGCCATTGAAACCCTAAGATCCGAATCCAAAGAATCTTCAATGCGAAATCAACGAGTCGTACAAATTAGGGCTCCGATATCCGATAAATTCAAAATTATTGCATACTTACAAGTCCATAATTGAATCGCAGATCAATACGAACGAATTGTGAGAATTATATATATATAGTACTAATTGTATTTGATTTGAAAAAAGAAGAAGAAGAATGAAAGAAAATTAAATGAGATTTGGGGTTTTATTGTAAAACGGGGTCGTATTGGGGACACCCCCGATGCTTTTTTGTGGAGGGATTGGCGATTGTCTGATTGGTAATTAAAAAGAAACAAGATGATTGGTGTTGGAATGACTGCTGTGCCCCCTCTGAGTAAAAGAGTGAAATCAGATGGATAGGGAAAAATGGAAGGGTATTTTGGGGAATTAATAGTTTTGGATTTAGTGCGTGTACTTGAATGAGCGGCGATACTTTCCTTTTACGGAGAGTAAAGAAGAGTTTCCGATTGATAGTCAGAGAGAGAGAGAGAGAATCTATGCTAGTGAAAGTCTGACACGTTATTGGAAAGTGGGCTTAGATATGGTGGGTGTCTTTGGTTTCCGTACGATTGGAATTGCGTTTCCTGTTTGGGCTTTGCCTTTTTTGAGTTTTGAGAATAGAAACGTAGTCATTTGTCAAACGTTGTTGTACTCAAATGTTTTTTTTTTTTTTTTTCCTTTTAATAAAGTACCCAAAAAAAAAAATTAAAATAAAACATTTTGCATAAAATTTAGCGGGGCTTGAATAAGAGATATATGGGTCAAATTTGTCTATATCAAAATCAATTATTATAATATTTTTATTGAATTTTAAGAGCAACTATTATATAACAGGTGTTTCTAGCATATGTATATAAGAAAAAAAATTAAGAATAATGATAACTCATTTGTTCCCTAGTATGAAGTATGGAGTTGATTAGTATGAAGTATGGAGTATGGACAACACCATTTGTGCACCATTCCCCGAGAACCATTTTGTGGTCTTAAATATACAGAAAGCAATTGGTTTATAACTTTTCCAAAAATATATATTTTGTTTATAAATTCACATGCAAAGAAAAGGAGAGCTTGGTTCCTAAAAAAAAATTAAAAAATTAAATTAAATTAAGAGGGTTTTTGTGGAAGTCTTGATTTGAAGGAATGTACAAATGGGAATTGATATCACAATATAGCTAAAATTCTAGTGATTGAAAAGTACTGCTTGAAAAGGAGTTTCAATTTATATAATCTTCTTTAGCGATTCTAATGTTTTATGGTTTTTTTAGATTTTCATTTCACCAACGAACTCTTTTACTTGGTTATTTTAACCCTTTTGGTATGTAATCTTGGAATTTTTCCTGTTTCTAAGATATAATTTAGGAAGATTTCATAATTTTTATATTTTTTTTTCCTCTTTTTTTGTTATATTGAAGCCAGCTACTATTAAAAACGCCAATTTAAGCTGCGTCTCCAGGATAGTAGTTTGAGCCGCTTTTTGTTCGACTGAGGCTGCGTTTTAGCTGAAGGCTCAGCGGGGATTTTTTTTTTTAATATTTCCCTGAGCTGCGTTTAAAAAACGCAGCTCCATCTGATATAGAGCTGTGTTTTATTAAACGCAGCTCAAATACATTCGAAGCTGCATTTAACAAACGCAGCTCCATCTGGTATGGAGCTGCGTTTTATTGAACGCAGCTCAAATACGTTCAGAGCAGCGTTTAATAAACGCAACTCCATCTAGTATGGAGCTGCGTTTTATTGAACGCAGCTCAAATACGTTTGAAGCTGCATTTAATAAACGCAACTCGATCTGATATGGAGCTGCGTTTAATAAAACGCAGCTCCAAACGTATTTGAGCTGCGCTCAATAAAACGCAGCTCCACATCTGGTATATAATTGAAACAAACCCTAATTATTTCAACACTATTGAAATTTCCCGATCCCCAAACTCAGCTCTCACTATCTCAGCTCAACCTCCCGATCCAATCTTGCGGCCGTGCTCTCAACCCACTACCCACAAACCTCACACCTCCTCCCTCATCAAAACCCGAAAAATTTGCTGACCAAAGAGACCCAAGCTCTTCACTGGTGAGGCTCGCTCTGTCACCGGCAAGCTGTCACTCCACTTGATCAAGTTTCTAAATCTTCTCACAGGTGACCACTATCTCTCTCTCTCTCCCTCTCCATTTTCCATGTCCATTGTCACGTTTGTTCTTTTTCAAATTTTTTTTTTTTTTTGCTGTTAAAATTTTTTTCCTATGGAGCACTGAGATTGTTGAGTCTTATTCTCTCCCTTCCACGCCTTATGATTTCTGAAGGAGTTTTGTTTCAAGTTTTTCTCCTTCACCAAGAACCAACTAAGCCCTAAATTACGAATTAGTACCATCCATCCAACAATGGCTTCCGGTGAGTTCGTTTTCATATTCCACTGCTTTGTTTCGTTTTCAGAAAATTGAAAAAACTTATATTTCAATGTGTCTTAGTGTTTATGGATATTGTTTGATTTGGAAAACCTCAAATGATTTTTATTCCTTTCACGTTTTCAAGAACTATTAATATAATGTGGGAATCTACAATAAAGAAAGCAGTCAAACAAATGGAATTTTAAAGAGTATATATACGAATTTGTCCACAAGGAACATGCATAGAAACTTCATGTCTTTCAATAACGTGGGGGTCAAAAAGCAACTACTTTGACAATGTTCTTTGATTTTTATCACTTTATATACATGGATGATTTTGATCCAGTGCAACTAATACTATGTACCAGACCCTTGCTTCCAATAGCAGGATATTTGAACTGGGTTTCATAAAACCTGGTGAGACTCATAACCATAAGCATATTGCGTAGGCATATGGTCAGGTCAGCTTAAAGCCACGCAAACGTTAGAGATTTAAAGCATTTACACTGTCAAATGAAGAATTCAATACAGCTTCAATTAGGTGAAATCAATCCAATTATGTTATGTTTAGTTGGATGTTTATTAGGGACACTAAACTTATAGAATAATAATAATAATAATAATTTTCTTCTTCTTCTTTTTGCCTATAAAATTAATATCATACCGAGAAAACATACTGTACCGGCTATTAAACCGGTACTGGTACTCATCCAAAATATATCAGAAAAAATACCGGGTTGAACTAACGTGACCCACAGTATTTACCTTTGATTGAATTTGTCGCATAAACCTGTTCCCAATCTTACTATCTTTGTTGATCAATTTTGCTACAACTATCTTCTTGATGGCAATCATTTTGTCATTACTTTGTGGTAGGTCAGCCATGTATACTTCTCCACACCCACCTCTTCCTATTAGTTCAAATGAAGCTAGGTTATCTTCTTTTTCCAAGAAGGCTGAGTCCTTTGCCTTTTTTTATCAAAGGACTAAAGATTGTTGGGCTACTTGAGTCTTTTACTCTACCTCTTATAAAACCCATTATGGATCCAGCCAAAATCTAGGTATACTTCCGACCAATGTTCCAACTAGGATTCCAAGTATCCATCTATCTAGCTTCCTAATTAGATTGTTTTTATGTTTGTGAAGTGGTGTTACTGAAAGAGTTGGAGCACTTGAAGTGGAAGCTTTATGACTTGTAGGTGGAGAGAGAGGTGGGGTTTGTAGTGAGAGAATGTCATTTCCCACAAAGCTCGAGGTATGTTTATACCATAGGCTAACTTGAACTAGTGAGGATTTAAAGAAGTTTAAGACCAAGATCTACGTGTTTGGGAGTTGGGGACGAGAAATCGAGAGAGATGGGGCAAATGAGAAAGAGAGCAAAGGAGAGTGAGTTTTTAAATTGGAGAAGAAAGACTAAGGACGGAGCATATATATATTTTCTTCTTCTTTTTTTAATAAAAAAATATTATTTTTAATTTACATATATTTTTAAATTAACCTGTGCATCGACCAAGCATACTGTTAGTATTTAAACAAATGAGGGTTTAGTTATAATCTAGAAACGTACCAACCAGTCCTTGTGACCCTGCAAGTTTTCTGATTTTTCTTGATAGCAAGTTGGCAACTACTGTTCTAACTTTTAAGTGTATGTGAGTTTGAGTTGGGCTGGTGGGTTTTTATTTAATCGGATCGGGCTGTTTTTAATTGAATGTGGGTCGGCCTTGGTTGTTATGGGTTGTGGATTTTAGTGTGTGGGCTGGGGTTCATTCATTTTATGTTTTATTTTTAGGCTGGGGTTCAGTTTGTATTCAGGCTTGGCTGGATTAGTGTGAGGAGCTTGTTGAGTGAATGGGTTGAGATTTATTTAAAATAGGACTTCGTGTTTAAACATCAGTTTTCGGAATGGGTTGGGCTTAGCAAACCAGGCATCACTCTAAAAAATGAACCCAACCTAGGTCTATTTTCTCTAAAATGCCCATATACCCTATTCTAGATCAACTCTCTCAGATTGGAGGTCCTAGGCAACTAAATTTGGGTGTTTTTTTCTGGAACGTGTGGATTTATGTATGGGTAATGGCTGTGAACTAGCTTGGTTTGAATAGGGTGTCTGAAAGTGTGTGATGGGTTTAAGATTTATTGTGTGTGTGTGGTGTGCACGTGTTTTGCCAATTTGTGTGTGGAAGAATGATTTTTTCTGTTGTATGTGTATGTTGAAATGTGAATTTTAAGCTTTGTTGCACACATATACGGACACACAGCCTTGAATTATAATTTTGGAATCAACAATTTCAAAATTATACTTGAAATCAACTAGCATGACAAACACACTCCGCACACACTAGTATGTAACAATCAGTGCTCAAATGTGAATCGGTATGCTCTATGTTTTGTGTGTGTTAGTACGCATTTAGGAGAGAAACAATATGTGGACGACAGAGAAAGGAAACATCACACACAAATTAATTGGCTGGTGGTTAGTATACAATTATACATTTACCCTGCCTGGTTGTTTCAGACTGCTTTTGATATTTCTTGCTTGCTATTGGTTGCTTATCGCATTTCTCCTTGCTTTTAACTGCTTCATGCCCTGGTGTTCATATCCAGGTATTAGGCTGAACCACTGAAAACAAGTATAAAAACTCACATGAGAATTCAAATCAATATGGGAAAGCAAGAACAGAGTGAGTGAAAAGAGATGAAGAAAGAAAAGGTCATTTATGAAATTTTCTGTGTTCTTTGATTCTGAATCTTCATGCTCTTTGAAATGTTTTTTGTTGTCTCTGTTGCCGTGCTTTCATGGTTGCTGCTTCCCTTTGTTTCTCTTATACTGTCAACCTCATCATAAAGTACCAACCTCTAGATTTTTGGGTGAAAACAAAAAGAGAGGATAAAATAAAACTGGAGTGTACTCACGGTAGCTCTTGGAAGTTGAGACTCCCTGGTCCAAATTTGTTCTGAAATCAAGTACAAATTCAGACCAACATGTAAATGTTTCATTCTCACCAATAAATAAATAAATAAATAAAATAACAAAACAGCAAAAACTAAAACAAACTCCAATCACAACATGTGAACGTTTCGTTGTTCTAATCAAATTTAGCTTTGTTGCTTTTTAAAATTTAAGCAGCCATTTTCACCCTTAATTGTTATGATCCGTGTACCCTAGTTTATTTATGAATTTCACGAAATTATAGCAGTTGTTCTAATCAAATGTTTAGAATTGAATTCCCTCTCTGAGGACTTAAAAAAGTTACTTGTAGTGTCTGTTCTACCTATGAATATGTATGTTTTTTTAAAAATAAAAATTTTGTGTGTGTGTGCGCGCGCGCGCTGCAAGCCTGCAAGTTAGACATCCCAACCTTGATGATGATATATATTGCTGTATTTTTAGAAAGGGGATACCACTGTTGACGTGGAGATTTGAATGGATCTGAATTTTAGAATGAATATATATATATATATATATAGACACGACAACAACAACGCCTTAGTCCCTAAAATTTGTGGTTGGGTATGATCCTATTAGCTAGAGTTGGCCACAATTTGGAAGTACACTTCCAAGTAAATTACTGGTTTTCTGCATTCAATTTCTTTATAATACCTTTCTTGGACTGAAAAAGTACCCGTTGTCAAAAAGTTTTATGTGTTTTTATGAATTTTAGAATAACTTTATATGATCTTTTTGTCCATCATTTGCAGAACTTTCTTTTGGACATAAAAGGACCTGGATTGGCATTTTTGCTTGTGCTTGCATTTGAAGGAGGAACTAGAAAAAACATACCGAGGTTTGAGGTGTGTACAAGTTTAAGGTCATGCTTATATGTTAATAGCAAAGACAAGGTTGTTCATTCTTTAGTTTAACTATGGATACATCATGTACCCATGCATCATCGTATGCATATTTCCTGGGAAGTCAATTCGTTGTGTTTTCCTACATCTTATATTATTTTTCTTTAGGTTGTAACACATAGGGAGAGAAGGCTGAGAGGTGTTCTAAACTCAAAGTTGCTTCCTTGAGGTGTTCCTGTTAGGCTTTGTAATGGGTTTTTAATTTTAATTTGAGGTGATGGGTAATGGGGTTGTTAAATCTTTTGGTAATGGGTGATTACTAGGAATTTTAATTCTGTGCTTCATTTATATAGGCCTATTTGTAGGAATCGTTCCTCCAAGTCTCAATCTCACAAGGTTTGTTCCTCGCAACAGTCGTATCCACCTCAACAACACAGGCTCTTAGCTCCATTGGTATCTCTCTCTTTCTCTCTATCTTTGTCTCTGTATGTCTGTTTATTATGTTTGTGATTGTAATTCTAGGCATGGAAACAAGATTTGCTAGTAAATTGAAGATTATGATTAAGACATTAAGTTCGGAACTAAAAATTTAGATTCATAATCATTTAAGTTGAAGCAACACTTTTACAAGTTGTAATTACCTGATGATCTACTGATCATTACATTATAATTTTAGGGGCGTCTACTGGTCCCACTAAAAAGAACTTGTTATTTTTTCAACAAAAATGAACTTTATTTTGTTGGTACTATACTCGGGACTCATGAGATGATGTTGGGGAGGGAACCATAAAAAAAATACTTGTTTTTTTTTTTTAATTTCATTTTGTTGAAACTTGTGAATCGACATTAATTAAGGGAGTCCCTTGGGCTGACTGAAAGACTTGGTCCGCCTCTAATGTAAAATGCTAAATTTATTACAATTTATTTGTGTGAGTTCAACAACAACAATCATTTAACAAAGAATCAAAATAATCATGTGACGTAGCAATATTCATTAAACAAAGAGAAGGTATATAAATAAGATTAAGAGTTTTAATTAATTTAAAAATAATAAGATAAAGAGAAGGTATATAAATAAAGAATTTGGAAGTGAAGAGAAACCTAAGGCTATAAAATGAAGTGTATTAATTGATAAGAAGAATTTTTATTAAAAAAAAAAAAAAGAATTAAAATAGTACTTGTACCAATTTAACAACAAAAATAATTAAATAACTAAAAGAATGGAACGTGACCAAGTTTTTAATACCTTTGGAAATATCTCCTGTAATTTGTAAACTGACTTGAAACCCATCTCCAATAACTTGTTATTGAAACCAAAAACAAAAAAGATACAATCTTTTTACTTTTTCTTGCAATTTAATGATTATAGAGATACACATGACTAATTTCAGCCCAACAATCATACCAAGCATTCCCTAACTGAAGTAAAAACCTGGTACCAAACCAAACCTCTTGCTCTTCTTGCTTTGCTCTTTGCTTTGCTCACCATGTTGAAAGTAAAAACTCTGAGAAATCATCATAGGATTAAGAGTGAGCTTGAGGTGCGGGGCATTAGAGGATTTTTATATGTTGATGTGAGTTTCTCTTTCTCCAAAAAAATAGATGATATATCAACTTAAAAGAGGTTTAACTAATGTAGAACTTTAAATTATAATGAGATTAATATTTTTAATTAATTTCAAAATAATAAAATAAAGAGAAGATATGTAAATAAAGAATTTGGAAGTGAAGAGAAACCTAAGGCTAGAAAAAGAAGTGTATTAATCAGTAAGAAGAATTTTTATTAAAAAAAAAAAAAAGATAAGAAGACTTAAAGTAGTACGTGTAGCAGTTTTTTTTATCAATTAAGATTTTTTATCAACTTCTAAATTTATCTTAAAAATCTTATTTCCAACGTATTTTAATTATATCTTTCCCAATTCTAAAATCTCTCACAACTCTACGTTAAAAAAGAAAATTATATGAATTATAAAATAAGTAGTTGATATGAGGTAAAAGAAGTTTAAGTAAAAATTAAATAGGAAAACACAAATTGCTACTTTATCCAAAAAAAAAAAAAAAAGTTGATAAGAACAAAATTTAGGATATATTTTATCAACTTAGAAATTATAGGAGAATAAGAATTATTTATATTTTTAAAATCCAAAAATCTAAAAAAAATTCTACAATATGGTGAAGTCACTTGGCGCAACCACGGCGTCTAAGCCCAACTTTTGTTATATATATTTAACTAAAAGAAAGTAATAAAATACTCACAAGCAAGTTCATCATTCTCATCCTTGCCCACAACATATATGTTGACATCCCCAAGTATTGTGTAGATAATACAAACTGATCTGGTGCATAAAACAAAATTCCCAGCAAGTGAACTCAATATAACAATTTTATAATAAACTCAATCATAAAAATCTAATATAGCTACCCTATGAAGGCTAAATTCTCCTTAAAGAAATAGAGAATGTGATTGTGTACAGAAGCAGTGCATACTAATCACATATAATATTTATTATAAGACCTCTAGTTATTCGTGTCAAAAAAAAAAAAAAAAAAAGCCTCTAGTTATTTCTATTATTATAAGAATAATTATTATATTCCATCAAAAAAATAAAATAAAATAAAAGAATAATTATTATTGTTGTCCTATCTGGATTTGCTTCACGATTCCAAACACAATCACTTACAGAAGATCAAACGTAATTTAGGATATGTTTAGTGTTTTAGGATGCTTTAGTCATTAAACTGTATTTAAATTAATATAATTTGGTATTTTTTTAAGTTGTGGCTCAAAAAATCAAATTTTATAAAATATATATTTTAGAATGATGACTTAAAAAATTATGGTCTTTCAAATTTTTATGTAACAATCTTAGAGGAAGTTTAGAGGAGTCAAAGGATGTCATATTATATAAAGTTCATATTAGACTTGCCCTTTTTTAAAATTCCCTCCCCCATTGGCTACTTGTTGAAGGGGATTTTTTTTTTTTTTTCTCCAATGGCTTAATAGAAATGATGCTTTTCACTTTGCTCCTTCTGATAACTTTTCAATGGCTACCATTGCATACATTTGTCTTTTTCCATTTCCATAGAAGATTTATAAATTGACATGGTAACTTATGTGATTGGTCCCACATAAATATTATAATAAACACACTTCTTACTTGTTGAAGAGTTAAGACTACACATATATAGAAGGAACAAGTAATGTAGAAGAATTCATCTACAAATGTATATGCACCCTGAATGGTTGAAACATGTAGACTTTCTTCCTAAAATTTTCTTGCATCTTCTTGATTATGTATATATTTTATGTTATTGTACACACCGTTATGTAGAAGTTTAATCTATATAATTCAAAATATAGGTGACTTCTCTGTCTTAAAATCGCCTCCTGAAATCTCTCCTTCAGAAATGTACTAATGTTTTGTTTAAATGAAATTATAAACCCTTAATATCACATTAAGTTAGTAGATGTCTAAATTTTCCGTGCTGTGATATGTTTCATTACTTGTGAGAATTGATAATTCAGCTCTAATATTGGTGGTTTTGTATATATAGATGATTATGAACAAAGGCCAGCAGCGGAAAATACACCTAAACGACGTGGTCCTACAAACCTAGCTGACATATAGGCATTGGATGGATCCTGGAAGATCCCGTTGCCGTTAAATGATCGAGGTCAACTGATTGATGATGACGGTAAAATATTTGTTCGGTGGTTGGGAACTTTCTGTCACAATGGGTTGTTATGCCCACTTGTCCCTACTGGGTGGCCCAAAGTCGATGAAAAATTTAAAGATGATTGTTGGAAGGAGATTAAGGTAATATGAAAATAAAGTATAAGTAATAGTCATTTACAGTCGCTGTCGTATATCCAATGTCATATTCAGTAGGGTCCGTGCTTGTGCTTTGCTAACTCCATTTTTGCATTTCAGCAACGGTATCTCATTGATGAAGATATTGTTAAACCACTTGATCAAAAGGGATGGGCAATGCATATACTCGAGGTCCTTAGGAGAAATCGAAGGACTAAGTTGAAGAAGATTCATGTACGAGGGCGGACAAAGGAACAAGTATTGGCCAGGAGGACACCGCGGAGGGTAATGGCGAAGCAGTGGGAGGAGATGGTTAACTATTGGTTCGATGAGAAAACTGTGGTACTGCTACTTTATTCATCTATCTCATTTTAGTCGTAATTTAGTCAATGATATCATGTTGGCCATGTTTCACTCTAAGAAAAACTAAATCTTCTTGTTATGTATAATATAATTAGTGTAGCTCCAAAACACTTTCCAATAGATGTGATAGAGTTGTTTTGCCCCCATCAACAACATAAACTTAAGATTACTATTATTTAGAGATTGGTTGGGGACTACGACTACTACAAGGGTATGCAAGTTCATCATATTTATGCTAGGGGTCTCAATAAGAAATATATAACAAAAAAAATTTCATTTGTGTCATAGTAAACAAATGAAATAGTAATTTTATCGTAACTCACTTATCTTGCTGTACTGGCTAATCTATGTAGCTTAGGCTATGGGTAAAGGCTTACATACTCCTTAGTCCGAATTCATTTGTCCTTTATGTTTTATTCCATGCTTGGGTTATGATGTATCTTTTTCCTTTAATACTAAAAACACGCTTTTTAACTAGTTTGTGTTTGTACTTAGAAGATCACAACATAGTTCTTAACATATAACTTAAATGCACACAATACATAATCACACCAATAAACCATCCAGATGAATGTGCATAACCAATTTAGGTAAACTAATAGCAAACATGTTGCAAAACCGAATATTTAGGTCACACACATGCTACAAAACCGAATTTTATCAACTCCTATTTTTACACTGAGGAGGAGGGTAATTAGAAACATAAATATATTATGAATGCACAATGACAAGCACAGACGAGACAAAAACTTACATTAAGTAGTAACATACCTTAGTCAAGAGATGTTTACTTTTCATATACTTTTCCGGTAATGTGGTTGCAGACATTAAGTAACAAAAACAAGGTCAGTCGAGGGAAACAGAAGGAGATAGCAACATCTGGGGCTCAAAGTTTTGCACAAATTTCTCATGACATGGTAAGAAATGTATTACAAGTGCTACTGTATTCGTGTATCACATTAGCTGATTTTATGCTTTTGAATCACTGTAAATGTTGAAAATACATTGTTACTTTCTTGTTAGTGGTAGATATAAACGTAGAATTCATGAACACCTTAGTCAATGCAAATGATAAACAATATGACAAATCTGAGAGCAATTGTGTTTATTGTATGAAATTTTGTTCATCATGTAGGCAAAAGATAAAGGTGCTCCGATTGAACGCGCTGATGTGTATCTAAAAGTATACCGTAGGAGAGATGGGACTGGTGTTACTCCTCATGCACAGGAGAACATAGTAAGCACAATTTTAATGGAATTTTATTGTATTTTGTGTTTGTATTGTTTATGGTGTGTAATATGCTATTTGTTTATTGTGGGAAAACTTATAGACTAGGATGGAAGAACTTCTGAGCCGAGAGGGCATGCGACTATAAGGAGAGCCTGGTAGTGGAATTCTCTGGTCCACAAACAATGCATATGCTCAGGTGTTTGGTCCAGAGCGCCCTGGACGTGTATGTGGGGTGGGACTTGGAGTCACCCCATCCGAAAGAAGTGCAACAAATGCTTCACAATTTACTTCAACTCCATCGTTGCCAACCAGTACAACCTAAAGAATTTTGGAGTTGGAGAGCAACTCCACTAGACTAACTGAGCAACTAGCCCAAGTACAAGAACAACTTGCCCAATCAGAAGCAAGGCAGCAAGAATTAGAAGGAAGGCAACGACAAATGGCTGAAGTGATTATGCGCATGGATGCAATGTTCGCCCAACATACTGGCAGTAGTGTACCTAATTCGTCAATGTCTCAAGTATGAAATTGAAGGTGTATTTAGCAAAACATTACTTTTTGCAATGCATTGTTATGTGATATTAATACGATGCCTTTAATATATTCAGGGTAGCAGTGCTTGATGGGGACTCTCCATGGGAATGAAACTGTGAATCCTCTGGTAAAACAAATACAACTATTCGTTATAACATATACAACTATATTGGGAAAAAATTAAAATCAAATTATGAAGCAAGAAGTAGGGAAGTAGATGTATTATAAGACATAAAATCAAATTAGAAAATGTCAACCATGCATTTTTACACTTGCTAAATGTCAACCATGTACTCTAATTTAATTGTTTTAAAGGAAGGATAATAATAACAATGTGGTTAATTAGTACATGGTATACTCGACATGGAGTATTGTTCGCATTCTATTGTTAAAACTTGAAAGAATAGAAATTTGACAACTAGTGAACTATGTGAAGGGACCTTACTGGAAAGTAACATTCCATCTAAGAAATTATAATATTTGTTGTTATATTTAACAAAAAGTGCAGCTAGCAAAATACTTGATTTTGTTTAGACTCTGTTTGTTTGGGCTTAAAATGTTAGCTTATTTCCGGTGTTCTCATTGTCATAGGTAATTGGCTGTACCATGACGCTTGCTAGAAAATCGTTGAGGGATGTTTTTATTTTGTGATGTAAAAACCAAAGTTTGTTGGGAACTTTTATTTTATATGTAATTATTTGGATATGTAATTAATCTTTTGGCAATGAACTTAATTGTTATGTTTATGTAAAAGTATCGTTTATGTAATTAATATTTTGGTAATGATTTGATACTATATAGTATCAAATATGCAATTTGTTTTGTTGATATTTTGGTAATGATTTCATATATGCAATTTGTTTTGTTGGTTCAGTATTGTTGCATCTGAGTGTTGGCAGGAATGTGTATGTGGAATTACAGGTTTTGTTTTGGGCAGTAATGTGTTAAGGAAAAAAAATATTAAAAAAAAAAAAAAAACCTATAGCTGTGTTTTCTAAAACGCAGCTAAACGAAAGGCCACGGGTATATGGCTGCGTTTTGGGCCCCTATAGCCGTGTTTCTACACAGCGCATAGGTTCGGGACCTATAGCTGCGTTTTATAGAAAACGCGGCTATAGACGGGGCTTGGGCTATGTTTGAAACGCGGCTTTAAATCTTAGTATAGCCACATTTTATATAAAATGCAGCTATAGATCTTCAGGTTATAGCCTCGTTTAAAACGCAGTCCAATCCGCCCTATAGCCGCGTTTTCTACGAAACGCAGCTATAGGTCCCGAACCTACGCGCTGTGTAGAAACGTGGCTATAGGACAAAATAAACACGGCTATAGACACTGTTTGGGCTGCGTTTCAAACGCAGCTCTATGTTGCACCTATAGATGCGTTTTCATAGAAAACGCGGCTATAGGTCCTGCATCTAGGGGTGTGAAAAAACGCGGCTCTAGGGTGTCTAAAACGCAGCTACAAACCCCGGTTTGGGCTGCGTTTTTAAAAACGCAGCTCTAGGTCCCCGCAGGGGGCTATAGCCTCGCTGCATAGGCCGTGTTTGGAAACGCGACTATAAAAACGCAGCTATAGCCTATAGCTGCGTTTTTTATAGGCTATAGCTGCGTTTTGCAAACGCGGCTATAGCCTTTTTTTTTTTGTAGTGAGTAAACCCAATTTAAATAGGAAGTCTGGTAGAGTTTTTTTTATTTTTTATTTTTTTATCAAATTGTGTCTAAAGCCGCTTTGTACCTAAGTTAAGGGTTCTTTTTTTTTTAATTTTTGTTTTATAGATATCAAATGGTAACGACATCAACTTTGTTTGATTTTGTTATTCATCAAGGTTAAATATCATCGATCATTCACAATGATGATAGGGATCAATACTTGCTTAAGGACGCATCAAGATGTATAAGAGACTACACTTGTAGACTTGCATGCAAACATAGGCACAAATATCATCATCAAGTGCAATCTACCAAGTTCAATGGACACCATGGATGTAAACAATAATGTTAATATGCTACGAATGTTTAAGGTACGTGAAAGGCATCATGAAATTCACATTCATGTCTCAATTGCTCCTAATAAGTCTTACATTACTCAGTGTCCATTTGGCATGATTAATGTAGGGAATTAACACAAAATTCTCAAACTTGTGAGAAACAAAATAGAGAAAATACACGCCAAAGAAAAATAAAAATCACATGCACAAGACAGTATTTACATGGTTCAGCAATTTGCCTACGTCCACGGAATTACAGGGATTTCACTATAATCAGGGAAAAATAAAAAGTGTGGCGGTACAGTTTTTCTCTCCCTCAAAAACTACAACAAGAAACTCTAGTCACCAAAACAATGGTTTTTACATCCTGCGCACAGGATTCATAATGGGCTACAAAACGAGCCAAAAAATTTTCCCGGGGGCAAAGGCCCAAGCCATAGCCCATAGCGCTCATGGACTAAGCCTCAGAGAATCTCCAATTTAAAACCATGCAACATTATTTTGGGTCGGGTCATCATCCGGATTAAACACAACTAGGCTCCACAAAGCCCAACAATTAATTTTGCCATCTTGTTTTACTATTCAGTTTATTTTTACTACTATTCATGGGTCCAACTGTACTTTTTAGTACTATTCATGGGTCTCACTATACTATTTCAACTAACTTTTATCTTTATCTATAATACTTTCAGCAAAAAGTTTTTAGTTTTAGCAAAATAAGCATCCCAAACAGACCCTCAATGTCCTACTTCTCAACTCACTAAAAAACAGGTTTAGCAACATTGACAGGCACACTCCTCTATCTATGACACCAATGATAATATCTTGGCCAAAATTTAAGGTATTCCATAGGCCAACAAATGCATGAATTGAGAGGAATTTTGGAGTATCAATTAGTGGTTTCAAGTGTGACAATCTTGTCATTGTAAGCTGAGATGAACCCTAGGAACATTTTTATAGCCTCTAATTCATTTGGAGCTAAAACAACACTAAAACCATTGTAGGTGTACAAGATGGTGGGGATTGATGGTTATCTAATTAGGAAGGGTTTGCAAATTTGAGAGAACCAATGGTGGATAAGTACCAATTATGATGAGTAGTAAAAACTTTGGGCATGTGGGCTACATCCATATGAAGAATATATGTGGATCACTTTATTCCCATCGATCTAACACAAAGAGTAAACCAAAAGCACACAAGAAGGGATAAGAAGGGAAGAGCAACTTTTTTTGCATGGTCCATTTTTTTATCGAGGGATGAACTTTTGCTTGAATATGACCAAGATATGTAATGATTGTAATCTAAATATATGATAACAAGAGCTGATGTCGAGGAAGTATTAAAAATTTAAAAGTGCAAACAAAACCACATTCATTCGAACTTGAATTCAGTCATGGGAGGATGGAAAAATAGTAGGAGGATAGAAAAGATTTGGTTTTCCCTCGTGTGTGTTTGGGTGGAGGGATGGAAAAGTGGGAGGGTGGAAAACTTTTTTGTTTGGTTGGAAAGAAAAAAGGGGAGGATGGAAAATGTAGTTTATATAAATTGACTATTACATCTTTGTTATATAATATATAAGAAATAGATATATTTACACTCATTAAATAATATAAAAATTAACACAAATACATATATATTTATATTACTTTTCTTTATTATTATATATAATTTTAAATTTATGGGTAACAAAAATTGATTATGTAGACTTTATCCACATGACCATACGTAGATTGAGAAGATATTTTAAAAAAAAAAAAAAAAAAAAAAAAAAAAAAAAACTTTATCTAACCATTGTTATGTGGGAAGATATTAAAAAAATTAAATAAAAAATAAAAAAATAAAAAACTTTATTCACATGGGCGATTGGGCAAACTTTCTTCACCTAGGCAACACACCATTCAACCAATATTTAAATTTTCTTCACCTAGGCAACAAAACTCACTATTCAATAAATATTTATAAATTCTTTATCTGTTTCAAACTAAATTTATCAACACACTGGAGTAGTTCATGTTGCTGTGCTATGAAAGTGCTAAGAAATTGATAAGGATGAAGAGACAAAAGTAATCAGGTCATAGATGTAATGGGAAAGTGAGAGGGGTAGGTGAGATGAATAAAGTGAGGGTATTTGTGTAAATTATATCATTCAGCACTTTTTTCTTCCCATTTTCCTTCTGTAAGGACGCGATTTGTAACGACCCGTAACAAGGTTGGGTTCGCACATAAAAAGGCCCAAACAATATCATTTATAGAGCCTGGGTTTGAAAGGCTAGGCCTTAGTCACCAGACGGCGGGTTTTTCGTGGTGTTCACACATGATTTAAATCGTGTTCGCCCTGGGAGTATTTCTCCTGGAGGCGGGCTGGGAGGCTCTGGTTTTTGGCCATTTTTCCCAACCCCTCTTTTGGTGCACTAATCTTTACATTATATAGCCCTTCTCGGTCGATCTTGGCCCTCTACTTGTTGGTCAGGCAGGTGCCCACTTCTGTACACGTCTCATCAGCTGTCCCTCCTTGCTTTCTGTTAGTTGCGATGATCGAAGTCACCCTGTCCAGGCGTCTTTTCTCATTAACATGGTAAGGACGCTGGTGGGTGCATTTAATGTAGAGGGGATGTATTTACTCTAAACCAGTTTTGCACCGTACCCCCATGTGGGTCCCATTCTACTCGCACTTCCTTCGGGGGGCTTTTTGGGAACAGCCTTCATCGAGACGCTGCTCTTCCCCCTGAAGTTCTGGAGTGCCAAGGACAAGGTCGTCCTCGGCTACCCCTTTGACACTTCGACCTTCCCCCATTTATCCTCGGCACGCACCCTCCTCGGCATGGGCCCGAACCCTAATAGAGCGTGGGTCGGATCATAAGTTCCCTGGCCCCACAATAGCCCCTCAAAATCCTGCTATCCAGTTCCTCGGACGGATAGGAGGGTTTTGATGACATCAGATATCTGTTAATGCCTATCAATCCTTATCACCTATCGGTTCCCGAGAATTTTCATCTGCCCGAGACACGTTCCTGGAGTCCCTGGAAGGTGAAATGTGGCCTTATTAAATACGGGCAGCTCCGTGTTTCCCACGTTCTACGGCATGATGAAGATCAAACGGTGGTGATTCCTTGGTCTTTATGGGCGGGAAAATTTGTGCAGTTACCCTAGAAAGTATAAATGACTTTTTGGAACGGATCCACCTCTTCAGTTTTGCACTTAAGAGTTCTAGCGCGTACACCCTGGGTTCATCTGAACTTTCGTCCAAACTCAAGTCTATCTCCAGCACAAAAAGCCTATCCGAAGCGCCTTTCCTCTTTTATGTAAGTTCCCTGCCTCCATTAACTCGTACTTTTTCTTTTCTGGGTTTATTTTTCTCTGGTTCCCTTCCTTCTCCCGTTGCTGGTTGAGCTGGTTGAGTTTGTTGAGTAAATCATAGAAATGGTTAAACCGAGACTAAGGAAATTAGTCAATACTGAGGAGGCGATGAACAAGTTCATCGCCGATTACAAAATTCCTCCCAACGTAAGTCTGAGGCATTGTAAGATGGGGGAATGGCACTATAAGAGGGAAACGGGCGAGGTAGTAATTCCCGTCCTCGCCTTTGTAGAGGGGGGTATGAGAATCTCTATAGGGCCGGTAACGAGGGGTTACCTCAAGCACTTCCGATTAGGCCCCACCCAGTGCGCCGGCAACGTGTTTAGGATTCTAGGTTGCGTGGATGCTTTAAACGAAAAGATGGGGCTAAGACTGACCCACCATGACGTAAATTGGTGCTATAATCTTCAAAATTTGAAGGGGAAATCCTACTACATGAAGACGAGAGACGAGAGGGTTCGACTAATCCAGTGCCTCCCTGATTCCAACAAGGGATTAAACAAGGATTTCCTTATCGTCTCTGGGGAATGGCACGATGGCGATCCGTGCCCCATAGTAGAAGGAAAACCAGGTGGGGTATTGGGAAAAGAAGGGCGATGACCCTTTACGCCATTCTAATCTGATGTTGTTCGGTAACTAACCATGCATACGTGTTTTTCTTTTGTAGATCCACACGCCTATCAACGACATTTTCACTTAGTCAACAGGGTGGACTTGGAGACTGTTCTACAAGCGGCAGTTTTCGTAAATGACGGAGATGGTCAAGTCCGAGCCGCTCACAAAATACTAGGGTACCCTCCTGTTCAGAAGTCATTTGCGGACGCAAGGCACGTGATCAGCGCCAGCCGTCCTCGGCTACCAAAAATTACCGTGGTCGAGACAGGATTTTTAATCTCCCAGGTACCATCTGTCCCAAAGAACATCCCATCGGTGGGCCCCTCCTCGTCTCATCAAGTAGCAGAGGACGAAGGCGAGCTAGACCAGCCCGAGGAAGGTTTTGGGGTATTTGACCTAGCCAACCAATCCGAGGATCCTTCTGGTGATATAGGTGACCCAGCCTTGTCCGAGACGGAATTGTTATCAGTAGGCACCTCTTCCCAAGCCGAGATGGGACTCAAGAGAAAGCCCCCGACCCCTCTATTCGAACTCCTCGAGGGTCAACCTGGGAAGGATACGTAGGGAACGCCACAACCCAATGCTCCTTCCCCACCACCTCAGCCCCAGATTGTCCAGACTAGATCATCTTCCACCAAGTCACAGCCACAATCCCCCCGCCCCAAACTCCCTGCTTCTTCCCAACCAGCTCTACCTCCTCGGTCGGAAGGCACTGATTCAAAGAGAAAGAGGAGTCCCAAGGGCAAGGAAACCATGGACGGGGGAAAATCCCAACCTTCTAAGGAGAAGGAGGAGGCTCCGCGTACAAAACAACTGAAGATTGGGTACCAAAGCAAGGGTAAAGAGACTGAATTCCAACCCTCTCAAGGCAAGGGAAAGGGGATCGAGGCCCAGTCCTCGCCAAGTGCCTGACTTCCTGCCCCAATGCTTCACGGGGGTCCACTACTGGAAACTGCATCCATGAGGGACCTTGGAGATGGCGAGGGTGGCTACGTGGTAGACGCACTAGGGAGAACCATGTTACTTCCCACTGACGTGGATGGACTAAGGAAAATGAGGATGCAGGAGGTCTTCCTCAATACTAAGAGATACTTGGGCATGGTAAGGTTTCTTGAAACCTAAAACTTTATTAACTCTCACTCTTGGTTTGTCATTAACTATGCATTTATCTCCCTTGCCAGGCTCTCCAAGCCACCTATAAGATGGAGGAAGAGGTGAATAATAAGAGTAAGGCGGCCGAGAATGAACGCACCAAGCGCTTAACGGCTGCGAAGACTCTCCAAGCTTCTGAGGAGGACCTCGCCAAGGCCAAGGCTGACCTAACAGTCGCTATTCGAGAAAAGGATAGTGCCTCGGCGGGCTTAGCTAGCGCCCAAAAACAGGCCGAGGACCAAACAAAACGTCTACTAGAAGCCGAGTATTAGTTGCAAATAGCTAAAGAGCTGATCAAGGATTTAAGTAAAAAATTGGCCGCGACAGAGCATGACAAAGGTGTGGCGGAGTATGCCCGTGACGAAGCCATAAGGGCCAAGCAGGAGGCCGAGTTTGCCAGAAATGAGGCTGAGGCTGCCAAGGAAACGGCCGAGGATGATGGTTATAATACGGGGGTAGCTGAAACCCAAGCCATCCCTAAAGCCCAGATTCCTGGAGTATGCAGGCTTTACTGCTCCCAGGTTTAGGAAGAGGCATTGAAGCGAGCTGGGGTGAATGCTTCATCCGATTTGTGGAAAGCGGAGAACATATTCTATCCTACAGCCATCCGTGAGGCCACTTCCTCCAGCTCCGTGGCTATGAGCGACCAACCCGAGGAAGGGGTCACTCAGTCGGAAAACTTACAGGTCGGCGGCTCTCCTGGCAAGACGCTCAAAGAAGGAGAACTTCAGGATGTGATAGAAATATTTCAGCATACGGATCCTGAAGTACCCAAAGAGGTTACTAAGCCCGTAGTTGGCACTCAGATGCCTAATGCTGAGGAGCCAGCCATACTTGCCCAGCTCCCACAGGCAATTCCCCCTTGCTGTGGTCCCCAAGAGTACCGATACTGACCCTGTTCAGCCTTCCCCAGAAGGGACTATCCTCCAGGGCGTCGAAGCTGATCCCGTTCCGCCTTCCCAGGACGTGGCCGACGCAAAACTAAAGAAGTAGAAACCTTGGCTAGGCTTCGTATTTGTTTTTAGTTTAATGATTAACTTGTTTCTTTTTTCATTTTGAAAACTTTGTAACCTATTAATAGTTTGAACCTGTTGAACATGTATATATGAAATCCTTTTCTTCCTTTTTCCTTTTGGTTACTGGTTAGTTGCCCTTGTCAATACTTACCATTGTTTATGAATTTTGAACTAATTTATCTTAACACGTATGAATAGTTGTGCATGCGATACATTTAACATCATGTTTAAAAGCCTTAGCTTACCTGCCCTTGCAGAGCCTTGAACTTATTTCTAGCCCTCATTCAACGAAGATATAGGCATCATTTTAGATGTCACGTGTAGTTGCTAAGTCCTGCTTAGTACCCAGGTTTCTTTAAAGTAGTTGGTTTCCCCATACGTTTAAGTCCGAGGACCATGCAATACCCTGGTTCTGTCCAAAACTTGATTTTGATAAGTAGTTGGTTTCCCCATAGGTTTGAGTCCGAGGACCATGCAATACCTTGGTTCTGTCCAAAACTTGATTTTGATAAGTAGTTGGTTTCCCCATAGGTTTGAGTTCGAGGACCATGCAATACCTTGGTTCTGTCCAAAACTTGATTTTGATAAGTAGTTGGTTTCCCTATAGGTTTGACTCCGAGGACCATGCAATACCTTGGTTCTGTCCAAAACTTGATTTTGATAAGTAGTTGGTTTCCCCATAGGTTTGAGTCCGAGGACCATGCAATACCTTGGTTCTGTCCAAAACTTGATTTTGATAAGTAGTTGGTTTCCCCATAGGTTTGAGTTCGAGGACCATGCAATACCTTGGTTCTGTCCAAAACTTGATTTTGATAAGTAGTTGGTTTCCCCATAGGTTTGAGTCCGAGGACCATGCAATACCTTGGTTCTGTCCAAAACTTGATTTTGATAAGTACTTGGTTTCCCCATAGGTTTGAGTCCGAGGACCATGCAATACCCTGGTTCTGTCCAAAACTTGATTTTGATAAGTACTTGGTTTCCCCATAGGTTTGAGTCAGAGGACCATGCAATACCTTGGTTCTGTCCAAAACTTGATTTTGATATTTTGATAAGTAGTTGGTTTCCCCATAGGTTTGAGTCTGAGGACCATGCAATACCTTGGTTCTGTCCAAAACTTGATTTTGATAAGTAGTTGGGGGAATTAACCCCTCGGCTACAACACGAGATCTTGGTTTATGGAGAATTAGCTCCTCAGCCAAGCCCCTAGAACCATCCGCGTTGTTGACGCTACGAAGTGCAGCCCCTAGTAAAGAAAACATAGCCCCTGGTGGAACTTTACGCTAGAACACTACAGTCGGTTGTTGGAAATGATAAAGGGACTCTCTCGACCTACCGCTCGTGCCAACACACAAGCCTTTCCCACAGACGGCGCCAATTGTAAGGACGCGATTTGTAACGACCCGTAACAAGGTTGGGTTCGCACGTAAAAAGACCCAAACAATATCATTTATAGAGCATGGGTTTGAAAGGCTAGGCCTTAGTCATCAGACGGCGGATTTTTCGTGGTGTTCACACATGATTTAAATCGTGTTCACCCTAGGAATCTTTCTCCTGGAAGCGGGCAGGGAGGCTCTGGTTTTTGGCCATTTTCCCAGCCCCTCTTTTGGTGCACTAATCTTTACATTATATAGCCCTTCTCGGTCGATCTTGGCCCTCCACTTGTTGGTCAGGTAGGTGCCCACTTCTGTACACGTCTCATCAGCTGTCCCTTCTTACTTTCTGTTAGTTGCGATGATCGAAGTCACCCTGTCCAAGCGTCTTTTCTCATTAACATGGTTAGGACGCTGGTGGGTGCATTTAATGCGGAGGGGATGTATTTACTCTGAACCAATTTTGCACCGTACCCCCACGTGGGTCCCATTCTACTCGCACTTCCTTCGAGGGGCTTTTTGGGAACAGCCTTCATCGAGACGCTGCTCTTCCCCCTGAAGTTCTGGAGTGCCGAGGACAGGGTCGTCCTCGGCTGCCCCCTTGACACTTCGGCCTTCCCCCATTTATCCTCGGCACACACCCTCCTCGGCATGGGCCCGAACCCTAATAGAGCGTGGGCCGGATCATAAGTTCCCTAGCCCCACACCTTCCAAATTGGGAGGATAAAAAATTGTGGGCCCGGAGGGATTATTTTCCTCCCTATTTTTTATCTCTCTTGTTTTCTCTCCTGAACCAAACAATGAAAAATGCCATTTTCCACCCTATTTTCTTCTCCCTATTTTCTATCATTTCTGTTTTCACCCCAACCCAACATACCCTAAAGGAAAGTGGTGTATCTTTTGACAAATAAAAACTAGTCTCATTCTTTGGAGGTATTATACTAAAATAATAATAAATAAATAATATAATATAATATTTTATTCCTATACAATAAAAATAGTCTTAAAAGTTATAGGTTCTTCAATTTTCTATTACCTCTTTTTGACAAGTGGCTACACTCTCATATTGTGGGTTAAACTCTATTACCAAAACATCAAGTAATGTATTAATTAATTGTTATAGTGCTAAGAATCTTGACTAGTTGTCATTTCCTATTGCTTTCAATGGAAATATCTATAATTTAAACCCTCTCTCTCTGTTTGCAACTATCAAAAACAAAAACAAAAAATGTAATGATAGTTTAGTTTAATTTTAACTCTATTACCTATGTTTCAAAAAAATTAAACTCTACTTGAACTAAAATTCTATACTTATATATATATATATATATATATATATATATATTACCAAAAGTTTCATGTAATTTAAATTAATTTTTATTATTATTTATATATAGCATAAAAACTTACATATTGTGCTCGCGCCAATTGACTCATGTATGTATGTATGTATTATACATAAAATTAATGTGTTTTGTCACGTGGAATATTCATTATTAATTACAATAATTAAGTTACCCTAGATAATGTCTATATATATATATATATATATATATCTATATATTATAGCTTGTAAATTTAATGTGTTTTTGGCATGTGGCTCATTAATTAAAATAAATCTATTTGTTTTGCTGAAAAATCTTCTATAAAAATAGTTTTCTACATTTTCCAGTGTTTGGTAGCATAAAAAAAATTTGGTCAACGGAAAACTATTTTTAGTCAACAGAAAATTCTAATAAAAATAAGGCTTAGTTTCTATAGGTTGTTTTCCAAAAATAAAATAAAATTTTGGAAAACAATCTCTTTCTTATGCAGTGCAAATAAACATTATTCTAGCCTGGAAAATAATATTTTCTTTCACGCATTTAGTCTTTTTCATAGTAAGCACTTGCACTTCTTTTCCCTTTTATTTTTCTCTCTTCTCACACCCTTTATGTCACCCCTCTGGTCTTTTCTCTTCTTATAGATTTCTCTCTCTATTTGTTTCTCTTCTCTCTTTTTTTCTCCCTGTTTCTCTTCCCCTCTATAACATTGTTCTCTGATAAGGTTTTTAATTTTTTCTCCTCACAGAGCGTAGTTATATAACAATTTGGTGTTTTCGTATTTATCAAACTATTTGTACTAGATTATTTTTCCAGTTAAACTATTTAACCTATGTGGCATTTTGAACTATTTAAAATGGAGTTTATGGTTATTTTGAATTATGAGAAGTATGGTTGATATATATATAGATTACATTAGGTGGGATTACACAATATACATGTTATACATGTTTTAAATTATACAATAAATATTATAAAAATTCGTGCATACCAAACATCAAAAAAAAATTTCAAGCTCATTTTTAAGGTTATTACCAAACATCAGAAAACAAGATATTTTTTCACAAAATACTCTCTGAAAAATGATCTATTTTCCAAAAAAACGTTAATGCTAAAGAAAAAAAAAGTCAAATATATCCACATTGATTTATGGAATATTTTAAGAAATTTTTTATGGGAAAAAAAAGTAATGAATTTTTTATATATATATATTTTTTTTATAAAAGTGGTATTAAAATTTTTCTAAATTGGCCTATTAACAAATGCTTTAAGGACACACATTAACCAAACCTATAAATCTAACGACATATTGAACTAGTATTATGTAGTACTAGTACCACATAAATTTTCACAACTTTTGCCACAACTATCTTACGTGTCAGACTGTGACTGATGACTTGTCACTTTCACATGGACCCATTACTTTTTCTCTATCATTCACAGTCTGCTATATAGACAATTGCGGCACAAATTGTGTCATTTTATGTGGTCTTAAAATTTTTAATTTATTATTGTTTATATCAAGGTTATCAAAATCGGGATTTTACGTAGGATTGTAGGAGGTAGGTAGGATTGTGGATCATAGGATCAGATTGTGGACATAAGATTCTACATTATTTAAGGAAAAAAAAAACACATTGATAGGTTAAATAATCATATAAATTATACATTCATTAAAAAAAATCAAAAATTTGCATCCATTTAATATAATTATCGCACATTATTACATTTATTTGTAAGCATAATTTTAAAAGGCTAAAAATTTCAAAACGTGACCCTCAATTGAGATGTTATTTTTTATTTAGGTCCAACTGATACTCTATTTCTCTATCTTAGAATAGAAAAATTGGGTTTATTGAAATGTTATTTTTCATTTGAGTCTAATTAAACCTTCTGTGAAGTTAAAGAAGTTTACAAAGAAATTAGGATCGTTCGAGATCGTCAAAAGCTTACGATCTTACCGATCCCAAATGATCGGAGTAATTCTACCAAATATTTTTGAAAAATCTGGATCATTTTAGAGATGTGAAATTATAAAATCGTAAAACTGTAATATCCAAATTGAAATTTTGATAACAGAAAATTATATGTGAAATTGGATGCGTTCGGATGAGAAAATCCTAAAAATTCAGAGCGACCTCGTACGAAAAAGAACGCATCTGGTGCGAAATAAATTTCCTCGAAGTGCACGAAGTTGTCCACTTCCAAGTTCCAAGTGAGGGACAGGTCACAAGGGGCGTATCCAGATATACATTACTGATAACATGATGGAAAAGGAAGGACAAAAAGAGCGGATCAGGAAAAGAAAACGACGAAAGACGTTATCCGCACACAGCAGTGACGACCACTCGCTCACTCCCTTCACTCTAGGTCCGCCACGTGTCCTCCGAAACTTCCGTTGACAGCAGATATGAATATGAGATAGCCCCATCCCATCATATCATCTCATCTCATCTCATCTCATCTGCCCCTATTCACTCAGATTCCTTTCTTGCGTACCACTTTCTTTGCCCACACTTAAAAATATATATATATATATATATATACACTCTGAGTTTGACCTCGAACAGAGCACCAAGGTGTTTGGAGAGAGAGGGAGAGAAGAGAGAAAAGAAAAGGAAGGGGGGGGAAAATGGATCACGCGGCGGAGGCAAACAGGACGGACTTGATGACAATAACAAGGTTCGTGCTGAATGAGCAGTCGAAGTACCCAGAGTCACGCGGCGATTTCACCATCTTGCTTAGTAACATTGTTCTCGGCTGCAAGTTCGTCTGCACTGCTGTCAACAAGGTCTCTCTCTCTCTCTCTCTCTCTCTTTCCCTATTCATCTTTCTCTTCTTCTTTTTTTTTTTTTTCTATTAGGATGTCGAAAGCTCTTCGACCACTTGACTATGTATTTTCTCATGACTGTGTCTAAGATGATTATAAGTTTTGGATAAAACCCAGGGTAGAACTCACCTATCAATTCTGTTAATCTAGCCTCTGGCTAGTCCCCTCCAAGATTTGACCACAAAGAGCTACTTCGATCACTCGACAAGGTGGATGCACCGGTCAGCTCTGATATCAAATGATATAATCTCATACGTAGAATACTAGTAGAATCATGTCAGTTTTGAATCTAGAAAATCGTGGATTTCACGAGCCTTAGGAAACACTAAAACAAGTTTTTTATTTTTATTTAATTTTATTTTGTGTAACAGGTTGCAAACCTGACTCACTCCCTCGTTATAGAAGAGGGATGTTGCATATAATGATTACACATAATACCACCTCCACTATACCAACCCTTGGTGTTACTATACTAGATAATGATTTCCTTTTATATTTGTTCATTTTTTACATTTATTTTTATAAAATTCTCAACCTATTCATCTTCTATCTTGGACCGAAATTTGCAACAATAAGAAAGAGAGAAGGGGGTATTGAAGTTTACATTGGTTCTTCTTGTGATTATTGACAGTAAACGTTGTTTTTGTGCAGGCAGGTCTTGCCAAACTCATTGGACTTGCTGGAGAGACCAACGTTCAGGCAAGTAATATATACTCTCTGTTTTGGGCGATTTTCTAGAAAATGAGTCGTTTTCCAAAAATATTTTCTATAAAAGTATTTAATTTTCCTATGCTTAGTAGCAACCTTAAATGACTTGAAAAGTAATCTTCTAACTTCTCTTATTTAGCTTGTTGTGAAATAGAGTTGTTTTCCAAAAAAATTTACTACAAAACAATTTCTAAAAACAAGCCATACTTTTTTAGTTGACTAAAGATATTTTTCCTTTTGATTTATTTTTTTTGATGCTACCAAACACTGGAACACAAGGAAAACTATCTTTAAATAATGTTTTCCATCCAAACAAACGGATATATTTATTTAGAAACCATCTTGTCATTTTTCTATGAATGTTTTCATTTTCAATTTTCGATTTTCATATGCCTGGTTTTGTCATTGTTATATGTTCCTTATTATCATATTTATATGAGGTTTTTGTTCCTTAATAACTCTAGGGTGAAGAGCAAAAGAAACTAGATGTGCTTTCAAATGACGTTTTTGTCAAGGCTCTGATAAGCAGTGGCCGAACAGTAAGTCACTGGAAGATCGTTGATTCTTTTTAACTGAACTGATAATGATTTCTGAGAGTTTGGTTCTTCTTCCAGTGCATCCTTGTATCAGAAGAGGATGAACTGGCAACATTTGTGGAGCCATCTAAGCGTGGAAGGTGTTTGCTGTTGCTCTCTGTTATACACCTGTTCAGGAGTTTATATTTCTTTAATTTGTGTGGGATTTGGATATAAGACTTTATGTAAATTTATCTTAAAATACTTTATAATAATACAGGTATGCTGTTGTTTTCGATCCACTGGATGGATCCTCCAACATTGATTGCGGAGTTTCAATTGGAACTGTATGACCCCTCATCCCGAGATATGTTTAATGGTTATTATGATGAATTCATCTGCTGATTTTTACTTGAAGTGATTATTGATCCACAATCGATAACTTGAAATTGCAGTAACTTATTGAATGCCTTCTCTTTCATCTAGATCTTTGGGATTTATATGGTGAAAGATAGTATTGAACCAACTCTAGATGAGGTTTTGCAACCTGGGAAGAATATGTTGGCAGCAGGCTATTGCATGTATGGGAGCTCTTGCACGGTACAAATCTGTTGAACCTTTACTTTTCTAACTTTTACCCATCAAATTTTACTTTTGGTGACACAAGGGAAGACCATTTGGTGCGGACACCAAAATAAATGCTAGCATGAATTTGAATTGCCATTGATGTAATTTTACAATGATTGAGGATCATGTGGGATTATGCCTATGGTTTAATTCCTTATTGATTTTCCTGTAAGCCTCTTTTTTTTTTTTTTCCTTTATTTATTTATTTCTATTCTATTTGTCTCTCCCAGTTTTCTTTTGAACTTGTGCTGCATCTCCATTCCAATTGGAACAATTGGCTCTTTCATTACTGTATTGATGTGATGAGTGTATCTTAGAATGAACTAAAAACTTTTAATTGAATCTTTTTTAATGATGGATGTATCAAATAATGTAACTTTCTTTATTTGCATCTAGACTTTAACTTTGTTATGTCATTCTATTAACTTGGGAACATAATTTATTTCTCAGTTTGTGTTGAGCACTGGAGCTGGTGTTAATGGCTTCACCCTTGATCCATCTCTTGGGGAGTTCATTCTAACTCACCCAGATATCAAGGTATATGTTATTGTAATTATCAGATATACCACATAAAGCATTCTGTTCTGTATAAATGCTACCTTGGAATCTGGATGTTCCCATATCAAGAGTAAATTTGCTTTATTAGTTTCTACTAATTGTCTCTTTATTATTTACAGTATGCTGATCCTAAATGTCTGTACTTAGTATTGTGACAGAATTGGCTTCAGGATGATCATGCATGTGTTCTTTCTTAAATGGAAGAGGGCTCAATATTTTAATTCACATATATGTTACAAGGGACACATATTGGCTCTGTATATAGCATCTCTGGTTTATTTTGGAGTATCTAGAACTTGTATGTCATATGCCTTTCTCCACAGATTCCAAAGAAAGGAAAGATTTATTCAGTAAACGAAGGAAATGCTAAGAACTGGGATGGTCCAACAGCTAAGTATGTTGAATTCAATAATATGTCTTGTTTCTTTACTTGGTTCTTTAGTGATTTTGTGACCTCTCCTCTTTTTCTTTTATTTTCTTTGGGGGACTTAGGTATGTGGAAAGGTGCAAGTTTCCAAAAGATGGTTCTTCACCAAAGTCTCTAAGATACATTGGAAGGTATCATGTTAATAAACCTAGCAACTAAATATTTCCAGGTGTTGAATGTTTTCTGATTTTAGGTTTTTGGCTTGCAGCAATTAGTTTAATGGTAGGTATTGCCATCTAGCAGTTTCTAATCATTAATTGATAATGGAGTATATTCTATGTAGGTAGTGGTTATATAGGATAATTAGTAATATTTTTGCATACAGACATTGAACAATTGTTTCTGCTGACCAAAAAAAAGAAAAGAAATAAAATAAAGTTAAGATGTGGCTTTGTTAAAGTTTTCTTGCCATGCTTAGCTATTACAGATACGTGTACTTCTTAGAGTTCATCATTAACTTTTAAAGTTGGAAACATCCATTTAAGATAATTTTCCCCATTTTTTTTACTCCTCACAGTTATATTTTATTTGATCACATTCTCTTGTCATAAATATCAAAATGTATAGCCTCTTCAGTGAAGATAGGGCTATCAATTTTTGGCCATTTAATGTGTAACAAACAACTAATCCACCCTCTTCTGGTGCACAGTCTGAAGTTTCTTTAGTAAATCACCTTGCAATAAAAGGTAGAGTAACTTGGTCTTGAATTGAATACCATCACAGCAGGTTCAGGTTGGGTTCATACAATGCTCACACCAACCCCAATATCTTTTTCTCCACCACCCCCCCCCCCCCCTCTCCCTTTGAAATCAAGACAAATTTTCAAAAATTTCGAAGAATAATGCGGGACATACCTTCTTCTTCTTTTTTTGGCATTTGGTTGATTAGAGAACACTGCAATAGTTGTTAATGCTCTTGCATTTTCTCAAATTAAAAATCCAGGAGCAACTTTATACAGGATTTCTTGATGGCTTTTAGGCTTTATTAATTACCCATTTATATCCACTCTTATGACTCTGAATTCAGTCTGAAGTAATGATCATCTGCATATACTTGTATCTTAACTTGTCTGCACCTGATGCAATGTAGATATAGATGGACCAAAAAGGAATTTGTTTGGTTTACATCCTGGTGTCACTTTCATCTCTTTCATAAAGTATTTTGTAGTTTCTGATAATGTATTATGATGATGACAGCATGGTAGCTGATGTCCATCGCACATTACTCTATGGGGGTATCTTTTTGTATCCAGCTGACAAGAAGAGCCCAAATGGGAAACTGCGGTATGTGAGATATGGTTAGAGTAGTGGTTTTCATTATAAAGTCATTGGACCTTTGTGTTAGATCCTATAGCTTCAACTCATGAATCTGTGGTGAGGATTAATTTGATTTATGTGAACAGTGTTCTCTATGAAGTCTTTCCAATGTCATTCTTGATGGAACAAGCAGGAGGCCAGGCTTTCACCGGCAAGCAACGGGTATTGACTTGATAAACTTTCTTTAATTTATTGAACCTTACCTGACTCTTCAACAAATTAATACTTATTATAGATTACCGGCAAGCAACGGGTTTGACTTGTCAACAAATTACTGATTATTATGGATTACCTAACTCTGGAAAATGTTTAAAGAATGGACACTGCCTATGTTATGCTTGGGCGGTAAGTAAGTCAACTAAGTTTGAAAGACCAGTAATTGTGAGTTTGAAAAGGCAGAAAGTTGGACCAATCATGAATTGCACTGTATATATTTAATTTTTTTATTTCATTTTCAAACAGAAAACTAGTACATAATTTGATGTCTTTGAATTCAAAATTTGAGCCAAGTCCTTATAAAACTAGTACTTAATTTTCAAACCAAGATTTTTTTTTTTTTTTTAATTATTTTTTATTAGTGCTCAAACCAATTGGTATCTAGTCTAGACAGACTGCATGTATATCCTAATTAGTAAGAAGTTGGGTTGATCCGTTGTACCAGACTGACTAAGTCCTTATATATTACAACCCTTAAAATAGTCCACCTTTTAGAAAATCCTTCTCTTAACTTTCAAGGAATCGTTGGGGCTAAATCCAATGACGTGCATATACCTCTTTCACTAGAAGCTGATTGAAACTTGTTATCTTTGCAGGCGCTTGACTTGGTTCCAAACGACATACATGAGCGATCTCCAATATTTCTTGGCAGCTACGAGGATGTTGAGGAAGTCAAAGCTCTTTATGCTGCTGAAGATAAGAAATAAATTCATAAGTTTTATTTTATTATTACTACCCACATAGCCTTAGCAATTTATGCAGCTACTCCAAAATGATTGGGGTCTTCATTGCAAAATCAGGGTCTAGGCCAATTTCATCATCCATCCATAAGACAAACTCTTTTTGAAGATAAACTCTTTTTGAGGCTTCTTTGTAATGAGATGATACATTCTATTGATGGATAAATAAGGTCAAGTTTATACACTTAGCACCTCCAAATGCACAAATTTCGAGGATAACAATGACCATGTGGCATGATAGCATTTGCCCCCTTCTGTGAGGTTTAAATATGGGGTTTGAATCCTACCCAATGACATAATGCCTATTAGAGCATCCACAGCAGTGGAGCTAAAAATTTAGCTTTTTAGCTCCACCAAAAGTTATTTTATCTATTTTACCTACATACATGCTGCAGCAGTGGATCTATTTTAGCTTTTCACACAATAAAATAATATAAACATCACAATAAAATAATATATCCATTATAATAAAATAATATATCTACTATAATAAAATAATATATCTTATATAATAAACAACAACCACAACCACCTTCAACCGCCACCGCCACCGTCGTCGCCACCGCCGTCACCATTGCCGACGACTTTTTTTCCACCGCCGCCGCCACGTGACTCCATAAAATTAGAAAATATATATATAAACTTCCCTGTACACAGAAATTTTCCAAACTAACATTTATATCGACACAACAAATTACATAGATAAATTACACAACAAACTTACATTTATATTACATTTATAGACAAATTACAAATTACAGAGACCATACAATAAATTACAGTGACCCAATACATTCATGTGGTTTTATGCAAGTATGCAACACAATAATGTGGTTTTGTGCAACACAACAATTTACAGAGTGTGGTTTTGTGCAACACAACAATTTACAGAGACCACCCATACGTAACTTTGGCTCTGTGCAACACAACAAATTACACTAACAACAAAACATAAAAACTTTCCCGCACAAATTACAAAGACCACATAATCCAGACAATAAATTCTTGCAAATAGAAAATTCCCAATACAGAGACCACATAATCCACACAACCAATTCCTGCAAACAGAAAATTCCCAATACAGAGTGCACAGAATCCATACAACAAAATAATAGAAAATTTCCAAACACAAAATTTCCAATACAGAGACCACATAATCCACACAACCAATTCCTGCAAATAGAAAATTCCCAATACAGAGTGCATAGAATCCACACAACAAAATAACAGAAAATTTCCAAACACAAAATTTCCAATACAGAGACCACATAATCCACACAACCAATTCCTGCAAACAGAAAATTCCCAATACAGAGAGCATAGAATCCACGCAACAAAATAACAGAAAATTCCCAAACAGAAAATTCCAAATACAGAGACCACAAAATCACAATAACCCAGAAAAATTAAGCTATGAAAAAATTCACTACAAAAGAAAAGAGAGAGCACTGACCTGAAGTGGATCGGTTGGGACAATGACGGCGATGGCGACGGCGTGGGCTGAGTTTGGACGGCAACGGCGTGGAGAGCTTGATAAGTGAGATGAGAGCTTGCGACAGCGACAGATGGCGACGGTGATGAGTGAGGGAGATGAGCTGGAGTGCGATGAGTGAGGGAGATGCGGCGACGGACAGCGTGGGCTGGGCTGGTCTAGGACGGCGACGGCGTGGGCTGGTTTGGGTTGGGACGGTGACGGACGACGTGGGCTGGGCTGGTCTGGGACGGCGATGGGTGAGAGAGATGAGTGCGATGGGTGAGAGAGATGAGTGAGGGAGATGCGGCTGGGACTGCGTGGGCTGGGCTGGGCTGGGACGACGAGGGAAAGCGTGGGCTGGGTTGGTCTGTGGCGGCGACGGTGATGAGTGAGGGAGGAGTGATCTGGGAGTTGAGAGTGAGGGAGAAGGAGATTGAGAGTGACGGTGAGAATGTGAGATATAAAATAAAAGAATGAAAAAAAACTGAGTGGAGTGATTATTTTAATCGGGCTGCTGATTAAAAAATTATTATTTTTTTAGATGAGTGCTACAGTGCACATCTATCTATAGATGTGCACTGTAGTAAATCAGCCAAATATTATGGCTTTGGCTCCACTGTTGTGAGCTTATTTTGCTATATTAGTGGAGCTAAAATAGCATTATAGCTTTTTAGCTCCACTGCTGCAAATGCTCTTAGTCCAACTATAGAATGGATCCCTTGGCTCTTTGAGAAGGCAAAATCGATATGGAGGCTGTTCTAATATGTGTGAGAAGCATTATTTATCTACACTGAAATGAAGGATGTTTTGTCCAATTTATTTAAAATTGACAAAAAAAAAATCCAATAATTGATTTGAATACCTAAAATCTAATCCTTTACATCCTAATTTATGTCTCTTTGAGTTCAAAGAGCATGATTAGTATTATTATTATTATTATTATTATTTAGAAGAAAAAAAGCATGATTATTAATAAAGAAATTAAAATAAAATAATATTTTCAAAAATATCCTTTATTTTATGTTAAAGTGTAGACAATTTTAATATGGATCCTAAGCATGGTTGTCAAAATCGCGATCTGGATCGTAGGATCGTATGATTTTACAATTCCACCTCACCAAAACGTTTAGAATCGCACTAGGATCGTAAAATTGGTAGGATCGTGTAAGATCGTATGGGATCCTACCTATCTTACCAAAAACATAAATTTTTTGTTTTTTTTTTTATAGGATAAATTTTTTGTTTTGATGAAGCTTGAAGGGTTTTTATTTTTTCATGTTGTGATGGTATGACTTTTTATTTTTATTTTTTATAAAATTATGTCAACATAAGCAAATGTTTTCTAGTTTCTAGTTCACTTGTAATCAAAATGAAAGAATGCTTCATCATTTCTAAATGAAAATTTTGATGTTGACTTTGCTACCTTTTAAGCTATAATATTGTTAAATTTGTTTGATAAATATACTAATTTGTGTTCTAATATTACTAAAATATTTTTTTTTATATATAATTTTATCAGTTATGCTTGTATTTGTATATTGATTGATTGATTGATTTTTTTGAGCATGCTCCTTAATTGTTGCTGAGTGGTATAACTTGAATAGTTAAGTGAAATTATATATTGATGTCTTTTACCACTATAGTATACAAATATATAATGTTTATACAGATGATGAAATGGGTGATGATGATTAGGAATTTAGGACGGTGGTTATAAGAACCTTAGAATGGGAAAAATTAAATATTCACTTCACCTTAATATTCATCTTGCTTTTGGATTTCATATTGTAGTTAGCTAGATAATATTTTCATATTGGATTTCATATTGGATTTCAAACTTGGAACTTAGAACTTAGAAAATATTTTCCATATGTTTTGATAAATATTTTGGCATTGGGTTGCTAATTAAATATTTATTGAACTTTTTAGATACATTGGGTCAAAACTTAAATATATTTATTTTGTTAGTATAGACTTAGCAATGTATGATATGCAAATTACATCATATGATGCAAATCTAAGTTTTTTATGGATGAATTTATAATTTACGTGATTATTCAACATACAAAGCCATTATAAATGTGTTTTTTGCTTTAAATTTGAAAATATGTAGGATCTTACGATTTACAATCCGATCCTACGATCTACTATCCCACGATCTACGATCCCACTTACCTTCAACGATTTTATGTAAGATCCCAATTTTGACAACCTTAATCCTAAGGTATAAAACCCTTATATTATTTTTATGAACTCTTTTAGAGGGGCTGTAAACTAAGAAGAGCATCCGTTGCTGGTGTATGGGGTCTGAAAGATGAAAATTTTATGATATTTTTGCTTGCAAAAGTAAGCTCAATGCCCTCCTTGATCCCAAAGGGGCCAAAAGGACTTTTACTTTTCACTTCAACTACTAGTATATAGTATATACTATCAGGCTTCAAGAGTCTAACAAGCCTTTTTAGGCTAGAATAGAATTTTATCTCATATCAAAAAAAAAAAAAAAAAAAGTGTCTAACAAGGTTTTTGATATTGGCTTTTGATCTCGAGGGAGATTTTGGTTTTCTTCCTGGAAATTGTGTGATGGATTTGCAGGCAAAACTCAAACAGCTTAAGTTACTAAAAGTATACGTTGGAGGTAGTGTAAATGTCCCAGCACTTCGGTCACAAACCCAACAAATTTTGGGATTGACATATATCCATCCACCAAGAGACCTAAACACCTGAGAGAGAATAAATAAATGTTCAATGGGCTCCCTTCTCTCACTTGTAGAGTGGGCAAAGGGTGTTGTCAATGGGAAAAATGCTGTTCGGAACTACATATCGCAGGGATACCCAACACTACTGCCCATAGCATCAATTACAAGCTGTTGTGCATCTTTGACTTCCCAATAGTTTCACATTCATGAGTCCAAGGGCCCAGAGTTGGAGAAACGTTCAGCTTGATAGCTGACACAGGTGGATTTGACATTAAACCAGCCCCAAGTTGGGGAGCCCAAATCGCCTTTGACAGTGAGTCTGGATTTTTTATATATATATATATATATATATATGGACGGATAAAATATTGTTTGTTGATTCTGAGGTAAAGATTGAAGAAAATTTGACTCTATTCCATTCTCTGACATCATTATCAATCAGGTCCCCAACTCAATTTATGTAATCCAACCCTCCTCTATGGCCTTGCTCTAAAAACCTCACAAATCACAAGGTTTGGCACCCATGGGTCTGGTAGTAACCATCATTCAATAATTAGCATTTAAGCCTAAGAAACAGATGGGTCATCAGAACCACAATGAATTGGGGGGTTATAAATTTTCAAGTTGAGTTAAAATCAAAATAAACGTTGCATCTTTTAAGTCACTTCAGTTTCTGCTTCTGCACCCTCCAGTGAGACAGTAGTACAAAGTGTCTATTAAGAGTGGTGCAGCATTATTGGAGTTGGGTACCTATTATGAATTGCTTGTTAGGATGGTAAAATAGTTCGCTAGACTTCAAAGCCCTTGCGGGGGCAAGGCACTAATTATCTTCTTACTCATTCGACATATGCATCCTCTTCTCACAAATTTGTGGACCATACAATTGCATCGGTTGCATGCAATCAATCAATGCCTCACAGATGATGGAGACCACACACGGATGGACCCCGCAATTTTTAGAGCTTGGTTGCACAAAAGCTTTACACAAGATGCTACCTCCCAGGAGCGAAGGTGTTGAAATATCTCTTTCAACCATCCCAAAGTATTATCATGATCCTGGTGTTGTGCACAATGATTCAACCTTGCAAATCCCAGGATTTTGAAAGATTACCAAAAAAATGTGCTTTACTCTCATGCAAAAATGAAAAGGGGACCAACAACAGAGAGTGCAGTACAGAAGGTAATCAAGTGTTTTCTAAATCAGTAAGATAAACCCTGAATAATATATAATTCAAACATATTCAACACTGCAATGGAAAATAAGCTTTGATAAGGTTAAGAATACAGTAACATAAAATATGTCATAGTAGGTATCCTACTCTTCTACTCGAAAATCAAGCTGTCCTTAGTGGCGGGGAAACCAATATCACACCATCTCCTCTAACAAAAAGGAATGGCATTGTGCGCCTTGTAGTCTGTAATGAAAGAAAAAAAATGTAAACAGTTAAAAAACAAACATACAAGTTAATAAAATGACATGTACTTTAATGAAGCAAAATAAAAATAATAATCATTTAAAATGTCCAAGATTAAGTAGTGGACATGAGTTTGGGGGGCAGGGGGATTGGAGTTAATTCCAAACACACATGATTCACCCAACAACATTTCCAGAATATTGTTATGTTTATTTTGTTTCATTAAGTGTGCGTTTGGCTCCAAATTAAAAAACTAGATTATTTTATTACTCAGCTTATTTTTGTTACTATTCATGGACCCATTGCACTTTTTGGTACTATTCATAGGTCCCATTGTATTGTTTAAACTAATTTTTAAGCGAATTCCAAACAGACCTTAAATACTAACTATTTTCCAAACTTTCAACAGTTGTAGGACAAACAGATTATATCATTTTCAACCAAACTTAGTGAGTCTACATAAATTGAGGAGTAAGTTTAATATGCTATATAGGTCCTATAACGGAAAAGGTAATATACAGATTTAATCATTCCGACATTTGATGGTGGTTTTAATTACAAGGAATAGCTTTTCCTCATATTTACAGAAAACTATTCATCCTCAAAAAGGCAGAGAAATTACACTTTACCCCTCTAAATTATACTCCAAATTACACTTTACACCCTAAACTTTTCAAATACACGTTTTGCACCATAAACTATGACCTTTGTTACACTTTGCACCCCGATGTTTAAGTATGATGCTACGTTGGACAGAAAGCTCAATCACGTGACACACACGTGACTCTTGCTTAAGTAGCACCCAGTCAAAAGACCGAAATGCCCCTCTTCCAAGTCAAAACTCAAAATACGTATCACAAATCCTTGGTTTCAATCTTTCCCTCTCACTCACTATTTGGTGTTTTTTGGTTGTGATTCAAAACTGGTATGGTCAACTCCAAGAGCTAAAAGTGGCATCCATGATCAGAGCCTGCTTGTATGATTCATCTCGTCTCTCAATCTCTCTCTCTCTCACTTTCATGGCAGATCTTGGTGATAGATTGGTTCAGATTTGTGTTTGTGATCTGAATGTGTTGATCAGAAATTGGGGATTTGTGTTTGTGGATCTTTTATGGGTCGGTCTGAATTTGTGTTTGTGATTTTGTATCCAATTCCTATGAATTTGTGTTTGTGATTTGATTTTTGGCATTGGATCTCATGCTCGAAAATTGGTAGCTGTGTGATGGTGTGTGGGTTTTTGATTGTGGATCTCATGGGCTGTGTGACAAGGTGTGTGGTCAAAAATGGTGGAAGAGTTTGGAGAGGGGGGTTTGCTACTGGGGTTGGAAGAGGGGCATTTGGGTCTTTTGACTTGATGCCACTTATGCATGAGTCACGTGGGAGTTAGGTGATTGAGCTTTCCGTCCAACATAAGAACAGACTTAATGTTAGGATACAAAATATAACAAGGGTCATAGTTTACGAATGCAAAATGTGCATTTGAAAAGTTTAGGCTGCAAAGTGTAATTCAAGGCATAATTTAAGGTGATAAAGTGTAATTTCTCCCAAAAAGGGTGGCTTGGTTGTAGTTTTGATTACAAGGAATAGCTTTTCCTCATATCTAAGGAACAAGTATTCCACCTCAAAAGGAAGGGAATAGCTATATTGTGAGCTAGGTAATAACTTGATTTTTTTTTTTTTTTTTGGTTTTAAAGGCGGTGGTAGAAGCATAATTCCATGACCTCTGAGTGTGTACTGTGTGATGGACGAATGATGGTACAGAACCAATCCCAACAGCTCCAAAGCATTAGTTGGCGGTGTCCTAATTCTTTTCTTGTTCTTCCTGACTCTCTTTCTCACTGATCATGTGCCACCCCAATGGCTAGAGCCAATGTCCATTGTCAATGCCACCCACCAGTGGTGTCCTAATATTCTTTTCTTGTTCTTCCTCACTCTCTTTCTCGCTGATCATGTCCCACCCCAATGGCAAGAGCCAATCTCCATTGTCAATGCCACCCACCACCTCCTTCTCCCTCTCCCCCATTTTGATCCAATCCCTCCATCGCAACCTGCTCCTCTCTGATTGGGTCCACCACTTATTCCCTCCCTGACTTTTTTTACTACATTCAAATCGCCTACACCCCCCCCCCCCCCCCTCCTCAATCCTTATCATCACCTCCCACTTTTCCTCTCCTCTCTCACTCCTTAATTTTCTGTCATTCTATTTTTCTTATTAGTTATTTCTCATATAAACAATATCATAATAGATGACTTCAAAGAATTAAAAATCCTTCATTCTCTTACCTATATCACAAATAATAAAAATAAAATCCTTCATTAGCTACAGCAGGCCAATTCAGTGTACTAGATGATTGGCTAAAGGGACCAGTGTGCTATAATTCAACTAGCACTCTCTTCCCATAATAATGGGATGGAGGATGAGGTTATGGGTTCACGATCCATTGGGTGCGTGTTTAACTTACTAATTAATTAAAGAAAAATGATTGGATAATTTGCAATTTGGTTATATCTCACTGTTACGACTTAAAAAGAAGAAGATTAGGATTAAACCATTATTGCAACTAATATCCCCACTAATTTTTATTCCTACTTCTATTCAAGTTCCCTTTAGTATATCAACATGCGTTCTCTAATTCTTACAACCACGGGCCTCTTGGCTCAGTGGCATTTTATTTTTGGGACCCTTGGGAGTGAGCTTAGGTTCAAAGCTGCCCAGGGAAACATCCCTCACTTTACTGTGGCCAAAAATAAATTGCATTCTTTTTTCACCGCACAATAACACTATTCCATATCCATCAGTTTACAAAAGTTTAAAAGTTACTAAATCGTTCCAGATGGCTATTGTTATATATTAGAATTTAAACAATAAAACAATAACATTTCATAAAAGATCTGACAGAGACAGACTTTTTGATAAGTATAAAAAGAACTGATAAACATGCCCCAATTAAAGGGTAATCCCCAAAATAGGAGTAAGTTACATCCCTCAGCTCCTATTAAGGTGTAAATTCCATCTGTGCTAAAATCTATAGAACACTTTGCTGTGGAGGTTCCTACAATCAAGTTCTAATTATATGAGATTTCTACATGACTTGCCATTTTTTTTTTTTTTTTTAATGAGAGTAGATTTCAGAGTATAAATTGATAAAGAATCTTATTGACTTCAGTTCTTCCTTGAATAAATTTTGTTAGGTTTAGATTAAAAACTTTTCAGACATGAAAAATATGAAACTGCAACTTTCAAGATCAAAGGTGTTTACAATGTAACAAAAGAGATAAGATTACATTTCAAAAATACAAAAAAGAAGAACAGAAAAGAAACAATATGAGATAAAGAACATACCCGAACTATCTCTTCATAAGTTTCATCATCAATTTCTACAGTGGTAACAATTTCTTCAACATCACCAAGAATCATATTCAAGTGCTGATCATAAGCCTGCAATGCAAAGACAGAATTTTTAACCACAAAACCAACCAAAATCACATGTCTAAAATCAAAGACAATATACAAGGTGCTGTCCTTTTTGTTGTTGTTGTTTTATTGATAGCATACGGAATATTTGTAACCCGTCATCGTGTAGCCTAGTGATTGAAGGCTTGGGATGAGCTATAGACCCAGACATCTTGAGTTTGATCCCCACTAGGAGTTCCCTTGGCTACATGATACAGGGTTCTGGTGGGTGGGGTTGTGTATCCGTGGTTTACTCCCCATGGGCGGGTCCGAAGGGCCTTACCTTGGTGAGGTTCCACATAAAAAAATGATAATAATCTTTCTAGAGAAGAGCCCTTTGGACTCGCCAGAACCAGTTTCCGGGTAAGGTAGAGGGCATTCAACCACAACGGGAAAAGGGGTTTATGCTCATGCCCAGGAGCTCAACATTGCCCTCACAAACTGGATAACAAAAGGCTCAAATTGGTTCTTTATTTTACAATAAATTCATGAAGAAGAGCCTGGTGGTGCTAGACAAATACTGTTGTTGTGGAAATTTAAATAAACCCCAAGTCCGTAAAGTAAGCAAACAAAACCCTAGGAGGCGTATAATACAAACACAGCACAAGCATAAGACTAAGACCAAGACCAAAGAAGAAGAAAAGCAGTGAGAGAGAGAGAAGTACATGGAGTTTGCCGCGGAGTTCACGGTCGGAACGGAGCTTGACGTAGATGCGCTCATCCAGGCTGAGTCTGATGAGATCCAAAGGCTCCTTCACTGCGCTTTCTTCCTCGCTCGCCATTCTATTTTTCTCTTTCTTACTTTCTCAACCCCAGCTCTCACAGTCTTGATCGTAGCTCCGTTTTCTCTTGCTTTTTATTACTACTAGTGTTTGGAAAGAAGTGTCCGATTGGTAAAGGTGTTTGAGCATTGTTGTTTATACTTTTTTATTTATTTATTTTTTTTTTCAAATACGTTTGGACGGAAAAGTGTATGGAAAATAAGGATCAAACGTTTTTTAAAAAATTGAAAATAGGCGTTTGAAATGCCTAACAAGCTATTTAAGTTGTGTTTGGCATTAACTTGCTATTTAGGTGTTTGATGAATGCGTTTGGAAAGAATAATGGGTGTGAGTTAAGTGAGTTAATTGAGCTTTTAAAAGAGACTAACAAGCTATTTAGGTTGTGTTTGGTATTAACTTAAAAAGTCAGCTTATTTTTACTACTATTTATGGGTCTTATTGCATTTTTTGGTACTATTTATGATCTCATTGTACTATATCAGCTATTTTTTAATTACTTTTTAGTTTTATCTACAGTACTTTCAGATTTTTAATAAAAAGTTTTCAGTTTCAGATAAATAAGTTGTTTCAAAACAAACTCTTAGGGTCTATTTAGGATTTGCTTATATTACTAAAACTGAAAACTTTTTACTGAAAGTACAATAAATAAAGGTAAAAGTTAGCTGAAATAGTACAGTGTGACTCATGAATAGTACCAAAAAATGCAATAGGACTCATGAATAGTAGCAAAAATAAGTTAAATAGTAAAATAAGTTGACAAAAATAATCTTTACCAAACGAACACTTAATTTGATTTGATTGTAGCATGTAGCTATAACTCTCACTAAAAAAATTCATATGGCTACATATTTTGAAAATAATTCATATAATTATATATTTTGAAAATCTAACTATTCAATTGTATGTTTTTTATTTCCTTAATACTCATGTCAAATTTTGTGCTAATCGGATACTATTTACTATTCGATCTTGATGATACACAAAATTGTCAGTGAATCGATCGTCCAGAAGTGCAATGACAAGGGTACCTAAAGAATGAAAAGTGAAGGACCTATAGAGAGTAACAGTCGGGTGCCGACTAAAGACCCTCCAAAAGTTAAATCAGTAATAGAATAATTATCAATAACTCCAAGAGTATGAGAGCTAAAGATTACGTACTTTGGAGGAGAGAGGGCTTGGCTTATATAGTGATGTAGAGCTAACCAAGATCCCGTGAGTGTAGGCTCTTTCCTTATAGGGGAGTTATGGAGTTAATGCTTTGAGATATTCATGCTTAACTTCCCATATTTGGAGGATACAACTATGCAGAATGATCTTTGGGCATGGTGTGCAAGTTCTTTCCATATGCAGATACTTGAATGGAGAATACACAAGATGGTCTCTGAGGCCAAGTGCAATCTATCGTCAGTCACAGGGCACTCGTCTGTCACCCTGAGGCATATGGAGGTAGGCATTGGTTAGGTCACCTTAGAGGTTGTCTAACACATGGGGGACCTGACAAGTCTTTGCTACCTAATGACCCAATTGCTTCTGAATGTCTTGAGAGGGCCTGATGATGCAAGTATGTTAGACAAATTTTGAGATAGTGAAAATATTTCCTATCAGATCTATAAAATTATTTTTTAAACATAATTTTTTAAATTACAAAAACTTGAAATTTAAACATTTGATTGATGATATAGTTATTGATCTTTGATCTTCCATAAATTTTGCAGGAGTTTATGATATAAGAAGAAATGTAATTCAATGGTGGTTTTGTCAAGATTTACATCTAATAAAAATATATTGAATAAAGTCTTAGTCATTGACTACAACTAAGTTTATAACCAAACTTTATCCATTTAATTTACTTTTAGAATGACTTTGCTAAACATAAATTTATATTATTAAAAAAATGACAAAAACAAAAGGCACCCCCTTTTTATAACTTAAAAAATAATATACATAATTTATAATAGGGTAGAGCCGACTAAATAGTTGATGCAATTGATGCAATCACTTAAGTCCCCCAAATAAAAGAATGTCCCACTTGTAAAAAAATAAAAATATTATGTATATATGATATATATATTTATCTATATAGTTTAATAACAAAAAAAAAATTAAGTACTTTTATTGGTCAATAGAATGCATTAAAAAGACCTCATTGTATCCTAAAATGCAGAAGATTAAAAAGGGAAAAAACAAAAATAGTCAAACTTCAGCAAACAAAATTAAAATTTAGGAGACAAATTCATTAACTCATTATTGAAATATGCCAAAATCAAAATTAATACCAGAAAAATTTATTAATTGTAGGGTCAGTTTTTAGGGCCCAAGCCCAGCAAGTAGGTGATTCTGGCCCAAAGAACCCTATACAATGAATTTGTAGAGAGCGGGTTACAGAACTAGGACTCAATGAAGTGAATGTTAATTAATTTTAGGCCATGCAGCGGTTGAACGTAAGAATATCTCCTTTATCTCCACTGGATGTTTGGTCCGAGGAAATGTGTGGGTGCACCTATGTTCCTGATTAAAGGATATAGTCTTTCTCTCTTTCTTTTGGCTTTTTTCGATCCCTTCTTCACGGGGATGCCCTTCTCTTATATAGCCTCCTTAAAGTAATAAGAGCCCTACACTTGTTGATTATCTGGACCTTCACTTGAGTGTCTGTCCCATCGGACATCCACCCTACCTTTCTGTGAGTTGCAGTGGCCAAGGTAACACTGTTCGCCTGTCCTCTCCACATTAATGCAGCCAGAAAAGTAACTTCCTTGCATTTAATGCGGCAGTTGTGGTGTCCCTCTGGACATCCTATATTCTCTTCCTCCTCCTGGCTTTGTGAGGATCATCCTTACTACCAATATTAGTTGGGAGTGACTTCTCATTGGGGATAGGGTGCACGTTGGGCCCATATTTGGTACGTCTGAGGAGACATTCCTCCTCGGACATCTTTTTAAATAAGCTTGGACTTATCAGAGTTGGGCTGGAATTCTTTTTAGTGCCCCATTTTCTCCTCGGTCGTGGCTGGACTCTGTATGGGGCCCAAGGCCCATTGTTCAACTTGGGGGTTTTACCCTTACGTTAATAATACAACATAATTGTCTTGAAATATGCTAAAATAAAGATTATAAATTTTTAAAACAAAAGAAAAAATCTCTCATCTCTCTATCTCTCTGCCTCTCCATCTATATTTTAATCTTTCTTTTCTTCATCTTGATTCTTGATCTTTTTCTATAAGCTCAGTCTAGCTTGAAATCATTCTTTGGTCATTCCTTTCAATTCACAGAAAATTCAAAATTGAAGAGGGGTGGTGTGGGCTATGGGCATAGCAGAGGTAACTTTCTCTCCCTCTCTATCTTTCCAAAAATTAAAATTGATAAGTTTGCTTTTTATTCAATTTAAATATTTTAAATTATACTTTTTTTAATCTACTTCACTGCTTGATTAATAGGACAACACATCTTGTACAAGCTGCATAGCCCATGGCACTACCCAGTGACATGCACGCTGCACATAGGCTGTGGGCTATGTGGACAAGACTACACAGTGCACACAACACTGCACAGTTTGCCCACAGACCATAGCACATCATAGCTGGCCCCGCCACACACTAATTAATAATTTATCACATCTTTTTAAAAGAAAATGCAAACTCTTACTTTATCAATTATTTAAATTATCACACCAATTAATAATTTGATGTAGATCATATCAACTCATTTATATTATAGTGATACTAATTTATTGAACCATGTAATAAATTAATATTTATTTGTGCATGTTTAGACTTTAAAGTAGTCACGGTTTTGGAAAAATTGCAATAATCAGGTTCTATTATTCTATACTTTAAATTTATTTTTAGTTAAATTATCATTTTTAATTATAAATTGTGTTTTATTTATCTATAAATATTTTCTCATTATAAATGTTTACTAGAAAATATTTATTTGTTAGAGGAACTTAAATACAAAAACTTAATTAGTAATTTTGCATCTCAAAAAGTAAGAAATATAGATTTTCAATAAAAAAATTCAATAAATATTATTTAATTAATATTTAAATATAAAAAAGACCCCACTTAAATTTTTTGCCTAAGGCCCCCGAAGTTGTTGTGCCGGCCCTGATTAGGGATCAGTATAATCAATCTGACTAGAATTTGCACCACTCAAACCACCAAAGAATGATGCTGAAAATACTTAGGGTAGTGGTTGGAGGTGATATTGGTTTTTCGACATCAGTAAGCTGGTCTATCAATAGTGGGTCTTGTATTTCGACTGCTAAACTATCTATATATAAAAAGCCTTTCACTTTTTCATTCACTCTCACTCTAATTCTCTTCTCAACCTAGATCCCCTTTAGCTAGCCCTTTTCCCAGTTACCTAGTCACCACAGTTGAGTAAAATAGCCGCCATGTCGATACCACCACCAACGAAATGCTCAAAATCAAAGGTAAAATTTTTACATCTACTTAAAGTTTTTAGATGATTTGAAAGATTTTGTGGATTTATGGTGATTATGTTGGATTTTGGAGATTTATGGTGGTAAGGACGGACCTAAGGGGGGCCCAAGGGCTCGAGCCCCCCTGGTCCTAATGATTTTTTTTAGTAAATATATTTTTACAATTTTGTTACTGGGCCCCCCTCTTTCAAAACCTTAGGCCCCTCCCCTCTAATCAGCCTAGCCCAATTGGCAACTGCCCAACCCAAAAACCTAACTAAAACAAAACTTTAAAAAAATTAAAAAACCTATTAGCCTGATAGTTACAAACTAAACTAAAAAAAAAAAAAGGAGTTTCGTGTTCTCATATATGATTGCATTGCATTGTAATGTATTAAGAAACGATAGTATTTTGTATCTTTTGTCTTTGTTGATCTTTTCAAAGATAATTGCATTGTAATATATTAAAAAACAATAGTATTTTATGTCTTTTAATTTATCTTGGTTGATAGTTTTTTAATAATATATAGATGCTTATTGGAAGGTTTTTTTTTTTTTTTTTTTTAATTTTATTTTATTATACTCCAGCCCACCCTAACTTGAATTCTTGGGTTCGTCTCCAATGGTGGTCGCGATGGATCTCTCTCCCTTAACCTAAACATCTCTCTCTTTCTCTCTCGTAGCAAAGTCCCAAACCCCATCTGATAATCTTGTTCCACCCTCCACCTAACCCTCCCCTGCCATTCCGCTAGTTTGAACAACTTTCACTGTCTTTTTTTTTTTTTTTTTCATTTTCTTTTTCGGGTTTGGATTATGTATGCTGAGATGCTCTCCCATGTATTCTTCTTTCTCTTTTGCACATTATCATTGCTCAAATCCTAAATATTCTCTTCAAAACCTTAGGTCCCTCCCCTCCAATCAGCTTAGCCCAACTAGCAACTATCCAACCCAAAAACTTAACTAAAACAAAACTTTAAAAAATTAAAAAACCTATTAGCCTGATAGTTACAAACTAAACTAAAAAAAAAAAAGAGAGAGAGAGAGTTTCGTGTTCTCATATATGATTGCATTGCATTGTAATGTATTAAGAAATAATAGTATTTTGTGTCTTTTGTCTTTATTGATCTTACCATAGATGATTACATTGTAATGTATTAAAAAACAATAGTATTTTATGTCTTTTAATTTATCTTGGTTGATAGTTTGTTAATAATATATAGATGCGTTTGTGTTTTTTTTTTTTTTTTGCTTATACTCCGACCCACCCTAACTTGAATTCCTAGGTTTGTCCCCAATGGTGGTCATGATGGATCTCTCTCTCTCTCTCTCTCTCTTGTGTAGTAAAGTTCCAAACCCCATCTGGGCATCTTGTTCCACCCTCCACCTAACCCTCCCCTGCCACTTTGTCAGTTTGAACAACTCTCATTGTCTTCTTTTTCTTCTTCTTCTTCTTTTTTTTTTTTTTTTTTTTTTTTTTTTTTTTTTTTTGGGTTTGGATTATGTATGTTGAAATTCTCCCCTATGTATTTTTCTTTCTCTTCTGCGCATTATCATTGCTTAAATCCTAAATATTCTCTTTCAAAACCTCAGGTCCCTCCCCTCCAATCAGCTTAGCCCAACTGGCAACTGCTCAACCCAAAAACTTAACTAAAACAAAAATTTTAAAAATTAAAAAGCCTATTAGCCTGATAGTTACAAACTAAACTAAAAAGAAAAAGAAAAAAAAAAGAGTTTCGTGTTCTCATATATGATTACATTGCATTGTAATGTATTAAGAAACAATAGAATTTCGTATCTTTTGTCTTTATTGATCTTACTATAGATGATTGCATTGTAATGTATCAAAAAACAATAGTATTTTGTGTCTTTTAATTTATCTTGGTTGATAGTTTGTTAATAATATATAGATGATGTAGGGACTAGATTTGAGTCCTAAGCCCAAAAGTTAAAAAAATCTAGGCCCAAAGAGCCCAATACAATGAATTTGTAGGGAGTGGGTTGGAAAACTAGGCTCTAATGAGTTGGGTAACAATTATAGTGGATCCAAATGACAATAAAGTAAAAATAGACTGGTTGTATCTAATGAAAATCGTCCTCGGCACAGTCCGAAGAGATCAGTTCTTGTATATAATTCTTGAAGTTGATTACAAGTACAGTTCTTATTATTACAGTATTTCTCTCTCAATTCTCCGATCCCCTCCTCTCAGGGCATTCCTTCTATTTTATATTATCTTCCTCCTTTCATCTCTACCCTCCACGTGTAGATTAGATTGTCAATTTTGATCCTTGTCATATTAGCTCTTTCTTGAAGTCTTTGAGGAGTAGCTGTAAGACTGAAAACTACTGTTCAGGTATCACTTCCTCATTAATGCGGCCAGAGACTTAGCTACAGAGCATTTAATGTAGTGGTAGCAGTTTTCCCTTAGATATTTAATAATCTTCCTCTGTCGTGTTCCATCCTAATACTTATCCTTATCAGTGAAGTTGTCTAGAACATTGCTCTTGATGTCAAACCGCACCTTCTGACCTCGGCTTTGCTCAGTTGAGGAAGCATTCCTCCTCGGATCACTTTTTTGGACTCTTATGACCATACCTCACCTCTTCATTCATTAACACGGAATCCTCTAATAGTGTTTCCCCATCCTCAGACTACTTAATGTCCTCGGATTGGGCCCCCGGCCCAATATATACATAGATACGTACTACTAGGCCTACCACCCCTACAATAGCCCTCAAAATTCTCCTCTCTGGCTCCTCGAGAAGAAAGGAGGAGTTCGATATTACCACAATTGCCCCTCGCTTATCATACATCACCTTTGTCTACGTAGGTGCTTTTTAATTGCCCAATGCATGCTCTTGACGCTTCGACATCCGAGATGCGCCTTCATTAAATTTCTGTGGCTCCATGTTCCTCGCGTTACACGGCACGATGCAGATCCAACGACTGAGGATTTTGTTGGAACCCAGGAGGGAATTTTCTCGCTTGTCACCCTCTTTTTGATATAAATATTATCCAAACACTTCATTCACTTCACTTTAGCACTCATACACTGAACTTGCGCACTTATTCAACTTACTCGTGCCTTCACAAATACCAAGAGCCAATCTGAGGAGAGTTTTCTTCTTCGCATCAGTCTTTATAAATCTTTCCATTTATTTTTCCATTTACTTTTCTTTTCTCTGTGTCCTTTTCTCTTCGGCCCACCTACCTTCTCTTTATCTTCTTAGTACCTTTAATCTTTTCTTAGGAATGGATAGATTCGCTTACTTGGTAGGCTCCGCAGAGAATATAGAGAGTTTTAAAGCTCAATATAGGATCCCACCAAGAGTCTCCATTAGGTATTGTAATGAAGGGGATTGGCACACCAGTAGGCATAAGGGAGAAGTAGTAATCTCGATGATTGCCTTTATAGAGGGAGGGATGAGAATCCCAATGGGTACAGTCACTAGGGATTACCTTAAGACTCATTGATTAGCTCCCACCCAATGTGCCCCAAATATGTATAGGATTTTAGGTAGTGTAGATGCCCTTAACGAGAAAATAGGCCTAAACCTCACCCACCACGACGTTAACTAGATTTACAACCTTCACACCTAAAGGGGCAAGGGTATTACTTGAAAACTAGGTACCCCGAGGTCAGACTTATCTCATGCCTTCTTAATTCCAACAAAGGAATGAACTAGGTACCCTGAGGTCTGACTTATCTCATGCCTTCCTGATTCCAACAAAGGCATGAATAAGGATTTCCTGATCGTTTTAGTGGAGTGGCACGATGGCCTCCCCTGCCCGACGAGAGAAGGGCAGCCAGGTGGGGTTTTAGGTCTAGGTCAATTACTTCAAAGTCACCTTGTTTTCCTTTTGATATGTTTTGCACCCATTTACTTAAGTTTATGCTTGCAATTGAATCTTTTCTTTTGATTGGTGCCATTTTTTGTTGACGATGTTTTTTGTTTTCTAAATGATTTTGTAGATAAGAACGTTGCTGTTCCAAATTTCAATCTTGTCAATAAGCCGAGCTTAGACAAGATACTGAAAGTCGAGGTGTTTGTCCATAGTGATGGTCAGCTGAGAGCAACGCACTTAGTCCTCAGATACACCCTCCTTTCATCAAGCTTCCAGGCACCAAAGTGTGTGATCAAGGCAAAAGACCTTCGCCTACAACAAATAGACGTAGCTGTACCTGGCTTCGTCCGGGACCTCGAGGTGTGCTAAAAGTAGAACTCATCTTTTAGTACAAAGCTGAGGACGCAGCCACCCCCTTACAGCCAGTTACCACAGAAGAAGAAGAAAAAGAAGAAGGAGGAGTGGTTGAAGTGTCCGATTTTGAGGACGATTTTGAGGCCTTCAACCAACCTTAATCTCCAGAAGAATTCACTGGTGATTTCAGTCACTTGCCTCTTGCTGAAGTAAGCCTAGCGCAAGGAGATCTCCTCATTCCAAAAGCCATGGGGATACAACACAAACCCAAAGCTGGTCTCCTGGACGTCATGGAGTCTCAGTCTGGGAGTAAGGCGCTTGAGAAGACTACTTAGGCAAAGCTCCCCCTCCTCCATCTTCTCTGCCTCCCTGACTTGATCCTGCGGACCATAAGAGAAAAAAGGATCAGAAAGGTCCTGAAGTAGTGGAAAAAGGGAAGGGTCCCTTCCCTAAGGAGGCCGAGCAACATAGGGGAGGTAAACAGGCCAAGGTAGCCCAGACCTTGGTGGATAAAAGAGCTAAGTCTCAAATAGGGGTCCCCACCTGGATACCCGCTCTGGTGCTAGACAGAGCTCCCTTGCCTACTGATGCTTCAATCAGAAACTTCCAGCAAGGGAAGGCTGGCTACGTGGCCAATGTTGTGGAGCAGGCCGTATTATTGCTTGAAGATATGGCCGATTTAAGGTCACTGAGGAAGTACGAGGTCTTCCTTAGTTTAAAAAGAGACCTCACTCTGGTAAGTCTACTGACTGCCTTCCTTTCCTTTTATCATAGTAATAATCTTTTTTATACTTGTACTTATACTTTGCTGATTTTATTATTACTTTTTTTTTTTTTAAAGGTTGTCCAGGCTGCCCACAGAGCTGAGGAAATAGTCATTAGCTCTCATAAGGCAATGAAGGAAGAGGACGGTAGGAGCGTTGTCACTGTGAAAGCTTTAGAACTAGCAAAGAAGAAGTCACAAGACCTTAATGCCAAGCTAGTTGAAGTTGATCGAGACAAGAAAAGGGCTGAGATTGCTTTGGACGAGGTGGAGAGGCAGGTGGAGGCTCAGTGCAAGCAGCTCCGCCAAGTCGAGGACAAGCTCTTCGCTGCCAGAAGCAAGATCAAAGTCCTGACGAAGAAGCTGGAGGAGGCCGAGAAGGCCAAGGAGCAGGACGGCTACGACGTGGGCGTGGCAGAGATAGAGGAAGCTCTTAGGGCTGAGGTCTCGGAGGTGTACAGATTCTATTACCTCCAAGTGTGAAACGAGGCTCTTAACCAAGCTGGGGTTGAGTCCTCCTCCACCTTTAAGAGAGCAGAGAATGTGTACTACCCTCTAGTCATCCGCGCCTCGAGCTCCTTAGGCTCTAAGGCTAACTCGGTCTCTAAAGAGGCAAATGAAGGCAAGGAAAGCTCAACCAAAGCTCTTCCCACAGCCAACATCTCCCCCGAGGCGGCAGAGCAATCCGAGGATGCTAAAAGGGTAGCAGACACCACCAAGGAAGTGGCCTATGATGCCTACCTGCCTCCATCCGCCCCCCAAGAGCCCCCTAAGGAGAAAGAGGCTTCCCACAACATGGAGATTGTGCTGGTAACTCTCCCCATACCCTCCAAGGAATACCTCAAAGGTAAAGGACCAGCATCCACCATGGCGGCCTCCACCTAGCCTCCCAAGACTCAAAAGGATAAGCTTGTAATAAAAATGAAGCCTTAAGTTGTTTTTTTTTAATAGTTGTTTTTATTTTCACAGTTTGTAGTTAACTTCCCCTTTTTGTAACTACTCTACCTTTTACTAAGGCTTAAATTAATGAAAATTATGAACATTTCTTTTATTCTTGTGACCTTTATACAAGTCTTGATATGGTCTCTATCTCATTTAGCACTCAACCAATATGAAAATGAGACATAATTTTACTTAGCTATCTGTGTAAATGATAATGTGTTTGAAATCTATACAAGATATATCCTTTACTCCAAAAACATACACAATAATAGAGTATCCATACATGTCTGACTCCACCTAATCCCCCACTTATTAGTAGATCTAAGGGACTGGGGGGACAATAAATTCTCAAATAGTTTAATAGATATACTTGATATATATACAAATGCTTTAAGTGATACCCATGAATGTCCATTTGCACAAATAACTATCATGAAGGTCTTTGCCATTCAGCACAATTGGTTCTACTTGATACTTAAACGAAAAATAAAAAGTAGCACGTGGTTCGAAGAGCCAAGCATAACTAAGATTCTGTTTTACATTTAGGAAAATAATAAGAAGTATTAATTTACCCAAAGTATGTGGTCCGAAGAGCCCCACATAACTAAGGTTCTGTTTAACACTTAGAAAAATAATAGGAAGTATTAATTTACTCAAAGTATATGATCTGAGAAACCCTAAATAACTAAGGTTCTATTTAACACTTAGAAAAATAATAGGAAGTATTAATTTACTTAAAGTATGTGGTCTGAAGAGCCCCACATAACTAAAGTTCTGTTTAACACTTAGAAAAATGTCATAAAGTATTAATTTACCCAAAGCATATGGTCTGAGGAGCCAGGCATAGTTAAGGTTCTGTTTACCACTTAGAAAGATGTCAAGAAGTATTAATTTACCCAAAGCATGTGATCCGAAGAGCCAGACATAACTAAGGTTCTATTTAACACTTAAAAAAAGTCATAAAGTATTAATTTACCAAAAACATGTGGGTCGAGGAACTAGGCATAGCTAAGTTTCTATTTAACACTTAGAAAGATGTCATAAAGTATTAATTTACCCAAAGCATGTGGTCTGAAGAGCCAGGCATAACTAAAGTTCTGTTTAACACTTAGAAAAATGTCATAAAATATTAATTTACCCAAAGTATATGGTCTGAGGAGTCAGGCATGGCTAAATTTCTATTTAACACTTAAAAAGATGTCAGGAAGTATTAATTTACGCAAAGCATGTGGTCTGAGGAGCCAGACATAATTAAGGTTCTGTTTAACTCTTAGAAAAATAATAGGAAATATCAATTTACCCAAGGTATATGGTCCAAGGAGTTAGGTAGGACCAAGGTTCTGTTTGATATTCAAAGGAATGATAGGAAGTATAACGCATAATGTAATAAATGAAAATATAGCAGAGAAAACTTTCATTAATAATAATACCTTCTCAGGTTGTTTACATTCCAGGGGCATGATACAACATTTTCATCTAGATCTTCAAGATAATATGCACTTATTCCAGCTACCGAGGTGATGCGATATGGCATTTCCCAGTTGGGCCCTAACTTTCCCCATACTGGGTTCTTTATGGTTCCCAAAACATTTCTTAATACCAAGTCTCTAGGTGCTAATGGCCTTAGCTTTACGTTGGTATCATACCCTTACTTGAGCTTGTGTTGATAATACGCCAATTGGACCATGGCATTTTCTCTTCACTCTTCAATTAAGTCTAAGCTCATCCCTAACAGCCTATCATTGTTGCTCAGAGTGAAAGAACTCGTTCTTAGTGTTGGGAATCCAGTTTCTAAAGGAATAACAGTTTCGGTTCCATAAGTCATTGAAAAAGGTGTCTCCCCTGTTGACTTACGAGGTGTGGTTCTATATGTCTAAAGGACGTGTGACAACTCTTCCACTCATTTTCTCTTCGCATTATCCAACCTCTTCTTGAGTCCATTCACTATGACCTTATTGACAGCCTCAGCCTGTCCATTCCCCTGTGAATAAGTTAGGGTGAAATACCTATTTGTAATTCCCAGGTCATAATAGTACCTCTTAAAGGGTTTGCTATCAAACTAAAGATCATTGTCTAAGATGAGGGTATAGGGGATCCCAAACTGAGTAATAATATTTTTCTAAACAAATTTCTTGGCATCCATGTCCCTGATATTTGCCAATGGTTTAGATTCAACCCACTTGGTGAAGTAATTCGTGCTGACCAGCAACCATCTCTTATTCCCTGCTACCGTAGGGAAAGGTCCTACATTATCCAAGCCCCATTGAGCAAATGGCCATGGGCTGAACAGAGGATTAAGGACTCCCCCTGGTTGGTGAATGTTTGGTGCGAATATTTGGTATTGGTCACACTTCTTCACATACTTTTGCACTTCCTTTTGCATGTTTGGCCACCAGTATCCCTGAGTGAGGGCCTTGTGAGACAAAGACCTGCCTCCTGTGTGGCTTCCACAAATCCTTTCATGTAACTCCTTAAGGAGTAGCTCTGATGCCTCAAGGTGTATGCATAGCAAGTATGACCCAAAAAAAGAGCGCTTGTACAACTTTTGGTCTTCGAACAGCCAAAATCGAAGAGCCTTCCTTCGCACCTTGTCAGCCTCTGACTTTTCCTCAGGCAAGATATCCTCCTTAAGGAATAGCACTATGGAGTCCATCCAGCTAAGTCCCACCTTAATTTGATGGATATGGACCATCCCTCTCTTCATCCCAGTAGGCTTACACAAGTCCTCAACAAGGATAACCCGAGGTAAGCCCTATGCTGAGGAGGTTACAAGAGTGGCCAAAGAATCAGAGTGTGTGTTTTCACTCCTAGGGATATGCAACAAGTTGAAAGACTCAAACCTTGACTGCAAGTGCCTAACCTGATTCAAATACTGTTGCATTCTCCCATCCTTAGCCTCTAACTCTCCCTTTATTTGGCCTACGATCAATCTTGAATCTGATAATATCTCCACTTTTTCCTTCTATTTTCTGAACCATAGTCATCCTGACCAATAGAGCCTCATACTTAGCCTCATTGTTTGTGGCCGAGAAGCCCAATCTTAGGGATTTCTCAATAGTGATATTCTCGGGAGATACTAAAACTAATCTCATTCCAGATCCCCTTTGATTCACTGCACCGTCAACATATACCCTCCAGGATAAAGGTTCTTGCGAGGAGACCATGCTAACTAATTTTCCATCCATGCCCTGCTTCTTTACCTCTTCTCCTAATGGGGATTTAACGAACTCGGCCACTAAATCTGTGAGGACCTGGCTCTTGACAGAGGTGCGAGGCATATACTTGATATTAAAAAACCCTAAGATCATACCCCATTTGGCAATCCTCCCTGTGCAATCAGCACTCTGAAGTAGCGATCAAAGTTACAGTTGGGTTAAAACAACAATTATGTGGGATTGGAAGTAGTGAGAGAGTTTACGTGTAGAATGTACCACTGCCAGAATGGCTTTCTCTAATGGTAGATAACGAACTTCCGCTTCATGCAAAGACTTGCTTACATAGTAAATTAGCCTCCGCACACCATCGTCAATTTGTATCAACACTAAGCTTACAGTATGGAAAGCCACAACAATGTAAGCAAACAAGACCTCGTCCACCTTAGGCCTAGACATGACAGGTGGCCGAGAAAGGTATTCCTTAAACTGCTAGAAGGCCAAGGCACACTCCTTGGTCCACTCAAATCTCTTCCACTTATTCAACAGTTGGAAGAAGGGTCTGCACCTATCTGCTGACCGAGAGATAAATCGGTTTAGGGCAGCAGTCATTCCAGTTAGCTTTTGGACTTTTTTAGGATTCCGAGGTGGTTGTAGACTGCTAATTGCCTTAACCTGATCAAGGTTGACCTTAATTCCATGATGAGTGACCATATAACCTAGAAATTTTCCTGATCCCATGCCAAAAGAGCATTTGGAAGCATTAAGGTGCAGGTTGTGTTTCCTTAGTATTTCAAAAATATCCCCGATGTTTCCCACATGCTCAGACACCATATTACTCTTCACCACCATATCATCTATATAAACCTCAATATGCTTGCTCAATTATGGCTCAAACATCCTAGTCATCATCCTCTGATAAGTAGATCCTACATTCTTCAAACCAAAAGATATCACCTTGTAGTAGTAATTTCCAGTAAGAGTGACAAAAGTTGTCTTTTCTTGATCACCCAGGGCTAGTGGTATCTGATGGTATCCCTAGAAGCCATCCAAAAAGCTCATCTGACGATGGCCTACAATTGCATCAACTAGCTGGTCTATCCGAGGCATAGGAAAAATGGTCTTTTAGATAGGCCTTATTCAAATCTGTGAAGTCCACACACACTCGCCACTTACCACTTTTCTTTTTCACTACTACAGTATTAGCTAGCCACTTAGGGTAGAACACCTCTTTAATAGCCCTAGCCTGCTTAAGTTTTATCACCTCGTCTTTAATAGCATTAGAATGGTCTTTAGATGAACATCGAGGTAGTTTCTTTTTGGGGGTGATGGATGGATTGACATTCAAATAATGATAGATGAAGTTGGGGTCCAACCCAAGAGCTTCGTAAGCACTCCACGCGAACACGTCAATATTCTTCCTGAGAAACTCTATCAGCTCTTCCTTTTCTTGAGGAGGTAGCTGAGCTATAACCTAAAAAAATTTTCCGAATCATCATCTACAACAATCTTCTCTAAATCCTCACACTTCGCCTCCTCAGCTGTCTCATCCATGAGTAACACCAGAGTCCTTGATTGCTATGAACCCCTATTAGTAGAGGCCGAGTACCTGGTTTCTGGCTGATGCATAATTACATATACCACGCACTGCCTAACCACGAACTAGCTCCCCATCAGCTCTTTGATCTGATCCTCGGACAGATATTCACTTTCAAGTGGAGGGTGGAAGAAACAGCCCTCAGGGCATGAAACCAAGGTCGTGCTACAATGGCTGTGTAGGGAGAATAAACATCCATCACAATAAAATCCACCTCTACCACCTCTAAGCCTACCTGCACGGGTAGTCTAATTTGACCCTTTGGAATAACAACCTTTCCATCAAAACTTAACAGAGGTGAATCATAACCTACTAAATCCTCTGGTTTCAAGTTTAACCCCTTGTACAAATCAGGGTACATAATCTCTGTCCTGCTACCCTGATCCACCAACACCTTCTTCACATCATACCCTCTATCCTGAGGGTGACCACTAGGGTGTCATCATATGGTTATATGGTTCTAACCTTGTCCTCATCCGAGAAACTCAACGCCGGTTGGATCTCCATCCTAGCCCTCTTTGGTTCATGGTTAGAGTCCTCGACAGGTGGCCGAGCTACAGACATTACTCTGGAGGAATAAGAACTGGTCCTTCCTGGGGCAGCGAGGATGACATTAATCGTGCCCAAAGGGGCTCTCGAAGAAGCATCTCTCTGAGGTTCCAAACCCGCCTGGCCCCCTTACCCACTAGGATGATACAAAAATTGCTTTAACCTCCCTTCTCGGACCAACTGCTCTAGGTGATTCCATAAAGTTCTACAATCCTTTGTGGTGTGCCCTCGGTCTTGGTGGTATTGGTAATGAAGGCTTTGATTGCGCTTCATGGGGTCACCTCCCATCTTATTAGGCCATTTGAAGAATGACTCATTCTTGATTTTCTCCAAGACTTGGTGTACTGGCTGTTAAAACACCGTGTTAACCATTTGAGTAGCGGTAGACCTCGATTTCCCAGCAAAGTCTCTTCGAGGCCAGTTGTTGTTGTATCGGTCCGACCTGAAATCCCTCCTCTCCTGAAGGATAACCTTAGCCTTCCCTTTCCCCTGTTGTTGGTCCTCCTCGACCCGCTTATACTTGTCAATTCAATCCATGAGTTGACGTACGCTATTAGCAGGTTTCCCAGTCAAAGATTTCCTCAAACCATGCTCGGCAGATAGACTGACCTTGAAAGTTCTTATGGCCACATCATCAAAGTCCCTATCTATCTCATTGAACATCTCCCAATATCTGTCTGAGTACGTTTTCAGGGTCTTCCCTTCTCGCATGGTCATATACAAGGGAATCTAAGTGCCGAGGAACCCTATCGTACATAATAAAGCGAGATCTAAACGTCCGGGTGAGTTCCTTAAAGGAATCTATAGAACCTGCCCCTAGGCCATCAAACCATCTCATTGCCACAAGCCCCAAACTGGATGAGAACACCTTGCACATCAAGGCCTTATTCCTAGAATGGATTGTCATTCTCTGGTTGAAATGACTTACATGCGCTACAGGGTCTGTTCGACTATTGTACATGGTAAACGTTGGCTGAGCAAACCGTCGAGGAAATTTTCCTCCTTCAATTCTACATGTGAAAGGTGATCTGAAAATTTGGTTTAACACCTTACTTATAGCGTCGTTTCCCAAGCCTTTGCAAGATGGGCCCTTATTCCTACACTCACGGTGGTAGTCCTCATCACACGAGAAAGATGTACTGGGGGGAGTCCTTGACCTGGGTCTATAACTACCATTCCTCTCATCGCTAGAAGAGAAATCAAAATTGGAAGGAGTTCCCCTCCGCCGTTCATGGTGCAACTTCCTTTTCAAATGATCAATCTCCAGTTGCATGGCTCTGGTATTCTCCTTATGAGAAAGGTGGCTCCCGCTTCGAGATTGGCTCTTACTAGTATTAGTGGTATGTACACTAACCTCCCGGTCCCTTCTTTGCTTAAGATTAACATAATGATCTTGACGTTGGGACCTTATAGATTCTTCCTGATTCGGACTTGAACCTACCATAATTGAACGTTAAACTCACTATAGCACCAAAATTTTCCACAAACGGTGCCAATTATAGGGACTAGATTTGAGTCCTAAGCCCAAAAGTTAAAAGGATCTAGGCCCAAAAAGTCCAATACAATGAATTTGTAGAGAGTGGATTGGAAAATTAGGCTCTAATGAGTTGGGTAGCAATTATAGTGGATCAAAATGACAATAAAGTAAAAATAGACTGATTGTATCTAATGAAAATTGTCCTCAGCACAGTCCAAGGAGATTAGTTCTTGTATATAATTCTTGAAATTGATTACAAATATAGTTCTTATTGCTATAATATTTCTCTCTCAATTCTCCGATCCCCTCCTTTCATTGCATCCCTTGTATTTTATACTATCTTCCTCCTTTCATCTCTGCCCTCCACGTGTAGATTAGATTGTTGGTGTTAATCCTTGTCATATCAGCACCTTCCTGAAGTCTTTGGGGAGTAGCTGTAAGACTGAAAACTACTGTTCAGGTATCATTTCCTTATTAATACGGCCAAAGAGTTAGCTGCAAAGCATTTAATGAGGTGGTAGCAACTTTCTCTTAGATATTTCATAACCTTCCTCTATCCTGTTCCTTCCCGATACTTATCCTCATCAGTGGTGTTGTCCAAAACGTTGCTCTTAATGTCAGACCGCACCTTCTAACCTCAGCTTTGCTTAACCGAGGAAGCATTCCTCCTCGGATCACTTTTTTGGACTCTCATGACCATACCTCACTTCTTCATTCATTAACACAGACTCCTCTGACAGTGTTTCTCCATCCTCGGATTACTTAATGTCCTCGGATTAGGCCCCCGGTCCAATATTTACATAGATACGTAATACTGGGCCTACCACCCCTACAAATGATTATTTGAATTTTTTTTTTTTTTTTTTGTTTTGTTTTTTGGCTTATACTCCGACCTGCCCTAACTTGAATTCCTAGGTTTGTCCCCCCCAATGGTGGTCATGATGGATCTCTCTCCTTTAACCTAAACATCTCTCTCTCTCTCTCGTAGCAAAGTCCCAAACCCCATTTGGCCATCTTGTTCCACCCTCCTCCTAACCCTCCCTTGCCACTTCACCAGTTTGCACAAATCTCACTGTCTTCTTCTTCTTCTTCTTCTTCTTCTTCTTCTTCTCTTTTTTTTTTTTTTTTTTTTTTTTTTTTTTTTTTCATTTTTTGGGTTTGGATTATGCATGCCAAAATTCTCCCCCATGTATTCTTCTTTCTCTTTTGCACATTATCATTGCTCAAATCCTAAATATTCTCTCACTTTGCATGTTTGCTCTTTAGTCAGAAAATCATTTCATTTATATGGCTGGTTTTTAGATTTGATATATTTTCTAGTTATATAGGTATTCTTCCTCAATAGGGTTTAAGGTACATTTTCGTGCCTTTTCTTTTAGAAGAAAAAAAAATATTCGTTTGTTTTTTGCATTCAAATTGTAAAAATTTGGTTTTTATTACAAATAATCGTCAAATTCAAGGAATTGCAATACTGTGGGGTTTTTGTTGTACTCCCAGAATGAGTTCTTTCCCTCCAATAAACTTTATTGCTTAACTTGAGATGGGGTAGTCAATTAGAGCTAATGCATACATTTAGGGCAAATTCTAGGTTATTCTTTTTCTTTCTCTGTTTCCCAAACATTCGCTTTTAGGATTTTGGTATCTTAAAAACACTATATATATTTTGATAGAACTTTGCTTGTTTTGAAGAAAATATCATGCATATAAGCTTTTATCATTATTTTGTATTCTTTTTTTTTACCTTATGAATGAGTAACCACACAGATTATTGGAATTTTAGCTTTCATTTTTTATTTTGATTGCTCATGTATATGTGTCATACCTCGATCTAGGATGGACCAATATGCTAATACTAAGTTTTTACTTGATATTAACACGAACCAACTAAAAGGAGTATACTAAAAACATGGACTATTAAATTTTCATGGCATAATCCCTTATCTTGGTTAGCAGTTGAGTATCAAGAGTCGCAAGTAATGTGTAAGCCTTCACCTATCTTCCCTTGCTTCCCCTAAATAAATTCCAAGTTCTTAATTCATCACTTAGTAAAATCAATGCTTAAACCTTAAATTAATAAAGTCAAGCTTAACTAAATGTTCTAAGCCTTTACTAAACCCCAAAAGGCAAAGGGTGAAAATGGCAGAATGAGAGAGTTTTGGAAGGGGTGGTGCTGATAAAGAGGGAATGGGTTGGATGGGTGGATTGACAGAGACAAGTGGTGGATGGGTAGGACTGTTGGAGATAAGGAATAGATAGTGGGGATTGGTAGAGGAAGCATTGGTTAGGGGGAGAGAGAGAGAGGGGGGCGTGTGTGTGTGTGTGTGTGTGCCTGGTTTAGGTGACTGGTTGGTGGGAGAGTACAAGAGCTTGGAGGTGATGAACTGTCTTAGGTCACCTACCCTACAACTGAAAAGGATCTTGCTATTTTCCTTAGTTCATCTTACAAGGTTCTTCTAATTTCATTTTTTAGGTGTCTATATATACTTCTATGATTATCCTAGGGTTATTTTGGGAATATGAGAACCAAATGATTAATGAAATATTGATTTTGGGTTGTGACTTTTATGTCAATTTCAGTTTTTCAACCAAAAAAGAGACCACTTGATTTGCCCTAGCAAAACCTAGGTTTTCAATCATTGATTTCATTTGATTATAGTCTACTTTAGTTTATTGTAAAAATATACAACTAGAACTATGGTACAACCATCACAGGTTGTACCACAAGTGTGGCCAACCCATTGATCCGCGAAAACTGACTAAATCCGACCCAACTCGGTGGGTTGGGTTGGTTTTTATGGGTTGGTGGGTTCCCAAAATTCTTTTTACAGTGAGTTGGGTTGAGTGCAAGTTAGTATATTCACAAATCCACCTAACCCACCTATATTTAATATATATGTTATATGATTTTGTTGCTTACTATTTAGCCCCTTTCCTTAAATTAAAAATAAACTCCTAACCTATTTTCACATTTCATTTGAATCTCAAATTATTTATGTTGGTTTGATGCAATAATCAAAAAGTTTGTATTGGTTTGGTGCTATGCTCAAATTTGTTAGTACATCAAACCAATACAAATAAGATTGTAAATATGTTGTTATTTGTGTTGATAATCTTATAAATTTTCCGTTTTAATGCTTAGTTTTTTGTGAAAAATAAAAAATAAAAATTGTCCAACCCAATCCACGTGGGTTGGATTGGACCCTTGTGATGTGTTGTTGTTATGTTTTGTTTTGTTTTTTTTTTTTTTTTTTCAACCCGACTATGGTTGGTTTGATTAAAAAATCCTCTTTACCCAACCTAATCTAATCTATGTAGACCTCTAAATATAATCATCACTGTTGGTGCCTTGGTGCGACATGACAGTGACAGACTTAAGATTTTAAGCTAGCGGAGACCAGAGTATAAATAAAAAAAACTCCGAATAGGCATCTATATAGTATTAAAAAAATTATAAATATACAAAATCGTTATTTCTAAATATATTAAAATGCAATCATCTACTAACAAAGACAAAAACTAAAACAAATTTTTTTTTTTTTTAATACTAGACTGGCTAGGATTTTTTTTTTTCGTTGAAGTTAGAGTATTCACAGTGATAGTGCTAAAAATTTTAGCTTTTAGCACCTCGAAAAGCTATTTTATCTATTTTACCACCTTATTTTGCAATACACTGAATATCAAATGTTCTATTTTTTTTATCACTTCATTTAAAATAATATAAACAACTCATTAAAATAATAAATAAAGAGAGAGAATTTGAGTTTTTTAATTGAAGGAAGAGATATAATTTTAATAAAATATTGTATTTTATTTTTAACAACTTACTACAGTCAACTAATATTTATACAAGTTTACTGTAATTGCAACAAATTTAGCTTTAGCTTCTCCTATAACACATGATTTTTTGGTTCTTTGGCGGTAAAATAGTTTTTTTTTTTTGGCTAAAATACAATCATCATTGACGAACCCAATAAATTCCTTCATCAAGATAAGTCTACGCGAGATGAGGGAAAGCACCATTAAGCCTATAGTAAATGGAGTGCCGTTACTCACCTCTAAATGCAGGAAATAGGGTCGTTGGAGAAGATATCAAATCCACTCGATTAAATCATCCAGGGGCGTTACAGAAGGGCATTCAAGTTACCATTAAATGCCACCAACGACTAGAAGGGAAGGCCCTGCATATATACACAACATCAAATCCCAAAGAGAGGTACAAATTCATTTCTATCCACATATAACAAAATCAGAGCTATTATCATTACCACTATTCCTCAGTCATTTGACTTTGCCATCAGAGACTTAGTGGCTGGCACTACACCGGTGATCTTTCGGGTGGAAATTCTCTTTTTGTTCTTGTGCAGGTCATCTGACGACCTTGACCGACATCCTGTTTGGACGATTACCACGACTGACGATTTTGACATCATCAATTTGGCGCCGTCTGTAGGGAAGCTTTTATACTTCAAACCTTAGTTTGAAAACATAGCTCTACCATTTATGACACCCAGATGGAGTCTAATGCATCTCAAGATTCGGCAGCACTGGCTTTGCAGATTCAAGCACTCACAACTAATGTAGAAGAGCTCACCAAATAAAATCAAGAGATGAGGCTGTAGCTATAACAGAAGGAGAATCGTGACACTAACAGGAATGAGGACGAGGAGAACTGCAACAAGAAGAACGGGTTGAGAAGGGCGGACCCGTCTGACAAGGCCATCAGTGATCTTCTAAAAAGCATGTGAAAGGAGATGGATGAGCTCAAGAATGCGATGAAGGAGAAGACGGACAAGAACCTAGACGGAATGGTAAAAAGGACTAATTCTCCTTTCACCTCCAAAGTCATGGAATGCCCCTTATCGTCGAAATTCTGTCTCCCCCAACTTGAGTCGTTCGATGGTTTGAGAGATCCTTTGGATCACATAACCACCTTCAAAATGACTTCGAGTTTACAACAAACTCCCTACGAGATCTTGTGCAGATCTTTCCTAACTATCCTTAAGGGAGCTGCAAGAGTATGGTTCAGCAAGCTCACTCGATCGTCCATTGATGACTTTGAGCAATTCAGCAACTCCTTCGTACATCACTTCATCAGTAGTCAATGATAGAAGAGGCCAACGGATCACCTGCTTATAATCAGGCAAGAAGGAGGGGAATCGTTGAGATCATATGTGAAGAGATTTAACAGGGAAGTATTGGAGGTGGACAAGGCAGAAGGCAAAGTGTAACTGACCACGTTCAAATCTGGGTTGAAGCCTAAAGATTTCGTGGTTGCTCTTACCAAAAGCCCTCCTAGGTCAATGGCAGAGATGTTGCTAAAGGCCCAAAAGTACATGAACGCTGAAGACGCTTTGTCCGTGATTGGACAAGGGGACACACAAAAGGAAAGAAGGAGAACTTGGGATGAGCAAAAAGGAAGAAAAAGGGAAAGAAGCTCCCTTTTGTCTAGCCGTGATACCATTAAGAGGAGAGACGACAAATCCCCAAGAACGGTAAAATTCACTCCCTTAGTAATGCTTGTTGACAAAATATTGATGTAGATTAAAGACGACCATGCCCTTAAATGGGCAAAGCCATTACACTACACCTCGCCTATTGTTCACGTCAAGAAGAAAAAGTATTGCCGTTTCGACAAAGACCATGGCAAATAGAAGAATTGATCCGAAAAGGGAAGCTACAAAAATTTGTGAAGAAGGCTGTGCCAGAACAACCTAAGCATGACACACGGACAAGATCAAATGAGAGGCCCAGAGGCGAAGATCGTCCACAAGATCGTCCGAGGGATGCCATAGGAGAAATAAGGATGATCAACGGAGGCCCCAGCGCAAGGGGCTCGTTCAAGTCCCTCAAAAAATCTTAGCAAAGGCAAGTAAATAGCGTCCATGTGATGCCTCCGTCAAAACACTGAAGAAGGGAAAACCTAGATATATTTTTTTCGGAAGAAGATGCCCGAGGAGTGAAACAACCACATGACAACCCCTAGTCATCATGCTCATGATAGAAGGTTTTAATACCAAGCGAGTCCTGGTGGATAATGGAACTCAGCAGACATCATCTACCTTTCCACCTTTCAGTAGGTGAAGGTGGACCCGAAAAAACTTCGTCCATTCGAGTCTCCTCTCGTCAGTTTTAGTGGAGACAAGGTGTACCTGAGGGGGATAGTAACACTGATGGTCACAGCTAGCTCGTATCATCCCTAAATAACTAAGCAACTCAATTTCCTAATAGTTGATTCCCCCTCATCCTACAATGTCATCATAAGGGGACCCACTCTCAATCGATGGAAAGCAGCTGCATCCACTTATTGCTTAAGGATGAAGTTCCCAACGGAGCATAGGGTTGGAGAGATAAGGGGGGGGGGGGGGACCAAGTATTGGCCCGGGAGTGCTACTAGGCAGTGTTGGCTTCGATACGTGGATGATTGAGGAAAAGACGCTAGAAGTCGTGGAGGCTTTGGAGACAATCGAGTTGGTGGAAGGAGAACCGACGAAGACAACTAAGGTAGGGATGAACCTAGATATCTCCACGAAGGAAAAAATTATAGGGTTTTTGAGAGAAAACCTGGACATTTTTGCGTGGAGCCATGGGGATATGCCTGCTATACCGACGGACATCATCCAACATCACCTGAATGTAAACCCTGAGAGAAAACCAGTCTAGCATAGATGGAGGGTTTTCGTTCCTAAACGGAACAGAGCAATAATGGACGAAGTGGATAAGTTGCTCGCTGCCAATTTCATTCGAGAAGTCTACTATCCAGAGTGGTTGGCTAATGTCCTCATGGTGAAGAAGACAAATAGGAAATGGAGAATGTGTGTGGATTTTACGAACTTGAACAGTGCCTGCTCCAAAGATAACTTCCCACTACCAAGGATTAACTAGCTCATTGATTCAATAGCAGGACATAAACTCCTCACATTCATAGACGCCTTCTCGAGCTACAACCAAATCCAGATGTCAGAGGAAGATCAGGAGAAAACAGCTTTCATTACCATCTAGGGACTTTATTGCTACAGAGTTATGCCTTTCGGATTGAAAAATGCAGAGGCCACATATCAGACGTTGGTAAATCAAAGGTTCAATAAACAAATTGGGAGAAACATGGAGGTTTATGTCGATGATATGCTCGTCAAGAGCAAGGAAGAAGAAAACCATCTGGATGACCTTAAGGAGACCTTTGAAACACTAAGACAATACGATATGAAGTTAAACCCGACCAAATGCACCTTCAGGTCTCCTCGGGAAAATTCCTTGGCTTTATAGTGTCACAAAGAGAGATAGAAGCCAACCTAGAAAAAGTAAAAGCTATCCTTGAGATGTCATCACCAAAGACTGTCAAGGAAATACAAAAACTCACTAAAAGAATCGTTGCCCTTAACAAGTTCGTCTCTAAAGCTACAGATAAGTGTCTTCCTTTCTTTAAAACTCTGAAACAAGCTTTCGCATGGACAAACGAGTGTGAAGCAACGTTCTAAGAACTAAAGCGCTATCTGAGCAACCCCCTACTCCTAAGTCTGTCTAAGGAAGGTAAGGACCTATTCTTATACCTAGCGATATCCATAATTGTAGTGAGTGCAATGTTAATTCGGGAAGAGCAAAGGGTGTAGCGCCCGGTGTACTACATCAACCAGGCTTTCCAAGGAGTCGAGGCCAATTACCCACGCATGGAGAAGATCACATTCGCCCTTATCGTAACTTCTCGAAAGCTTCGTCCATATTTTCAGGCGAATCCAATCATATTAATGACGGACTAGCCAATCAAGAAGGTGATGAACAAACTCGAGGCCGCAAGATGAATGGTACAATGAGCTATCGAGCTCAGCCGATTTGACATAGAGTACAATCCTCAAACTGCCATAAAAGCCCAAGCGCTAGCTGACTTCATCGCAGAATTCACTGTACCTGAAGACAAGGAAAACCAAGAAGAGCCAACCCTTTGGATGATACATACAGATGGGTCGTCAGTATAGAAGATGGGAGGGGTTGGCATCTTCATCCTTACTCCTAAGGGAGACACCCTGAAGTACGGAGTCCAGCTCCAATTCCCTCTGACCAACAATGAGGCTGAATACGAGGCGATATTGATGGGGTTGAGGGTCGAAAAGGCCCTAGGTGCTAAGAGTACACTATTGAAAAGCGATTCAAAGCTTGTGATAGGACAAATCAACAAGGATTTCAAAGCAAAAGAAAGGAGGATGCAAAAGTACTTGAAGCTAACAAACCAATTAATAGGAGAGTTTGATTGAGTAAGCTTTGTTCAAGTCCCATGAGACTAGAACTCAGAGGCTGACGAAGTGGTCAGATATGCATCATCAGAAGACAAGACAAGATTGACGGATTTGAAATTGGAAACACAAAAGTCCCCCAGCATTGAAGAATTTCAGACCTTCTCGATACAAGATCACAACAGCTGTATATGTCCAATCCTGCCTTACCTCAGGGACGGATAATTGCCCTCAAATTCAGATGAAGCAAGGAAAGTTAAAAAAATGAGCTACCAGATTCATGGTGCTGAATGGTGTACTCTACAAAAGGGGATTTTCATAACCCTACCTGAGGTGCATTAAAAGGACGAGGCCAAGTATATCCTAGAGGAAGTCCATGAAGGAATCTACGGAGATCATATAGGTGCAAGGTCTCTAGTAAGGAAAATCATGAGGGCAGACTATTTTTGGCCTACCATGCAGAAAGAGGCAAAAGAATTCGCTAAGAAGTGTAACGGATGCTAGAGGTACGGAAACGTTTAGCGGTTGCTAGGGGAAAAGATGACGGCCATAACTTCATTGTGGCCATTTGCTTAGTGGGGGATTGACATTATGGGTCATTTGCCACAGGGTAAGAAATAGGTGAAATTCCTGCTCGTAGCAATTGATTACTTCATGAAATGCGTAGAAGCAGAGGCATTGGCAACAATCACAGAAGCAAAGATCCAGAACTTCGTGTGGAAGAACATCATGTGCAGGTTCGGGATGCCCAAGACGATCATCTCCGACAATGGTTGTCAGTTCAACAGCCAAGGTTTCCACTCTTTTTGCTCGAACCTCGGCATCAAGAACAAATTCTCCTCCCCAGGGTATCCTCAGGCCAATGGGCAAACGGAAGTGACGAATCAGAAATTTTTAAAGATCATCAAAGTCCGATTAGAGGGGGCAAAGGGTGCATGGCTCGATGAATTACCAAGTGTCTTATGGGCCTATCGAACCACAGCCAGAACCCCAAGAGGAGAGACGCCTTTCAACCTCATATATGGCACGGAAGCAGTAATCCCTATCGTAAGAAGAGAGTTTTTTAGTGAAGACCAATTAAAGTTGAGCCTGGACTGCCTGGACAAAGTTAGAAATGAAGCTTCCAAGAGAATAGCAAAATACCAGCAGAAGATGACCACATATTACAACTATGGGTAAGACTCAAGAGATTTAGTATTGGAGACCTTGTTTGACGGAAGGTGACACCTACGACGAAAGATCCAGCGCAAGGCAAACTGGGTCAAACATGGGAAGGCCTATACAGAATCGTCCACTACTCAAGACAAGGGAGTTATCATCTGGTAGATTTAGACAGAAAAAAGCTACCCCGCCTATGGAATGTTGAACACCTAAAAAGGTATTATCAATAGAAGCCAAAATTCATTTGTAAACGATTGACAAGATTTTATGATTTGAAAACAGATTAATAAACATACTATACAGTATTCCTCATTGTGAATGTGTTCAAATAAAAGCACAAGTGATAAAATTCCTTGAATGGATGTAAATCACATGACGAAGCAAAAGTGATAAAATTCCTTGAGTTGAGTGGATGTAAATCACATGACGAAGCAAAAGTGATAAAATTCTTTAAATGGATGTAAATCACATTATGAGACCAAGTGATAAAATTCTCTAATCTAAAGGATATAAATCACATGACAAGGCCAAGTGATGAAATTCCCTAATCTAAGGGATGTAAATCACATGACAAAGCCAAGTAATAAGATTCCCTCGTCAAGGACAAAGCAAAGTATTAAGTTCTATTTGACAAGAACAACAATGCGAGTTAGGTAAAGAACAACATTGAATGATGATAAAAAATAAGGTAAATCATTCAACGTTAGGAAATATCACACATGCACAGAAACTTGCGATGAACTTAAGCATTAAGAAATAAAATCGTTCGAATTGTCAAAGGCCCAAATACATGTAGGGCACCACCCAAAAAAAAAAAAACTATAAAAACTAGGCAGCAGGAGCTTCACTTCCATCAGGCCTCAAAACTTCCCCCTCAGGCTCAGCTAGATTCTCGTCAGTTTTGGCATCAGCCTGAGCACCTTCATCGGCCTCCATCTCTTTGTTAATAGACTCAAAGTCCAAGTTCTCCAAGTTCGCTTCCAGACTGTGCTTCACCAGATGCCTCTTCAGCAGTTCGAAACCTTTGTAATACTAGTTGAATAGAACAGTGTTATACTCGTCGGTAAGTTGGAACGCTTGGATGGCCTTGGCAGCCACAGACTTGATCTTCTGGTTGGTCGCCTAAAGCTGTTCGTCCTTTTGCACTGTTAGTAGCTTCTCTGCTTTGAGCTCCTCAGACAGAGTCTTATTCTTCTCTTTGGACGCATTGCTGTCGTCCATTGTCGTTATAAGATCCTTCTTCAAGCGAGAACCTTCGGCCTCCAGTGCCTCCATCTTAGAACTAGTCACCACGGCCTTCTCCTCGTGGACCAGGTACTTCGAGGTAATATGAATCGTCTTTCCCAGTACCTGGTAATCATCCATATAAGAACGAAGTTAAAATATATATATATATATATATATATAGAGAGAGAGAGAGAGAGAGAGAGAGAGAGAGAGAGAGAGAGAGAGAGAGAGAGAGAGAGAGAATGAAAATGGACGGCGAAGAATTACTTGGACGAGCTTGTGGATGTGGCGGTTCACCATCTCATGAGAAGGTACCCCTGAGATCTCCTTCAGCTCCTCGGCCATGACAATGCTATGAGCTATTGTCAAAGCCGTACCAGCGTCATCCCAGATGCTGGCCCTAACTTTCTCCTTCCCTTTGTCTTCGATCCGGCACTTTTTTAGATGAGGAGTGATCTCCTCAAGAGAGACGGCAGGAGAAGCGGACCAGATTTCATCGAGAGTAGGAGTGGAAGAAATCTTTTCAACGGTCTCCTTCTGGACGACCCGAACCCTCCTCTGGCCGATGTTGGAAAGTGGCTCATTCTTTTTTGCCTTAATGCGAGCATACATCTCCTGATTGAATTTGGTCATCATCTCTACAAAAAGAACTCTTTATCATTTTAGTAGAAAGGAAGTAAAGATAAGAATGCAAACAGATTCAGTTCTGATGAATTTATTTTTTTCCTCCCTCTGTATGGCATGGAGAACGAGATGAGAAGGCTCAGGACCTAAGCAGTGACGAGCCAAAGTTTGAAGGTCAACAAGCTCGTCAAAATCCTCGATGGTACTCGTGTATTCAATAGCCGCCCAGACACGTCCTTCGAATTTACCCTCGATCTTTGGGCGCTTCTTAATTGCAAAACAAAGGAAGGAAAATTAAAAGTTAGGTAGGAGCAACTAAAAGGATTAATGAAAGATTTCTTTTTCCACAAAAGATAACACACCAAGTTGAGGGGTCTCCCATCTATGCAGTAGCCTAGGGACCTTCCCCTAAAAATCATTAGAAAGAGTCTCCCAATCGTCACCAGGCACGAAGAAATACCTAGACTTCCAATAGTGGAAGGATGAATGGAGATTGACGATAAGCCGAGACCTTCTGTCCCAAGGCACGAGCTCATAGTACCCGAACTCCTTTGATTCTTTCAGACGATACATGTGAACAAACACGTCCAACCTGATTATATCCCCGTCGGTAACAATCGTCCATATTTCCATACAACTAATGTCGATCCTCCATATGTTTGGTGTAAGTTGCCTAGGAGCAATATTCAAATAATGGAGAAGTTCCATTATGAAGGGATGAACAGGAAACCTAAGACCACATAGAAAAGCGGCTTCATAAAAACATATCTCACCATGGGCAAAAGCACAAGATTTTTTTTCCTGAACAAGGAAGGTGAATCCTAGTCTCCTCGGGAAACTGAAACCTATCCCTAAATCTACTAAGGGTTTCCTCATTCAAAGAATACTCTTCCTTGAGAGCGTGAAAAAACCTCGATGGTTGTGAAACGGAAGGTTGGGAGGACGAGGGCACTGAGATGGCAATATCTATCTCAGCCCTAAAGACACATACCCGTTTCTAAGTCGCTCAACCTAACCTCAGACCCCATTCTCTCCCCCGCTAACACCCCTTGCACAGCCTTAAACCAATTCAGAGACTGGTGTAACAAAGGTTACAAAACAGCCAATACTAGACCCAAACTACTATCCCTCAAAGCAAAACCCTCAATTTGTGGACAACGACCACCAGAAGAACTAAGGGATGCTCCTAAGCGAGCAAAAAGAACGAAACAGAAGGGGAAAGATGCCTAACTTCAGAATAATCAACCATCAAGCAAAAAGAGGGAAAATAACTTTTCTTAAAAAGGAAAAAGGAAAAGTCGTACGTGAGAAGTGGGGAAATCAAGCTCAAAGGAAGAAAAACGCAGAGTAGAAAAAAGAAGAGTAAAGTAAAGAGGAAGAAGAAGAAGTTTTAAAAGCTCCATTGGAAAACGGAAACCGTGGGAAATTGAAGAGTTTTTCTCAAAAAAAGCGCCACTCCCAACCAATCAGAGCACGACATGTGCACCACCGTCACGTCACAATAAATGCAAAAGAAGAGGGAATCTCAAAAGTCGTAATTGGAAAAGAGTAACCCTTCGTATTCCTAGGATCTTCATTACACATCTTGACGATCATGGAATAGGGGGGTAGCTGATGAACCCAATGAATTCCTTCGTCAGGATAAGTCTGCGCTAGATGAGGGAAAGCACCATTAAGCCCATATTAAATGGAGTGTCGTTACTCATCACTGAATGCAGGGAATAGGGCCGTTGGAGAAGATATCAAATCCACCCGATTAAATCATCTAGGGGTGTAACAGAACGACATTCAAGACACCATTAAATGCCACCAACAACTAGAAGGGAAGGCTTTGTATCTATACATAGCATCAAATCCCAAAGAGAGGTACGAATTCATTTCTATTCACATATAGCAAAATCAGAGCTCTTATCATTACCACTATTCCTTAGTCATTTGACTTTGCCATCGGAGGCTCAGTGGCCGGCACCACACAGGCGACCTCTCGGGTGGAAATTCTCTTTTTGTTCTTGTGCAGGTCATCTGACAACCTTGAGTGACATCCTGTTTAGACGATCACCACGACTAATGATTTTGGCATCATCAATCATTGTGAATGTTTTTATTATTTTTGTTAAGTTTTTGGGTTGGATAGTTGTTATTTGGGTTAAACTAATTAGGCTGATTGAAGAAAATAGAGGTCTAAGGTTTTGGAAGGGAGTCCAACTACAAAAATAAAATATATAATAACTATATAAAAAAAATATATTGGACCCCGGAGGCCGCCCCCTTAGGCCCCACCTGGGTCCGTCCCTGAGACACAATTAGGCTAGCCTCCTCAACCTTTGCATGCTTTTCTTTATTTTCTTATCATTGTCAATTCTTTTACTTAACCTTGTACCACGTGTTTCTAAATTTGTCCCATTGCTAGTGGTAATTTCAAAAGAGTAACGGAGAAATGCTACAAGACAAAAATTAAATTAACAGTCGTGTGCTTTGCCCGTGCATCACGACCAATATAAAATCTTTAATTTTTGGAATTGAATCCTTTTGTTTTGAAACCTTCTATTTAATAATCAAGGGAACCAGCATTTAATTCTATTTTCCGGAAAATAAATAAACAAGTACTTATATTATATTATCATTCCATAAACTACTTCAAATTGTCCTACATGAGGACTAAAGCGTCAAATCCCTATTACATGTAACAAAACTACAAAAACTCAAGTTAAAGTAATTTTTTTTTTGATGAACAAGATAAAGTAATTTTAATAACCATCTCAAATTATTATTTTTTTATAACAACAATAATAATTTGGTGGACCATACCTTTCGTGTCCCATGTATTTTTTAGAGTAAAATTTTTTGTCACATAGGCACATGCATGAACTTGGTCTAGACGTCCCTTTTGTATAGTAGTTTTATTAAACAACAAGCTATTCCTATAATGTGTCGTAATAAGTATATGATATTATTCTTTGGTATGTTTCTTAAAAAAAGAAGATATTATTCTCGATATATAATTTATATTGTTCTGACCCTAATTTTGTTGTTACTCGGCGCTAATTTAATAGAAATAGTAATGTTAGGGTCATATAAAATGATACAACTTGTGTTATAATTTGCCTATGTGGTGAGTGGTAAAAGTGCGATGATCGATTTATGTGGATACACACCTCGACCACTCACAACTTATCACGTAAAAAAGTTGCGGCACAAATTATGTTATTTTATGTGTTTTTAGCATTACACTAATATAAAAATTAATTAGGAAGTGATCTGAAAATCAAATATTGTTGTTATTAAGGACCCACCGAATCTTTCCATACATTGAACCTGTTAAAACACTACATAATAATGGCTTCTTCGAGACTGAGGCTGAGGCTGAGACTGAGACTGAGACCAAACAAACACAAGCGTGTAAGTGTAACATAGGTAGTTTCTCAACAAACAAAAGAAAAAAAAGAAAAGTGTAACATAGGATAGGTAGTGTATTAAGTTGGTAACATATAGTAAAAAACTTAGCGATAATTTGAGGGTTACATCTAATAAAAACTGTCTTTCTTCTTATCAAAAAAAAAAAAAACTGTCTTTCTTCTGCTGTCTATGCCAGTATATTTATAGATGGTAGAGCTGTTTTTCGTGATTATCGACCCTGGATTCTCGGCTTAATCATTGGGAGGTCCGCTTATGCCTTTCTGGTGGGTGTTGTGAGCGGGGGTTAGCTATCTAATTCGAGATTTGCTGCAGATAAGTAGCTCTTTTGCTTATTTGTGAATCGACTCTTTGAGGATTTGATTATTTTGTTTGTGTTGAATATGTTGGGTACTTTTATTTGATTCTAGTATTGGTGAAAAAAACTGTTTTAGGTCTTGGTGGATTTTGTATAGAAAAAATTGTGGTATTTGTAATTGGTATTGAAATTTTGGAAGTGGGTTTGTATTTGTTTTTTATTTCTATGGGAAAATATGGGTATAGTTGCTTAAAAGTTGAGATTTTGAATAGCCCCAGGAGGGGGAGGAGGAGGTTGTAGACTGAACAAGGAATTGGGGTTGAAAATAAGAAATGCGTTATGCATATTTTTTATTTTATAGAGTTGGATTTAGTATATATGAATGGCTTCAACTGAGTGGGAACTGGGAAGGACCTGCAACCTAGGGTTTTAGGGGTGATGGGATTTATGGGTCTGATCTGAATTGTTGTTTGGAGTAAGCAATGGAAGGTAATTTACCACAAGGAGGTATGATTCCAGGTGGTGGGGGTTCCTATGGAGGGTTTGACTTGCAAGGATCAATGAGAGTTCCTCATCAAACACAACACCCACATACAATACACCAACATCATTCTCTTCCTCGCCAAGGGTCAGCTGTACATCCCTCGATTCATGAGGGCTTTCCGCTCACAATGGGAACCATACAAAACTGTGATCAAACCATTCCAATGGTAGATTTCAATAAGGGGGAGAGGAGCAAAAACTCAATGAGTGATGAGGATGAACAGAGTTTTACTGAAGAAGGTGTTGATGGTCATAATGAAGCAAGTAGAGGGAAGAAGGGGTCACCATGGCAGCGTGTGAAGTGGACTGATAAGATGGTGAGGCTTCTGATTACTGCTGTTTCTTATATAGGTGAAGATGTTGCCTCCGATTGTGGCAGTAGTGGGGGGAGAAGGAAATTTGCGGTTCTACAAAAAAAGGGCAAGTGGAAATCTATCTCGAAGGTCATGGCTGAGAGGGGTTATCATGTTTCACCACAGCAGTGTGAGGATAAATTCAATGACCTTAACAAACGTTATAAGCGGCTTAATGATATGCTTGGGAGGGGCACTTCTTGCCAGGTTGTTGAGAACCCTGCACTTTTGGATGTGATAGACTACCTGACAGAGAAAGAGAAGGATGACGTTCGGAAAATATTAAGCTCAAAGCAGTTGTTCTATGAAGAAATGTGTTCTTACCATAATAGTAACAGATTGCATTTACCTCATGATCAAGCATTACAGCATTCATTACAGTTGGCCCTTAAAAGTAGAGATGATCATGATATTGATGATGCCAGGAAGCACCAACATGATGATCTTGATGAAGATGATCAAGATATGGAAACTGATGATCATGATGACTTCGAGGAGAATCATGCTTTACATGGGGATAACAGGGGGATATATGGAGTGTTAGGGTCAGCAAAGAAATTGAGACAAGGCCTGGCCCATGAAGATATTAATATTGGGAATCCCTTGAATTCCCAGGACTACAACAGAAGTCCTTATTCTCAAGCACAAATTGCCCAATCTGATATGAATCAAGCCTTACCTGAGAACATGAGAGCAGCTTGGTTACAAAAGCAGTGGATTGAATCTCGTTCTCTTCATTTGGAAGAACAGAAGCTCCAAATTCAAGTTGAGATGTTGGAATTAGAGAAACAGCGGTTCAAGTGGCAGAGGTTTAGCAAGAAAAGAGACCGTGAGTTGGAAAAACTGAAGATGGAAAATGAGAGGATGAAACTTGAGAATGAGCGTATGGCACTGGAATTGAAACGAAAGGAAATGAGTGCTGGTTTTAACTAGTTGGCTGGTCTTGTCAAGCTTAGTTTATCATTATTGTTACATGCTTGCTATAAGTCTCCTTTGCTACTGGCAAGCTGCAGTTGGTTTCAAGTGTTTTATCACAAATTGGATGGGGGAGCCTTGTTGGAAATCAATGACACTGTCAGCATAACTGTGTAATCATAGGATGGTTCAAATTACCAATGGCTAATTCTAGTTCATTTGCCTTAAGTGAAATCGTATTGCCTATGGTTGAAGAATTTTGTGGCTAGCATTTCCTGTTTTTACTTTGTAAGTTTGAATATTTAATATTAAATCTTCTGTTATTGGTTCTCTTTATGAAATTCAGCTAAGATATTTATGTTTTAGTGCTAAAACAGTTCCATCTTTTAGTGGTAACTAAAGAAGGCTATAAAACTAAATTGTTGCTTCTGCCCTCATGCATAAATAAGGCAGCATATTAATGGGTTCTAGGACAACTTGGTATTGAGTTTCTAGGCTGTTACTATTTCATGTTACCTTAAAATGCTTTTTAGGTTGATTTCCTACTTTTAATATCTAGGCCAGCTTGGTTTCCCTGATGGATGATCTCCTGGAGGTCATCAGATATTGTGTAAGATGGATTGATATTTAACGTTCTCTAGTTGTAGGATATGTGTTATGTGGAAGGGTGCGTCCTGCCTGCTCCTGTCCTATAGAATGGCGTATTTGCAGGGTAAAATCTTCAGATTTTGAATTCTTCCAGCATTTCACATATCTGATCTACTTTGCCTTAGCATTTTATTTCTTCCAAAGAGAAAAAGACTATTATCAAAGGATTGTGCAGTAATGCTTGAAAGGATTGTGCAATTCTATTATCAAAGGTGGTTGTTACGGAATACTTTTAGGCTGTTTGGAACTATAAAAATAATGGTACCCTTGGAGATTTTCAACTTCTTAGAACTGCTCATTGAAGAGGCATCATTATGGAGTGTTGTAGTAAGTGTGAGCATTGTGAAATTTTGGCTTAGAGAACAAGGGAACATTCTCTGAAGGACATCTGTCCCATTTTGTCGTAACATTTTGGCCATTGCACTATTGATGCTGGTTTCTTGCAGGACTTGTGACATTTCATTTATTAGAGTCAAGCCTCTACTAGGCATTTGAAACCTGCTTTTTTCTGTGAAGCTTTTCTATGCTTCTCAAGTGTTTTCAACATTAGAAGCTACTACATCAGTGTTCTTATTAAACTTTTTCAAGTAATGTAAGTTTCCAAAGAGAAGAAGTATAGGATGTTCAAGCTGCACATATACAGGCATATGACAGCTTGGTATCATGTGTGTCCGTGCCACATATACTACATCAGTGTTCTTATTTCTACTTTACCCCTTTGAGGTTCTATATGATACTCCATCCATCCCATATTGTTTGGTCTGTTTAGAAAATCCAACTTTTTAAGGGAACACCATTTAATGCATTGTCTTTTACATAAAAAGGTACAAGCTTCGAAAACTAACCTCCATAATTTAAACTTTAGTGAAAGAGGGGTATTAACCTTTTAAATAAAGGGTGTGTTAAGAAATTTATTTATTGACTTTTCAAAGAGGACTTCATTTTGGGATATCTTAAAATGGAATAGAGGACTAACAATTTAGGACATAGGGAGCATATAGGAATGGGATTGTGTGAATTCTTAAGATTAAGGAGTCACAAGTACCCAAATGCCACGAGATTTATGATGTGGATCTTTTTCACTTTGAGCTTAATGTTGACACCTCAATCCTTTCATAAGGATAAATATACTGCCATTCAAGTAAATGACCCCCTCTAATTCCAATCTTTACATACCCAACCATTAAATGTGTGGACAATGGTTATTTTCTTCCCTTAAAAAGGAAATCCATCAGACTTTCTGAAGTCCACCTTCATCCTTTAGTGTACATTGGACTAGCTGGTTGTCTAGATCTTATAAGCGAGTTCAGGGATTGACCAAAAGAAATCCCAAATGCTTGATCAAATGGATCTTGAGATCTTCTCCGGAAGTGGATGAACAATAGATGTGAATGCTTTCAAGCTCTAAGGAGATCAGCTCCATTCTTCTGGCGTATGAAAGTAGCCTTCTTTCCAATTGCTAATCCAGAAATTGAACTTGTCCAGGTGGGGGAGACAGTCAAGAGTGTCTCATTGTGATAGATACTAGTCCTCCAGTATTTTAGAGGGAGCTGCTCCTCACAAATGATTTTTTGTTGGACCCTATACAGTTTTTATTACTCTTATTATTATTATTATTATTATTAATAAATTTAGAAATTAATAATACTTGTCCACTCCCACCTTTAGTTTTCTTATTAGTAACTATATAATTTTAGATTGTGACATGGAGAAAGTAACAATAAAAAATTTACTTGAAGAGTATTTATCAATTCATGTGTCTTCAAAATTTTAAGTTAGGATAAAAGTATCTATACACAATATATGAAGTTGATGGAATCCTTCATAAGGGATCAAGAACTACTATCTGCATGATTTTCAGTTGTATATTTATAAAATGTATATGTTAGCATAGCCCTAGGTCAGTTACATGATTAGAACATGTATTAATCTAAACAATAACAACAACCTTTTTCTACTATTTTGGATCTACTTGACTTTTGTAATATTCATTTTTAATTTGTTCACCCCTGTATACTTCCTGTGTACTTGGGTGTCTCTTTGTTTTGATATCAATGAATCCTTATTACTTATAAAAAAAAAAAAAAAAAAAAAGTTAGGGTGATCCATAGATTAGTTAGGGTTGGCTACATGTAATAACCTAAATGAGTTGATATTCATAGCCAAGCATAAAGAAAAGTTGAATTTCTATTTAGTATTTATAACATAAAGATACTGAACTTCACGCATTTGGTAATCCAATATAAAAATTGAGATTAAATTTCTATATAATATCTATAAGTTAATATAGGCTTATGTCATTGATATGATAAGAATAAGCATGTGTTCATTTGGATTAGCTGAAACCAATGGTAAGTGTAAAGAATTACCGATTTTCTGTTTGGTATTAGAATATAAAAATATCAAAGTTTAAAGCATTGAATAATCTTACTTAAACAAATCCCGATTAAATTTTAATGTTATAAAAATGTGATCAAGATAAATAGCTAGTTAGTTATGTTTGAATTAATGACTTTAGCTGTTGTAACTTTAACTATAATAGGAACACTCAAACTAATAAACAAAAGAGAAGGTGATCAAAACTTGAAGGAAAAATATAAACAAAGGTTTATTGCGAAATATGTATTACAAAAACTTTGGTTCTTTTGTATATCATGGTTATATTTTCATGTTGATATATTTAATGACATCAGTGAAAATATTAATTAATTTTATAGAATTAATAAAATCTCCAACACAAAAAAGACACGTGGCACAGTGTAACCATTCTAGGGTTGTACATTTATGCTAAGCTAACATATTTATTTGGCAAGAAATTAGGCAGGAGCCTCATAGCTCAATTGGCACATCCTGGTGATTCCAATGGAGACATCCAGGCTTCAAACCCCACCCCCAACTATCAATGTCTCAAGAAATTAGGCATTCTAGGGCTGAACTTTTTCTCTGCTTAAAATGATATCCAGTGAGGTCACTATATTGTTGGTAATTTAATTTTAGAATGCATATGTGGAAACTTACTATTCCAGGGAAAACTAAAATGACTAGTTTTGCCAGTTGAATGAGATGGAATAAGAGAGTAACATTGAGCTGGATGACCTAACTCTGGAACTGAATTAGGCAGGCTGTGTTTGGCCTTTAGGGTAGCTTCAGGATTGACTTTCTAGGCTGATGTGATCCTCCAACTGAGTGCAGACTTCAGAAATTCAAAATCAGGTCAATTACACCCACTCATGCGTAGTAAATGTGTGTTTTATTATCCTCGTATAATATTAAATCATATTATACTTTTTTTTTTTATATTTTTTATAAGTAGTGTTAAATCATATTATACTTGTTTAAAATTATATTTATTGATTCCTAATAAGCTTCAAAATTTACAGATTTTGTTTCAGGTTTGACAGTTTCTCCTCTGGGTATGTTTGAGCTATAAACTTATGTCTTTAGGGAGGCTAGGCTAGGGAATACAGTAAAGAATGATGTGGTTAGTACTGTTGTGAAGTTTAATGTTACAATGAGCACTCTATATCTCTATTGGTTACAGCGAGGAATACAGTAAAGAATGGTGTGGTTAGTACTGTTGTGAAGATTAATGTTACAATGAGCACTCCATATCTCTGTTGTCTCTGAAGTTTGGTTGTATTTCCCTATGGTTGTTGAGTTCCTCAGAAATAGGTGAAATAGGTGGATAGCATAGTTGGGTATTGAGTAAATTTAGCCTCTTTGTCAACTCTTTCAACAGATTATTGGTAGGACAAAGGTTTTGTTTCTCATATGGATTGCTATTAATTTTAATCTTAGCGAATCTTTCCTTTTTGGGCACAATATATTTACTGGAGGAGGGAGATCCATCTATGCAGAGGAAGATTGTGATAGTCTGTTGTGTTTGTCATATTTTCAATAATCTGCATTTAGGCTGTGTCTGTCATGGCGTAAAATCCAGCTCAAACTGAAAATGTTTTTGGTTGACCAGGAAAATGCAGTTTTGAGATGTGTAAATTGTTTTATGCCCCAAACAAACATAAACATTTTTCTCTCTTCACATAGCCTTTAGCCAGAGGTTAGGCCTTGGTGTAATGGTAAGTGCCTTCCATCAAAAGAGACAAGTCGCGGGGTTTGAGTCTAAGAATCAGCCACTACCAAACCAAAAAAAAAAAAAAAAATGATAAGACTACCTACCATGATCACTCCCATGACTCGCAAAAGTGGAAGTTTTGTGCATTGTCTATGACAAAACCTTCGGCCCCTCCATACACCAGGTATGAGCCAACACCTTCCCTCAAACCCACCGACTGATGATGCCAACCTCTTTCCCCAAAGGCACTCAACTGGCCAATGATCAACTGGTATTTCAATAAAGCTTAACCTCACCCCGAGTCATCGTTGACTCACCCAGCCATCCCTGTTGTTACTGTTGATCACAACCCTCCCACCTCTTGCAAAACAACCCAGACCAATTGGTTTAAGCTCTCCATAGAGTCACTGACTGGATTCACCGGACCCTCCACTGAGATGACACCTTCGGCAACTGATATACCAACCAAGCCACTGATCTTTGCTTTTCCAGCGTCCTCCTTTTTGTTGCTGAGGTATTTGATTTTTTTCTTTTCAAAATTTGGATTGTATTTTGTGTTTGATATACTCTATAAGAGATTATATGGAATTTATGATATGCGTTTGATTTTGTTAATGGTAATGGTTATTTGAGTTTTAATTTGGTTTTTTTTATTATTATTTTTTAAATATTGATGGCTTTTTGTTATATTATGATTGGTATGAAAATTAGTGGTTTTCAGTCAGAAAATATTTTCAGGAGCATTTTTCAAGAATTCAACTAAACCCCGAAAAATAAGTAGTTTTCCTTGCTTCAGGATGAGTCTTCCCATGCTTGTACAAAAAGCTCATTTGCTGTTTCTTAATTATCTGATTTTATGCCTTCACATGGGGGCAGATTGTGCTGTGTGAGGAGACTCATTCTGCCAATCATGAAGCAAGGAAACAAATTCATGTTCTATTGTAATTCTTAGGATTATATGACAGCCTTTTTCTCTTTTCATCACATTGTATCATAATATGCATTTCTCAAATGGTGGTCACACTCTACTGCAGTGTCGTTGAGAATCAAATGCTTACTGTTTTTGGAATTTCAAATGTTGTGTTAAGTGCAGGCAGTTGTTAAGGGGGCATCTGGACAGGATTTGAAAATCAAATCATTTCTTTTTCCATTCATAACTTTTTAAGATTTATTTTTTTTTAAAATAAACATGGTATGTTTTTGTTTTTGTTGCTATTGTGTTTTGTAAGGTTTTCTTAGGATTTCAATTTATTTGTTCATCTTTTTTCTTCATCATTCTGGTGATTAGGTTTCCAGATGTGGGAGATTAAATTCAATTATTTCTTTTTCTTGTATGAATGCACCTAGTGCTTTGTTTTCTCTCTGTAAATAACTTGTCTGTGATAATGTCAGAATTTTGTAACATGCTGTTATAATTGCCTCTATGATCTTTGATAAAATGATACCAAGGGTGGCTGCAGTTTAGGAAAAATGGGAAACAGTTAGTTGAGATAGTTTAATCATTCATAATGGAGGCTGATTAATTTAGGGCACCATCGAGAGAAAACGATAATTCATGGAGGGGGAGAGAGAGAGAGAGAGAGAGAGAGAGAGAGAGGTATTTATCTATTTATTTGTTATGGATTGCCTAAATCTTATCTTCTGGTACAAAAATGGAGTGTAATTTTTTTGTCAGCTCAATCTTCACATTACTGATTATTGCCAATTCTTCCTAGAAATCTCTTCAGTTGATCATGAGGGTTGTGAAGAAGAATGTTTTTCTTTGGAAGGGTACAAAGAGTATGGTTTTCAGTAGGATAGAATGGACAAAAGAATAAATGTGATTGGCCTTGATTAGTTGATGAGAATCCATAATCAACCCCAATTAAAATTGGGATTAAGGGCAATTTTAGTTGAGCTGAATTGTTACATTGAGAAACTATGAACTTAGTCTTTTCCATGGGAAAAATGACCCAAATTATATGAATAGGATGAATACATTAGAGGATTGGTCTTCATTTCATTTTTACCTATCAAGATATAAGATGTCCCTAAATAGCCTGACTATTGAAATATTGAGCCCTATGAGTAGGATAGGATCCTGATTGGCCTATGGAATTTAAGAATTTTGGTCACCCAAAATATAGGATGGCGATAGATTTTGTTAATGGGATGGTTTCTGGGAACTATTTGTCATGATTATAATTGGTCGAATTATCTTGGATCCCTTAGCAATAACCTGGAATATGTATATTTCAGTTCTAGTTTATTCTGAACTTCAAATAACCATTGTCGCATAGTTGACATTAATGGGTTATTGCGTCTGTATCAGATTAGAGCATGCTAGCTGGTCAGGGTGAAGGTTAGCAGTGTTATGTCTGGTATGCATACTAACAACCAAAACTTTCCTGTACATGATGGATTTCCTGTTGAACTACAAACTGACCTGCTAAATTAGGGACTTTTTTTCTCATTTTACTAGTTCTTCTAGGAAATATTGTTGATCATCAGGGAATTTTGATAGCCCGATTTCCATAATGCAATACAAGATATCTCTCTCTCTCTCTCTCTGATCTTAACATCCATTGCTACCCGTCCTCCCAAAATTAGAGTTGTGAAATGAAACCGATATCATGGTATCTATCCAATGATTTCCGCGTTCCCAGTTATTCCTGGTAGTAAAGTGTAGCTTAATTACAGATTTTTCACTGTGCTACCACTCTCAAAAGTGTATTGAATTCTTGTTAAATGGAAAAATACCACCGTTTAGCTCCAATTATGATATGCCCAGCTACTGTGGATTACAAAAGAATGTGCGGGTGTTGGTTTACATATTATTTTCTGTTGGCAGGGGAAGGGCGGTTGGGGTGAGGATAGTTCAGATAAACATTATTATGTAACCTATAGGTTCCATACGTTCACTCGCTAACTTGAATTTACTGTTAATTAGTTTTTTTGTCACTTTATTTTTAGATTGCAACAGTTGGTTTACTGTTTCTCAATTATTATGTTATTATTAATGTCTTTATCATTTAATAGGTTTTAATTTAACTCTGTCATCTACTGTACACTAAAAGTACCATAGCAACTAACTGTGTTCTCTACAATGATGTTTTTATGTGAACCTTGAAACAGGCTTATCAAAAAGTTATATTTGAATAACCACATATGCAGGCACTCTGATGCTACTCAATAACCGTAATTTCCTTTTCTATTTTTCTTGTGTATTGTTTTTAATTGACCCTTTGTTGATGGAGATCGAAAGGGTGGACTCCAGATTGTAATCCAGATTCTAATCTGCATTCTTAGTTTCAATGATCAAATATGTATATATTCACTATCATGAAGTTTCTTAACTCCTGATATATATTGTTGTTGCCAATCATCAGGCTTATATGAAGGGATTTTATTGGGACTGGTTCTGGTTCTTCACTACATGGAGTTCTGTTCTAGATTCTACACTTTTATGTTTATCTAGGCCTGGAGGCATGGTTGCTAGGTGCTTCCCTGCCAGTCCAGACATCGCTTTAATCATGTCAAAATAATCCTTGCTTAGTTTACTTGTGAAGAACAAAAAAATTTCTAGCTTTATATACTGGTAAGTACCATTTCTAGCAAAAGTTGTAGTTGGATAGCAGATTATTATTTGACAATAATTTTGTCCTTGATCATGCAATTTTTTTTTAAACGACAGTAATGGTTGGAGGGTTTTAGGTGAAGAGTGTTAATAGTTTGTGCATTATTAAAAAGTAGGATTACGGTCTTGCCCATAGGTGGACCATTTGGAAGATAGTATAGAAAGTGTTACTTACAAAAACACTAACTTAAAAAAAGTTCAATGGCAATGGCTTATCCTGTTATCCATTTAAGAGAGAGTTTCTCACTCTCACTCACATCACAGGGAAGTGGACAGGAGTGTGGGTGTGTGTGTGTGTGTGTTACAAAGGAAAAAAGCAGTGAAGTGGACATGAGAGGAACGTGTTTTTTTGTTAGTACTCTCCCTTTCTTACCCATTGTAAAAAAGTAGTTGTTTATGGCACATGGGGGCCTCCCACCCTACCCTGCTCAATGTGGGCTTTTCTTAGTGCTCTCTTTTGGCCCACATGGAGGGCCCATCTACAGTGACATTTTTAAATATTTGTCTACTATGGTGGGTGTGTGTTATGTTTTTAGTAATTCTTCCCCTAGCTGTTTCGGTCTGTCGGTAACTCGTATAATGCACTGGAAAATTTAACATGACATGTATGTTTTTAAGAAATAATGTGAAGTTATAGTTACTAATAGACATTTATTATGATTGTGTTTCTATATGGAACTATTTCCTGTTTAAAGAAAATATGATACTTAAGATTCTACTGAAGGATTTAAATATAAAACAAAAATTAAATTTATTTAAAATTATATGTTAAATTAGAATACTTGTGTAAAATATAAGGTTTCAAAAATTTTTGTGATAAAATATTATGAGGTCAATTAAAAGTCAAAATATTTTTTTTTATATTGTTTTATAGAAATGATAAAATTTTAACTTATGAAATTCTCTTCGTTAGGCGAAGGCACAAATTTGGTCTCGATATAAGCGAGATTTAAATCGCCAATATTTTATTTAAATACAAGATACTTTATCAAGTTTGAACTAATTGAAGCCCACCATTTTTTTTTCTTCTTCAGTATTATATATACATTAAAGATAGCCCTTAGGATGGGTTAGTTCCTTTATTTTGTGTGGCATTGGTTTGTGCGTGCACATGCTTCCACGTTCCAATGATAGACAACTCGGCGGCATTTTGCCATGGTAGGCTAACTTTGAAAGCTTTTATCATAAACATTATATTAACAAACAAAATCTTTGCACATGGTTATGATTGCTTGAAATTCACTTTCGCTATAATCTTCATTGTTATAATTTACTGCAAGGTTATTATATATGTATATGAAGGATTCTAAGGAAAAAAATAATGACAAAAATGTTGAACAAGCCACTACGGAAGGTTCTACTGATAATGCCAAGTATTAAAATATGAGAAAGGAGAGGTGGAATATCTTTTTATATATGTACTATGCAGTCTAAATATTTATATACAAGTACAGCTAGTAGGAAAAGTGACTAATGTGATAATGTTCTGTAAGGGTACACAAGTAATAGGCACGTTATTTTAGCCTTTGTTAATGGGTCATATTCAATTAAGTGTGATTACCTTGCGGAAAAAGAAAAGAAAAAGAAAAATTGTTTCATGGGGTTTTGGCTTAGATTCTCCTATGTGGGCTTCATGGGAATGAGTGATATGGATGCAAACTCGGGTTTCTTTTGGGAGAATAATATTGTTTTATCATTAATTATTAAAAGATAATGTTGTCCTAAAAATTATTTAGGACAATGACCTCTTTTCCAAACATGATTTATGAAAATTTAAATTTTGCACTAAAATCTTGTTTTCAAAACACAATTTCAGTTATTATATTTTGCTCTGAAATTATGTTTTAAAAACGCAACTTTAATGTAACTGTAAACAAATTTTACACTAAAAATGTATTTTGGAAATAAAATTTTCAGTGAATATTTTGAAAACACAATTTTCTGTGTTTTCAAAGAGAGACCATTCTCCAAAAAAAAAAGAAAAAAAAATTACAAAATTATTTTTAATAATTGTAAATAAAATAATATTATTTTTCCATGCAAACTCTTTATGATTTATGGGTTTGAGGCCCTTCGATTGTTTATTTATTTTTTATTTTTTAAAAGAGAGAGATAAATAAAAGGGTAGAAAAGAAACGAGTGAAGCAAAATAAGGGGGAAAAGGAAGAGGGGGGAAGAGGTGGGAATCAACTTATTGGGGAGCTAGCTTAGCTGGTGACAGATAAATATTGGGGTTAATCCACATGGTAGACAGAAAAATGTTAGTGTACATTCACATCACATGCCCACCCATGTGAAGTAAACCTTTTGTCTTCATCTTAACCTTTTTCATATGGGCCTGTAAAATAAAAAGTCAGCCAGCTCTACAAAATTGTTACGTATTTAATGTTTCCATATGTATTTGCTTTTTTCCGTCCCACCAAAAATGACAAACCCACCGTTTTCCTTTATTTTCCTTTTGTTTTAATGTTATTACTTATTACCATCATATGAAGGGAATTTTAATGGAAGCAACAATTAAAGGTTAAATTTCCTAATTAATTCTCTTGTAATAGACAGTTATGCAAGTATTAATTTTTAATTTTGATGTACAATATTAGCTAACTCTTTTTTTTTTTTCTTTTTTTTTCTTTTTTTTTATAATCAAAATTTCAAAGTTTTAAGTATGTTGGAACCTTAGCTTGTTTGATACCAATTTTTTCCCCCCACTTTTGGGCTTAATAAGAAAGAGAAGAGTATGTCTAGAGGGAAAGCCTGATACCACTTGTTGGTTTATGCTTCATATACATGAAAATTCTCATTTAAAAAAAATTGTAATTGTAATTGGTTTATGCTTCATATACAAAATCTAAAAAGATTGATTGACACAGAGTGGGATTGCTATTTGATGGTTTCAACTTTGTCTTTTTAAAATTTTAATTTGATCTATACCAGTATTTTGTGATTTTTTTTTTTTTTCACAAGGGTATGTTATATTATATTGTGTACACACACATTTAATAATTATCTTATGCATAATATATACATCCTTGTGGAATCCACATTTTGTAAGATGTGTATATTGATGTTACACCCCTCTTTTTTATTTACACAACATATGCCACTTTACATTATGTACGCATACAATAATTATCTTTCATCTCTCTTAATATGTGTGGCTTTTACAGTCATGTGGGATCCACAAATTGTGAAAAAAATGATGCATATATTGATGATACCTATATTCCATTTATGAGATGAGATACCTTCTTGTACACATACGACATTGTTCGTGTTGGTGAAAAGTTAATTGCTTGGGTAAGATGAGATGATATGATTTTATATTTTATATTTTTATTTTTATTTTTTTATTGGGCTATAGATAACTCACTTTCTATTAGGCATATATGGGGCAGGTGAACACCCCCCACCCCAAAAAAAAAAAAAAAAAAAAAAAAAGAAGGAATCTCTATCACCAATCACCCGTACCGCTCTCCCTCTTTGGTACATTTAATTCATAAAAAAAGAAATAAAAAATTGAAATGAATAAATAAGTGACGTATAGTCATGTAGTTAAATTTTAGGCTTAATCCCGGAGCTGTATTTAATATTAATGATTTCACATTGACCATCACCAAAATTCCTTTATTAACAGAAGATTTTTGTTGTTGGATGGATGGGGTCAACAATTTTTTTTCTTCTTCCAAAACCCTTTCTTTTAGTGTAATACATAAAAACTGTAAGGATGAAATTGGATTGGACCCAATATAGGATTGAGTTTTAGCCCAAGAAGCCCAAACAATAAATTTGTAGAGCGTGGATGAAAGAATTAGATCTACTCTAGAAGAAAAACGATAAAATTTGCTAATTTAAGGTTATTAAACACAAGTAAGATAAGAAAGTCTGTTCTCAGAGTGACCTGAGGAGCTTATATTATATTATCTTGTTCATCAACAACTTTTTACAAGAGTTCACAGGCTTATCGTCAAAATTGCTTGATTTCTTCTCTCATCCTTTTTTTAGTACATCTTCCCATGCTATATACTATAATCTTGGTATCATCCCTACCATACACGTGTAGGTTAGATTCGAGGAACTCCTTCCTGTCCAATCGAACACCTCCCAAAACCATCAACTAGTAGCTGTAAGACTGCTTGACCACTGTTCAGGCATCACCTCTAAATTAATGCAGCCAGAGAGTTGGTTGGGAGGCATTTAATGCGGATGTAGCAGCTTTTTGAAGATATTTGTTGCCCTTCTCCTTTCTTACCCCTTGTCCAACGTCCAACTCTTAGTTGTGATGTAATTTCGAAGAAAGTTCATGATGATATGACACTCTTACTAACCTTGGACACTTGTTGCTAAAATGGTTTTTCTTCTCGGACATTTGTTGGACTTATCTTATATTATCTCTACTCTTCTCTTTACTCTGTTCCCCTTATAATCTTATCTGGACATTCTCGGATGGTCTAATGTCCTCGGATTGGGCCATAGGCTCAGTTAGTATAGCCTTACAGTACCTTCTGATTAACTGGCCCTCACAATAACATTTTTTTTTTTTTTAAGATAAGGCACAATATAATTCACTCTCTATAAGTAAAAATATTATACACTGGATTAAGTGTGTGACCCTCCCATTTAAAAAAAAGTATGTGACCTTATTTTGAAGAGGAAAGAGATATCATCTATAATCTATAATAATATATATCAAACTGAATTCGTTTGACTTTTAGTTAACCTCATAAGTTTTTGATACTTTCTAAGTTATATGTCAGTAATATATATTTTCTAACTGAATTTAAATTTTATTATCATATATTGGTACATTTTATTATCTTTAAATATTATTTTTTTAAGAATAATCTTTAAATAGTAGAATATATAATATTATATATAAATACTATCAAAATAAATTCCAAATAATGGCTAGAATATATAAATACATGTACACATACAATCATAATTATAAAAAATTTCATATTTAGACCAAAAATAAAAAATCGTATAATGTTAAACTTTTCAATTGCATAATTATTAATTAGCGACTAGGTTTTTTTTTTGTTTTTTTTTTTTATGGGAATTACCGACTAGTTTGATTTAAATGCAATTGACACTTGACGTTCTCTTTCCAACCATAAATACTTGCATGACTTCATTATTTTCAAAACATAACTAATTGTATGAGTTTATTGGTGGCAACTAATGAGTTCCCACAAAGTGTAGTCAACTAATTAAGTTTGATCACACATATCTTTATATGAAAATTCTCAAAGCAACCAATCCCGTTGCACCATGTGACTGCCTCGTACAATTATATAATGCTAGCCTGCTGCAGATGATATATATTTCACCCATCAAATAAATGTGAGAGAGAGAGAGAGAGAGAGAGAGAGAGAGAGATTTACGGTAGTAGTTGCTGTTAGGCTGTAAATACCAAGTGGTGGGCATAGTGGGAAAGGCATCTTTTTCCAGCTAGCTAGAGAAGTTCTACAAGGCATCTATCCTATCCAGCTATTTAGATGTTCTTCTGCCAACGAAGCAACCCGACATAAAACAAACCCAAGTAAATAAATCTATTGTTTTGTTATACAAGCAAAGCAATACACATAAATATATATATATAAACCAAAAATATAATCAATTTAAAAAATAAAAAAAAAAAAGAGAAAGAGAAAACAATGTTATCATGACAGCGCCCACTTTCTTTGTTTATCAACTCTTCTTCCCTTTTCCTCTACTATTATAGGCGAATAGATGCTAGCTCCACATTCACGTGTAATAAAAGTATTGTGTATATATAAGCTCATTAAACTAGTTTTGCACCACCGCACATTCTTGGTGCGATGATTTATATTTATGGAGTGTAGGAGTTCTATGGAGTGTAGGAGGTAAGAACTAGGGTTCAAGTCTTCAAAAGGGATTTTCACACACGTATACACTTAGATTTTTTTTTTTTTTGGATGAGATATACACTTAGATTAGGTTAGAGTAAAATTCTATCTAGTAAAAAAAAAAAAAAAACTAATTTTGCATCTCCAAACAGTACTCTATACGAGAATATCTTTTGTTAATATTATTATAAATAAAAGAAAAAAATTCATATTATACGCAAAAGATGCTGTTTTGTATAAGTAGAAATTAAAAAAAAAACAAAACAAAATAAGAAAATCTGTTTAAAATGGGCTGGGTATATTTAGAGAAACAAAGATTTGATTTAAGTTGAACGAAAGAAAAGTTAATAAAAGTAATAAAAAAGGGCAAATCAATTAAAGAGGTGATAAATAATATATATGTTCGATCCTGACTAATCTGTTGAAGATTTATAGCCGATTTAAAAACTTTGAGACTAAATCAAAAAAATCAAAATAAGAAAATCTGTTTAAAATGGGCTGGGTATATTCAGAGAAAAAAAAGATTTGATTTAAGTTGAAAGAAGGAAAAGTTAATGAAAGTAATAAAAAAGGACAAATCAATTAAAGAGGTGATAAATAATATATATGTTCGATCTGACTAATCTTTGAAGATTTATAACCGATTTAAAAACTTTGAGACTAAATCTTTGTTATTGTCGTATACATAAAAAGATGCTCTTTACAAATTCTTGATCCAAAATACAAGTATACACGGCACAAAATTCCGTTTGGTGGCACCTAACTTACGACTACACATTAAACCCTTTCTATCACGAATGGGTTACGTATTTCAGTTATCTAAACTACCCCTATACAGGATGATATATTCTTCAACTTCTTTCTCTCTCTCTGATCTGATCTGATGTCCTTCGATTTTTGCACCCAATGATGGTATACTTGTGTACATAAAAGTTTAACTCTGATGATGTGGGCATTAAATAGCATATTGATTGAGTAGGTCCCACATTCTTTACATTATGTATGTGTTGGGCAATCCACTTGTTTTTGGACTTTCAATAATTGAGAGTTTACTGAAAATCGATCCCAAATCACACTATCCTTTTCATTTCTTCCACGCTCTCTTATCTCATTTCATCTATTTTTCAATCTTGGGTAAACCTCTCAACTACAACCGTGGGGGTCTCTTAGATTTGACTGACTTTTCTCTTTTAAAAAATTCATTTATTATTGATCAGAAAAGTCCACCACTTAAAAAAAAAAAGAAAAAGAAAAAAGAAGAAGAGAGAATTCTATAAATCAATTTTCCTCAAAAAAGAAAAAGAAAAAGAATTCTATAAATAAGAGCGTAATTTCTAATTTGTTTTTTTTTTTTTTTTTAAATTTTTTTTGGTTACATATAGATAGAAATAGAAGTATGGGTTATATGAATATCTATCTATATGTGGACATTGGCTTTTCAACAACCCTATCATAATATGTGGTCATTTTTCTCAATTAAAAGTGTGACTACAAATTTAAAATTTGAAAGAGAAATATAACGTTAGAAAGCGGTGATGCCGCAATTGTATGGCTACCAATCTTTGACAGAATTAGAGAAACATCCAATTAATCACAAGCTACCACGGTTAATGGTCCCGGAAAAACCCCAATAATTTTTAGTTTGAATCATCACTGATTATATTATATAAGAGATCAAGGCCATTGAATTTTTTGAAACCATTTATTACGGTAGGTTGCAATCCAACTGAATTGTCCACCATTTACTTCTATTCATAAATGGCTTTGCCTAATAACATGACCTACATCTAACTAGTTCCATTCAACAGTGGATCCCACTCACAATGTCGTCTTCTTCTTCTTCTTCTTCTTTTTTTTTTTTCAAAAAAATAAAATACCCATTTTGGAGGCTCAAATTTATTTGGAAATTTAATTTTATTTATTTTTTCTTTTGCTCAATTATGAATACAGAATTTGTCAAACTATTATGGTCGCGATCAATGTAGGTCCCTTTACGCCACATCGTAGAGTACTACAATCCCACCCAACAAGTTGAAAATTTAGTACTTAATTTCTTTTTACAAAACTTCTAACCTAGGGGCAATTGTGGGTATCAAGGACAACCTAATATAAAATAAATTAAAAAAAAAAATCCTAAACTAAGCAAACCCAGATCAGAAACGGAATGATATAATAAAATATTATCTCAAAATTAGCTTCAATGATTAAAGGTCAATGGTTCTCATGTTAGGGATAATTCAGTAATTTACACTCAGTGCGGCCTATCACAGTACACCTCCAACGTAAAGTTGTTGTATATATTACAAATTTTACTCTATCAGTAAAATTTACAAAGTGACATATTACCAATTATAAAAATAAATTTTTACTATATTAATGTATAAAGTTTTTATGGTAGATTACTTCATTTGTCTATTATTTCACTAAAATTTTTTTATTTATTTAAAATTGTTAAGTTAGAAAAAAAAATTTCAAACAGAAACTAATTATTCAATCATCAATTTTAAACAAATGAGAGTGTTTTAATAAAATAGTAGACAAATAATATAGTCCACAATAAAAGCTATATAACGATTACAAACTGACATTTCACCAATTATAAAAATAAGTTTTTACCACATCACTTAATAAGTTTTTTCTAATGTAATAAATTTAACATATTTTTTTATTAAAAAGAAACAAAATAAATAGAGCTGACCTACATGGGCCGGCTTTTAACTAAATTTAGCTGGCCAGACAAAAACCAATATATTATCACTATCGTCTATACGTGCAAGCTGTTCAAAAATTTCTGTAGGAGTTGGAGTAACTTATTTTATCGTTTTCTGTAATGTAATTTATTTTATCTATGGATGGATGTATGTATCTTTCTGTGCCACTGTTATAATTACAGAGAGAGAGAGAGAGAGAGAGAGCCCAGGTGGTGATCCCTCCCACTATTCCTTTTTAATCAACTAACACCAATAAAGCAAAAAATTATATATATTAAAAAAAGGACAAAATAAAGATAAAAATAAAAAAAAGACTGAAGATTCCACGGCTAAAAGAAAAGAAATAATTAATTTATTAAAAAAAATTAAAAAAAAAGTGAGAAATAAAAAAGAAACAACTTCTTGAGATTGACAAGCAGATCCCCACCATAATAAATTAATAAATTCACCATACACTCATCTTCATAAAACCCCTCTAAGATTTCACCTTGCTTTGATGATATTTTTAATTTTATTCTTTTTTCCCCTTAGAACAAACTGTTAATTGGCACACACAGAGAGAGAGAGAGAGAGAGAGAGAGAGAGTCCTCTCTTGTATCACCTATGCTATTATGCTGGCCGGGGATTCAAGTAGCAGTGTGTTAGGGAGCTCTGCAGATGCTGTGGCATCTGTAGCAACAACAAGTGCTCATGATGTTTCTGCTGCTGAGGTTGGTGGTGGGCTTGGTGGATCAACTTCAGGTGAAGATGACAAAGGTAAAGGTGACGAGCTCGGCGACCGCTCTTTTGGCGGAAACCGGTGGCCTCGTCAAGAAACTTTGGCTCTCTTGAAGATAAGGTCAGACATGGACGTGGCTTTTAAGGATGCAAGTGTTAAGGGTCCATTGTGGGAAGATGTTTCCAGGTGAATTTTTAATTTTTCCCTTTTCTTTCTTAATTATAATTCTACAGTTCGAGAATAGTCGATTTGAATCCTGAACGTCTCTATTAGAAATACTAAGTATGCTCTTAGTAATTTTACGCGTTTTTAACAGACTATTCTCTATCTTCCGGCCGTATGAATAGTCTTGGTGTTCATGAGAACAGACTAGAGATCTGTGGATTTTTTTTTTTTTTTTTTTTGGGGGGGAGTTTTTGTTTTGTACCTCACGGATTATTCTCTTGCGGGCAGTTCACATTTTTCTTGCTTTCTGGATTTAAGGGTTATTGTTTCCAATTCCAAGTAATTACTATTTTTTTTTTCAGCGAGTTCCCTAGTTTCTTTTCTTGGTTCATTTTGTGGGAATTTAGCATCAACAAACGAAATTCTTAGTTGTAGAATTAAGATACTAGGCATATGGAATTCGGGTTTGTTTTCTTTTCAAGCATTTTCCCCTTTTCCAATATTCCAAAAAGGATATCAGAATTTATGTTCAGTCTATAAACATGAGTTTGTTTTCTTATCTCACTTTGTTCACTCTTGTTCAGTTTAGTTCTGGAAAAGTACTAGGAAGAATAATTCTCCCATCTTGAGCTATATAATTTCCATCGGAGACAACAGTGCTTAGTTATATACCAATTCTTAACTCCTCCTATATGTTTTGTTTCATCCTTCTCTTCTATAACATCTTGTTTTCATTATGTCATAACTCTTCTTCTCTAATTTTCGTATTATTCATGTGTTTTTATTTTATGTGGCAATGCTACTTTGTTTTCTTGTTAAAATTAAGATGGGATAGAAACAGAAACTAAGTTTATTTATTTTTTATTTAAAAAATAATAATTTTAATGGATTTTTATTTTGTTTTCATTTTCTAAATCAGAAAGCTGGCAGAACTTGGTTATAATCGAAGCGCCAAGAAATGCAAGGAGAAATTCGAGAACGTGTACAAGTACCACAAAAGAACCAAAGAAGGTCGCACAGGGAAAGCAGATGGAAAAACGTATCGATTTTTTGACCAATTAGAAGCTTTCGAACATCATCCTCAAATTCAATCACCTACACCTCCGAAGCCTCCAACTCCAACAACAACATTGGCAATGCCATTACCAAACCTTCCAAGTATTGCTCAACAAGTCACTGTTACATCAGCCACACTACATACTGTGAATGTGTCACAAGGTCAGGCTAATATTGTTACACAACCAGTGATCAATGCTACAACAATTCCTTCATTCCCACCAACAAACCCTACAAACACAATTTTCCCACCTCCACCTCCACCACTACCACAACCAGCAGCAACAACAACAACAAAACCTTCACAACCCACAATTCCGTCCTTCCAAAACATTTCAGCAGATCTCATTTCCAATTCCACTGATTCTTCCTCGACTTCCTCGGACGAACAATTGGAAGATCGGCGTAAGAAAAAGAGGAAATGGAAGGACTTCTTCGAGAGACTAATGAAGGAAGTCATAGAAAAACAAGAAGAGTTACAAAAGAGGTTCTTCGATGCCATAGAGAAAAGAGAACGCGACCGAATGGTTCGAGAAGAAGCTTGGAGAGCGCAGGAAATGAAAAGAATCAATAGAGAGCGGGAAATATTAGCCCAAGAAAGATCCATAGCAGCTGCTAAAGATTCAGCAGTAATGGCTTTTTTACAAAAGATATCCGAACAGCAAAATCCGGGTCAACAACCTCAAAACAATCTGCCACCGCCACAGCCAACCGCGACTCAGCCTCAGCCTCAGCCTCAGCCTCAGTCACTGCCACTGCCGCATCCAGTGGCACCAGCTCCATCTACCGCGGCGCCACACGCAATTGTGACAAGTCTGGAAATTCACAAGAATGATAATGGGGAGAACTTCACGCCAACAAGCTCTTCGAGATGGCCTAAAGTGGAGGTTCAAGCTTTGATCAAGCTAAGGACCAGTCTTGATGCTAAGTATCAAGAAAATGGGCCTAAAGGACCTCTATGGGAAGAGATTTCGGCCGCAATGAGAAAGCTTGGATACAATCGAAGCTCAAAGAGATGCAAAGAAAAATGGGAGAACATTAATAAGTACTTCAAGAAGGTCAAGGAAAGCAATAAGAAAAGGCCTGAGGATGCAAAGACTTGCCCATATTTTCACCAACTTGATGCTCTATACAGAGAGAAGAACAAGTATGAAATTAGCCCTTCAAGTCAAGTGAAGCCCGAAAACAGCAATATGGTGCCATTGATGGTAAGGCCTGAGCAGCAATGGCCTCCTCAGCAATCCGACGCCGTCATGGAAGATGTGGAAAGCGAGCCAATGGATCAAAATCAAGAGGAGGATGATGATGATGAGGATGATGATGATAAGGATGGAGATGATGAAGAGGAAGATGAGGGTGGTGGTCATTATGAGATAGTGGCTAGTAAACCTTCTTCAATGGGTGCAGCTAGCTAGCTGAGGCTCGCTTGAAAGAGACATCATGACCAAGACTAAGACAAAAGTCCTTTTTCTAATGAATGTGGATCAGGTCAGGTCAGGTCGGGTCGGGTCGGGTCAGGTCAGATCGCATGGGACAGCCGGTGGGAAGTGGGTCGGCTTCCGGCGTGTGGTGGTGGTGAATTTGGAGAGAAGAACTTCAAGAAAAAAAATATATTATATACGGCAAAAACACATGGGGGAGGGGGTTGTAGCATATAGTCAGTGGGATTATATGTTTTTATTTTATAGATTATTTATTTTTTTGGTTAAATAAATAAGTTAAGAGAGAGAGAGAAAGAGGGTTGTTCAGGTTCCACAGAATAAAATAAAAGAGACTTAATGTTGTATTTTTGTTTATGTTTCATCATTCATGGTGGTGTAAGTGTGAGAAATGGTTATTTACTTATCAATGTTTGTTTGTTTGTTTTTTTTTTTTTTTTTTTGGGGTCTATAATTTGGATGAATATTGACTATTATTAGTTTCAAGATTAATTTCACTAAACAATAGCTGAGAGAGAGAGAGAGAGAGAGAGAGAGAGGGAAGCATCTTTTCAGTCTTTGTTTTTAATATTTAATTTTTCAATTTAACGGCATCTGGTGGTTTTGCAGAGAAATTCAGAAAACAGTATATGATGGGGTTCAGATTCATGTAGTGCAGAACAGCTTAAAACGAGGGCACATTATGCTTGCCCTTTCCAACAGGGCCCTTACCACAAAAGGCCAATATCACATGGAGTCATGAACCCTACAACAACAGGGTCCACCAAAAGGAATCTTCTAAGTTTTCTTAATATATAAAGGACCTAACTTGCATGCAGTTTTTCCTTCTTTCATTTATTTTTCAGGAATTAATTACAGACAGCTTTTCCTTGTATAAGTCATTGGTTTTCTTTAAATTCATGATCATGAATTCATGATTTGACGTGAGCATGAGTATTAAAAGAAAGATGAAAGGAGTGTATTTATTTACTTTTAATTTTTTTTTAAGGTAGATAATGGGAGAGTGGAGATAAGAGTAAGAATCGATCCACCCATATGTATAAAGCACCATAAAAGAAGTTATTAGACTATCACTTGAATTCTAAATGAATGTAATTTTCTTTCTTAAAAAAAAAAAAAAATGAATGTAACTTAATACAGTTGAGATGTGTGCAAAAATCGACACCTAAATATTTGTGGTGAGATGTTTGACAAAGTTTTGTTAATTATTATTTTTTATAAGTGGTGGATTTCAATTAATTCAATTAGTGAAATTTTTTGTGATTGAATAAGAGATCTGCTGGATATGTTACATATTTTTCTTTGTCGATAGAGGATGTTCCTCTACACTTTAATGTTGTAATTCTAGCCGATTTGGTTTCTCTTTAATGGAATCTACAATATTCTTCTAAAAAAAAAGAAAGAAAAAAAAAAAAGATTTGGTTCAAATCTTACATACATCATAAAAAAAATCAATTTGTTTTTTAATTTGATAATAAAAAGTAACAATCATGAAATATATATTATAGATTTCAAATCTTATCATATCTATTAAAAAAAAAATTGTACGAATGTTCAACTATGAGATCAATTTAATTTATGTGATGAGTTGTTTTGAAAAGAAAAAGAAATGAGGAAGTTCAGATGATCATTTGGTACAACTATGATTGCATAAGATTTTTCTACTAAAGACAATGCTATACTTTAGGAATTTCATTATGGAATAAAGTGGCTAATATTTTCCTTTTAAATCAATTGAGCATAATGTCGGCTGCATCCAATCCTCTATTTTTTTTTTTCTCATTTTCATTTTAGTTTAATTTATTTTTGGACATTAGTATAAGATTCCAACCCTGTATTTCCACTTAGGACAATTTGGCCAATCAATTTCCTTCAAGTTAATAATGGAATTATATGTTCTACACACTTCCCTCCTACGTATATGGATAAATTTTATACGTAGGCTCTACAAGCAAAATTCACTCTAATATTTTTCTCAAAAAAAAAAAAAAAAAAAAAATCACTCTAATATGAGAGGATGACATGGTACATTGAAATAATGGAATAATTTTACTTAATAATGACAATCATATATATGTCATTTTATCCCAAAGCCATTATTTGAAGCCTTGATCAACTAGCTTCCGCCTTGTCATATCTTACATTATATAAGTAAAAGACAGTCAATGTAAATATTCCAACCTTGAAAACCTATTATCCAAAGTTGGCTGATTGGCTTTAGGCCTAAGTCACTAAACCCATTGATAAAAGACTCACTAAAAATTGTTTTTTTAGTGCTCTCTCTCTCTCAACACCAAAATGAAAATTAGAAATTAGATTTCAACTTTCTTTCACCATTCATTTCCCTTATTCAAGGTAAAATAAAACTCTTTTAAAAAACATATATTTTTGTTAAAGCCATGATTTTTTTTTTTTCGATCTTGGGTTGGTTATTGTTATTCATATTATAGTTTTACATTGTAGATATATGGTATTATTTTATATGTAGATATTTCTTAACTATAAATTTCTACTACAAAATATTAATCTAGAAGTGAAAAACTTCAGAAAATGAGAGACAAGAATAGAAAATTTATTGCTATCAAATATGATCTTTTAAATTTGTTATTAGCAGTATAAAAATATAACAGAAAATTAATATAAATAATTTAAAAGTTTATTGCTATCATATATGATCCTTTTATAAATCTGTTAGTAGCAATATAAAAAATATAATAGTAAATTTATATGAAATCTCACAAATAAACAAGAAATTCATAAAAAAAAAAAAGTTAGAAAATAATGAAACCATACAATAAAAAGATCACAATGAAAATAATCATAATGATGTTCGAACATGTAATATTATAGTTATTATTAATATTAAAAGACTTAATTCTTTTTAAAATGTATGAATTGCTTACAAAATTTTACCAATAATAATTGATATAATTATTTATGCCGAAAGAGGCTTTACTAAATCAAAATCCATAAAGGCTTAGTTAAGATCAAATATGTTAACAAAACCTAAATATAAACTTGAGCGTCAATTTTGCATAAAAAGTAGATTTTTAATTTTTTAAAATTTTTTTTAAAAAATCCTATTTAAATTTATTGTGTTCAACATCAGACTGTATTATTGAACCGACCCTTTTGTGATCAATTACGCAAAGCCATTCATTTCATTCCTCACCATTGGCGTATTTCCATTGACTTGTGCGTGCACTACAGTTTTGTCCATTTTAATGAAAAATACAACAATTTTGTGCAATAAAAGATGTGCCCCACAAATTGATTGGTTTTGATCTATCATCTCTCTGACAGGAATAAATACTGTTACGCAGTAACAGTGTAAGACATAAAAGCTCCTATTGCCATCACACATACATGCAGAAAAGTCCGTCTTCCTCTTGTAATTTTAGTGGGACAGGATCCAACTTGCTTCAACTTATCACCCTTCAGTGTCAACTGGAAAAGGAAAAAGATTTTTACATGCATTAATTCGATAAAATGCTTCCCTCTAATTAACCACCTCATTCTTTCTTTTTCACTTTTTCTTTTTTACCACTACCAGTTTTTTATGTGAACCTGAGTAGTCATTTTCTTGATTTGATATCATTTTTTAAGAAGTAAAAAAAAAAAAAAAAAGAGTTGCGTCTATGGTGAAAAAACATATATATATATATATATATATATCTAAACCTGATCTACCAATCAATTAAACAGAAAAGCATGGGCACAAGAGAAAACAAAATTATTTTATCAATACGTGTAGCGATCTTTTCAGAATGCTTAAGAATAACATTTATTTAGCTAATTAATTCGAGTGGTGATTTGTCTATTTTGAATAGAACATCTTCTTCCAAAACGTGTTGCAATAAAGTTCTAGTTTTTTATTTTTATTTTTTGGTGGGTGAGTTCTAGTTAATTATTTACCCCATAGCACTGCAAATCATTCCAGGTAAAAAAATTGTTACCTAAATGACATGCATTAACTGCATGGTGATTCCAATTTGATTGCTAATAATGAAATGTGAAATTCCAGTAATTAAAATGGCAAAAGATACCCAATACAAACTTCAAGGCCAAACTGATCATAAATCAGACAGAAAGCAAATTATGTACAGTGTAACATAGTACTGTCGTATTCCCAAGACTAGTTTCTCAATATCTCAACTCCTTTTTAAGTCCAATTACCTTCCGTATTTAAACACTTTGCACATTTATTCTCTGACAAAGACATTAAAGAGACCACGTATGCTGCTATATGTCTTAATGGCAGACTTGAATGAAAGCCGTGGTACTAATTCACATGCTCTAGAGATTGAAGAATCTACAAGAAGTTTGAAGTAGAAATTGCACTGAAAAAAACCTAATAATTTATGTTCAAGTTCTTGAAAACACTATCTATTTGTTAATCTTGAGGTTGCTTAGCCTTCAAAACAAAACAATATATTTGTACCCTCAATGCATGATTTCTCGCTTGGTTTTTTTTTTTCTTTCATCTTTGTCAGCTCTGATTCTCTATAGCATGCATGGAAAAGTATTGTGTCCATTTTCTTAATAATCATTCATTGGCAAACCCCAAAACATGACGTTTCTCCTTACACTAGAAACTTGAAAGTTTTATCGTGCTATTGTCATTTGTATAAATGTTAGGTTGGACCATATGAAAAGTGCTGCTTCCATTTGATAAAGGTGGGTTTGGATTTGATAGTAGGGCATGTGGATATTCTCTATTAGAGAGAGTGGGAATGTCTTATTAGAGAAGGATAGTCCATTGGATAAAAGGAATTAATTTGCAGATCTTACATTAATGAAGATAAATGCAAGTTGAGGAGAGGTTGACCTTTCAACTTTCAAGAAAGTAAAAAATTAAAAAAATTAAAAAAAAAATTGTGATGCCGGCATATCAGGTAGATTTATATCAAGGCCAGCTCATTGTTTTAATTGTTTAATTAAATTTTATAATATAGTACTGATCAAAAAAAAAAAAAATCCAAGCAGGTTTGGTCAAAATGTTATGAAAATTGCCATTTCAATAAAAGAAAAAAAAAATCACTTATTTGTGAGACAAATTATATAAGATGATTATGAATGAATAAGAACAAATTTACTTCCCCTGAGATTCTTGACTTATGAAAATGTGGCAATCAAAGAGGCTGAAATGAGTAATGGTATCAAAGGGAAGGAATAATCGAAAGCATGTGGCTGTGCAGCCAATACGTAGTTGATTTCCCAAGTGTGTGAAAGGGTTCCGCGGCCGTCCAAAACAGCGCGACTCACGCCACATTTGACTACCTATAAGACCTCTATCTAATTGAATACATATAATGTTCATGATCATGACCCCTCTTGGGTTTCAATTTTCAAATTCAAATGATAACACCCATGTCACGATAAATGAATAAAATGAGATATCTTTGTGCCTTTGTTTATTTAGTTAAAGATCAGATAAAAAGTAGCTTTTTAATAAATAAGCTCACGACAAGTAGAGATGGAATGGGGCTTTTTGTTTATTTATTTTTTATTTAAAAGAAACAAACTTATAAGTTATAACACATAGTTTACTATAAACACTACTAAAAATTGATTGTAACTTTTAAAAAAAATGTGACAAGTTATACTACACATGGTTAAATCTTCTAGATGCTGGCTAATTCCTTGACAAGTTTCAATGTATTTTGGGTTTCAAAATTCATATTTCTATGTATGTTTTTGTGAGTCTTTTCTTGTATTGGGCTTGTGGTTTAAAGTGGTTCAAGTGTATGAGGCGAGAATGGTATGAAGTTCAAGTTTGAAAAGTCTTTGGATGGTGAGTTTGCCTCAATCTTGCCTCATTCTTATCCCTATGAACTCAACTGAACCTGAAACATTCGATTACTTTTTGTTTGTTGTATCGGCCCCTTTAACCTACCTAAATAAGTCCCATTTTCCAAAAAATTGTAAACCTAATTCAAATATTGAAACACTAGAGAGAGCCCTAAAAGCCCTAATACCCCTTTGAGAGTTGAGAGAAACATTCCCTTTTGTGAGAGCCAAACACCTACCAATTCTCTCTACTATCTCCCTCTCACCATGGCCAAATCCTATGAGAGGAGATTAGATCCTTCACACCCATCACCACTTGTGTTGTGATTGTTGTTTGGAACCTTGGGAATCATTTTGCACTCCTATAAATCCAAGGAAACTTGGTTGCTTGTGGTACTTGGGTGATTGTAGTTGATGGCTCAACTTGCAGATTGGTGGCTAGATTGAAGAAAGGACTTGGTGAAGTTGATTTTTAGTAAGAGCTTGGAAGGCTTATGTACATAGATAACACTAGGCTTGGAGGGTTTTATGTATATCTTGCAATGCAACTATTCATTCTAGTGGATAGTTTTGTTGGTAGTGCGACATAGAGGTTTTTCGCTTGATTATCTAATTTTCCTCTTTGATAATACATCTGGTATTATCTTGTTGACTACTGTGCCAATTATTTTTTGTGGTTGCTCATTTTGATTGTCATCCATGCAATTAGTATCATCCTTGCTTATATCAATCGGTTAATCACATAAACTTGGTGTTAATTGATAGACTAGCCTAATATTGATTAAGGCTTAATTTAAACTTTGGGGTCTAAATTATTACCATAATTGAAATTGGTAATCTCACATACAACACCCTTTCTTAAGTAATTAATGTGGGGAAATTACCTTTTTTTAAGCCACACACACACGCACACACACAAAAGAGAGAGGACAAATCGGTGACATGGCTCAGCAAATTGGTAAGAGAGAACTTTAGTTTTGGTACGTGCTAGCTCGATCTGGATAGATCGAGCTTTGGGGCTTCATAGGTTCAAGGGAAAGAGAGGTAAAGAGACAGAAGAAGGGAGAACGCGAGCAACCTAACTGGTGGTGAGAATGAGAGTGACGTTCAATGATGGAGGTGGTTGTTGGTTCAAGCTCTCCTCTTTGCTATCTCTCTTTGCTTTGGATTTGTAAAGCGTGAGTGTGAGAGTGAAGGCTGAAAATAAAATGCTGTAAAATGAAAGTGTAATTGATTTTACACTCTAGCCGACCTTGGTTTACAGTCAAAGGGAAATTAATTTCAGTTTGACCAAGTTTTTCAATCCACCCAAACATTCATAAGGTTGCAAAATGTTTTCAATAAAGGCTTTTCACCCGAAACAAACACAGCCTTAAAGTTGTTCTCTACTCCTAAAGGGCTAGTCTAGAGGTATCTAGGCATCATGTGATTTGTGAGGTCCTAGGACCAAGTCTCTTAACTTATATATTTAGCTTCACTCCAAGAGATTTCTCTATTCACTAACTAAATTCACTAATAAAAAATTGGATTTTATTAAAGAATGTTTTAAAGACACTAGTTAAGATATATTTAATGTTTTATTAAATAATATTTTTATTATTTTTCAAAAATTAAAGTCAAATAGTACACGTATATTAAAAAAAGTACACTTATCACAATAAATTTGTATATGTAAGTCAATGAATCATTAACATGTGTATTTTATTTTTTATTTTAAAAGTGCATTACAGTTCATAATTGAATATTTATTAATTTTTAACTTGTACTTCTTGGGTGAAGTTGTGGTGTGTTTTTGTGTTAGAACCTCTTTCCCTCTCTTTAGTATATGTCTGTGTTTGTTTCTTCAAAAGGTAAAAAAAAAAAATTGTACTCCTTGGGCAGTGCTCTAAGAATCCTAGCCGACAACGAAGTAGCAAAAGGAAAAGAAAAAACGAAAAGATGTTCTAAAAGTTCAAAGCAAAGGTTGTTCTTGGTTCCAATAATTAATGCTGAGTTTGTTCCGAGCGTGTATAATCATCATTAAATAGTGCATGACTCACATATAGAGGAAAAGGATCATACCCTGCTTCTCATTTTGTAGATCATAGATCACTCATTCTATTCAGGAAAAAAAAAAAAAAGTTTCTCAATGTGCAAAGAAGTTTTGGTTTAGTGGGAACTTCTACCTACGACTGAACTGAAATAATGTGTTCAAACTCTACCGTTTGGGAAAAAAGGAGAAAATCTTTCGATCAAGCTAAGTTTCGTCATTTTCTAATGAATCATTCATCTTTGGCACTTTTCAAGCAAAATCAGATATTTCAATCACTTCACTGTTAGTAATTTTTTTTTTAATCAAATAAAGTTTTATAGTCCTTAAACTAAACCGACTTCGTATCATCGTTTTCGGAAATTTGAACTCAAGATCTACCCCAATAAGATCCTAATCATTGGACCAAGACTTTGGGGGATAGTCAATCATAGAAATTGATAGTTTTGACCGTTAGTTTTAATATAATAATTCAGATAAAATGGAATCCATCTATTTCGTTGGGTGGTGTAAAAGTATCTAAACTGATAATATAATTATTTTAAAGATATGACCGGTTAATGGGTGTATTGAGGATAATTGTTAATAAACTGTTTTGAGAAATTTTTAACACAATTTTTATGAAAAATATAAAAAGACTTCAAAACAATTAATTAATTTTTTTTAAAAAATTTACTATAAAAAGTTTTTAAAGATATTTACTAAACCAATGAGCTTATAATATTCATTAACTTTTTCTTATAAAAATAACTTGTCTTTTTTTTTTTTTTTTTTAAATTTTTATAATTAATAGAAACTTTAACTATAGGTGATCAAAACTTTTCCTACAAAATGATCCCACCTAAAGTTGCAACCTCCTCCGTTTTTTTTCCATGAGGACATAATTAAATTTGAGTGATTATTGCCGCAACATACTGGTTGTGGCCCAATTAAAAAGTGCCCACCCATTGTTACAACTTATCACCTCCTCCATTTTTCTACTTTATACTCAATTAAATTTAGGTATAGCAGTAACAACGAATACAAATCCTCTGTACTACTTTTTGTATTCTACTTTATATTTCACCAATTACAACTAGTCATGTGTTTATTTTTTTTCCATTTTAAACTTCGACTATTTTATAAGGAAAATTAAATAAATGCATGATAAGTTGTGATTTGTGGAATATAAAATAGAATACAAAAAGTGGTACAGAAAATTTGTATTCAGCTACAACCTACTCATTCCAATCAATTATAAGGAAAAGTTTCTCGAACAGTTCACTAATTTTTTCCCGTCACCCCTTCTGTTTGAGACTTTGAGATGTAAGAAAGTCTCTAAAAATTTTATGTCCCTTGCAAACTTGGAATTAAAAAGTGACCAATTTAATTAATATTTAATGTGACAACCCACGCCCTAGGTTGTAATAATAAGTAATAACTATTATAAGATTAGATGGGCACCCTAATAAATTAATTCAAGTGCGTCGAAAGTACAAGTTCACACCATCAATGCTTAAGGCAACAACTGATGGGTTTTCAACACAGAATTTGGTGATAAAAGGTGGGGAAGTTGATATTTACAGAGGAGTTCTACAAAATAATATCCAATTGAGGATTGGGATTTACTAGCTAGGATGACATTTCAAGGGAAAGTCTACAAAAATTTGCCAAAGAATGCAAGGTTCCTGTTCAATTATCCTAGAAACAAACTCAGTGTCCCCCCCCCCCCCCCCCCTTTCTATAAATGACAAGGCAAAAAAAAATCTTCTACTAAATGGAGATCTAGCCGCAAAAGAAAAGTTTATTTCCTTATTATACAATAGTAAACAAGATTTGTAAATTAGAGACGCTCAATCCGACGCTTGGTTCTCCAACTTAGGAGTAAGTGCTGAAAGGAGCTCTTAGTATAGGTTTCGATATAGATGAAATGGTGGAAGCGTACCTTTGATTTCCTTGGACCATGTAAGAATTTGTTGTTGAACAGGTCACTGGATAGGAAAATCAGAAGAGAAGGTATTCTCTAACTTGAAACTCAAGCACGGAATAGTTGCTAGGTTCCAGGACATTACTACCACAACAATGCGCAGGGGCGGAGCCAGAAATTTTGGTTTGGAGGGGCCAAGTTGTGATACTAATATATTAGTTAAGACAAACCTCTACACACACACATACATAAATTAATTTTCTAAGAAAATTTATCATCTTCTAAATATTAATGAGTATATAAAAGTCATGTACTTCTTCTATTAGACATGTACAAAAATTTATCATTTTCTACATAGTTTAATTTGTTAAATCTCTTAAATTATAAATTTCTCTTTCTTTTAAGAGCACCCTTGAAATGACTCAAATTTTTTTTTTTGGGGGGGGTGGGGGGGTGACTTCAGTTTTTACATGCTACATTTTTTAAAATATAAATAATATACATACTATAAAATAATTTTTTTAAATTTTTGGGGGGCCTTGGCCCCCCACCCTTGTGTGTGGTTCCTCCACTGACCATGCGATATTTATAAATATTTCAACCAAACTCTATCTTTGTTGTAGGATGCTTATTAGGGTAGGTCACTGTGATGAAGAAAAAGCTTTCCTCTCACCTTCGGTCACCTCTATGGAGCCCAAGTCCACACATTACACTGTCTATGAAGGAAAATCCTTAGGAGAAGGTTCTCACAAAGAGAAGAAGATGTTGCTCATGCATGATACAATAAAGGGCCCTTGGGAGGAACCAATAGGGTATAGCCTCGGAGTCTCTAGGTCCACTGGAAATTCTAATTTGTTGAAGCAGCTCCTAGTAGTATTCTTTCTGTCTTTCTTTTATTTAAGGGCATGTTTGGATTGAGGAAGGAGGGAGGGAGGGGGAGTGAAAGAGAGTAGAGTAGAGTAGAGTTGGCCCAAAATATTTTGGGCCAACTCTACTCTACTCTCCTCTACTCCCCTCGGTCCAAACGGATCATAAAAGATTTTGAAAGTACCGAACTTGGCTGCTTGGCCTATATGGTAGAAGGCCAAATTGAAAATTATAGTTTGGCAGCAAGCAATGGCAAAAGAGTTATTAGCATTAAAGCACTACTTAGAAATAAGACCCTGCTTTATTATTATTATTATTATTAGAAAAAACAAGGATTGCCAAAATGTGTTTGACAAAGTGTGAAGAAATATCTCCTCAATCCTCCCATCTTAGTACCACTATCGCTTAGTCGACCTCTCCTGATGTATCTGTTAGTAATTGATGCTCATTAAAAAGGGGGAAAATAGAGCTTACGAGCAAAGGAAAAACACTATGAGTTTAAGAGAATAAAAAAATTCTAGAGATTTGAGAAGCTCGAGGATCTTTGAGATGGAGGTAGATAGGATAAGGGTCTCATGTTTTTTTTTTTTTTTTACAAGATAGAAATTCTACTCTAACCTAATCTATGTATATATGTGTGTGAAGTTCCTTCCTAAAGACTAGAACCCCGGTCCTTACCCTCCCACACTTCACAAGCACTTATACTTATGAAGTGACCATTGCATCAAGGGTGTGCGGTGGTAAATAAGGGTCTCATGTTAAAAACGTATACAGAGAATAAAATTGGAGGACTAAGAGGGTAACATTATGACAAAGGCTTGGAGATTGCTTATTCTCATTAATTGCGATTAGCTGTACAGAAAACAGTTTTATACTAGCAGAACGGAGCAACTAAATAAAAATTGACTAATAATTACTATAGGCACCTTACTTTGTTCCGATCTTTACCCAAAGTCCTCGATTCCAATGATAAGAAATCTAATTGCAACCAAAATTATTAGCATTATGTGTGAAGTTGAATAAACCACCAAAATTATTAGCATTATATGTGTAGTCGAATGAACCAAGGCACCACACTAATTTATTGATTCAATGCTTTCCTTATAAAGTAATAGAAAATTACAAGATATGCCATTAAATTAAGTTGGCAAATTGTAATAAATATATAGTTATTATTATTTATCAAATTAATCAAATCCCACTCTACACTAACCTCCTGTGTGTTGGTGTCAATTCAATTTCTCTGTTCTCTCAGTCAGATCCAAATAAGGAAAGGTATTATAGGACACAAATCATAAGGGTTTATTTATTTATCTAATTATCATTCCAACCTTTTTTTTTTTTTTGGAGCATTGATTATTATACACTATTTAATACACACTAACTGTACACACTTAGTGTAAAGTGTGGACATTTCTAAAAAAATGTAATTTTATAAAATATTAACAGTGTGTAAACTAGTGTACATCAAGAAGGAATGAAACAACAATTTTCCCTTTTCTTTTGGGGTCCGGGGGATTAATCATTGAAAATAGAACTCAGAAACTTTGCTCTTTCACATGCTTTTGTACCATTTAGGACACTCTTTTTACACCCAATGACGCAAACTATTTGTAACTCTATTATAAGAAGCTTCCCTATCTTGTCTCATTCACCATTATCCATCAAGGTAGGTTTGTTTATTACCACCTCAAAACCGCCGCCATCATTATCTTCTTCCTCACTATCTACAGCTTCATTTTCATCGTCTTCTTCATTTTGTTCCACATTTTCAATATCTTCCATCACTGTCTCCTGCTGATTATTGTCTTCTTGTGGAGGCCACTGCTGCTCTGGCTGGACCATCAATGGCTCCATTAAGTTATTCATATCTTGACCAGAATTGGCTGAGCTTTCAACTTTTTTCTTCTCTTTGTATAGTGCATCAAGCTTTTGGAAGTACGGACACGTCTTTGAGTCCTCGGGCCTTGTCTTGTTGCTTTCCTTCACCTTCTTGAAGTACTTGTTGATGTTCTCCCATTTCTCCTTGCATCTCTTGGCACTCCGATTGTATCCAAGCCTACGCATTCCAGCTGAAATGTCCTCCCACATAGGCCCTTTTGGCCCATTTTCTTGATAGTTACGGTCAACACTTGTTCGAAGCCCTATCAGAGCTTCAACTTCAGCTTTTGGCCATCTGGAAGAGCTTGTTTGTGTCGGTGAAGGTGTTGAATTATTCTCAAAGCGAACTATATCCATTTTCTGAATCTCAGAATTGGTCTCTGATGAGAGCAAGCGTGGTGGCAGTGTTAGCCGGGGCACTGGTGACTGCAGATTTGTATTGCTGTCATTTGATATCTTCTGCAAGAATGCAATTACCGCTGCGTCCTTCGCTGCTGCGGTGGATCGTTCTTGGACCAACATTTCATGCTCTCTATTGAGTCTTGCCATTTCTTGTATCCTCCAAGAGTCTTCTCGAACTATTCGTTCATTTTCATGTTTCTCTATGGCTTCCAAGAATTTCAGCTGTAGCTCCTCTTGCTTCTCTATCACCTCCTTCGCAAGACTCTTGAAAAAGTCCTTCCATTTCCTCCTCTTCTTACAACGGCCTTTCAATTCTTCATCAGACGCTGTCGAAGAAGAGGTCGAAGTATTACCCGAGAAAAGAATCCCAGAAATGGTACTTTGCAAAGGATTTCTAGGAACAACAGGTTTTGGTGCTTGTAATGGCGGAATTGTAGGGTTTGGTATTGGAGGGACAACACTCTGGGATATGATTGTAGGGTTTGTTGTTGATGGAACAGTAGTACTCTTAGAAACACCATTGTGGGATATGATTGTAGGGTTTGCTGTGGATGGAATAGTAGTTTTAGAAACACTTGAAGCCATTGCTTTAGATGGTTGATGTTTGTTTTCAAGGGCTTGTAATTGATCAAAAAACCGATAGGTCTTTCCCTCTGGCTTCCCGGTTCGACCTTCTTTGGTTCTTTTGTGGTACTTATAGACATTCTCAAATTTCTCCTTGCATTTCTTGGCGTTCCGGTGATAACCAAGCTCTGCTAGTTTCCTGACACCGAAATTTTGGAAAAAAACATCATTTTTATAAGTTTCTATCCCAAAGATGATTACTTTCAGAATAGAATCTACAAGAATTGATGGATAGAGTCAAGGAAGAACGACCTAGAAAGATGAGAGAAACTATCAAACAAATCATCATCATGACCAAAGTTTTCCCAAGGAAAACACATTAACTAATGTCGGAAAAAATGTCATGTATCATTATGAATATATCCCTCTTCTAGAATTCTTCAAAAAATGGTTATTAATTATAAATAATACTAATCTTATTCTTAAAAAGTAAATCAACTTGATTTTCACTTAAGAGCATTGAAAATGGTGATCATCGTTTCAGAAATTAATATATATTTGAGAAACATTACCAAATGAAAGTACAAGAAGAATTGCCAATATCCCAAAAAAGTGTATACTGTGAAATGACTAAAAAAGTTTTTAACCAAAAGGTGAAAACAAGGTTTCAGTGGAAACCCAAATCCGGATCTCAACTGATGATGTAAAAACAACAACAAAAATTTCAACAAAACATAATAAACATATTAAAAAGAAAATATTACAAGTCACCTTGAAACCTCTTCCCATAGTGGACCTTTAAGATTTGAGTCACGAAACACCCCATCCATGTCCAACCGTATCTTCAAGAGTGCTAAAGTTTCTGGGCGAGGCCACCGATTTCCACCGCTAGTAATTCTGTCACCACCTTCTTCACTCTTACCCTTATCTTCTTCGCTTGAGTTCCACCCGATAGCACCGTCCTTATCGCCTTCATGATCAGCTCCAACCATCACCGTGTCCTCCTCAGAATCCCTCAGCATGGTGCTCTCTCTCTCTATGAGTCTATCTCCACCAGGCAATTACAGCTGAAAAGAAAGTATAAAAAAGAGAGAGTGATTCTGTTTGTTTATTTGGGTGGGATCTGCTAGCTTTGTATATCTCAATAAAGAAAAAGAGAAATCAAAAGTTTATTTCTCTAATGTGTCATAGGTATGGAATCTTCAGTGAAATTTGTTCTTTCTGTTGGTTAGAAAAAGAACATATTATGGTCACTTGGGTTCTTTATATACATAATTAAATCAGTGAAAATAATAGAGGCTGAAATTGATATATTTAAAAAAAAAAAAAGTAGATAAAGAAAAAATATATGCTTAAAATATTGAATTAATGGAAATGTGTAAGTAGCAGTGGTAACAGCTGCAGATAGCGACGATGGGGATAAGTTGGCCCATTGTAGGTCAGCTCTGCTTTTAGGGGCCGTTTTGGATTTCAGTGGCCATTGGCAACACTTGGACTTGAAATTACTGCAAAACCCCTAACAGAATCCAATTGATTGACCCTTAATCATGCAAAAAAAAAAAAATTATTTTATTTTTTGTTTTAAAGTGGAGTTAAAGTATTTGGTCAAATTATTTTATTTTTTGACAATAAAACGCAACAAAAAATTTATAAAAAATTGATAATATAATAGATTAAATTTAAAATATTTGGGTTTACATTAGACTCCAAACATCTGAATACCCCGTGAGCGGTCTTAATCATAAAAGTTAATTGTAAAAGTATTACATCAGGTCAGTAACGGTGTGGAATTGCCGATTTATATCAATTTTTTTATTTTTTTATTCCTCACTTGGGTATCTTTCTTTATGCCCCATATACCCTTTGGGTCCCTGAAAATGAAAGCAATAAAAATTGCCTGTAATTTTTCAACTTTGGAAGGAAAATTTTTGGCGCTTGTGAAGCCACGTGGGCAAAAGGAGCCTACTGTGTTGTCGACCATGCTACATGGTTTGACAAATTTTGATTGCCATGTCATCAATGGAAAAAGAAACAAAAACATTAAAATTACTAGTAATTCAACTAACAAAAAATTACCATCTAGAGTAAGAATGAATATGATTAGTATCATTTCAATAATATATGATACTATTTTGTGATTAGTTGCACATCTAATTATAGAACTTATATAATCAAATTTGTAACATACTTAACATTACTCAAAAAGGTTTCTCAAAAAAAAAAAAAAAAAAAACATTACTCAAAAAGAATCTCTATAAATTTATAATAAATTTAAAAGTACAAAGTTTATCAAAAAAAATTCATTACTATTATTTTGTTTTGCTTTGATTAATGCATAATAAAAATAGTATAAACAGTGATTCATTTAAAAAAACAAAAAAATTGTTTCAAATTCAATCGGTGCATATCAATGACTTAAACTAGGTAGATAAAGGTCATGTTATTAGGCGAAGCCATTTATGAAAGGAAGTAAGTAGCGACCGTTTCCGTTAGGTTGCGACCTACCATAATAAATGGGATTGAAATTTTTGATGCCTAAGAAAGATCATATAATTCGTCACCATTAGCTTATAATTTGAAATTTCATCAGGACCATACATGAGGCCGTGGTAGCTTTGTGTGTCCTTCGGAGGATATATATTACATTCCCTATCTGTCAAGAACATGCCCTGTGGCTGTGGCCAATACCCTTCGTGGCACGTGTAGAATGCCAATTTCCTAGTTTTGGTATTTCAGGCCATGATTGCCCTCTCTATATATTATACTTGTAACATGTTGCATCACATCATTTTCATAATAATTTCACGACAAATTTTAAGTATCAGATTATTATTAGTTTTAATCTTGGTCGATCATTTGATATTATTTTTTTACTCATCAATAAAAATATTGTGAACATAACATTACTCATATAATATATGCCACTTTTAAAAAATAAAAAAACCATTGTAATATATGCCACCTTGAAGTTACTTTTCGTTGAGCTTTGGTTGTGAAAGTTCACTCTTTCTGACTTTCTTTATCATTTCAGTGCAAATTTAGCCATTTGAACGCAAGAAAATTTGAAAAATAATCCATATTATGCGTACTTATTCTTATGCTAAAAGCATATTACTCATAATTGAAGAAAGAGAGAAAGTCTTTTTCGTTGTTTTATTTTAAAAAAGTAAAATACGTATTTGAATTAATACACCAATAACATGCGTTGACCCCACAACGTGCATCAATGTGGTGGACTTTATGATCATTCAATACTTTATGCGGTTAGAAATTTTTAAACTTCAATTCAGAGGCCCACCATGTTTAGTCAATTATCCCGGTAGATGAAACTTGAAAGTAATAGAGTGCAAGTTTAATAAAGAAAGGTTGATAATTATAATCATTGGTGCCATTTTTTTAATTTTGGAATAAAGAATTAGTGCATTTTCACTGACATAATTATATGTATCAAGAGTTTTGTAACTTAATTAATATTTTCAATAAAGTGTCATCAAATGTTGAAATTCTCCTGCTAACTATGGAACCAAAGTTAAAAAATAAATAAAAAACAATGGAGTTGGAAAACTGATAAAGGCAGAAACATAGAATATAACAAAGTGGGACCCAACCATTCAGTTAAATATGAGCACAAAATCACTATTAGTTTGATTTTTTTTTTTTTTTTTCTTTTCTGGCAGGGTGGCAGGGTGATAGAATAATTTATTAGTATCAAAAAGAATGTTACAATGAAGGGCAAAATTCTTATACAACCGCTATGGAATTGCATTTAGGGATGTTTAAGTGTTCGTTTAAAAATTGCTTATTTTTAATAGCTTATTTATTTGTATAGTATTTATTAAAAAATATATAGTTTTGTAACTTTTATATTAAATATATTACAAAAAAGTTAACATCAGTTTATTTTCAAAAAAAATATTAAAAATCATATTATTTGCAAAAGAGTTGAGAAATGGGACAAATAAAAAAAAACAAAACAAAACTTTTTAAGCAATTCACGCACCCTAAATCGAGTAACATGAATGGTTACCTTTCTTTGCTACCATTAATTATCTAACTAAAAAGAAAAATTTCTCATGGGGATTGGGGGGTGTTCACTTGTTCTACATGATTTCCTTACAAGGAGGATTTCATGAGTACATACAGGTGTCCAAAATTTCTTGAGGCCTTGAGGGTTAGAATATTTTTTTGAGTTTAACTTATCCCCAGTACATTTTTAATTGGACATGTTTATTTTGAATGTAAAATGGCAAGTGATAGTGGATTTTAATCCCCACATTTTTTTTAATTAATGGGTGATATGGCAGTTTCTCATTAAAATAAAAAGAAATTTATTTTAAAAAAGTACTGAAAGTAAGCCAAACTCTATTTATTTGGGAGTGAATTTCGTAACTTATGCTTATACAATCCTTGAAATTAATTATGCAATTAAAGAGTCTCAAAAAAAATATTATGTAATTAAAAAAAATATATAGTGACGAAAAGGACCTTGTAGACTTTGTTGCCTATATCACCTCATAAAATAATGAATTGGATGATTGCCACATAAATGTCTGAGACTATTATGCTCAACTCACTTACACAAGTCAAGAGTAGGTGTGTGAAATGGAGAACAGAACCGTGGCAAGGATTCCAATAAGCACAGAGAATGGACCCTATTATGATCACCGGAAAGAAATTTGCAGACTGATCGAGAATGACATATTCATTAGGTCAGAAACCAATTAGTGGAGTTGGTTAGAGACTATAGAGACACTACAAAAATCAAATCAGTGAATAAATTAAGAAATAAGCTTAAAAGAAAGGGTCAGGTTAACAAATGCCTTTAGGGCAATTGTTAATAAATCATAATAAAAAAGTTTTGACACATTTTCTTAGGGAACTTTTCCTGATAACACTTTCTCCATTGGTGTAGTGCTGTTGTATATTTCTCGAAATATAAATTGTGATTCATTACTTATAATTAATGTTGGATGTTTTTTAGGGTGGTTATTAAGAATTTTAAATTATACAGAATCTAATAAAAATAGAACTTAAATATATCTACATCATAAAAAATAGCAAATATATGAAATTTTACAATTTTCGTCTACAAACTAAATTAAAAAACCAAAAGAAACTAATGAGAAACTAAGTAAGAATTGAGAATGCTGAGATGAGAATAATAAAATGAGTAATAATTTGAAATGATTGTAGAAAAGAGACAAATGGAGAAAGTGAGAGAGAGTAACGAGTAATGTTGCAATTAGAAGCCAAGTTGCTGAGGAGCAGAGCTCCCAGCATCCCGAGGAAAACTCACAACCATAATCTCTCTCTTGGTGCATTTTTTGTAAAATTAAATTAATTATTTTTATGGAATGAGTTTATCGAGTTGCAAATTTAAATGATTTGGGGTTTTTATTTTTTTAATGAGCTTTTGTTGAATATTTTGTTTATTTGTTGTTGATTGGTCTAATCTTGTTTTTTGGGGTTTTTTTTTTTTTTTTTTTTGTGGTTATTTGGGCTCATTTTTATTGTTATTTGAACTTTTATTTTAAGGGTTAAGGATTATGCTTGAGGGTCCAATATTATTATTATTATCTTTGTGAGTAACGCTAGAGACACAATAAATTGTTACAACAATTCTAACATTAGCATACAAAACATTTTAAATTGGAGATTAAAAAAAGCCCATGTGAGTTGGTCAGCTAATTTAGCAATGTTGTAAAATTAGTTGTTGTAACATTTATTGTGTCCATATGATTACTTATATGTTTACTTAACCCAAAATTTTGAGGTTATCGATCAGGTTAAGGTGGTTATATTATTTTTTAGATAAATAAAATATGCTAATTTAAATATAATTATATATATATATATATATATAAATTTTTTAACAAGCTAGGGCGGTCTGTGAGCACCTGACTATTATGTGCAGCCGCTTCTGTAAAGAGGAAGACCTCCTAGACTCCTAGTACACACCCTCTATTTTACGCAGATGAGGTTGTCAAACCAATATCTACATGTATCTCTCTTGGTTTAATAGAATGTGGATCGCGAGGCTTGCTCATCTCATGGTGTAGCCCCGCTTAGCTCCCTAGCTACTCTGACCAAGGAGCTAAGCTTGGGGTTTGATGGTCAAGTGGCCCAAAAATGTCTGGTAACTAATGATTGATCGATGGGACTAACTAGCCGGATTAGTGAGCCAACAAGGTCAAGCTAAGGCCAGCCCTAGGCCTAAGCCTAAGATTTCCCTGTAACTTCAAAAATTTAAAAAGTATCTCTAGGTCCTCCACTATACAGACAAAAGAGCCTAAAAATTGTAAACGAAATTTTCAAAATTGATAAAATTTTACTTAGGGTCCGTTTGGATACAGCTGAAAACTGAAAACTGAAACTAAAAACTGAAAAACACTGTAGCGAAATAATTTTTAAATGTGTGAATAGTATCGTGGGACCCATTTTTAATGAAAAAGTTGCTAAAAAGTGAAATTTGTGGGTCCGTAAACAGTACACGATGTGCTGTGATTGGTCAAAAAATTTGAAAAGTCAAAGTTTGCGGCTACTGTTCATTGAATAGTGCATGAACAGTAGCCGCAACACCCAAAACGCTCCAAAACGGGTGAAAAAAAAAAAAAAAAAAAACAGACAAAACGCAAACGCAACTTTTTTTCAGCCGAATCCAAACGCACTCTTAAGATGCATTATGTGACAAGAAGATTAGATCGAATAACTATTGTCAATTTTATGACAGGTGCTAATAAAACCTTAAAAATTTTAAAGCTCAAAAACAAGAACGGTTCTAAACATATATATAAAAAAAAAGGAAAAAATATATTGAAAGTTAAATAAATCATATTTAATTGATATTTAAAAATATTAATAAACCCCACTTAAATTTATTGCTTTAGGCCTCAAAATATATTAACATCTATAAATTTGTTCTAAAAAGGAAAACAAAAAATTTCTTTAAGTTAATCTAAGCTTTTTGTTAAAAAAAAAAAATAGAGGTGATAATAGATTCTAAAATAATTTAAATAAATAATAAAACTCCTTTCAATATTCTATAAGTTTTGATAATTTACTTTTAATTGGAGAATTATCTATTTTATTTTATATTAAATTTGGCAATAGAGTTTTACTTAAAGTAAATAATGTTAATAAATTCAATGTAATTATATTAAGTTGCATGCTACTATTGTACAAATTATAATACTTACACATAGTCACATAGTACAAGCACAACGTGTATTATTCAACATTTATTAAAACATAAAAATTAGAATTAATTATTATATAATATAAAAATGAGTAATGAAACTTCTTCTTGTTTTCTAAAAACTCTAAGTATTATAATTTTAAATGGCATAGTATTTTTAAAAATTTTGAACTTTGACAATAGGATATCATTTTGAGCAACCATGTTAATTATTTTAATATGCTTACAGTCTGCCTTATGACAAAAGGAGAAAAAAATGATTATAAAATTGCTAAAAGAAGTAGAGGGCATTCACTTGGCACAACCACAGTATTAAAGACTAAACTTTTATTTTATAGTATTTAACTATGGGTATGATTTGATTTGGACATAAATTTATATTATTGTAATTTTAATGTGAATATTTTTTGTGACAATAGTAAATAAATATTTGTTATTTAATTTCACAATTCTCACCTATTCCAAAGGTCTTAAAGTTTCACATGATAAGATTTTTTGCATCTAGATAGGTCTTATAATCAACTTATATGAATTTTTATTATTTGTAATTAATAAATAGACGCTTGAGAACATTAATAGAGATGAATTTAAAAAAAAAAAAAAAAAACAGCATAAATTTATTAGTTTTTTTTATAAAAAAAAAATGACATTTGATTTAAAACTACTACAAACCATAGGGAATTATGTAATTTATAGAAACTTGTAATTAAATGAGCCATTTAGCTCAACCATGATTGTAGGGACACGATTATTCAACGACCCAAGAATGACATTGGGCTCGTGTGTAAAGGGCCCGAACAATATAATTTGTAGAGTGTGGGCTTAAAAGGCTAGACATTGGTCACTGGTCAGCGGTCTAGTCGTGATTTTTATGGAGGCTTATATGAGGGTGGACTTGGCTTGACTAGCTAAGCCTTCCGTCGATGCGGCTTGTAGGGTTTAAGTCCTCGGACTACATCCGAGGAGCATAGTATCCTTCCCATTCTCCCTTTTGTAGGATTTCTCCCTCTTCTGGGATCCCCTTCCCCCTTGGCTCTCTTTCCCTTTTATACTAGTGTTTACTTCCCATTTAGTATCCACGTGTAAGTTTTGCTTCTTGGGGTACAGACCCGTCCTATCAATCCATACATAAGAGTGGTTGGGGGTGGTTGGGAAAAGTTAAAAAGCATTGTCTGGAGTATAGGCCTGTCAGATGCAGGGTTCCATACTACGGTGTTGGCAGCTTTCTCCCTTGTACTGCCCCTGTACTGAGCTTGTCCTTTTCTTCAGGCGTTTTGTGAGGTGTTGAGCGTGAGATCGTCCTCGGCCACATCCTTGGGCCTTTTTGGGGTTTTCATCATGCGTCCTCGGCAATAGGGCTCCTCAGCCTGGGTCTTGGGCCCTAAATGTAAAGTGGGCTGGGACCTCAAATTTCCTGGCCCCACAATAGCCCCTCAAAATCCTACTACCCAACCTTGTGGTTCGGGAGGAGGGTTTTGGTGATGTTAGGCCCAAACCATGACTTGCCCAGCTCTACACTTCATTAATGTCGGGGTTTCTCCATTTGCATGAGGGGTGCGCCGAATTGTGAGACATCCCTCTAGATTTCCTCACGCGGCATCCTCGACGTTTCAGTACTCGAGGCGCGCCATTAATATGTCTCCTTCACGAGGCTATCCAAACTTTATGGTTGCAGACGACGCTGGGAGTTGAGCAAAAACCGTCTCGTCTGTAGCATTTCTTGGGAACCTGTGTAGATCAAATGTCTCCAGTTTTGCCTTCCATATAAGAAGCAGGATAGGAGGTTACTCCCTTCACGTACAAAATCCTTTAGCCCCTTCAAATTCTCAACCCTTCAGCTGTGCTCCTAGTCTTCATATCCAGTGCAATCAACCCTTAGAGTAATATGTTTGGGCCACGAGTGGGGATGAAGGAACCACACCCACTCCAGAAGCAATGGGTCTCTCTGAATCTCAGGATGGCGTGGTCAGGGCAGAGAAGACAAAGACTAAAGACAATTCTCCGTTCTCACAAGGTGGGAGCGGGTCCTTCGCCTCTTTCAGTCAAAATCCGAAGCAGGAACTGGTCGTGTCAGACTTTCGGTGCGACAGCAGTGGGATTTCCCATCATCAAAACTAGCCGCTCTATTGCGAGCGCTGCTAACGTGGAGGCTCATCAACTTCCTGTGTGGCCACCCACGAATACTCCGCTCCCTGCACCTTTTCTTCAAAGGTGTTAATCCCACGTCAAGTTCTTTTGCTACTTGAGTTATGGGCACGTAAAAGTATTGGGAAAGGGTTTCCTTAGACAACATTTTGGAACTGCTACATCTTTCTTCTCTGCAGCTCTTCTTCTGCTTCTCCTTTGTATTTTTTCTCTTTGCTTATGCAGTTAGCTTTTAGTATTGGCTTACTTAAGCTCCTTTATTATACGTTGTACATTGTACGTTGTACTAGTTATTTGTCTTAATAAAAGATGATTCTGTTTCATTCTAAATATTTTTCTTTTCTATAGTACTTACTTTATGAATGGATGTATTTCATGTGTATTTTTATTTAACGACACTCGGGGCAAGAAACCTCATATCAAAAAGCAATTAATTTGAACCTATTGAAACTATCAAATATAATAATACCAACCCATAGAAGATTAAACTTATGAGACTAACCGAGATAACAGCTGAGTGTACCGTAACGCGCGTGAGGTAGTTGCCCAAGAATGAGAAACCCAAAATAAACCATCCGAGAGGGTTGCCGAGTAGTGTGGAACTTTGGCCATGTTTTCGATAACACCTGGCCTCTGATCCGAGGACCGAGGTATGATTGTATCGGGTTGCGTCCAGAACTTGTAGTTTTTCTTTGTAGTAATTGGTTTCCCCATAGGCTTGAGTCCGAGGACCATACAAGACCTTGGTTCTGTCCAAAACTTGTAGTTTTTCTTTAAAGTAGTTGGTTTCCCCATAGGCTTGAGTCCGAGGACCATACAAGGTCTTGGTTCTGTCCAAAACTTGTAGTTTTTCTTTAAAGTAGTTGGTTTCCCCATAGGCTTGAGTCCGAGGACCATACAAGGCCTTGGTTCTGTCCAAAACTTGTAGTTTTTCTTTAAAGTAGTTGGTTTCCCCATAGGCTTGAGTCCGAAGACTATACAAGGCCTTAGTTCTGTCCAAAACTTGTAGTTTTTCTTTTAAGTAATTGGTTTCCCCATAGGCTTGAGTCCGAGGACCATACAAGGCCTTGGTCCTGTCCAAAACTTGTAGTTTTTCTTTAAAGTAGTTGGTTTCCTCATAGGCTTGAGTCCGAGGACCATACAAGGCCTTAATTCTGTCCAAAACTTGTATTTTTTCTTTTAAGTAGTTGGTTTCCCCATAGGCTTGAGTCCGAGGACCATACAAGGCCTTGGTTCTGTCCAAAACTTGTATTTTTTCTTTTAAGTAGTTGGTTTCCCCATAAGCTTGAGTCCGAGGACCATACAAGGCCTTGGTTCTGTCCAAAACTTGTATTTTTTCTTTTAAAGTAGTTGGTTTCCCCATAGGCTTGAGTCCAAGGACCATACAAGGCCTTGGTTCTGTCCAAAACTTGTATTTTTTCTTTTAAGTAGTTGGTTTCCCAATAGGCTTGAGTCCGAGGACCATACAAGGCCTTGATTCTGTCCAAAACTTGTATTTTTTCTTATTTTCAAAGATTAGCCCCTCGATCAAGGTGGGGGGCGTTAGCTTGATGTTGGAAGCCCCTAGAGCTGCCCGTTCCGTTGACACTACGAGGCGTAGCCCCTAGCGGAAATTTATGTCGGAACAACAACAGCGTGTTGCTGGAAATGAAAGAGCTCTTGCAGACCCTTGCTTGACAAAGACTTGACTCCACCGCCACCGGTGCCAACGCGCAAGCCTCCCCACAGACGACGCCCATTGTAGGGACACGATTATTCAATGACCCAAGAATGACATTGGGCTCGTGTGTAAAGGGTCCGAACAATATAATTTGTAGAGTGTGGGCTTGAAAAGCTGGACCTTGGTCACTGGTCAGCGGTCTAGTCGTGGTTTTTATGGAGGCTTATATGAGGGCGGACTTGGCTTGACTAGCTAAGCCTTCTGTCGGTGCGGCTTGTAGGGTTTAAGTCCTCGGACTACATCCGAGGAGCATAGTATCCTTCCCATTCTCCATTTTGTAGGATTTCTCCCTCTTCTGGGATCCCCTTCCCCCTTGGCTCTCTTTCCCTTTTATACTAGTGTTTACTTCCCATTTAGTGTCCACGTGTAAGTTTTGCTTCTTGGGGTACAGACCCGTCCTATCAATCCATACATAAGAGTGGTTGGGGGTGGTTAGGAAAAGTTAAAAAGCATGGGCTGGAGTATGGGCCTGTCAGATGCAGGGTTCCATACTACGGTGTTGGCAGCTTTCTCCCTTGTACTGCCCTTGTACTGAGCTTGTCCTTTTTTTCAGGCGTTTTGTGAGGTGTTGAGCGTGAGATCGTCCTCGGCCACATCCTTGGGCCTTTTTGGGGCTTTTATCATGCGTCCTCGGCAATAGGGCTCCTCAGCCTGGGTCTTGGGCCCTGAATGTAAAGTGGGCTGGGACCTCAAATTTCCCGGCCCCACAATGATATTTAGAATCCAACTTTTATTATTTAGTTCATCATATGAAATGAAAAACTTTTGACTTTTCGTTGACTTCTTCTAAAGTTGTCACATAAAGTTATAAACTTTTGAAAGCCCACATTTGTCATCGTATCATTCAAATGTATATTTTTTAATTTAGTTTTTAAATTAGGTTGACAATCTTTAAAATAGTTCTATTTAAATTATGTATATTATTTTTCGTAAATTTTTTTATTTGATATTTTTTTTTGATAATTTTAAAAAAATAAATATCATATATAAGTTTTTTTGTCTCTATGTATTTAATGGTCTGGCGAATAATATTTTTGTTGCAAAACTATTAACTATCCTTGTGTGTGTGTGTTTTTTTGGGGGATTAAAAGTTAGAATTGTGTGTGGTTGTTTTGGGTGTAAATGATTGTATGTTTTATGTCAAATGCTTGTAACGTGGCTGGTTTACCGATTGTGTGGGGTCATGGGCCCAAATCATACAATTGGGTTTTGGGCTTTGATCGAGAGTGTGGGGCTTTGGTCGAGAGCGTGAGAAATCCGAATCCGATGAGGAATATCTCCTTGGATAAGCTAAACGCAGATCGGGTATAGATCCTAATGATCAAAGTGACTTTCCAAGAAGCTCTAGTGATAGGGACGTGCACCATAAACGTACAAGAAATATGGGAACCCAAAAATATCTAAGGGAAAACTGCTACCACAACATTGAATGGTCTGTAGCTAATTCCTTGGCCGCATTAATGAGGAAGCGCCTCTGAACAGTACTTTTCCAGCCTTATAACCATCCTCCAAAGACTTCTAGAGGAGGCTGATGGGACAAGTATTAGCCTAAGCCATCAACTATCCACGTGTAGGGTAAAGGTAAAGGAAGAGATGTAGTATAAATGAGAATAGAGACCTTAGAGGAAGGGGATTGGAAAACAGAGAAAGAACACTGTAGCAATCACAATTGCACTTGTACTCTGTTTACTTGATTTATATGAGCACTTGCCTCCTCGGACAATGAGTTCATCCATATTAGCCGTTGTCCAATTCACTAAAACCTAGTTCTTTGACCCACTCTCTACAAATTTATTGTACTGGGCTCACTAGGCCAAGATCCCATACATTTTGGGTTTGGGTTGCAAATCATGTCCCAAATTGTTTTTATAAGCGATTTTTTTTTTCCAAAAAAAAAAGAGAAAGAAAAAAGAAAAAGAAAAAGAAAAGGTGTCTCTTAGCTATAGCAAGTTGTCCTTGTGACAACGGTTTGGGTAGATTTTAAGGGTGTTACAATTTTGTGGCTAAGTAATTAGAAATTTTATCTTTTCTTTCGATAACATCAGTAAACTCTCTTTGGGGTTCAAATGATATTCACGTGGAAATGAAATTCTTTATGATGTCTCATGTTTGTGGTTTAAATCCCACCTGACGACCTCTCATTCTTTTATTATCTACTTATCTAAAAAAAAAAAAAAAAAGCTAATAAACTCTCTTTTGTATTCAATATGTTTAAAAATTGATTAAAATAAAAATGGTTTCAATTCGAAAAAATAAAACTTGTTTAAAAATTTGATATGGTGTCATTTTAGTGAGTAAACAAGTAATTAATTATGGATTGATGGGTTGGGTTGGAATTTAATTTCAACCTTGGGTTGGGTCAAGTTCACGTTATTAGTCTTTTCAATCCATTTAACCCAACCCGAGCCACCATGTATATAAGTTCATTTTATTACAATTATTTTAATTTTTAGTATGATTGATTTTGGTATTTTGAGAATTAGTTTTGATGAATTTAGAAAAAAATTTGGAATATAATTTAAGCATATTATATGAAATTTAATAATTTATTGAAAAAAATGTTTAAAAAATTTATGAGAACCTAATTTTGCAAGACATAAACACATGTATGCATAACCCACTAACTCAACCCGACCCATGTCAATTGAATTGGGTTAGTTTCTTCACATGTGATGGGGTTGGGAATTTCTCAACTCGATAAAGTTGAGTTGGATTGAAAAAATTATCCAACCCAATAACCCAATACCCATGCACACCCCCACTCACACGGTTTGGTGTATATTTTGTACTTACCATGTCTATAATTTAACACACTATGTTCTTTTTTAAAAAGTAAAATAGGTGATATATATAAACGTAAATGATATACAATAAAAAGGGTGTGAAAATTATTGTCTAATTAAAAGCCATATATAATTACTCTTTCATAAAAGGTATGAGGAATAAAATTGATGAGACAATACAATAACGCAATACAAAAACAAATTAAATTTTAGAGGGAATAAATTGTAATTTATTCTTACATAAGAAAAGGTAAATTTATTATTATTTATGCAAAAAAAAAGAAAAAAGAAGAAGCCATAAATGCCATTTTATACAACCAATGGTTTTATCATCCAGCAATCGATCGTGGCATGCCGTAGCTGTTGATCTTAACCTTGTTGGCCCACTTTGAAAAGTTACATGTGGACAAAAGGTTGTTTAACATGGAGGGCACATGTGAAGCAATATCATATGTCATATGTCATCCATGTGGAACAAAATTGAGAGGTTTTATCTGTCACTTAGCTAAGCAATACCCAGCTAGCTAGGTAGCTAAGTTTTGATTCTCTATAATTCAGTCTTTAATTATTCTTGATTTTTCTCCTTATAAAGAAGTGGTTGGCATACGCATCACACATTCTTAAGGAATCTAACAAAAAAAAGAATTGTGACTCCAACTCGTTTATTTACTATATTTATGTAAAGATTAACTATCAGAATCAATTGGATTTTCGTGAAGGGAATTAATTAATCCTTTGACTGTGACCCCTTAACAAGGTTCACAAAAATGTCTAGGTAACTACTACATCTGTATTTACTATAATGATATTTATAAGCATTCCTAAAGAACTAAGACCTTGTTATAATTTCCTCTCAAAAAAAAAAAGACCTTGTTATAATTTTTTTTTTTTTTAAATCATAGTTTTATCATTAGGAGTTAGAACACATTAAACCTCATATTTTTAAATGGGATGTTTTAAACCCCAGACTTTCATAAATGTATCATAAAAAATTTTCCAAACAAATTCCACCCTCATACATAAACTGTACATCTATGAAAGTCTAGGGTTTAAAACATCTCATTTAAAAATATGAGGCTTAATAATAAAATCTTTGGGGTTTTTTTTTTTGGGTACTTTTTCCTTATATTTAAATAATAACGATTATAGTGACTTCAATTGTACCATCAATTTTTTATTTATTTAAGATGGTAATCCATATGTACTAAATTGGTTATTATTAGTGACTAGTATGGCCTTTCGTTTTTGGCCAAGTGTACTATCAGTTTTTTTATTATTATTATTATTATTATTATTTTTTATCTATATATATATATATATATAACCGAAGCTTTTTAAGCTCCCACAATTTTCCACATCAGCAATACCTTAATAAATAATAATAAATCTTTAAAAAGCTTCCACAATTTTCCACGTCAGCAATACCTAAATAAATAATAATAAATCTTTTTTTTTCCACCAAATACAGGTTACAAACCGTAGGTTTCAGCCAATACTTAAATAAATAATAATAAATCTTTTTTTTTCCACCAAATGCAAATTACAAACCGTAGGTTTCAGCTGCGGCTATCTCAAACCTATCTCTCAAATGCAAAATTAGCCCTAACAAAACCCTTGATTAAACTCTCTCTATTTCAAGCTCACTCCCATCTCCTTCATCTTCTTCTTTAACTCACTCATTCAATGCAGCTCCCTCCTTTTCTCAGCCACAACTCCTCTGGCTAATGTCAATTTTGATTCATGGTTATTTTGTTCTTGAGTTTTTATCATCTGGGCATTGATTATTTTTTGGCCCCCTTTCTGGGCTTTTGGTTTTTAGGACTGACTTGAAGAATTTGGATCATTTTCCATTTCTGATGTTGGACGAATTTGGATCCTTCCGTTTCTGATGTTGGACGATTTTTCAGGTATAAAGAATTCCAATCTAATCTTTTTCAAGTTTCAATTTTATTTGATTGATATGGGTTAAAATTCAAATTGAAATTGGTTTAAATGGAACAGAGCCTCAAAGTTATGTTTTAATTATATGTCTTCAATTAGGTTTTCTATCTATTTAGAGATTTCAAATTCTACAGGTTTGGTAAGAAAATATTGTAAATATCGATGGGTTTCATGGTGGAGATGGTATCGATTTAATTTTTTTTCTATGTTTTTGAAAGGCCTAAGAGTCGGCTTGAAGATTAATTTATTTTGGCTGAAAAATTAATTCATATTGTTGTAGATTATGTTTTCAGAATTTTTAGTGACATGTATGGGCTGTGTGTTGTAGATAGTTATGGGCTGCTGCTGGGGTTTGTTTAATTAATTTATTTTGGGTTGCTGCTGGGGTTTGTTTCAGTTTCAGGTTGCTAGAGTTTTTAATATCATTTTTTATCTAAATTTGTTTTAATTTAGGCTTATGTTTGGGCATGTGATTTTTTGAAAGAAAAATTCTTTTTGTTAACAGAGAATGTTCATAATATATGATTGTTTAAGGTCCTTAGATATTGTCAAGAACTGTTTTTTTTCTTTTTTGTTTCTCTAAAACTACACAGTAAATTAAAACATGCATTTCTCTTTACAAAAACAGTCCAATGGACAGTGAGATTGACATGTCTTTCCATTTGATTTTGAATTTGATTGTGATTATCAATTTTTCATATACTTACTAATATATTTATTGTTTCTATGTCTTATTGTGGTACAAATTGAATACTTTAGTGGGGTTTTTCAAACTTGGGCTTCTTCCCAGTTAAGTGATGGTATTATGATTTCTTTTGATTACATTTTTGTTTATGGTATCTTAATTTCTAATGTTGTTTCCACTTTGTAATTTTTATTTCATGTTAAATTATGCTTGATATGACTTTTGATTTTAGTTCTAATATCACATTAGCTACTGAGCATGTGAATCTGTTTCCAGCTACTAAAGCTTAGAATGACCTATTTTTGATGCTGTCTTCCAGATCTTGCACATTTGTTTGATGTCTCCTAAAGATTGCAATCTCTGTAGTTCTGTACCTCTATAATCATAATGCACCAGAGCATGTGAATCAGTTTCCGACTATTAAAGATTGCAAAGCCAGTACCTCTTTTCTCTGAGAAATTGAACATTTTGGTACTACACACAGATAGACATACATTGATCCATGTCTAGGTTTAGAAATATATATTATGTTACTTTCTTTTTTGCATGCTTGGAGTTGCAAAGGATGTAGGAGTTAATTCTCTCGCTGTTGTTTTTGTGAGTAGGTATTAACTTGATTTAGGTGGTCATTTATTGCACTATTATTGATCTTCGTTATTCTGTTTTTTACAAATTATTTTAATTAAAAAAACAAAAAAAAAATACTTATTTTGCAGGTTCTACTTTCATTTTTGGATAAAGAGCTGCATACTTAACTGCATTGACTCAAGGTTTGTTAACAATTTTTGTAAAAGATTTTTAAAAAAAGTTCCTGTTGCATAAAAGTTATATATAAATAGTCAATATAAAACCATTAATCAGATCATTTACTGCTTTGCTACTAATACATGTATTGCACTATTTGTCTGATGTAGATAGTTTTGTTTATGAAATCTATATTTGTTCATTATTCTGTTTACTTGCTAAATAAAAGAAAAAAGAGAAAAAAAAAAAAAAAAAAAAAAAAAAAAAACTCCTTTGTTTTTAGACTATTTTCATTTTAAAAAGTATATTTAACTCAGCTGAGTTGTTATACAAAATAAAAGAAATATTTCTTTAAAACGGTTGGAACATATTGTTTATTGCGATTGTTATACTCATCATAATTGTTTTTAGTTGTTTTTCCAATAATTCATTGTGAGAAGGTAAAATATTTCTTTTAAATGGTTGGAAGGTAAAATATTTGTTTTCAATCATACAACCTGCCCTTGAATATTTTGTATCTAAAAAAATTCTTCTCTTGGCTTCAACTCAAACTAACAGCTACCGTACATCATTTGTAAAGGAAAAACCAAACAGCTCGGCAACCCAATCTGTTCTGTGTTAGACAGCACCTTTAAGATAATATACCCGACTGTTTTGTTCTTATTACAGAATCTGAATCTAAATTCCCAAATTTTTGAATGTTTACATAAATTTATGATCTTTTTCACTCATTTTTATTGTGTCCATGCTTTAATTTAAAAGATATTGCATTAAACGACGTCGTTGGGTTATTTTGGCATTTTAAAAGGTGCAGGAGTGGTGGAGAAAGTAGAAGTAGAGATGGAGATAAAGGAATATAAGTATGAGGAATTAGTTAAAGCCCTTGAAAACTTTGAAAACAGGTATTATATCTTTCTATTCTTTTTGTTTGTTTATCTAATTTCTTTGACTGGATTGAAAAGAATTAGATTCCCATAGGTGTATAAAATTTGTTAACCTTGACAAACTTTAGTAGTTTTGGAAATCCTTAAACATTTTTGGCAGTTATAAATAAACAGTTGAGTTCTTTCTCAGTCTAACATTTTAATCTATTTAGATTTTTATAATTTTGGGTGTGTTATTCATGGTTGATATACGTGCCAATTTGTTTGGTCTGTTATCCGCTTATCCTGTAACTCCCTTGATATCCTTGCTCCAGGAGGTATAAAACAATGCAAGAAAGCTTGGCAAGCTAAAACTTTTAGAGTTACTTCCTTTCCAATTGAGTCTAAAATCTTAACAATTTATGTTAGGTTTGTTAATTCTGCTCCCAACAATCTCCCTCTATGTTCTTGATATTTGGTTCTTTATTTTGTGAATTTTAATTATTTTTATTTTGCTTCATTCATCTCTCTTCAAATATTATGATTATTTGTTGGTGATATTTCTGCATTATGGCGTTTTTAAAATAAGGCTGCTTTTGAATCAATTTGTATCTATGCTAATGGTGTATATATTGAGAATTTTAATAATAAAGGCATGCAAGATTTTGATAAAATCATGAATCTTAACTTTTGTTAAGGGCTGCAAAAGTAGGAAATGAAAATTCTAGAATTCTGCTTTTGTTTGCACAATTTTACAAGGCGGGAAGCTTATGATGGGGGAGCTTTAGTTGTAGAGCACAGAGAAGAATGAAGCAATCCAAGAGAGACTCTTTGTGATACTGTGTAGAGTCAACAACAATATGCTTGCACTTGTTTTCTCATATTTAATATGATAACTTAAACAAGTCTTATGAAGAAAATAATTTTTATTGATAAAATATAGTTAGTGAACCTGCCCCCAGCAATTTAATAAGATTTTGATGTTGATCTACAAAACTCTTTGAATATTATGATCATTTGTTATTAGTGCATGTCATATATTTTACTTTTTGTTAGTGTTTCTTTTAAATGTGATATGTAATCTTTTGATTTGAAATTTTACCCTTTTTGTTGTGAGGGCAATAACCAGTGATAGAACATCATATTATTTTTCATCTACTCAAATTGTAATTCACAACAACAAAAAGTATGTAAGCTTCTGCCTAGAATGAACATTGTAAATTGCTTCAAATGAGCAATAATTTGCTTTGTTGGCAGATTAAGAAATATTTGACAAGGTCACTATATATATATATATATATATATGTGGGGCCAGAGAAATTATGATTCGGCCCACAGTCTACTAGGGCCCAGGGCCCGTGCTGAGGAAGGTATTTGCCGAGGACGAATAGGGAAAGGCCGAAATGCCTGAGGGCACAGCCAAGGATGACCCTGTCCTCGTCATTCCAAGACTTCAAAGGGAGGAGCAACATCTCGTTGAAGGCTGCCCCTAAAAAAGCCCCCTGAAGAAGAGACGAGTAGAATGAGACCCACGTGAGGGTACGGTGTAGAACTGGTTCAAGGTAAATACGTCTCCTCCGTATTAAATGCGCCCGCAAACGTCCTAACCATATTAATGAGAAAAGACGCCTAAACAGGGTGACTTCGGTCATCGCAACTAACAAAAAGTAAGGGGAGGCAGCTGATGAGACGGGTACTTAAGTGGGCATCTGCCTGATCAACAAGTGGAGAGGTAGGATCAACCAAGAAGGGCTATATAATATAAAGGTTGATGCGCCAAAAAGGGGGCTGGGAAAAAAGGCCAAAAAACCAGAGCCTCCCAGACCGTATTGAGGAGAAAGACTTCTCGATGCGAACATGGTTTACTTTTGTATGAACACCACGGTTACCCGCTAACCAGTGACTAAGGCCTAGCCTTTCAAACCCACGCTTTACAAATGATATTGTTTGGGCCCTCTTTACGTACGAGCCCAATATCATCTTGGGATCGTCACGAATTGAGTCCTTACAATATATATATATATATATATATATATATATATAAAGACACACGCACACCTACCTTGGTTGACCAGCTCAAATCCTAATGAAATTTGTATATTCCTTTTTGTGTGAGTTATTCCTTAAAATCCAAAGCGAAAAGGTTCATTTAAGTTGACTAAATTTCTCTCAACCCGACAAAAAATGCATTTAATTTGATTAAAAAAAATATTTAGCATTTCAAAGAACTTTCCCGTGGATCGCATGGGTTAGCGACTAGTTATTATTATTACTAATGCTAGTCCATAAACACTAAATTGTTCGATAAATACATTTTAAATCCTGTCAAAGACCTTGTAGCTGAATTGGCACCTTCCCATGTACAAAGTGCTTGGGGATCTAGGGGGGAAAGGGTTCGAACTGCGGGGTTAACAGCATGTTGTAATTATTTCTCCAAAAAAAAAAAAATCCTATTTTTCAAAGATGATTTAAACATTATAGTTTCAAAATTTTCAAATTAAACCCTAAAGTTTAAGAGTATTACAAATTAAGTTCTATAGTTTCATTAGTTTAAATCTAATCTCGGACTATTAAATCATATCAATTTAAACCCTATAATTTTTTTGGTTTGATTTGGAGGTGGGTTTGATTAGGGTTTAAACTTTAAATTCATAGTAAGATTTTAAAAGTTGATGGGTTTCATTTGAAATTAACAAAACTATAGGGTTTAATTTGTAATAGTCTTAAATTTCAGATTTTAGTTTGAAAATTTTGAAATCATAGAATTTAATTTGAAACCACACCTAAAGTATATGGTTTAAATATATCTCTTGTGTGTGTTCAAATCACCAACCTGACGACATGGATTGGTTTTCCATGGGTTGATGGGTTAGGTTGGATTCTAATATTCTTTGAAACTTAGGTTGTAAAATTTTTTTAAAATTAAAATAAATAATTCATGATCATATGCGTTTAAAATTGTTCTTACATGAAAATTCTCATTTAAAAAAAAAATTGTAATTACATTTCCATGCATTGTGTGATTGTTTGAAATTGCGTTTCCAAGAATTTCATATGATCATCCTCTTTCATGGATTGTAACTATGTTCATGCATTTTAGTATTAGAATCATTGTCTTACTTAAAACAAGCCAAATATGAATCTTATCTTAGTTTAGGGGATGATTGGTAAGAGGATTTTTGTTTTTGTTTTCAAAATAGTATAAAAACAATTTTTAAAAATTTGAACTAGAAACCAGTTTTTAGATAATAATTTTTATATTTTACGTGTTTGGCTCCCACTTTTAAGAACAATTTTCAAAATACTAAAAACAAAAAAAAAAATTTGGGAGACCATTTCTATTTTTGAGATTTAAAAAAAAAAAAATTACAAAAAGTAATGTGTAAAATCTGTAAATTACTTTTTTTTTTTTTTTTTGTGAATAATGATAAAGGAATAGAGATCATCATTTTTTTTTTAATGACAAGTTTCAAATTTGAAGTGTGAGAATTCTTTTTGTAATAAAGATAAGCCCTTTAATTTAAGAGATAAAAGAGTTTGGACAAATGTGTGAGATCCACTATTTTCAATTTATTTACAACTATGTCATTAAAAACATTTTCTATATCCCGAAAACATCCCTTAGCCGTTTTCAAAATCCTATTTTAAATCAAGAAAATAGGATACAAGTTTTTGAAAACTGTATTTAGAAAATATTAGTCAAATAATAAATTCAAGCGTGGGACCCACCATTTTATGGATTGCAAAACAAAAAATTATATTTAAATACTCTTACCAAACAGGCCCTTAGTTATTATTATGATTAAAAAAAAAAATAATAACTATGTTCTCAATTTTGGCATTTCATGGATTTCTTCTTATCTTTACCCTATGTTTGATTCATATGAAAAGGGAGAGATGGAAAACGGGGGAAGAAATTCATGATTATCTGATATTAACTAATATAACAATTCTAAATATACAAGAAAATCTTGTAAAATTTTCTCAATTAATTGAACTGTTAACTATTTTACTCATCATAGGTATAAACACTGTATTTTGTACCCATTATTAAATTTTAGTCCCCGACCCCAATGATGAGTTTGACATATGTCAACTAAGGATAATTAAAGAGTTCACAATAGTTTGGAAGTAATCACAACTTAAAAATGCTCAAATCGCTTTAAAATCGATATTGAAAAATGACATTTGCTCACTCTTTTAACCATAACCTTTGATCCACAAAGAGTTTTTGAGTGAGGTTTATTTTATTGGAAAGTAGACATCCTGGGCTTCAATTTGAATATAGAATTTTCCTAATTTGGACTTATATCGAGTAAGTTATGACTATTTGAAATTGGGTCAACTGGACAATTCGATTTTCTTGGTTTTAAAACTTCATTTTAAAGGCTCAAAATATCATACTTTGATGTGGGCCAGCCCATATATCCTTGAGAATGTCCAAAGATCATTAAAATGCTCCAAAAACCCTAATTTTAACTTATGAATACTCATCTTATGTCTCCAATCAAAACCTTAGCCAGAGAAAGTGATTTTGTTGTCCTCCATATTCTCTAAATCCATTTGTTCTCTTTTCAAAACCATAGGACAGCACCTTAGATCATTTTCTACAAAATTAAAACCTCTCTTTAATTAGTTCTAAGGCAAAAATTTTTGCTTTCAAAATTGTTTTCTAAAACCTTTTCAAAATCTTGTGTTCTTGAGTTGTGATTACTAATTATTGTTGTGTTCTTTGATTATTGTTGTCTTCTCCATCTAGTATTTATATTGTAGGCAATGGGGTCGGTTAAAACAATCTCAAATCTATGATTCTAAAGCAAGGTGAGTCTTTTCTCTATGATTTCCCACCTTACTACATATGATTCATATGAGTTCTTGATGTAGTTTCTCTAGTTATGTTATTTTATTTGCTTATTGATTTTATTATGTTTGATATGTTTTAATTTTATTTTAGGACGTTTATAATCTGTTTTAGGTTGTTCTTGTCTTATTATTCTGGTTTTATGTAAAGTATAATATGCATTTTTAGTTTATGTTAGTTTAGTATATTTGTTTTTTCCATGTTTATTTGTTTATATTGATGTTTGTTTTATTTTATTTATATTAGTTTAGTGTTTAGGGTTCTAACATGCTTGTTTGATCTCACATGTTATATTTTTGTTTGATTAAATTTGTAAAAATGTAATTTTTCAAATCTGTGTTATCTTTGTTATGCGTACGCACCCTGAATCCAAATTATGGCAAAATCTTGTTTTTATTTGTTTTAATCATTTCTCACATGTAATTTGATTCTATTTGAATCTGTTTTAGGTTAATTATTTATGTTTAATTACTATGGTTGTTTGAGTCTTTTTGCTATATTTGGTTTATTTCATAATCTTTTCTTATGTGTATGATTTAATTGTTATCTTTTCCTTTTTTAATATAATATGTTTGATTGTGTTTTATTTGTGCATGATGTATGTTTAGGTTAAGGATTAGGGCTCTCTTAATAAAGACTTTAATTAAATATGGTTGTTTGAGTCTTTTTGCTATATTTGGTTTATTTCATAATCTTTTCTTATGTGTATGATTTAATTGTTATCTTTTCCTTTTTTAATATAATGTGTCTGATTATGTTTTATTTGTGCATGATGTATGTTTAGGTTAAGGATTATGACTCTCTTAATAAAGACTTTAATTAAATATGGTTTAGTAACACATAATAGAGGCCGACCCACAAGCCGAACGATCTTGGGTGCCTAACATTTTCCCAAGCCGTACCCAAACTCGAGACCCATATTTTGGTATGTGGACCCATGTATGTAAGTGATTAGCCCAAAAGGCCCAACATGGTTCCTAGACCTAATCTAGGTAGCGACTCTACTTTTTTCCGCCATGGTCCACTTAGCCGATCGAGGCGTACTCTCCTTTGCGCCCACAATAGGTCAAAATAAAATTAACTTATATTATATCAAGACCTACAACAACTATAACAAGGATATTGTGAAAATATTTTGAAATTCTTGTGTCCTTAAATTTTCTGATATGAGAAATTAGAACATTATAAAGAGAACCTCTATGCTTTTTAAATGAAATAAATGAAAATTTCACCAAGGGAAATGTTTTTTCAAATTCCATTTTCAATTCAAACTTCTTTTCCAAATTCAAAATTGATTTATTTTCAATTTTCTTTTCCTTTTTTTCCTTAAAATTTCAATTTTGAATTTAAAAATTTTAGACCCCATTTTTTTAAAAAAAATTCTAAAATTTTGCAAATTATTATTTTTTTAAAATTCAATTTTCTTCCAAATATTTTGAAATTTTATAATTTTTCTTGAAATACAATTCAATTTTTTAGAAATGTAATATGTTATTTTTAAATTTTTTGCATTTTGGATTTCTTAAATTTTTTTTAAATTAAAATATTACCTTTTTCATGTTTTTTCACTTACCTTTTTTTTAATCAAAATTTTAGAAAAAAAATTCAATTTTGAAATTAAAATTTTCATAAATTTTTTTATTATTATTTGTTTTTGAAAATTTTTCTATTTTTTTAAATTTAAAAAAGATTAATTTTTATTATTTTTGCTAAAATAATATTTTCATCACTAGTCTATGTTATATTTTCATCCTTGAAATTTAAAATTTTTTCCATCCATGAAAATTTAAAATTTTCTGCACTTCAACCCTCATTCCATTCATGTTAAGTTTTAGGAACAAAAATAAAACCTCGATGATGTATGTCAAAGCCAAAAATATAACCTAAATAATATCCTCTCTCTCTCTCTCTCTCTCTAAGATCGACCACTTGAAATGGTGTCACATGTTTCTCACACGTGATCTATGTATTACCCATGGATTCATGAAATAGTGACACATGGATCATGTAAATAGAATCCTGATTCAATTAAGAGAGATTAGCCACCTAAAACAGTGACACATGTTCCTCTCACATAATCCGCTCTAGTACATGGATTCAATTGGTGGAAAATGAAGAATTATGTGATTTATGAAGTCACAACTAGTCTTTGGGTTTTAGGCTGTAATTGGTCATCTGCATCTAATCTATTTTGTTAGCAAACCTAAGTCCAAGGGACATTTAAATTTTAAAGGTTCCTTAGACTAGATATGGGTCAAAATTATGTTTGTGAAAATAATGTCTTAGGGCATAAACATGATTTCGAAGTTTGAGTATGCGTGTAGAAGATGTCAGGCACCCCACGTTATCTATTTGGCAACAATAACTCATTTTAACTTTATGAAAAACAAATTGAAACATTGGCTTTTGATATCTAGAGTGACACATTTGTTGTGATGTGTATTTGGAAGCTTGGAAAAACACATTTTTGAGTTTGGACAATTATTTTAGAAAGCATGTGGGATTGTTAGGTTTGTGTCAAAATATTCTGACTCTTAATATAACCTAGGACGACTGCTTGCTTTTTTTTACAATCGGGATATCATTGCCTTTGTTGGAGTAGGAGCAATGCAACCTATCACAATTGGCGAAGGTTGGTAATGGTCTAGGTACACATCATGCATGTTTTGTCAGTTTATATGAAATTCGTGACTTGATTTGATAATGAAAATCCGATATCACTTTGCCTTATCTTCACAGTAGGTGTGTCATGAGACATTGGTGGTCTCGAAAAAAATATGAACTTTTGAGAGAAGCTCATGCATGTCCTTGGTTATGCGATTTTCCTACACAGTGGCCATGCCATGAAGATGACTTAATACACATGACATGTTCTAGTGGGTTAATTTGGTCATTTTCATAAAAAAAAAAATTGTATGGACACTTTACACACATATATACTTAGATTATGTTAGAGTAAAAATTCTATCTTGTATAAAAAAAAATAGACAAGCATTTTTTTTTTTAGTTTTATACAATATTCAAAAAGGAAAAATTCACTTTTTGTCTCTATGTTTTGTGGGTATTTTCATTTTAGTCATTGAGTTTTTATAAATGTTGTTATAGTCCTTGAGTTTTTTAACAACACTTCATTTTAGTCCATACCATCAAATCACTTGTGGAATCTGATGATGTGGTCAACGGAATGCTTACAAGGCACACTTAAAGATGACATGGTTTGTAAAATAATCAAAAATATTTATTTCCGTAAAAAAGTCACATAAAAAAAATCTTTATTCAATTAAATTTTAAAGGGGAAAAATGAATTAAATGAATCAGTAAAAAAAGAAACTCAATCCTCGTTTTATCTAATGATAAAATCAAACAATAACCATATATAAACATAAAAACTTAATTGACCCAAAAAAAAACTTCAACATCAATAAAATCCCAACTTTTTGATTTTCCTTTTCTACAATTTCTCAAAAACCAAAAACCCAAACCCATAAACCTAAAAGCCAAATGACCAAACAATCCCCAAAATTAGACCAAGCCCAAAATGAGAAAACAATAAAAAAAAAAAAAAGGGGGGGTGGGGGGGCAAAATATATTCCACTTGTGTGTGTGTGTTTCTTGGTGTGTATGAGAAATCAGTATGGTTATATGGTACGAGAGGAAGGGAGCAAAGCTATTAACATAAATTTTTACCTCGAGAATTGTTAAATGAGATTAAGAGGTTGAGATTTTGATCTGGCACATAAAAAAGAGAACAAAAAACTGCCACTACTCACTACTTAATAAAATCAAGTATGTGTGTGTGTGTTTTTTTTATAAACATGGAATTTCGAATTTTGATTTGGCACACAAGAACATGGTGTCCATTTTTTTGTTTGTGGTGTTTGTACCTTTTTGGGCTTGTCTTTACTCATAACACTATGCACAATAGGGGGAACTGTGTATGTTATGTTTGGATGTCAAAAAAAAAAAAAAAAACACCATGAGTTAGATGTTGGGTTTTTTTCTTTTTTAATTGATTTTAATTCTTTCCTTCTTCTTTTTTTTCAAAATTGTGGAACGATTCTTCTTTTTTTGTAGATTTTTTTTTTTTTTTTTTTTTCAATAAGATTCTAACTATTAAATTTTTTTAGTTATTCAATTAGCCACAATCATCTTTAAGGGTGCCATGTAAGCATTCCGTAAATAAAATAATGATAAAGACCAAAATTAAATGTTGTGTAAAAACTCTCAAGAACTAAAATGAAATGTATGAAAACAAAAGAACTAAAAATAAAAATAGCCCCTGAATATGTGGACAAAAAGTGAATTTTCACCAACTAGAAATATTGCATAGTGTATCCATAGTCAAGTCATTTACCCTTTCTTCATGCAAAGTGTTATGTCATTAAGACGCTTGCCCAAAAATGTGCCATGTACACACTTGGGTTTAGTCATCCAACATCTATAGGCTACGGCACCCTAATTAATTAAAAATGGTAAAGAGCATCAAGGAATGCAATAAGAGTTGTCTCTGATTAAGATTTTTAGCGTGTTTTGGTCATTTCAAAGGAGTTCAAGTGTGTTTTGCTAATTTGTAGAGTGTAAGAAAAGTTTGATAATTTTCATCACGTTTAAGGGATAATCTAGAAAGTTTTTCATAGTTGAAGTTAATTTGGTAATCTTGTAGGTATTGGGAGCAATTTGGTAATTCTTGCAAGCTGTTTTTTTTTTTTTTTTTTTAACAGGGGAGGGGGGAAGGGAGATAATTTGGTATATTTTTGGAGGTTTAGGGAAGTAATATTAAAACATTGATGGTTTTGGGGATTTATGTTTGATGTAATTGAGGATTAATTTGGCAGCCTTAGTAGTTCTAATGGTATTATGACTTAATTTAGGTCAATCTTGTAATTTTGGATAATTTTGAGAATTCTATGGTAATTTGGCAATTTTGATAATTAGGTAACTCTAACTTCGGTGGGTTTGGAGATATTTTAGTTTTTTTTTTTTTTTTGAACATGATATTTTAGTCACGAGGTATTTTGCCATTTTGATACAATCTGGGATCAATCTTTAAATGAAAAGGATGTGGGGGGCTTTATGTAATTTTGGAAGAGTTTAGGTCAATTTGGTAGTGTTCATAAACTTTAGGGGTAATTGTTACAATTTGTACAGAGCTTATGGTTATTGGAATCTTACATTTGGGCCTTTGTTTTGGGTTCGGGTTTAGGTAATATTTTGGGCCTATTTTTGGATTATGTACAGGTTAGTGGGTTACCTGACTCATACCTGATATTTAGACTTATGCTTGGATGTTTGGATCAGGCTTAGGCTAAACATTTTAGAATGAGAGATGGATTTGGGAATATTGGGCTCTAGATTTTTTCTATAAAATAACTTAGATTGGGCTTTAAGAATTGGGTATAATTTTTATTAATGTGTTGGTTATATTTATTTACAAATGGGCCGATGGAGTTGGGCATGTGGCTTTCTCAGGATTCGAAGGTACTATAGGAGATTTGATGGGTTTTAGGTACTCAAGTTCGGAAGTTCCGATCCATTTAGGGATTTTAGTTCCTGGGGCTTGAAATTGGTTGCCACTCTATGGAGGGGATGTGATTGGTTGATGAATAACTATTTCGGGTTTTCTAATGGTTTGGAATGTGAGATTGAGAAGAGAACTATTTTGAATTTAATCAGGAAAAAAAAAAAAAAAAACTAGAGGGTAAGGTGTTTTGTTCTCTGTTGTTACTTGTGACTTGTGAATGTATAGGTTATATCTACATACTACATATTTATTATTCTTTTGGAGTATTTCATAATTTTTTTTTGGTATAGGGTGGTTGATTCTATGAATTCTTAGGCTATTTTTACGAGTTCTAAAATCATAGTACACCATCCATTTTGAAAGGGAAAGTCCAAATACATAGGAGGTGTTTGGTATATATGTTTGAAAACATGTGTTTTGTTGTTTGAAAACATGTGTGGAAATATATGTAGTTGAAAAAATATGTGGAAATACGTGTAATGTTATTTAAAAACTGAAAACATGTGTTTAAACATGTCTACCAAACAACCCCATAATATTTCACACTCTCTCATGCTTTTGTATGTGGTAGGTCTAGATACTCTCAAATCTATGTTTCTATCTAGATACAAGATTTGACCACGACTCTTGATATTGAAATTTTTTTTCACGTAAAAATATATATATTTTGCGTTTTGAAATGCAAAATTATTAATTAATTTTTTTATTTAAATTCTATTGACATTTTATTATTAATTGATAATATGGCTAACTCACTTAAATAGGATTTTATCAATATTAATTTTGATAAATTTTCTGTAATGCTTTTTCTATTACTAGCAAATATTTATCCAAAGATACTTTTTGAGATTAAGTAGTTTTTCTTTTTCTTTTTTTCAATTTTTTTATATAGTTTTTTTTATATCCAAATAGTTTTTTTTTTTTTTTTTTTTTTTTTTTTGTAGACACTTATATTAAAAAAATTAAGAATAAATGATTCTATGATAGAAAATTAAAATTTAACTAGAATAAAATAAATTTTAAAGTATAGAAAATAGAACCTACTTTATCAAAAATACAATTGCATCTTTACCTAATAGTATGATGCACTTTATACTCTAAGTTGCACAAATAAAATTTATCAACTACAAGTTAAAGGACATGCTTGGCACAAAAAAAAAAAAAAAAAAAAAAAGGTGTGCCTTTTGTACTTTTAAGACATTAAGTTTTTTGAATTGATTTTGTTTACTTCACTATTAAGTTTTATTTTTTTTATAAGATAGAAATTCTATTCTAACCTAATTTAAGTATATATGTGTGTGAAACTCCCTCCTGTAGACTTGAACCTTGACCCTTGCCCCCACTACAAAACGCGGGGGTCTTGGGCCGCGTTTTTTAAGCTGTGGCTATAAAAAACGCGGCCCAAGATGGACTGAAGCCGCGTTTCATAAAAACGAGGCCATACACAAGTTCTTAGGCCGCGTTTTTTAAACGTGGCCATAGACGGGACCTTAGGCCGCGTTTATTTGAGCTAAAAACGCTGCCTAAGGACCTCCGTACTTTATTTTTTGGCAACTTTTTTTTTTCTTTTCCTTAACTGTGGCCACGTTTAAAAAACGTGGCCATAGACAGGTTCTTAGGCCACGTTTTTTAAACGTGGCCATAGACGGGACCTTAGGCCGCGTTTATTTGAGCTAAAAATGCGGCCTAAGGACCTCCGTACTTTATTTTTTGGCAATTTTTTTTTTCTTTTCCTTAACTGTGGCCACGTTTTTTAAACGTGGCCATAGACGGGCTCTTAGGCCACGTTTTTTAAACGTGGCCATAGACAGGTTCTTAGGCCGCGTTTATTTGAGCTAAAAACGCGGCCTAAGGACCTCCGTACTTTATTTTTTGGCAATTTTTTTTTCTTTTCCTTAACTGTGGCCACGTTTTTTAAACGTGGCCATAGACGGGTTCTTAGGCCACGTTTTTTAAACGTGGCCATAGACAGGTTCTTAGGCCGCGTTTATTTGAGCTAAAAACGCGGCCTAAGGACCTCCGTACTTTTTTTTTGGCAAATTTTTTTTTTCTTTTCCTTAACTGTGGCCACGTTTTTTAAACGTGGCCATAGACGGGTTCTTAGGCCACGTTTTTTAAACGTGGCCATAGACAGGTTCTTAGGCCGCGTTTATTTGAGCTAAAAACGCGGCCTAAGGACCTCCGTACTTTATTTTTTGGCAAACTTTTTTTTTCTTTTCCTTAACTGTGGCCACGTTTTTTAAACGTGGCCATAGACGGGTTCTTAGGCCACGTTTTTTAAACGTGGCCATAGACGGGACCTTAGGCCGCGTTTATTTGAGCTAAAAACGCGGCCTAAGGACCTTCGTGTTTTATTTTTTGACAAACTTTTTTTTTTCTTTCTTTTCCTTAACTGGGGCCATTCAATAGTAACCCAAACACCCTAAAACCCCATTTCCCAGAGCCACAAAACATTTCAACCCAGAGCCATTTCGGTCAAAAAAAAAAAAAAAAAAAAAAAACACAAACCACAAACATCGTCGCCGTTGAGCTCAGCCGTCGCCGATGAAGCTCAACGGCGACGCTCTAGCGTCGATCGCGACGCTCAAGCGGCGTCGCGATCGACGCTGATCGCGGCGCTCAAGCAGCGTCGCGATCGACGCTGATCGCGGCGCTCAAGCAGCGTCGCGATCGACGTCGATCGCGACGCTCAAGCGGCGTCGCGATCGACGCTGGAATCGCGACGCTCCAGCGTCGATCGCGGCGCTCAAGCGGCGTCGCGATCGACGTCGATCGCGACGCTCAAGCGGCGTCGCGATCGACGTCGATCGCGACGCTCAAGCGGCGTCGCGATCGACGCTGGAATCGCGACGCTCCAGCGTCGATCGCGGCGCTCAAGCGTCGCGATCGCCTGAAGCGTCGATCGCGGCGCTCAAGCGACGCGATCGACGCCGAGCGTTGGCGATCGGCGTCGATCGCGGCGCTCAAGCGACGCGATCGACGCCGAGCGTTGGCGATCGGCGTCGATCGCGACGCTTGAGCGCCGCCGTTGGCCTACTGAGTTTCATTTTGATTTTCTTCATTTGTTACTGTTGATTTTGCTCTGTTTTGCTGCTGGGTCAATGCAGGAATCAGTGAAGGAAAATGGGTTTCTTCTTTTTTAGCTAAAGTTTTGGTTTTGTTGAGTTTCTTGTGTTCTGTTTGTTTACTGGGGAAATAGAATGAATAGAAAGAAAATGATTTCTGGGGTTTATTTGGTTTTCGAAAGAATGAATTTCTTTGGTGCTGATCTATTTCTCTGGTTAGTATCTCTTGCCCTATCTTTTTCCTTTCCGCCGCATCAATAGAATTAGACAAGTTTTTTTTTTTGGGTCAGGAATTCTTAGTAAAATTATCTCTCTTTGCTTTATTTTTCTTTGACCCATGGCCGAAAATTATTTTCTTTTTTTTTTATAGTGTTTTGATTAATTTTTTGTTTGAGCATATGGACTCTTTTTCGTTGAAGGAGATGTTTTGTTTGTGTTCTTGTACTGTTTTCTTGTATTTTAGAACATGTTGTGGTTGATTAATTTTGAAATTTTCTGGGTTTTTGTTTGAATTTGAATTTGCTGGGTTTGTATTTTTGTTTTGAATTTCTTTATTTATTTAAAATTGAAATTTTAAAGTTTGAAAGTATTAATTTTAAAAATTTTAATTTTAATTTAAAAAAAAAACTTTTGATTACCGAAAATTAATTTTTGGTAATCAAAGTTTTTTTTTTAAAAAAAAATTTAAGGGTATATAGCCGTGTTTTAAACGTGGCCTAAGGTTAAAACCTTGGGCCGCGTTTAAAACGCAGCCCAACTTAGGCCGCGTTTAAAATGCGGCCCAAGACCACAACCTTAGGCCGCGTTTTAAACGCGGCTATAGGACCTGGTCTTGGGCCGCGGTTAAAAAGTGTGGCCATAGGACCGTGAGTCCTATAGTCACAGGTTTTAGGCCACACTAGAAAGCGTGGCCTAAAAAAACGCGGCTATAGGCTATAGCCACGTTTTTTTGACATATAGCCATGTTTTAAAAACGCGGCCATAGAACCTTTTTTTTGTAGTGCCCCTACACTCCCATAAACATTTATACTTATAGAGTAACCAACACACCAAAGATGTGCAGTAGTTACTACACTATTAAGTATTAAGTGTATTAAGTTATGTTTACCCCAAAAAAAAAGTGTATTAAGTTATATTACAAAAAATAAAAAGTAAAATACTAAATGTCACGTGGGAGGCTATGCTAAAATGATGGTGAATAGGTGATGTGATAACTCATACACTTCTTCTTTTTGACAATGAGTCATGCTAATTGAAAAAGAGGAAAAGTATTCAAATTTTGAAAAATAATTGATTTTTTTTAAAGGGAAAAGTAGAAAATGTTTATTCACTTTCTTTATTTTGGAGACTATCCTTAATTTTATCTTTTTATGATTTTAATAGAAAATTCATTTTATTGGTCAATAAAGAGGTCTTAACTTATTTTTTCTAAGTGGAAGGGGTTTTCAATAAAATGTACATTATGCAAGCCCGATAAATATAATATATTTTATTAATTAATAGCGCCCCTTCTTTCATTCGCAAGCCTTAGGCCATCACCTTAGTTTTCTACAAGGATACTAAAGAGATGCTAGGTTAAATTTTCATGTATTGGGGCCATGTTTGATAAAATTCAAGGAAGATACCTAATAACCTTACCTTGAAGTCCATTAACAGCTGATAAAGCCCTAGAGATAATGATTGAAGATTAATTACCGTAATGATGATACCCACCTATATATTGATGGTCAATTTAATTTCATTGACAATGTACTAGTGGTAGGGTTTCCAAAACACTTTGAGATGAGCGGTTTCTGTTAAACTACAGTACTACACTAAGAACACATGCTCAATTCCTGAAAATGAATGTACCAGAGATAAGGGTATTCTGATACTCTGTCAAAATCAGACCATATATATGCAAGCGCATATAAGTCGTTGATAATATCCATACCTGCAAAATATAACTAGAGAATAAAATAAAAAATGCTAATAACAACTAGGCACAGTGGTGGGTATTATATCGTTTCAATTTGTACATACATCTATGCAACCTTGATGACTGTCGGAAGATTATCTTCTATGACAGAAATCTAAACCTCTCAAGAAAAGGGTAAAGAAGCATGAGAATTCAATATTAGTAGCTCTGAGGGGGCGGCTGCACATACATCTCAGGGGGTTCAAATGAACCCCTGACTTGAAAAAAAAAAATTTATATATATATATATATATATATAATATATTGCTTTACTAATTTAATACTTTAAAAATATTTTTGCATACTTTATTTTAAATCTTACACACTCTGATCACATATCAGCTTATCTCACAATTAAACAACAACTTATTATATTATTTATGGATGGATGAGTATGGTTGTGTGAATTAATAGTTATTTAGTGCAAGTGGAGTTGAGTTTTTTCATCTAATTTAAAATATTTTTATAAAAAAAATGACAAATATATTACCAAAATTGCATAAAAACAAAAATATTATACAAACTTAACAAAATAAAATTGTTATAATTATATTGACAATAAATAATGAAAACTGATAATACACTATCATGAGATAATTTCAAAATATGAAAACTCATAGAAGAAAATTGTAAAATTTCATATATTTGTATGTTTTTGTTTTCGATAACTCAATATATTCAATTTTTTTTTCTAAATTAAATTTTTGTTTAATTTAAGTTTCTTACCGACCTCTCTAGAAAAAATTCCTAGAGCCGCCATTAGCTTTGTCTCCAATGGCTCAAACAGTACTGAAGAAATGAAAATTGCAATTTGGTGGTTAGACCCACTTGAGTCTTGATCCTCAACTTAATTAGCGAGGAATATAAACTGAATGAAGGCCATGTCTGACGATGACTGAAGGATCGAAGTCATGTAATCTATGATAAACATAAAAAATAATGCAGGATTAGGATTCCCAACAAGAATCATTAATAATTAATTAATAATTCAACAAATAAAAATAAAAATAAAAATGAATGATTGCACAGGGACATCATGGGGATTCATGGGTTGAATCTTGCGTATATATCTCCATGCAGTTGTAAGTTTAAAGCGAATGTGAACCTTCCTGTTTACATGTCTATACGATCCCAGACAAGATATATTAATTAATTATGCCTATGTCCTTCAGCGCAAAAGGCATACTTTTAAGAGACATCAGCGGTTGCCATGTGCCGATATTGACTGAAGGATGGGTTCCCAATAAATGTAGGGTAACTATCAACTAACGCATCTTTATTATGTCAGAATCCATATGAAGATTCAGGAGGTTGTCAAAGGAAAATATTTGAGTAATAGTGCATCCATTATAAGCAAATTTATAATAAATAAATTAAAAAAAAAAAACAAAAATAGTAGTGGTTGTAGGAAAATTTACCTCCCTAAATAACTAAAATCTGCAAGATATGCTGCCTTGGTTCTGGTATCGTACATGCAAACATATAAAAGGTCATATTTATTTATACCATGTTAGCAAGGGTATCGGTTTAGGAGGAGGAGTTATATATCATGTTTTCATAGAATCTACTCTCATGTGAGGGAAAAGACTCATATTATGAAAACATGATATATTTTTTCGTTTAGGAAAGTTATTGTTGTGCACTATAAAGAGAAAAATCCTAAACTTAGTTTTCACTAGCTAGCAAGTACTTTGACGGTCACTGTTTTTTTTCCATATGTCTAACTCATTACTCATGGGAGATTAATATATTTTTAAAAATAAAAACTAAAGATGTAGAAGATAAGAAGATGAAGATGAACAAGACAATTAAGTAATTTGAAGATTCTAGAACATCTCTGCTTAATAACACGAATTTTCTTTCTTTTCTCGACTTAATTTACATTAAATATAGATGGCAGTTGGATTGGGGACTTGGCAACCTATACACAGCTGAATTCTATGTCATCTTTAAAAAGTAAAAAATGGGAAAAAAAAATTAAAACAGACAATCTTTACCATGCAATAAGCTTAACAACACGACAAATTTTACAATATTTTTCACAAGGGTTAAGATGTTAGATTATGATTGATGTAATAATCTCAACAAAAATGATGTTGCACTAAACACACCATCTCTAGCTCTAACAAATTATAAAATTTATTGTGTTTGTAATATTATGATTTGCATGCCATTTATAAGTTTCGCAACATTGCAGTGAGTGGACCAGTATCGGCATAGCATAAGACGAGGACATGGTCAATTTGTCACTGCTTGCTTCTATTGGTAGGACTTGATACTGGTTCAGTGGTTCTGGAACAGTATATTTATGCCAAAAATACTGTTCGATTTTAGGAGCACGTGTTCATTTCCAAATGTGAAGGATAAGTTACCAGTCCCAATACCCTTGTCGCATGCAGCAGAAGCCTCAATGTTACTCATGATTTAGTCTTTGACTTATGATGAAATGCTGCAACAGTAGAAAAAGACTATATAGCAACTCTACTCACTCATAGTATAGCTGAAAAATACTAGCAAGATTATCCACGTGAGAATATTTTGCGATACATTGAAAAACTTGGGTAGTTATTAATCTATATATGTCACGTTACCACGCATCATACTCATCAATACTGCAGTGATTTAGAGCAGGTTGGGAAAACTCTTGGTGACTGCGAATGAATTTCAATTCCAAGACTAAACAGCAGTGGTGCACAGATCTAAGAGAGCTAGTGATGCTACAAACAAACAAACAAGAAAAAAAAACATTCTCTGAGAATTTTTTTTATTAGTTCTTATTTTACCACACCATTGACATCATTATATATCATCTACTATAAGTGGCGGCTCCAAGATTTTTTTTTTTTTTAAATTGATGAAATTTAAATTATACAAAATCTAATAAATTTTTTTCATATATTGACAGAAAAAAGAAAAACATGCAAATATATAAAATATTACAATTTCCTTCTACAAGTTTTCTTACTTTGAAATTGTTGCATTATAGTCTTATTATCAATACTACAAACTACATCTCTTTCAAAAATTTATTGAATTTTTCATTTCTGTTGGTAAGGACCTAACATATTGTTAAGGACCTAACATATTGTTAAGGGAACCAAAATTTAAAAACAAAATTTGACTACAAACTTAGTTGTAGTTTAAGGCTACAACTTTCACTAAACAAATTAACATGGTTAAATATTTTAAAATTTTGACAGTTGAATTGCATGTTCTTTAAGTTTTTAAAACACATATCAAATTTCATGTCAATCGGATATTATTTACTATTTAATTCATAAACTTATTTTTTATGTATAATTTTAAAGTTTGTTTGTGATCCACTTAATTTGCTGAAATTGAAATTTTTTTGTTGAAGTAGTACAGTGGAACTTATAAATAGTACCAAAAAGTATAGTGGGGGCCTATGAATAATAGCAAAAATAAACTAAATAATAAAATAAGCTAGTCTTTTTAATTTGGAGCCAAACGCACACTTAGACTACAAAACTCAAAATTTAAACATTTAATTGATAACATAATTATTGATCTTTGATTTTATTTATATTTTGCAAGTATAGAGGATTTAAGAAGAAAATATAATCCAATAATGGATTTACCAACTTATTTTACTATTTAATTTATTTTTGCTACTATTCATGGGGCTCATTGCACTTTTTGGTACTATTCATGGGTCCCACTATATTATTTCAGTTAACTTTTATCTTTATCTACAATACTTTCAGTAAAAAAATTTTAGTTTCAGCAAAATAAGTAAATCATAAACTGACCCTCAGTATATAACTAAATTTGTTGTCAAACTTTATCCAAAGTGTAATTATATTATATCTAAAAAAATTTAGAATAGTCACAAAATTTTTTCAAGATAAAAAAATTATAAATTTTTTAAAATTTATATATAATAATTATTTTTTCAACCCGTGTCTACCATTAACAATATATCACTTTGACAATAATGAAATACTAACCGATATCATGCACTATGCGCTGTTACATTCCCTTACAACAATTCAATAACAGCAAAAAAATTAAAAATTAAAAATAAAATTAAAAAAATAAAATAAAAAAAGGAAAAAGAAAGAAGGAAAGAAGAATAAGAAAAAATGAAGGAATCTTGATCCCTTACACAAAGGCGGAGGTAGGGTGTTGGCGGGAGCAATTGCTGGCCCCACCAAAACTCACCGCTTTATATATATAGTAACTTATTGTTTTCATAAAAATGTGTATATATAAGTTATAAAAATTGAAAACAATTATATAATATAAAATCCATAAATTGATATATATTGCTTTGAAAAAGTTTTAGGCTTACAATATAATGGAATTTTTTTTTTGGTTTTCTAACTTTAAAATAATGCTTAATATTCACAAGAGTGATATTTTATTCTACAAATTAGTTTTTAAGTATGATAATGTATATGTTGTGCTCATCTATTTTTATCTAGAAACTAACTGGTGTTATGCTCGTCTATAATGTGTATAAATATATGTATGTTTGTGGATTAGTTATAAATTTTGCCCCACTGAAGTCAAATCCTAACTCCTTCACTACTCTCCATATTATGGATAATTACTGTGTCATTAGACTTTTTATTCCTACTACTTCCATTATTAAATTTCATTGAGGATTTTATATATAAAGAACACATCTTCTTAACCATTTATTTTTGTGTGTATGTGTGTGCCCGCGAATGTGTGTAACCATACACCTCCTTTGGTGTGCAAGTCTTATGGCCTCCATTTTCTAATTATTATTCTACTCTATTTTCTATTTGGCTTGGCATTTTCACTTTGTATATATATTATGCTAAGTGGTTTCCATACTTTATTTAAAAATAAATAAAATAAATTGTAAGGAAATAAAATTATTTATTGTTGAATACAAATAAATAAAATAACATATTACAATTTCTGCTTAGGTGGAAGGTCAAATGAATACATTCATTTAAAGCTTTACTTAGGTGGAAGGTTAAAAAGTGATATTCTTAGATTCTATTATCAAATAGTTAGTATGATTTTTTTTTTTAAATAGTAATTGTAAGAATGCAATTTGATTCTCTAACCCAAAGAGCATAATACAATGAATTTGTAGAGAGTGGATTAGAAAACTAGACTTTAATGAGTTAGACAACAAAGAGGATCTAGATGACAAGAAAATGTAGGTAGACTGATTTAATTTAAAGAAAATTGTTATCAGCATAGTCCGAGGAGATCAGTTCTTATATATTAATTCTCAAGTTTGATTACAAGTTTAAATCTTGATTGCTACAGTGTTTTTCTCTCAATTTCTCAATCTCCCTCTCTCATTGCCTTCTTCCTATTTTATACTATCCCTCTGCCTTCATATTTGCCTTCCATGTGTAGATTAGAGTGTTGGTGCTGATCTCTGTCACATCAGCACCTTCTTAAAATCTCTAGAGAGTAGCTGTAAGGCTGAAATCTACTGTTCAAGTATCACTTCCTCATTAATGCGATCAGAGAGTTAGTTGCAGAACATTTAATGCAGTGGTAATAGCTTTACCTTGAGATATTTCATGGCTGTCCTCTGTCCTGTTCCTTCCTGATACTTATCCTTATCCATGGAATAATCCAAAACATTACTCTTGATGGTAGATCACACCCTTTGACCTCGGTTTTGCTCAGTCGAGGAAGGATTCCTTCTTGAACCACCCTTCTGGATCGCTTTAATTGGATTTCACTTCTTCACTTACTAACACGGATCCTTATGAAAGTGTTTACCCGTCCTCGGATTGCCTAACATCCTTGAATTGGGCCCCTAGCCCAATATATACATAGATATGGACTCCTAGGCTTATCACCCCTACAATAATATATAAATATTTGGTAAATTAGTCCAAAGAAACTTTTAAAAATGTTAACTAGCTTAAAACTTGTGGTCTTTTTCCACATAAAATATGTTTTTTTAAAATGGTATTCAATGTTTTATTTTTGTTTTTTTTTTTTTTATGCAACTAAAATTCTTTAGTAAAGATGTTTATTTAATCAGTAGAAAATTAAGGGCAAACTAAGAAATAAGAGACTTCAAGCAAACTTAATTACTCTTAGATTTTTATTGTAAGTTAGTTCCTTGATCTTATATGTGCATATATGGGTGTCCACGCATGTTTTCATTTTTTATTTTCTTTAAAATTTCTATGTGATGGTAGTAGATCTAAAGTACACATGTTTTTATTTTTTTCATTTTATTCTTCATAATTTCTTTTTGAATGCTGACAAATGGTTTGGTAAAAATTAAAATATTAACAACCTACCAACTTCTTTATAGACTGATAACTTTTTAATTAAAATTAAAATTTAATTTTGTACATTAAAAGAGAAATTATAGTGAATTTTGTACATAATCAATCATAGATTATTTTTGGGATTTAGAAGGATCTTAATTCAATTTTGATAAATTAATGACTTATTTAAAATGTATAACTATTTTGTGTCTTTTTTTTTCTTATATATTGTTAATACTGAAAGGATTCTAGTTTTATTTTTCATATTATATTTATTCTTGCATTTTAGTATAATTTTTATTCGTAAATTTAGAAGGGAAATAAAATTGGTTCATACTTTGGCCCCAAAACTAAAATCTCAGCTCCTGACTCTCTTTTTTTCCTTGCCTTTTTTTTTTTTTTTTTTCTCCATATCATCATACAAATCATACATATGAACGAGATATTAATTTGAACTGTCTATTAGAATTATATATATATATATATATAATGTTTGAGTATGCACGAAAATTATAATGAAGGGCATTTTTGACATTGACGAGGATTGGTGAATGGAGGAAACATGAGAACGCACAAGTGAGGAGAAGGAACACCTCCAGCGAGCGGTAACGCTAAAAAGAGGGGCACTAGCTATGGGGTCTAGGGATCATCGCAGGCAAGTCCTCCTACAAGGATTCCCTTGTCCAACTTAGTGGATTCTGGGAACTTTGTCAGTCTAACCTTTTACCATGATATATCAGATCAAAACTATATGGTCCAGATCTTGTTGATGGTGGCATTTCTTTTTGCTTTTTTTTAAATAAATGTGATAGTATTTTAATTTATGATATCATTTTTATAATAATTGTCTTTTATTATCAAATCAACACATTAATTTATTTTTTTTGTTTAAACAGGGTTTAAATTTTAACTAACATATAGATATCTGTTTCTCAAAAAAATAAAACATACAGATATCTCCATATACCCACAGGCATAAGGAAATTTATACATATTATAACGAGCGCAATGTTAGAAAAAATAAATAAGATGAATTAAATCAAGTAGACCAAGAGTAAAATTGAGAAGAAATAAGAACTTATCGTTAGATTGAGAGCAAAGGCATGGAACTTAACCCACTATCATGGAACTTAACCCACTATCCTAAAAAATGATTTCACCCCACTGGATATAATTTATCCTTGGTGCAAAACTGGCTTCGAAAATCACCCCTCAAGATTCACGGCAAGCTTTGGTTGTATGCACTCTAAATTGGTTAGCAATCTTAACCAATAAAGGATTAAAGGAAACATTAAACTTTTTAAATCTAAGGAAATTGATAGATTGTGTTGTAGCTAGGGGTCTTCAGCAAATCAACTAGATCTTGGGTATTGCGAGTTGTGGACTCACCATAATATTTAATTTCAATTAAATCTTCCACAATATTCCCAACAACTCCAATCTCACAATTTTTGCCATTCCCCTCAATAACTCATTTGTCTTTTATTTGATATCTTCTTCAATCTCTTGAAAAGTATCATCTTTAAGCTTCAATTCCTCAATATGTTGTAAAACTTCATCCTTTTTAATCATTTCAAGATTTTCTTCAAAACTTGGCTCTATATTGTTGATCCCCAATCTTATAATTTCTATTGATGGTTGAATGTAGAGTTCATAATGTCGTGGAAGTCTAAAGAAAGCACACATGATGCTCTATTGATGGAACAGAAAATAAACTGTTAGTTCCTGGTAGTAAATCTCAAATCCACGAGGGGTATCCTTGAATCCACGAGGAGAAGAAAATTAGAATCCACCAGAGAAATAATTTGACAGAAGTCTGTGTTTATTGATAATAGTCTATTTGCCTCTGACGGCCACAAAATATATAAATATTGAGAAAAACGTCTAAAACCCTAATTCACACTAATTAAGCAATTATGTGACAAAATATCAAAATTTACCAAAAATGGCATAATTGAGTGAAATGCAGAATTTTAAACTACTGACCTTAAGAGTCATCCCAAAATAGATGGGACCTTATAAATAGCAAAAACACTGTTTTCAAGGCCTTAACGAAGGAATTTGCCTAAATTTAGGTGGCATTTATAGTATTCATTGTGAGTTTGGATCAAAATACCGTTTCCCTTCAACTTGTCAAATTTCATGCAATTCTGACACTATCGCCCCGATGCCCTCTATTGGCACCTCCCTTTAATTTTGCGTTGTGACTTCTGGCACCCTTACTACTCCAGGGAGGCATGTGCTCTGTTCTACACAGTCTCCCCCCGCTTGAAAAGAACTCGACCCCGAGTTCCCACTATCTGGCGCATCAGGAGGATGGTACTCATACAAATCAACAACATTGAAGGTGGAAGAAATATTCATGTCTAGTGGAAGAGCAACTACAAAAGCATTGTTGTTGATCTTCTTTGTAATCTGGAATGGCCCGTATTTCTTGTCCTTCAACTTGTTATAGGTACCAACAGGAAGCCTTTCCTTTCTAAGGTAGACTAGCACCAAATCCCCAACACTGAAAATCTTCTCATGTCTCTTTTTATCAACTGCTTCCTTGTACTTGGCATTAGTAGCTTCCAGTTTCTGTCTCACTTCCTCTTGCATTGCCTGAATATGGTCAGCCATATTCTTTGCAGCTTGACTCACCCCTAGAAGCTCAGGTAATGGTACTAAGTCCAAAGCGTGTTTAGGGAGGCACGCAATAGACAATAGCAAATGGAGACTTACTAGTGCTTCTGCTAACTAAGCTGTTGTAAGCAAACTCTACCTAGGACAATGCAAGATCCCACTACTTAGGCTTCTTTCCTGAGATACAATGGATCAAATTCCCTAAAGTGCGATTAACCACTTTTGTTTGGCCATTAGTCTAAGGATGATTAGTGCTGCTGTAATTCAAGGAAGTGTCAAAATGCTTCCACAAGGTCCGCCAGAAGTGACTAATGAACTTGGTATCCCGGTTAGAGGTAATGGACTTTGGCACTCCATGCAAATGCACAACTTCTTAAAGAATAGATTGGCCACTCGAGTAGCATCTGAAGTCTTCTTGCATGCTATGAAATGGGACATCATCGAATACTCGTCAACCACAACAAAAACGGAATCCATATCTCACTGGGTTTGAGGAAGACCCAGTATAAAGTCCATAGACAGATCCTCACATGGTGCTTGTGGAATTGGCAAAGGCATGTATAAACCAATATTCTGATATTGATCCTTGGCGGTTTAGCAGATTAGACACTTCCTTACATGATTGCCAACATCCCTCTTGAGTTTTGGCCAACAATACCTCTCCTCCATCAATACTATAGTCTTATCTTTGTCCATATGTCCACCCAAACCTCCACCATACAGCTTCATAAAAATCTACTCCCTCAATGAACTTTTAGGGATGCATAATTGATTACCCCGAAAGAGGAAACCATCCAAGATGTACATACTATTGACAGCAATATGAGTTTGTTAACACTTACCTCAAATATCACCAAAATCCTCATCATTCTCATACAGCTCCTTAAGGTAATCAAACCTTACAACTTCAGTATATAGGGTGGTCAACAAAGATGCTCGCTTGCTAAGCGCATTTGCCACCTTATTAGTAACACTAGACTTGTACTTCAATGTGAAATGGAAACGTTGTATATAAGCTACCCACCGAGCATGCATCATGTCAATGCTAACTTGACTGTTGATGTGCTTCAATGCTTGATGATCTGTATATAATACAAACTTCTTCTGAATCAGGTAGTGCTCCCAATGCTTAAGAGTCCGTACTACAGCAAAGAACTCTAGCTCATAGGCCGGTCATTTACTTCGAGTTTCATAAACTTTCTCACTGAAGAATGCTACTGGTCTATTGTCTTGTAAAAGAACATCGCCTATCCCGACCACAAATGCATCATACTCCACCTGAAAAACCTTATCAAAGTTAGGCAATGCCAAAATTGGAGTTGTGCTCAGCTTCTCCTTGATCAAGGCAAAACTCTATTTTGCCTCATTTTCCCATGAGAATCTCCCCTTCTTTAGACACTCAGTGATAAGAGCTACTATGCTATTGAAATCTCGAACAAACCTTCGATAAAAGGTTGCCAGCCCATGGAAGCTTTGCACATCACTCACTGTCTTTAGGGTTGGTCATTCTCTGATTGCACAAACTTTGTCCTTATTAACATGAATCCCATCCACACTGACCACATACCCTAAGAACAACTTATCAGTCAAGAAGCTGCACTTCTTCAGGTTGATATACAACTCATTGACCTACAACATCATCAATACTTGTTGCACATGATTATAGTGGGCTGCTTCTGTCTTACTGTAAATCAAGATATCGTCAAAATAAACTACCACAAACTTTCCAATAAATGGTTTCAATACCTAATTCATAAGCCTTATAAAAGTGTTGGGAGCATTGGATAATCCAAAAAGCATCACCATCAACTCATATAATCTCTCATTTGTCTTGAAAGCTATCTTCCACTCATCTCCAGGTCGAATCCAAATCTGGTGATACCTACTCTTGAGATCCAGCTTGGTGTAACACTTAGACCTACTCAGCATATCAAAAATGTCATCTAATTGGGGAATAAGAAATCAATACCTGACTGCGATCTTGTTGATGACTTGACTATCCACACACATACACCAACTCCCATCCTTCTTCAATGTTAATAATGCCAGTACTGTACATGGACTCATACTCTCCCTGATCTGCCCCTTACTGAGAAGCTCATCCACCTGCCCTTGTAGAATTTGACCCTCTTGAGGATTCATCCTGTAATGTGGCAGATTTAATAGACTAACTCTAGGAGCTAAATCAATGCAATGCTAGATGTTGCGCATTAGTGGCCAAAATGGCCAAATGGCCATAAAATCCTAACTATATAGTTAATAGTTCTAGTTACCAAACTATATTATTTACTAGCATCTCGAGTCTAAAAGACTTGATTTTGGCCTATAAATCGAGTCTCAGGGACTCGATTTTCATGGTCTAATCATTTCCAATGTGGCATATTTTTCCACGTGGTGACCACATGAAAATCAAGTCTCTAAGACTCAATTTATAAACCTTATAAAGGTCAAAGAAGAACCCAGAGAAAAAGAAAAAAGAAAAAAGAAAAAAAAAAACAACAACAACAACAGAGAGAGAAGAACTCAGGTCGCGCGCCGTGTGCGTCCTAGGCCAAGCCGTGCCGTGCGCCATGCGCGTCCCAGGCCAAGCCACGCCGCCCGCCGTGTGCGACCCAAGCCAGGTAGCGCGGTGCGCGGTGACCTTGGCCGACCGATCCAGGTTCTTCTCTGATGTTCTGGGTTCTTCTCTCTTTCTATTTTTGGTTTTTTTTTTTTTTTTTTTTCTCTGGGTTCTTCTCTGATATGTTCTGGGCAGGTCACCTCTCCTATCTGATCTGATTCTTTCTCCCTTTGATCTGATTGTTGTGTTTCTGGATTTCTTAAAAAAAAAAATTTGTGTATTTTGGCTTGTACGAGAGACTTGAGAGTTAAAATTTTTTAAAATTTTTTTGGTTTATAAATCGAGCCTTAGAGACTCGATTTCCAAGTAGGGAAAAAAATACCACATCAGAGCATGGAAATCGAGTCTTTGAGACTCGATTTATAGGCCAAAATCGAGTCTTTTAGACTCGAGATACTAGTAAATAATATAGTTTGGTAATCAGAACTACTAACTATATAGTTAGGATTTTATGGCCATTTGGCCATTTTGGCCTGCATTAGTGGTAAAACTGGAGGCAGCTTTTCTAGAAAAAGCTCTTAAAACTCCTTGATCAATGGTTATATTGCCTCAGGTATCTCAACAACCTTCTTCGGCTCTCCATCTATCACCATTATAGCATATACATGTTTCAACTCCTTACACTCCCTGTCAAACTCATCCTCATTGTTGACTATGAGAAATGATGGCTTCCCCTCCACTTTAGAAGTTTTGGGTACATTGCCTTCCTCAATAGGAACAATGACAATTTTTCTGTCATTCTTTAAGAATACATACACATTATCCTTGCACCTATGAGTAACATCTACATCATACTACAAAGGTCACTCAATATTAAATGACAGCATCCATTTTAACAATATCACAAACTACTTCATCTACATAACACTTACCCATAGAAAAAGTAACACGACATTATTGAGTAACAAGAGTTTTTGTACCTTTCTTGATCCAACCTATCTTGTATGGAAAGGGATGCTTTTCTATCTTCAATCCCAACTTGGTAACCAAACTCTTCGATGCGATGTTCTCTACATTGCCATTGTCAATGATTAGATCACAGACCCTCTTACTGATAGTGCATCATGCTCGGAAGATCTCATTTCGCTAATCACTATATTCCACCCTCGGTGTGAGCAACAACCTCTGAATCACCAAAGACCTCCCTAATGGCATGCCTTCCTCATCTTCTTGGACCTCATTGGGATTATAGGCTTATGGATCAACATCATTATACACCTCTTCACCCTCCTATTCACCTTCTGCCTTGCCTTTTTCTGCCACCTCCAGATTCACTGCAGCTCGCTTAGGGCAAGTATTAGATCGATGTCCTGGTTCTCCACACCTGTAGCACTTATTCCCAGTTGGCTTAGCATAAGGGTTGGCATTCGCTATCGATTGGGCTGCAAAACATACTACCACCACTGTGGACTAGTTGACACTACTATTCTCCCTAACCACGAGTTGTGATTGTGGTGTAAACATGGGTTGTTTACCTTTGTTGGCAGTGGAACTGAATGACTCCGAATTGCGGTTGGAAAACTTCGAACTTGCCCTAAAATGTTGATATTTTATTTTCTTGGATAGAGTTAAAGCCTCATTTAAAGTATATAGGTTTTGTAAGGATACTTGATCTCGGATGGAAACTCGCAATCTGTGTACATATCTGTTTATCCGTTGATCTTCAGTTTCCTCCAAATCATTGGGATTAGTCAACTTGTCAAACTCCTCCATGTACTCATTAACCGTCCGAGTACTTTGCCTACAATCCTGGTACTGTCTGAACAACTCCTGCTAATAATCTGGTGGTAAGAATCAATCTGCCACTAATCTCTTCATCCTCCTCCATAATCGTATCAGAAGCTTTCATTCATGGGTACGATTTAATTAAACACAATCCCACTAGGCAGATGCTCCTTCCTTCAACTTGTAAGCCACCAAACACACCTATTTATCATCTGCAGTACCCATTTAATCGAAAAACTTCCCCACCTCACTGACCCAGTCCAGATACTCTTCAGTGAAGACATTACCATTAAAGGATGGTAAATCTACTTTCATCCAATAGTCCTTCTGCTCCTGATAATCTCGGCCATTATCCCTCACAGTACCACGATTATTCCCAAGAACTCTCTTTGTGTACTCCTTGTCCTCACTATTCTCTTCGTTGTAGTCTTGCTACCTATTCCAATTTGGACCGTGATAGGGAGGGCCACGCGCTCGGTTATCATGTCGCTCTTCATCATCACGATCAGGGTTTTAGTTAAGCAGGGTGGCAAGCGCTTCTTGAATCTGGTCTAGAGTCTGTTGGGTTGAATCATGAAACTGTTGATTTTCATCACGAAAATCAAGGAACTCAACCCTAGTGAGGACTTGGTTGTTGATGTCATCACTGCTATCATTGTTGTGGTGGTCACCGTCTCACCGGTTAGCCATCAGACCAGGGTAAGTCTAAGCTCTGATACCAACTTATGTCGTGGAAGCCTAAAGAAAGCACAAACAATGCTCTCTTGATAGAACAAAAACTAAACTGTTAGTTCCTGGTAGTAAATCTCGAATTCACGAGGAATTTTCCTGAATCCACAAGGAGAAGAAAACTGGAATCCATCAAATAAATAATTTGACAAAAGTCTGTGTTTATTGATAATAGTCTATTTGCCTCTAACGGCTACAAAACATATAGAAAAACATCTAAAACCCTAATTCGCACTAATTACGCAATTAGGTGACAAAATACCGAAATTTACCAAAAATGGCAAAATTGAATTAAATACAGAATCATAAACTATTGACCTTAAGGGTTGTCCCAAAACAGACAGTACCTTATTCTGACTTTTAAACTAAAAGTTATTAAGGAAAAACAAATATTACTATAAATAGTAAAAACACTGTTTTCGGGGCCTTAATAAAGGAATTCGCCTAAAATTAGGCGACGCTCCTGGCATTTGAGTCTGGATCAGAATGCCATTTCTCTTCAAACTGCCAAATTTCATGCAATTTCGACACTGTTGCCCTGATGCCTTCTACTAACACCTCCCCTTTGATCTTGCGTTGTGACTTCTGGCACCCTTGCTACTCCAAGAAGGCATATGCTATCTGTTCTACATCAATTCATTGATATAATTTCTTGAGAATGAACCCTTTGACCAATTATCTTGCTTTGTATATGAAAATAGTACATCATAATTCATGGGAAAGAATTCAATTGCAAGATTTTTTTTTCATCCTTAGCCATGAACAAATTTTTTCTTTACCTCATTAGATTTTACATATTTATGTATATACACATAACCCTGGAGATGGAGTTTTGGTGAGGTTGGGAGGGCAATTCCCCCCATCACATGGCTCCGCCATAACTTGCCACTATATATATGAGAACTACAATATGAGTACGTATAAGTGTTAAAAAAAAAAAAAAATCCAAGTGTTTTCTTTTAATGAGAGAGAACTTAGCTTCACTAATGATCAAAGGCTAAATGCTAAAATATCAGACACAATCAGAGGTCATATATGTTACAAAGAAAATGTAATCGGACTGACACGTGGAATAAACATGGATCAATCAATATCTTTTCTTCTTCTTCTTTTTTGCTCTCACACAGTGTATCCTCAAGGCTTTCAACTAGAGACTAATCACTGTTCGCGCCAGGTGAGCCCACGAAGGGGTAAAGCACTGGCCCAGGAAATTCTTTTCAAAGTATAGGTAGCAGGATTCGAACTGGGGAGCACACCCAGTCGAGCTCAGTACAAGCACCTTGAGACCAAGAACCCAACCAACTCGGCTAACCCCTGAGTTGGATCAATCAATATTTGATGATTGCAATAACCACATGTAGTATGGTTACATGCTACAATGGAATTATCTTTATCTCAAAAGTGTATGTCTTAATGTGTATATGGATATTCTCTTTGTACAAATATCGATCTTGCCGCTCCTAAATACGATAGAAATTTCTTTAAGAGAAATTGCCAAGATTTTTTTTATCTTTTGTGGCAAATTATACTAACCTCTCTTGAGATTTTAGGATATGTATGAAAGTCCCTTCCATTTTTAAAATCAATACTTAATTTCCTAATTTTTTAGTCATTTGTTTGCTTCTGGTCAGTAAACATTATTTGGAAGTTATTTTAGATGAAAATTTAATTTGAAAAGAATGTATTTTGACTCAGTTTGTAATGAACACAAATGTTTATTGGGAATATTTGTTTATATAAATAAAATCTAAAGGGTTGTAGTGTAATATATAAAAATATGAGAGGGTTTGTAACATTTCTCCAAACCACGAGGAAAGTTGTTGTAATTTAACTCCTTTTTTTCCTTACAGCAAGTGGTAGATAGGTATTCAAATCAAAGTTCACCATTGCAAGAATTAGGTAATATCATTGAATCATCATAAGGCTACTAGTCAACTACCTAAACCTTATCTGAGAAATAAAAATCTTCTATTCTACTTTTAATTTTTATTTTATATTTCACCAACTGCAATATGCTTTTTTTTTTTTTTTTTTTTTTTTTTCTTACTTTGATAACTTTATAAGGGAGAAAAATAGCAGTTTAGCAGAAAATAAAGTAAAACATTCAAAGTATGAGAGGATTTTATTCTTATCATGAGATATTTTGGGTTTCATTTAAATATCTAAATACAATCGGTAATTCTGCTCCTCTTAATTCTAACTTCAATTGATGGTGCTCCTAATAATGTCGCTCTTGTTAGTGCTTGTAACATATAGACCCATGCCTATTGGATCTTATTTTGAAAAGCTGAGCAGATTTTAATAACCACAGATTGATAAGAAAAAGAAAATGCCATTTATTAGTTGGCAAACTTGAGTGCGTGGGAGGATTCCTATTTGCCCTTTTTTATAATGAAAATGATAGAATTTGAATGCATTGTTATATTAAGTGATAATTGTTCTTTATTATCAAATTAAAATATTAATTAATATTTTTTTAATATATGAAATAAAAATAAAATCTTAAACTTGCTGACGCCATGGTGATAAATTTTTACCATACACACCAAGCTTGCTTCCTTAATGATTGTTGGATTCGCAATTGTTGGGTGAAGTTGCTTGACACCACACTCATTTAGCCAAATGAAAAGAGAGAGAAAGAAATAAAAGAAAGACACTCTATTTTAATACTGATAAATACTCTTACACACACTTTATTACAAACGAACTTGTCTGTAATTTTTTTAAAAATTAAAATCGTAACTTCAAGTCATGATTTTAGTTTTAAAGAATTATATACAGAAGTTTGTGTATAGCAAAATAGGTGTAATAAATACTACCCTCTTAATATCTTAGTCATAGTTTAAAAAATATATATATATATATATATGTGGGCTAGAAATAGGGATGGAACTAGGACTTTGAGTTAGGGAGGGCGACTCTGACCTCTAGTTCGGCAACTTCTTAGCCGTAGAGGGTTTTTTTTTTTTTTTTTTGATGTGTGCGTTTGTTGGGCAAAGACAAAATTATTCTGTTTAAAACTTTTTAAAGTGCTAGTTGTTTCTTTGAGTAAAATTGGTTAATTAGACTTTATTTTTTTTTTAGCTTTGCTATTAGTGATTTTTGTTGTTGCATAAATGTTTTTGGGCTAGTATATGTTGTTTTAGATTTTAGATCTATAAATTTTTTTAATGGCCTTTAAAATGAGGAAAGTGCTAGAGGTATATTGCTGATATAGGGTCCGTTTGGATAGAACTTATTTTCCTGAAACTGAAAATTGAAAACACTGTAGCAAAATAATTTTTAAATGTGTAAATAGTACCGTAAGACCCATTTTTAATGAAAAAGTTGCTGGTGAAATTTGTGAGTCCCATGAACAGTGCATGGGTGCACTGTTCATGGGAGAATTGGTCAACAATTGTGGCTTAAAAAAAAAAAAAAAAAAAAAGAAGAAGAAGAAGAAGTTGAAAACGTGGACGTGGACGTGTATCCAAACGGATACATAGTGAGTGATTATTGATAAGTAAAAAAGTGATGTAAGTGATAGGGCCAAATACGAACCAATAAGAATTTGTACCTCAACAGTTTATAAAAATATTGTAGATAAGTTTGTAACGTTACTCTAAAAAGAATCAATGATATTGTTAAAGGGGCAAAATATAATTTTATAGAACAAAATTACTAAAAGTAATGCATATATATATATATACACACACTAATATTATTATTATTATTATTTTTTTAATTTAGGGGGGCCATTGCCCCCCCCTGGTCAATTAATGCCTCTGTCCCTGGCTGGAAAGTGATCATGGAAGGGCATTGTGATGCTTCTCTATATAAATAGAGTTTCCCAATTGAGAGATAACAGCACAAGTGTGACTAACCCTAAAGAAAGCCTATCATATAGTCCAAAGATAAAAGAGTTATGGAAAGCCATAAGCCTTATATTGCAATGCTTTTCACTCAGTCAGTGTATGCAGGCATGGCCTTGTTCTCTAAGGCAGCAATTGCTAAAGGGATGAACCCTTATGTGTTTGTTGTTTATAGGCAAGCTTTTGCCTCACTTGCCTTGGCTCCATTCGCATTCTTCCTTGAAAGGTTATTTAAAAACAGTAGCTATTTTCATATCTCAGTCTCTCCACTCTTTTTCCTGCCTATATATAAATCTTACTGATTTTTTTTTTTTTTTTTTCACTTTTGATGAATATATGTCCTCCAATATTATACAGAAACAAGGCTGCTCCCTTATCATATTACTTACTTTGCAGAATCTTCTTGGTTTCACTTTGTGGGTATGTAACATTTCTAATTTCTATTTTCAAACCATAAAAAATATATTTGTAACACGCCTTTGTATGTACAAATTTTTAGGATCACACTCAGTTTAAACCTCTACTACGTCGCTATCAACTACACATCTGCAACATTTGCGGCGGCCACGACTAATACAATTCCTGCCATTACTTTCATAATGGCCGCTTTCTTGAGGCAACTAATTAACTAGGAATCTTCAATAATTATTGATTAATAATTAGATTGATTCAGTTTCAATTTATTAATAAAATAAACTGGTTTTGTTTATCTAGAATGGAAAGCATTAACATAAAACAGTTGCACGGATTGGCCAAAGTGTTGGGTTCTGTAGTCGGTGTTTCTGGTGCACTAGTGTTTGCTTTTGTGAAGGGACCTCCTATAAATTTTATGCACTGGCATACAACAACTGAAAAGCCAAATACAGACTCATCAATACATAGCTGCTCCACAAGGGAATGGATAAAAGGCTCTCTTATTATGCTCTCAGCCAACACTTTTTGGTCTTTATGGCTTATTCTGCAGGTTTTTCCTTGAGCACAAATGATGGTTTTATTGTTATCCTTTTATGTTGCTTTGTTAATTTTTTGTTTTGCTCTGCATTTTTCTTTCTTAGGGTCCAATTATTAAGCAATATCAGGCAAAACTAAGGCTTACTACTCTACAATGCTTCTTTAGCTGCATTCAATCATGCTTTGTGGCCATTGCAGTGGAAAGGCAACCATCAGCATGGAAACTTGGATGGGATGTCCATCTAGTTTCAGTGGCATATTGTGTAAGTTACTTTAATCTCCATCCACAAACTCACTCTTAACCTATGCGCAAAGCTAATCAACAATTCAACATGCTAATATATACAAACAATGATTAGGTAAAGCAATTTAAAAAAAAAAGAAAAAAAGAAAAGAAAAAGAAACATCACTGCTTTCCCAACCAGCATCAGCATGTTTTGTCTAGATTTTGTTTTGTTTTGTCTTTTCTGTTTCCTTTTCACCTTTATTTGAATGTCCAAGAAGATAACATCCTTATCGAATTGTGAAGATCTTGTCCCATATGACAATCTAAAACCATGATTTATCTGTTCATCAAAACAATTTTATGGATCAATAGTGATCATGAGTTGCATTTCTTACCAAGCGATAAAACAATGTATTAATTCCCAACTCTTTGGTAGGAAAAAAAGATATTCTCTATTTGAAATGGATCCATTTAATAATTCGTATTATTAAATATTAAAAATATAAACGTATTCCAACAGGAGTGGATCTTGTTCCCCGTTGGTTTGGTCACATGACTCACATCATCTAGTGATTATTAGTTGAACAAATTCCTCCCTTTCACATCATAATTGACAGCAGTTCATTGCTACTCAGGCATATTCCTTTGTAAGTGCATATATATATATATATATATATATACATACACGAGTGAAGAGACAGCAGGTACATCAGCTCAGGCACTCACAAAGAAATTTCATCCTCTTTATCCCTAACAGTTTCTTTGAACATGGTAGGGTGTAATTGTAACTGGAATTACCTATTGGCTACAAGTATGGGTGATAGAAAAGAGAGGCCCAGTTTTCACGGCAATGTTCACTCCACTGGCGCTTATTATTACAGCCATCATGTCAGCATTCTTGTGGAAAGAGAACTTTTATTGGGGAAGGTCCATACTTCATACTCCATATTCCATTTCCATAAAGCTTAATAGTTATTTGTCACTGAATATTTCTTTCCAAAAAAATTAGGTATAATGATTCATATATGATCAAATTATCATAGGCCTCTCTTTTGTTTAGTATCAACTAATTATTATTACCATATGGAAAAATTAAAAGATCAATCTTTAATCTTTGTGGCAGTATTGGTGGGGCTATTTTGCTGGTGGGGGGGCTCTACAGTGTCTTATGGGGGAAGAACAAAGAGGATAGGAAAAGTGAAACAGACAAACAAAGACAAGAAACCAAAGAAGAACTCGTACTGGAGTGCATTACACATCACTGAGCAGTGATGGAAAGAAGTCACTACCTTTGGGAGTGTCCTTGTATTTTTTCAAGCTTTGAATTTTTCTTTTCTTTCTTTATGCTTTTCCATTTTGTTTCTTCTGAGTTTGTACTACTTCTTTCCCCTTGTCCTTTTTGTTTCTTTTAAGTTTGTATTATATTGTGGGTTACAGTTAGCTCAACTAGTAAAGTTTGATGATTGAATAAGAGATTTGAAGTTCAATCTCCGCCTACACCAAAAACCGATTGATTTTTTGTTCGATGATAAAGAGCTATCATTAAGAGCAGACGCTATAAATTGATACTCTTAAAAAAAAAAAAAAAAGTTTGTACTATAAAAGTCATCAGCATGCAAACATTGTAATTATGACAATACACCCATAACGAAAATCTCAACATGTACAAATCCTTAATAAGACTTTCATGTATCAAAAGTTTACTATGCTGTAACCTTGGTTCCTAATCTCTAATATAATTAGATATGTCTTTGCTTTGCCCATTTCTATTTGGATACAAATTGCAATATTTTTAACTGGGAACGAAGTAAGATATATATATATATATCTTACCTATTCTTCTAAGTTATGAATTAATGTCGTATTTTGCCCGGTAGCAATCAACAACAAGGACATTTTTATGTAAGATCCAGTTATGTCTGGATTAAAAAGGAAAGAAATAAAAAGAAGAGCATAAAACTCAATGACTGACATTCCTAAGGAAGTGGCCAGCGGTAGCCAATCCGTTTAAACTTGAAAGCCAATAATTCCGCTACATTGTTTCTTTCAAACTTTGATCGATTTTTGCAAATTTATACATTAGTTAAAAGCTAAAACATAGAATTGATCTTGTAGGACATTTTTTAATCTTAATTCATAATTGCCATCCCTTGGTACTATTTTTAATAGGTCGTATTAGTTAAGAATATGTTTTTTTTTTTTTTTTTTTTTTAATGAACAAAAAAAAAAGGATCTCACTTGTGTGATCATTGATCTAGCCCACTTGATTCTGGAAAACTCATGGTGTGGAGTATCCCTATCATGGCACAGCATTTTTACGAAACACGTGACTTGAACCAGGCAACTCCTGAACTCGCAGGTGTGACTCAGTCCGGAAATCCTACCAATGCACCATGCCCCCAGTAGGCTTTTCTTTTTGCATTTAAGAATCTATTGATGGTATGATTTACATAGACAAGGTACACCTCCAAAAAAGTAATAGAAAGATATTAGCGTTGTGTCGGCCACAAGATCTTTGATGCTAAAATTTGTCACAATTCTCTCATTTGCTTGAAAAGAAAAAGGTAATCCATCATTTGACTTTTATTTTATAATGACATGAAACTTCGTTTATAACCTATCATTAAGAAGTCTCCACTTTCATAATGAAGATAAATCATTCTCATTGATATGTTATAATTTTCGCAGATAAAACACTAATTTTTTTCGTTGATTATAAACTAGAGTTTATGAGTTTATAAGAAACTTGTGATTTAAATCTTTCGAATGTGAATATCATTCACATACTTCAATCACATATAATGCATCTCATGAACGGTCTAAAGAGTTCATGCACAAATAGTCTCAAAAAAAAATTATTAATCAAAGAATGTCATACAAATTGAATTTTAGCGCACTACTCCTAACACCAATGCCAAGGGAGGTCTGCTTGCAAGAGTAGAGGAAAATAGAAGGAATTTAGAGGAGTTGGATCGGGTTAACTTTGGGCCTAAGCAAAATGGGTTAAATCGTGTAGACCCTCATGCAAGGAGAGCCTTGAGCTGGGTGGACAGTCCACAAATGTCCATATATAGACCTTCTCTTACATTGGACTTTATTCAAAACTTAGCCCAATTCCTAGTTAAGTCTCTCGGCCCATTCATGAACCAAAACCCGTAAGAATCAAATAAGAATTTAATTATTATATTACCCATAGATTGCTTCACGGTGGCTTTGTCGGGCTTCTGTAGTCTGTAGATCATGGAAATGGAATCAAATGGATAATGTTAGACAAAGTCAACGGAGGGCTAAAGGATCTTACCCTCCATATTATATCCAAATATGCTTAACATTTAATTAAGATCATGTAGATATATAAGCCCTTCTGATTATCAATTACGTTAAGATTTCTTTGAATCTACTGGTAATTGATGAAGAGGTCAACAAATTAAAGGAGCTATTGAACCACATAGTAATTACTAACAAATTCATATGCATGTTACTTAAGATAGAGGTAAAGTGGGTACACTTCGTAACAAAGTTTCGAACAACTTGCATGTTTGATATTGTAAGACAGAAAATATAAAAATAAAACATAGTTTGAAGAGACAATTTCATATTTATATAAGCACAATTAATTTCACAATAAGATCTAAGAGAGAAATCACAATATTTAGACTAATAATTGAAGTAAATTGTCAATTTTTTTTTTTTTTTTTGAATCCTTTGTCCATTATATTTGAAGTCAATCTGATTGACAATGAGACTGTTGCAACCAAAAATATGCGCGGAATAAACATTGGTAATTGATTTTTGAAAGAAAAAATAGAATTTTTAATAACAGGTTAAAATTGAATATTGCATTAAACGAGCTTGATTAAGAAATTTGAATAGTTTTAGAACCACAAATTATTTCACAACTTTTTTGTTAAAACTTTGTCATGGTAGACTATAAGTGGTTAACCATCAACCTTCTATTTTTTCTTCACCAATCAAACTCTATTGACAATTGTAACAAGAAATTGAGAAAATTTTGATCATCCTAAACTTTTTCAAAAAATTTACTCAAAGGACCGTCTTTCTGTTGGCCCTACTATATGTAACTTATAAGAGACTCAAAAAAGTTGAAACAGTACTGCTTAATTAATTGCACACAAATTCCTGATATATTGAAATGCACTTTTAGCTGAAGTATCTTATTCTTGACTTAAAAGGGGATGTGTTCACTTCGTGGCCTTTAAAATTGATGGTAGATGGGAGTAGTTGTTGATGATGATTATGATTACAACAACGTTAGGTAGAAATCAAGATTTTCATATATCACTTTTTTAATATTAATTCACTAAAACAAAAGTTAATGGAAGAACATATATACATACAATGACCCACTTGATAAAACCATGTTGCATGTGGATGTCATGGCTAAGCAAAGCTGTGTTGAAAGAAAAGTAAAAAATAAACCCACTTCTTATAATAATAGCATACGTTTACTTGTATATTTACACGTGCATATCTTGACAAATAATATGAACTCATTTAATCAAATTATAAAAAAGAAGTAGAAGAAGAAGCATGAACTCGATCAGTGTGTAAACACAAAGTACATATCTTTGACAATTGGCAATGAACTCACTGTGTAACCACCATGCGCCAGTAATGACTTCCACGTGCTTTGGTTGAGGTCTACATCTGATCAATTTGACTCCTTAGGAATGTGACGTTGGTTTACTCAAAAATACCCATCACTTTGGTGCCATGATTTTGTAAAAAATACATCAGACTTGGCTAAATTATCTTTCTTTTTTTTTTTTAATTCGATACTTACAAATAGATAGAGAAAATTTGAATTTTAAATGTTAGAAATATTAAAATGTGTCAACAAGTTGATCTATAAGAGCATTCACATCCGAAAATGTAAAAAAAGACATTTAACATCATTAAATACTACTTTATCTATTTTACCAACTCATTTAACAATACACCTAACATCTCAATTATTATTTTTACATATAACTCAATCAAATAATATAAACTACACAATCAAATAATATAAAAATATATGTTTCTTTCTTTTCTCTTCCATCTCTCTTTCCTCTCTTCCTTTTTGTCTCTCTTTTATGCTTACAACCTATGAACAGTAGGTTCTATATATGCAAACACACTATTCATTGGAGCTAAAAAAAAATATAGCATTACATACCCGGATAAACTTGATTTTAGGCTTGTTAGTTGGTAAAATAGCAATTAGAGGATTTTCACACTCTCCAATACTAATGCTTTAGTATTGGTATTACATTGAAAGGTAAAATGAAGTGTATAAAATTGTGTGGTAGTTCCAAAAATGACATAATTGAATTTTTTTTTCTTCTTTTTATTATTTTTTTAGAAATATTTATCTGTTCTTTTAAATGCATCTTAAATTTTCATGTTCATGAACACTTTTTCAAATGATCTTCAAGATCTCAATTTTTTTGATGAATAATACTACTTCGTAATTTAACATTAATTCTGCTAAACCAAAAGATCTTCAAGCTTTGTTTTCATGAATTCTTCTACTTCACTCATCACAGGCCATAAAAATTCTTTAGGTTTCTTAATAAATTAGGGACAATACTGTCATTTCAAGTGCCCTGTGTAGCTTCTATCATGATAGCGTGCCCCATGTCATCATTTTTTTTCTCACATGAATCCGCCGCACGTTCCACATTAAAGAAATAAATCATAGTTCTTCTCAAAAAAAAGAAACAAATCATAGCCCTTCACGTTCCCTCCCTCATTCCCACATAAAACAATATACACGCCTCCATAACATAATATTATACACCATCACGCATCTGAATCAACCCCCCTAGGCTAAGAAAGGCCATGATGCCTATCATTTTTTTTATTTATGGAAAAGAAAGATTTTATTGAACAGAGAAACCGACAAAAAAACAAACAAAGGCTAGCCTATCATATTCTCTCTTTTTCTTTTTCCTTGAATAAATTATGAAAGGGTATGTTTAGCATATCGTAATTGTAATTGCTTGGTAATAAGAATGAAATGATCTAGAGATACCTTTTAAAATAAAAATAATATATATTAAAACTTTTCATGTACCCCATAAAAAAAAAAAAAAAAAAAAAAACTATTCATGTACATTTATTTGGTGATAACATTAACATGATTAATAATAGAGCCCTTAATTTATTTTTCTTATTTGGTACACTATGATATGACAAAACAATGAGATCATATTAATCAAGCTTTCTAATAAATAGATTCTCAAAAAAAAAAAAAAAGCTTTCTAATAAATACTTGTAAAATTATATTTTTACTTTTTGTGGATTTCAATTAACATTCAATTATATATGTATAAATTAAATAATTGTATAATTGATAAGTTAATATTCTTGACATTTGTTCAAAAGTAATATCTGCATAAATATTAAAAAGGCAAAAAAGAAAAAGAAAAAAATCATCCTTCTTAAAAATGAAATTCTAATAACTAACAAATTAACATGCTTAAATAGAGTGATGATATATAAAACAAGCTTGATTTTTTTTTTTAATAAAAAAATTAATACATGTTTCAAAATAAGTTAATACGTATTTCAAATTTGACTACTGATGGGAATCTACACAAGTATTACTCGTCCTTGTGTTGTCGTCCAGAATTCAACCATGCTTGTTCCAAGTCATTTGAGAATGAGAACATACACATACGTTGATAATCAAGTGATACAATGAAAGAAGTTTTTCGTAGACGAGTTTATTTAGACGGACATATGCATGGACGATAAAATTGTACTTGATAATTCCATAAGAAATTCTCCAAAGGTTCTACATATGTAAGACACGACACGTTGCTTAGCACGTGGAAGAAATTCCATACACTCTGTTCCACATATCCCATTTTCTTCACTAACCACCAACATCACCCATGATGGTGATAGGTCCCGAACAAGTAGACCCACGTAAAAATCTTTATAGAAGCGAACAGGCCCCATCTACCAAAGGTAAGTTCTGACCATTTACTATTTTCCATCTTTGTGTTCTAGAGAGAAAACTGACTTAACCATCGGAGGGTCCTTGGTCGGGTCACGCCAGGTCACACCGGTCACCTTTGATAGTTCTTTCTTTCTTTTCAGGATTTACAGCCATCATCATAGTTTGAAGCATTCCAGTCTACTGATTTTCGTGCATCATTAACAACTATAATATTATTTTTGTCCCTAAAACTTGCATGAAGTTTGATTTTTACACCTAAACTTAAAAAAAAATTATTTTTCGATCCCTAAATTATTGAAAACTTTACATCTCTATCCTTAACTTTAAAATTTTATTTTTCATCCTTAAAATATTAAAAACAAATTTTCATTTTTTGCTCCTGAATTAGTGAACAAACTCTTTAAAAGATCAAAAGTGTAACTTTTTAATAGTTTAGAATAAAAAAAGAATTTTCTGAAGTTTAAGGATGAGCTTTTTTCAAAATTTAAGAATTTGATTGTTATCGTTTATTTTTTTCAACTCTTTTTTTTTTTTTAATAGAGTATTTGACAAAAATGTTCCTAAACAATAGCGTCTTTTTTATTTAATGTACTTTAGAAAAGTATGATTTTTAATAGCCCTCCAAAACCTCCCTCTAGTAATGATTAATTTTATTATCTATTTTGTTTGGCTGTATATCAATATATGTAATGCTAAGTTTTGTTAAAAATATATATATATGCTAGGAGAGGATAGGGGAAAGAAAAGGAAAGAACATCTTAATAGTTTTTTGTTATAAGTGTTCGGTTGGAATAATAGAAAAGATGATCGAGAAATAATATATATATATATATATATATATATATATATTTTTTTTTTTTTATTAAAAAAAAAAAAAAAAAAACTTGGGAGGGACATTGAACCTAAGTTATCCTCCATGTGAAAATTGAGAAATGTTATTGAATTACAAAAGTCTTGGCATTAAATTGAATTAATTTTAACAGATTAATTTGATAAGATATTCAAATTACCTATGTGGTGGGCAAAAAGTATAACTAACGGATTAAACGGATTTTTAACGTGCTACTTTCTGCTTACACAATTAATTTTTAGAGGTGGGATGCAAGGTCAACCTTTAAATACCTGTTATAAGATAAATAACGATAGTTAGATCAGTCTCTGGTGTGATATGAATGTATTCAATTAGAAAAAACCCTGAAATGACTAAGTGTTCGTCCTCGGGTTCAGTCCGAGGAAGAGGTTACAAGTGGATAATCTCTCTTTTTTCTAAAAAAAACTCCCTCCTTGGTTGGGAAGGTGTGAACCGACCTAACAAGCTATCCCTTCGGGTAGGGGTGAAAACCTTGGTTTTTCCCTTGCTAGAGTTCTGGTTGTCCTCGACCCTTTTATGCTCCTCAATCCGATCCATCAATTGATGCATACTCTAAGGCGGTTTCATAGTAAGCGATTTCCACAAGTTGAAGTGTGTAGGAAGGCCTACCTTGAAGGTTCGTATAGCAACATCTTCAAAGTCTCCATCAATCTCATTATAAATTTCTCAATTTCTATCAGAATAATTCTTCAAGGTCTCTCCCTCTTTCACGAATATTGAAAGTAAAGAGTCTAGGGGTCTAGGGACCCGGCTACATGTCACAAATCTTGCCCTAAAGCCTTCGTTAGCTCCTCAAAAGAATGTATAGATCCTTCCTCAAGACTATCAAACCACCTCATGGCCACCGGACCAAGGCTTGAGGGAAAGACTTTACACATAAGGGCTTTATTCTTGGAATGGATGATCATTCTTTGATTAAAGTGGCTCACATGTTCAACAAAATCGGTCTTTCTATTATAAATGGTAAAAGTGGGCTGGTTGAAGTGCCTTTCCTATGGCATCATGCCCCTGGCCTCTTCTTGGTGGAGTTCTAGACTTTCTATGATAGTGTATTCATCCAGAAGTATGATGAGATGACGATGTGAACGATTCACTAGGCGAAGTTCTACTTTGAGGTCGGTAACTTCTATCGCTTCCAGTACTTAAATCTTGATCTGGGGAAGGAGTCCTATCCTCCCTTATTTGAGTTCTACGACGAAGACGCCGACGTAATCGTTCCACCTTCTTCTGCAGGTTGTACACTTCCTCATCGCGCGAATTATGATTGGCTTCATGCTAACCAGTTCGCTCAGAGTGAATGAAGCGATAAATCCTTTTTTGTATTTATTTTAATAGAAAAAAAAAACATAAAGATTAATGTTGAATGATACATAAATCCTTAAGTTTATAGTTCGATAATTAATTTGTATAGCCTAGTATTGCAATAATTCCATAAAATAAAAGAAATGGTGTATACATGTTATACAAGAGACATGAAATAAAGTTAAATCACCTATAAAAATAACAAGTGTACATTTGGATTTTTTTTCTTTTTTTATTTTGCTGAAAGTTTATCTATTTTGTTGAAAGTGGGTAAAAGTACATTTTGTTAAATTACCGATCATCCCAAAAGTTTAAGTTATTATAAAATAATAAATTTAATTACATACTTCTAATACTCCTCCCTTCATGTGTGAGCTCAAACTCCTTTTTAATAGGTGATGTTCAACATGTGAGATTTTTAAATGAGAAGTAAAGTGGAGGAGACAGAGATCAAACCTAAGATCTCTTACTCTAATACTATGTTAAATTACCAATTCTCTCGACAACTTAAATTTTTGGGAGAATTGGTAGTTTAATAACTTTTGAAGCAATCGGTAGTTTAACATGATATCAAAACAGAAGGTTCTGATTTTGATCCTTATCTCCAATCAACATCCCATTTTAATTGTTAAAAATTTCACTTGTTAGGCCTCACTTATTATGGAGAAGTTTAGGTCCACATGTGAGAGAAGGTGTTAGAATTATGATTAATTAATTAAATTCACAATTTCCAAACAATTTAAACTTTGGGAGGATTGGTAGTTTTATTTTTAAAATTTGAGTTTTAAAAAAATTGTATAGTAATAAATAATTAGTTAAAATAAAAAAGTAATCCAAACTCACATTATATAGAGATTTAAGAATAAAAATGAGGAAAATTACATTTTAAACCTTATAATTTATGTGGCATAACAAATTTAACTTGTAATTTATAAAGTAACAAATTAATTTTTATAGCTTCGAAAATAACAAATTAAACCTTGAGGTTTCAAAAAATAAAAATGTTAGGGACATATTTTATGTAATTGGCTAATCTTTTGACAAAATGTACTTTACTTGTAATTGGGTAGATCTATGATGAGTTTAAGACTTCAAGAAACATGTTGTTCAAGTTAAGTGTTAAAACCATGAAGATCTAACCAAGAAATAAGTGAAGAAGAGTTGTTCATTAAAACTCAACAACAATCTCAACAGAAAGGCTTCTAACGAGATTTAATGTTGAAACTTAACACAAGCTATATCTGTAAAAAATTACGAAATTAGACTTTTCAGATTTGATTACACGCATATGCTTATGTATTTTTGTAGGGTTTCTTTTTCTCATAACCCTAGATATATATAAAGATTATTTTAAAGGCTGTCGTGCATGCATTGTGTGACTAGAGGTAGAAATTGCTCTAGTTCATCATTCTCTCTGAAGAAGCTACTGTGTCTTTACGCAAAGGTTTTGTGACTAGGGAGTTTCCTGATTTTCATTGTTGATGAATTAAAGAACTTTGCAGCCAACAATCTTTTTCAAGTTGATGAGTTAGTTACGTACTAAGATCCGTGCATCATTGGTTAGTCACGTATTGGGATTCGTGCATTGAACGGAGAGATTGCTACTACAATACAAGTCCAATTAAAAATTAGGGTAAATGTTTAACTGTAGATTGGTGTTTCGGGATAGGCCAAAGAGTTTGGTAAGATTCATTATACTTGTAACCGCTTGTGATTGATAATAGTGGATTTTCGAGAGTGGTGATCTTAAATTCACTCGATAGGGTTTTGTCTCGGTGATTTTCCCCATTCGTAAACAAATCACCTGTGTCAAAATTTATTTTCCGCTGCATTTAGTTTAGTTGGTGATTTGTTTGTACTACCACGCCATTGCATATAATTAAATCTAATTAATTAACTTTGGTAATTAATTAATTTGCAAGGGGTTAATTCTTTTTAACCCAACAAAAAATGTAAATGCTTACTGTACATTAAACTTCAAAGTTCAAACACAATTTTGTTCCTAAATGGACTAAGGTTTATTTTGTTATTTTTAAAAGTTTAGGTTTTAAGTTGGTACTTTTGATCTTATAAGATTTGATTTGTTATACATCTAAATTATAGGGTTTACAATGTATTTTTTTCCAATAAAATAAACATCTTAGTTCTAGAAAAATAAGTAAAAAATTAGGAAGAAAATTTACAATGAACTTAGAGATGAAAAGTAATGATTTTAATATTTTCATCTACGATATAGAAAATCTAATATTCTTTATATGCAAACATATATTAAAAATGAATTGATAATATATATATATATTATAACATAAGCTTGGTGAATGACTCAGATTGGATTTAGATTGATTGTGTCAAAATTGAGTTTTTTTTTTTTTTTTTTTTTTTTGAGAAATAGGTCAAAATTATGTACAAGTAAAAAAACAAGTTGCTAACTTGCTATAGTATTTTATCCATACAAATTTAGGCATATTAACGAGTTTGGGTCTAACTTTATCATGGGTACGTAATACAAAGAGTATCCTCTCATATATATATAGTAGATTCTACACATTTGTGAGACCCACCATAATCGCTAATTTTATAAGATTTATTTTTCCCCCAAATCTATTGTTGGATGCTTCATTCATAAGATATTTTATTATTTTTTAATTTTCAATTCCATTTTTGGATGTTGTTGGATCCTTGCCACTCTGGCTAACAATTAGTAATATTATTATTTTACATTACATTTAAGAAAATATGGTCTTAAATCAGCAACAGTTTCTATCATGTTCTTTAAAAAAAAAAAAAAAAAATGACGCCTCTCCTGTCCTCTCGTGCACGCGGTTCATCCAATTCCAATGCGGGCCGCGTCAAAGGCAAAGCTACGAAATTCTCGGATGCACGGACCGTAGGTCAGTCAGTTAACGGAAGTTAAAAAAGAAAGAAACGGAAAGGTCAACCGTCAAGGCTAAAACAGTCATTTCGTCATACTAAAAGTGAGTGGGAAATTAAATAAGACAATAATGCTACTAGTACTAAATTTTTTATGTATTTTTATTTACGTATTTATTTAAGGAAACGTAGTAGAAGTAGTAATTTTTTAACCATGTTTATGTTAGTGTTCCTGAGTTAGATTTAATAAGCGCTTTATGTCCAAAAGTCTAAGAGGAGAGAGAGAGAGAGAGAGAGAGAGAGAGAGAGCGCGTGTGGTAAAAAGCGAAGCATCTACAGAAGAGAACAAGATGGTGAGCTACGTGTGTTCTTCATCTTTCTTGGTACGTCACTTTTATCTATGTTTTCCCAAATTCCAAGTGGGTTCTTGTGAGTTGCAGTTGGGTTCTTGGGAAACTTGTAGTTTTGCACAATACTGTCATAAAAAGAAAAAGAAAAAAAGACTTGGTCTTTGAAACCTCATTTTGGGTTTTTCTTGAGTCTATGATAAGGGCGAATCTTTTCACTGACACTCAACAAATTTCAGATTTTTATTTTTTGAAACTTTTGAGATATAACGCTTGCTTTTTAATTTTCTGATTTTGTTTTTAATCATAAAAAAGGGTAATTTTTTTTTTTTCGAAACTAATTTTGGGGTTTGCATTTTAGTAGAATTATACCTAAAAGATTTAATCTTTGCATGTTTTTGATGGATCTCTGGTAGCTTTTGGAGTGAAAGAATGGATCTTTGATCAGAGTCAAGTCAGGCTCATCTATTCCTTTGGCTTAGTAATTTTTACTAGTGCAGAACTGTGTAGGTTTCTCACTTGTTATTTACTTGTAGATATTTAGCCTGCATTATTTGGTTCTTTTCTATATAAGTGAGTTTTCTTGTTTTTATGGATGCTTTTTGGTTAGGGGAAATTTTAATGTGGGATAACCGTGCGAGTATGATTTTTTTTTTTGCTAGGTTGTTCATTTGAATTAGATCGTTGCCAAATAGGGAGTTTGGTTTTGAATTGATGGTGGTTTATGATTCTATAAATCAGGTTTAAAATCCAAAAAAGTCTGGTATTTTAGGCTGCTTTAGCCTTTAGGACCATGTGAGTCTGTCTTTTTTGAGAATCTCCTTTTCTTGCTTTGTGCTTTTCCCTGTCTGTGTTCTTTGCTATAAAGATTAGTGAATTTGATTTGAGTAAGCGAATTCAATTTGCAGTTGTACTTGGAATTTTAATTGCACAAGCAATGGGTTTATGGTCACTGGTCATCCTTTAAGTTAAGTGGAATATATAATTTCATTGAAGAGATATTCACATTACATTTACATCTGGGGCTATTGGCTTCCTTGGAGTAAATGTCGTTCCGTAGCCTAGTTCGTGATGTAAGGGATGGATTAGGTAGCTTATCGAGGCGGAGTTTTGAGGTGAGGCTGCCAGGGCATCACAGGGGGAAATCACATGGATCAGTCCATGAGTTGCAAGATCAGCCTTTGGTTATCCAGAACAGCCGTTGGGCTAGCCTTCCACCTGAGCTTTTGCGTGATGTGATCAAACGATTGGAGGCAAGTGAGAGTACATGGCCTGCTCGTAAGAATGTTGTTGCGTGTGCTGCTGTCTGCAGGTCATGGAGGGAAATGTGCAAAGAAATTGTTAGAAATCCTGAATTCTCTGGGAAGATTACTTTCCCCGTCTCCCTGAAGCAGGTGAGATATATATATATATATATATGATCATTAATCTTGCTAATCAAATAGTTTTGTACAATTTTATTGCTTAACTATTATCTCCTTCTCAATGTAATTGCTTGGTTTTGGTTACCTCATGTGGATACTTCATTTTGGAGAAATATTGATGGTGGGATTGCAACTGACATGGTTTTCGTTATTTTTTGTTTACAGCCTGGCTATAGGGATGGACCCATTCAATGCTTCATTAAGAGGGACAAATCAAATTTAACTTACCACCTTTTTCTTTGTCTTAGCCCTGGTAAGCACTTCCTTCAATATTTTGATTGCAGCTAATGTTTTTTTGAGTTTAATGTGAATTTCCTTGGTTTATGATCAATTGGGATCTTCAAGTGCTGTCTGCAGTTTACTCACCATGGATCTCTAATTTCCTTGCATAATAGACAGATTTTTACAATGGTATTAAAGGAGTTCTGCGTCTCAAAATTATATGGCTTCCTGATTTGCTTAGGACATTTACAAAGTTTGTCTTGGATTGCAATTAATTTTTTTTTTTTAACATCGTTTTAATGATTGATTATTGTGATGCCTACTGATAATGTTTGGTCATTGTGACAACCTCGGTCAATCTATTTCTGCCACAAGTATATTTGCCTCCTTGTTCATGTCACAATTAGGGGCTTCACATTATTTGTGTGGCATTGCCAGGAGACATGGTTCTTGCTGAAGCAGTGTGATGAATTTTGTATGCAATGAGGATATTGAGCTAAGTATGGACATGAAATGATACGGCACACTATATGGAAGATCGTTAGGACTTTTAAAGCTTGGAGATGGCTTTGATTGAGGCAGATTGTCAAAATCATCCTTCTCTTCTTTTTATTTTTTATTATTTTTTTATTTAAAAATTTCTCCTTTGGCCATGATGGGACTGTGTCTTTGATGCGACTTGACCATGTCTGAAATTTTAAAAAATAATTATTTTAGCCAAACGCTTTATATACATGCATTCAACTGTGTCATGCAAGGCTTTTTGCTGTGTCCATGCTTCATAGATACCGAGTTTGCTGCTAATGAGCTCTAGCTCAAATAGCACTTCCTCTCCTTGTAAGAGCAAGGTGGAGGTGGAGGTTGAGATTGTGGATTCAGACATATTAGGTGCATGTGTAACCTATTAAAAAAAAATGATAATGCTAAGTTGTTTGTTGAAAACAGATGTGGCATCATCCAAGTATCTGAAATGCTAATTAAGTGTATGTGTGTGTGCACGTGCGCTGTCTAGTAGGCCTTAATTTTAACTCAGCTCGAATAAGTGACATTGTTCGTCATGACTGTCTCATTTGATCTTGTTCCAATTTCAAGCCTTATCAGACATAGTGGCTAATTCAAATTTACATGTTTGTATCATAATAGCCCATGGCTTTAAGATTGTAGACATTCTACTTAGGATCTGTGTCAATGATGTAAATGTTGGGGGCTGTTTGGTGAATCTTGAATGACAATTTTGGCTCACTATTTAAACTCAGTCTGATTCCTTAAAATATCTATTTGGCAAACACATGGTGACTTGTGTTGAGTAGAGTCTGCATAATATTTTGAGCGAGTGATGGATTTGGTCTGTGATATATGGGATAAATCTTAAATCTAATTCTTAATGATATGTGTTTTTTTTTAATACACTGGTCCAAATGTCGTTGAGAAGAGCTACCTAATATATTGATTTATTCTACTACTGGTTACCAAATAGGCCTTTGGAGGTCGATTCTAGTACCTGGTGGCCTATTTTATTGCCAATTTTGGCTCACACCCCTCAAGCCTTGCTCTGCCTGACTCACCCCCATTGCCCCTTGTTGCTAAACCACCTCCCATTGCCCTTTGTCATGCCTCAACCACCTACCATTGCCTCTTGCCTTGCCTCACCTGCCACCTCTTCCCTAGTTGTTTCGATCCACTTATGCCCGACATTGTTTTGCTTACTGTTGTTTTTCTCATAGCCATTGTCGTTGATGGGCCAGCCCAATGGAACTGTTTGATTTCAACCAACTACTTGTAGAGGAAGTTCTGTTGCAGTATTGCAGAGCATTGGTTGCAAATTTTGAAATCCAATATGATTGGTTTGGGTGGCATGTTGTTCCCAACCAGTGATTACCCCTAGCTTGTGCTTCTGGTTTATATGTGATTGATTTACTTTTAATGTATACATCAATCTTATTTGCCCTGTGAAATAGGCCTGTGTTTGGGTATGTTGGCAACCTTTTTTTTTTTATCATTCTATTGAAGGGCATTTTCTTTTTGGATATTGTGGATTAATGGTAATTTGCTTCTAGCATTCCGGTACTAATCCATTAGTGTGCAAATTTTATTTAATGGTTATATTTTAACATCTTAAATATTATACATATATTTTGTTGCAAAATTTTCCCTTTTGCTTTGCCTTTTGTCATTCTATCTGGTGTGCTACTGACCAATTTATGGTCACACAGCTTTGCTTGTTGAAAATGGGAAATTTCTTCTCTCTGCAAAACGGACCCGGAGAACAACTTGCACGGAGTATGTGATTTCCATGGATGCTGATAACATTTCAAGATCAAGCTGCACTTACATTGGAAAACTCAGGTAGGACTGGTCCACCTCACTTCCTGTTCTTCATTTTCTCTCACTAAAATATGTTAAAGTATGGCAAATTCCATATTAACCCCCCCGCCCCTCCCAAAACACAAAAAAAGGGTCCGGTTAAGTAGCCAATCTAATATAGTTGCCAGCACATAAGTAGCACTTCATTAGCAAAAAAAATCCTTTGTCAAATAAATTGTTAGAACGCCTTGTTTCCATGTCATATGACTTATAGTCTTGATTTTTTAAATTTTATTATTATTATTTTTTTGTGATCGTATACTAAGGATGTTGGGGGTACATCATAGTGATTAAGTTTGTGTTGCATACAAATTAATGATTTATATCAGTTCATCAATTTTTGGTGGGTTTAAAGTTGTCTAGTTTTTAGTAGATAAACCTAGCCTAAAAAATTATGTTTTAATGCGCTTTTCAACATGGATAGATGTTATTTATTACAACCATGAATTTGATTAATGAGATGGTATGGTTAAAGTTGTGCCTTAGTTAAGGATTCTGAAGAAGTCAATAAACTTATTTTCTTCTAGATAGTTTGTACTAGATCATGTTGATATAAATTGCAACATTTGTAGCTTAATCTGCTGGGGTCTAAGCTGTAACATAGATTGACTATTTAGCTTATGGACCATTTGAGATTAGATGGCAAGTTTAGCAACATGATAAATTCAGACAATGACAAGTCAACTCAATACCTGAATTTTGTCTACATGTGATAATCTAGTCACAACCTTTTTCACCATTCATTGCTATCTAGCTCCATATCTTCTGTAAAATAATAATCAAGCTGGACTACTATTGTAATTGGCATACCTATTTTCAGTTTCAACTCTAATGCCCCATTTTTGAACTAATTTTAAACTCCACTGCTGCAGCTAAGTAGTATTTGTTGCATGTGTACCATAGCAAATGAGCTTCTTTAGTGCGAAAACAATTGCTGCAACCTAAAAATTTCTCATTTAATGCAAATATCAATTTGTAACTACTTGTATTGCTTCTTAATTTAAATGGCACTTCATTTTGGCTGTGTCCCTTTACTGGCATGTTTCTTGACCTTTTGCATTATGCCATTGAAGAGTATATGAAATAATTAATGCTCCTGGAGGATTTACTTAGTAGTAGTATTATTTAATCAACAAAGGATAATTCAATTGTTTTTATCACCAGAGCCACTGTGTCAACCTAGGAATATTAATTTGTTTTGAGTAGCCTTCATTTTAAATAAATGATTTCAAGCTTGTAATCAGGTTATCATATGAAGTATTTTTGCAACTACATCTATAATTAAAATGCATATCTACATTTTACTTCAGGTCAAATTTTCTGGGCACCAAATTCATTATATATGATACACAGCCACCCTATAACAATGCTCAGCTGTCTCCGCCTGGCCGAAGCCGTAGGTTCTACTCGAAAAAAGTTTCTCCGAAGGTCCCCACTGGCAGCTACAACATTGCCCAGGTCTCGTATGAGCTCAATGTGCTAGGCACTAGGGGACCACGCAGGATGCACTGCGCAATGCATTCAATACCTGTCTCATCAGTTGAGCCAGGTGGCTGTGTTCCTGGCCAACCTGAGCTCCTCCCTCGTTCCCTTGAAGACTCATTTCGTAGTATTTCCTTTTCGAAGTCAATTGATAACTCGACTGAGTTTAGCAGCTCCAGGTTCTCTGATATTATTGGGCCTCGTGATGAAGATGAGGAGGGAAAGGAGAGACCATTGGTTCTCCGAAACAAGGCACCGAGATGGCACGAACAGTTGCAGTGTTGGTGCCTGAACTTCCGTGGGAGGGTGACTGTTGCATCCGTCAAGAACTTTCAGCTAATTGCTGCAATACAGCCTGCTCCTGCTGCCGCTGCTGCTGCTGCTGCCGGCACACCGATGCCATCACAGCCAACCCAATCTGACCATGACAAGATTATTCTGCAGTTTGGTAAGGTTGGGAAGGATATGTTTACCATGGATTACAGATATCCTCTGTCAGCATTTCAGGCTTTTGCCATTTGCTTGAGCAGCTTTGACACCAAATTGGCATGTGAATAGAAGACGACAGACATAATGGTGAGAAATAGAAAATTTAGTTAGTAATGTCTTATTTTATTTTATATTTCTTTTGTAGGGTTTTATAGGATGGGGTGGTTGTATGAAGTCATTGTAATCCTCAATGCCCTACTAACAATACACGCAACATTCCCACCTGTTATCTTTTTTCTTTGCTTTGTATGATTCCATTATCTGTCTTTGTTGTTAAAAACTTACGCTTATATTAACAATTTGCTATTGAAAGTTGTTTGTTTCGTAGGTCCGGTGCCCATGTTATGCTTCACAAAAGTTTCATTTGTCTTAATCTGTTTAGGTGAAATTCAATAAATTCAATCAAAGAAAATTATTCAGTGGTCAGTAATGCGCCAAATACCAATTAGACGGTACATGGTCAATGTTCTCTTGGGGCCCTACTCATTGAAGGTGTTGCCGGCCCTATTTAGAGTCGAAAATTCCTAAATGCTCCTCTGGGCTCTTTAATGTGTTTTCTCTTGATGGCTCACTTTCCTTGAAACTCTTCTTCTTTTATTATTTATTTATTTATTTTTGACAAAGTATGATTCCAACCCGGTTGAGCTATCTTTTTCAACTCTTTACGTGGCGAGTTACAAGACTATTTATGCATATTATTTAAACAAGTTACATGATTAGGTTACAACAATATGACTTCAAACTGATTCGAAGTCAAAACTTTTTTCTTATTTCTTTTATTTTATTTTTGGTGTAATTATCTTTTTGGTCTTTATATTTTGGGGTATTTTCAATTTAGTCCTCGAGTTTTTAAAACTTTATTTTTGGTCTTTATATTTTTAAATTTGTTATTACTTTGGTTAAGTGATGGTACAGGAACCAAAATAACAGCAAATTTGTAAATACATGAACAAAAAATGAAGTGTATAGAATTTGAGGACCAATTTGAAAACATGACCAAAATACAAACAAGATCATGTTGTTTTGATGCATCTCCGAACTGATTAAATTTCACTTGAACCACGAATTAGAAATAATATTTTATACAAACAATAATAGAGAATTGTTATGAAATTTTCAAATATCATTGTAATTATTTTCTTAGTAAAATTTCTATCATATTATTTCATTAAATCCTTACTCATTTTGATAACTTCCTAATTCATTTGTAAAATTCTCATTAAAATTTATGTTATACTTTTTATATTGCTAGTTACTAATTTATCATGAGATTTTATTTGAAATTCAATTAATATATATGTATATATCCTATTTAAATCGATATTTTTTAGTACATATTTATAAATAAAAATATTTACATCTATCTAGAATATGAAGTTATAATATGATAATAATAAAATAAATTTTAAAGTGTAAAATAAGTAAAATTTAATTAATTATCGTATCAAAGTCTCTATCATAACTTTACTTAACAATTTCCCAATAGCCTTAACCTGCTTAACTAGTTTAGATTGATTCAATACATAACTTGAAGAATTATTACTAGCTAAATCATTAATTTCATATAGAGAATAAAATATTGTGGTTTTATTACTTTTCAAAAAAGAATCAAATATTATGGTTCATGTATAAAATTGATCAAAAGAGACAAATATTAAAAAAAAAAGGTTTTACTTTACCTTGATTAAGGCAATACAAGGTTAATTAAGGAAAGCTGAAATCTAATTTTCAATTTTGATTTTGGTATTGAGAGAGAGAGAGAGAGAGAGAGAGAGAGAGAGAGAGAGATGTTGTTTGGTGTATGGTCGTGTAATTGGGTGTAATGTTGACAATATATTGTGTGGGAAAATAGTTTATGAAAAATTGAAGCCTCAAACCATTAGGAAAAATTAATTGTAAATGGTAATTCAATTACTAACAATTTTTTTTTTCCTTTTCTAGTGAACAACTTTGAGTTACCATTAGGAAAAATTAATTGTAAATGGTAATTCAATTACTAACAAATTTTTTTTTTCCTTTTCTAGTGAACAACTTTGAGTTTCAATTAGGTTGGATTTCTAATGACTAACATTTTTGAGAGCCTTATTAGAAATAGGGGAGAGTGTCCACTACCTACCAAGTTTAATATTTATTTCTCCAATAAAACCAATTAATGCTTGCAATTTTATGGTATTTTTCTAATGGATAGGATTGGGCAATGACCTAAGTATAGTAAACCTTAATTGGTACAAAGTAGAAACCACGTATGACCGTATGAGGGTAGGAGGTGGGAGGGGGAGTGGGGGTTATGAACTTTAAAGTTTAAAGATGCTCATAGATTATTTTCCTTTGCTAGATAACCATGAAGTTGTCCTATAGCATCTCCTTTTTCTATCTAATAGAATACTAAGACTATAAGGTTTATACCTGATTAAAATATCATAAGATATATGTATGTTCTCTCTTTCCATGATTAGGAGGAGAGAATATAATTTCTTCATTTCCTACTTGAAAATGATAGATTTTTGCAAAAGAGAAAAAAAGATTATGTTAGAGGTATATAATTTTTCAAAATTGTTGAAATGATAAGTTGTGATTGAAACATGACTTTCACATAGACTAGTTACTTACACAATTTTTATTAACTTCAATCATAAAATGACACCTTATTTTGAAAAAGATTTTTTTTTTTTTTTTTTTTCCTTTTTGAACTTCTTACTTTGATAGAGAATATATCCGAAGAAAGCAAAATGACTAAAACACCTTATATAGCATGCCCTTTTGAGTTTGTCACTGGATCTTTTTTCTTTGGAATATTCCTGAAGCTATTAGCTTCCATTGCATTGGAAGAAATCTACTTCCTGTTCTTTGGAATATTCTTGAAGCTATTATACACTATGGAATAGTTTCTACCCTTAGGTAGGCTTTTCTTAATATTTATTTTTGCTTGGTAAATATTTTCTTATAAATAAAGTTTTTGCTAATTTTGATTCAGCCAAGACTTTTATAGTTCAATTGCTTGATACTTCTTAATATTTCCAACTGAGAAAAAAAATTCTGCATTCAAACAAGAAAGAAAAAAGGGGGGGGGGGGTGTGTGTGAATAAAAATAGTCATAAAGAAGATGGTCAAAGAACTTTTGAGAGAACATAAAAGGACTTTGGATTCATCATCTACACGTTACAACAAACTTTAAGAACTGAATGAAGTAAGAAACCTCTAAAAGCTCACATAATATGGTCATGCTTGGACAACAAGCCAACGACACAGCAATTCCTTGATGGGGATCTTTAAATTAATCTTTACAAGGGTGAACTTACAAAGGCGACGGGAATATTGTCTCACAGTTATGATAGAGAGAACAGTATTGACTATTGATTGAACCTTGGGGCTCAACCCTGTTGACAGAGTTACGAGAGGTGAGCACTGTTTACCATCCTAGCCGACCAAATTGAATGCAAAGCTCTGCATGCACTACCATGGAGGCATATGTATGCTCCAAACCTCTATGAGGACCAGATGGTATGGGACAACTCTGATCATTATTAGTATCAGAGAACTCACTAAATGATCAACTCTAAACGTTTGGTGGCTGAGACAGGATACGGATATCTCTCTAAAAAAAAAGCACACACATGCTTAGTCACAACACAGACAGAAGATATATATAGCATTCTCAAGGGCAGAGCTGGGTACATGCATCGGACCAGACCCAAGATTTGACACTTTTTAAATAATTGACCTCATTATGACTTAACCCTTATAAAATAAAAGCTAATGTCTCTTACACGCACTTACACAACCATACACTTACATACTTTTTGAACTAAAATTATTACTTAAAGGAGTTACGATTTTAAACTTGGAAATCGTGATTTAAATTCATGATTTTTGTGCAAAAGTGGTGTGTTGTATGGGTGTGTGGGTAATAGACATCATCCATAAATAAATTACTACTTACCTTTATTGGATATCAATTTGACCCTCTCAAGTTACAACAAGTGTTATTATATCTTAATATGAGTAAGTATGGCCCTCTCAAGTTACAACTCCCAAGTCCCAAGTGTCATTATATGTACATATCAACTTCATTTCCAATAAAAAAAGATATCTACATATTAATTTAATTTATATTATTTTTTATGAATACTTTCTTTACTAAAAACAAAAGGATATGGACTTGGTACAAGGACACTAGAAAAAAACAATTTAATTTTTGACTTTAATCTTATATTGTATCAATTATACAAATATTAAGTTTTTACCTTTATTGATACTTTGGCACCCGAAGCATTTATATGTTTTCTTTTTTACTCTGCTTAATTAGCATAGTGTGAATATATGGTATATAAAAGTAGTAAAGGGTGACAATATGTAAACCATTCAGTTTCTGTGAGGGTGTATTGCACTATATGTGGATTGTGGCTATCGCAAGCATATGCTTTGAGCATCTCTTTTATGTATTAAATTCATATAATAAAGACTGAAAATGTTTAAATGTAGTGGAGTTTTGAGTGGGGAAGGGGGGGCTGACTCATTGTGTAGGTTTTTTGTGCCAATCAATCAAAAAACTTGCAATTGTGTAATAACAGTCCTAAAGAATGTTTTCTCACAAAAGAGTCAGCTTCTTTAAAAATATATTTGTGTTTTAAATTGTGAAAGATAATTTTCAAGAAATTTGAGTGCAGACTATGGATCTACCTAGGATATATCCATGAAAAAATGACACGATCATGAACCAATTTGCTCTCAAAAGGGCTCCCCTTTCTCACAAAAAAGTGAATCTGATAGACCTAATCTCAGAAGATTGCCTAAAGATGGTGGACTATAATGCCGTAATCTTTTGCGCATGATGCGATATGGAGATAGAGATTTCTCTATATAGTGATGGTTGGCGAGCACTAAAATCTGACAGATTACATCTACTAGGTTTATATAACAATAGTGCTTGTGCAACTGGACTCACATAGTGGTCACTACGTAGTGTGACTTTCTAGAAGATAAAGCACTCTAAATTTTAAATTCGGACTCCTTTCTTTAAGTACTAGCAAGCACAGAAAGTTTTTGGAATGCAGTGTGACCCAAAAAAAAAAAAAAAAAAAAAAAAAAACACCTACACTCAGAGATTACACAGTTTCATCAAAACCTGGTATATATCTAATTAAGGAACTGGACAAATTTTTTTTGATAATCCGCATAGACAATATATTGAAAACAAAAGAGAGATTACACAATAGCTAGCTGGGTTTGCTCCTTTACAATAACATCAACAAAAACCTCTGGAGCTGAACCCAAAACAAAACAACCAGAAAATTTGTTACAGAGAGACCAAGATGCTAAAACACGAGCAGCACTATTGGAATCCCTAGGGGTCCACTTAAACTCTACCCTGCAACTTGAGGACTTTAGCCTTAAAGTATCCTGAGTTAGAATTGAAATTCTCCATGGAACTGCTGAAGTGGGATTAGTGAGAGCATCTACACATACCTTGGCATCACTCTCAATAAATGCTACTTCAATATACCATGAGACACCACCTGGACAAATTGAATTTACGAAAAATGAATGCATTTATTTGTTAGGTTTGAGTATCCGGTTTGGATGGTATGAAAATTTAAAAATTCTTTTAATATAATTTGATTGTTATGGCCGGTATGCAGATTGAAATATATACATACATATATATATTAATATTAATATTATTTGATTGTTACAACTTAAACCAAGTAAAGAAAAGATATTACAAGTCTAGGCACTAGCACTTTGAAAAAACTCCCTAGGCCAACGATTTATCCCGCTATAGGCCCATCCTTTACGAACAGTGATTAGTCTCTGGTTGAAAAATTTGAGAAAACACAGTGGGAAACCAAAAAAAAAGAAAGAAAAAAAATTCAAATCTCAGTTCTCTGTAGGGATTGTATCAAATAAGGTAATGGCACACGACTGCAACATCCTTGATAGGCACACAACTACGACGTCCTTATTTGGCCAAATGGTCTCTTATGTGTAATTTTGTTGGGTCCTTCAACTCAGGCAGTTGCCCACCCTTTTTGTTTTTACCCATTTTTTCTCATTTCTTTTTCTATCCCTTCTATTTCACCTCATACCAAACACACTCAGTATTCACCATCAGACTTTTAAATGGGATACTTTAAACTCCAAATTTTCATGTATTTTAAAAAATAAGTAAAATACTATTTTTGTCCCTAAACTTTATCAAAAGTTTGTTTTTTTAAATCTAGAATTAAAAAAAAAAATTGTTTTTTGTCCCTAAACTGAAAAATTCATTTTTTTGACCCTAAACTATTGATTTTTTTTTGTTTGTTTGTTTTTAAATTTTACCAAAAGTTTATTTTTCATCCTTAAGCTATTGAAAAAAAAAATATTCTTTTTTCATCCTTACTTTTTGTCTCTAAACTATTTAAAAAAAATCTCTTTACAATGTTTAAGGATAAAAAAGAATTTTTTAAAGTTTAGGAACGAAAAATAAACTTTTGGTAAAATTTAGAAACCAAAATAGTATTTTACTCTAGAAAAACTTAAATGAATCTATTTTACTCTAGAAAAACTTAAATGAATCTCAACTTCACACATAAAATATCCTTTATGAAAGTTTAGGGTTTAAAATGTCTCATTTAAAAAAGTCCAAGTATGTATACCAAAAACAAAACTGTTTTTTCTCCCCAACTAATTTGTGATATTGGGTCATCATGAGCCCATAACAAATTTGTATATCGAATACGCTAGGCTTTGTCTTTGTGGGCCTATTCTCGTTTCTTCGAACAGTGGCAACCAAGCTTGTCCAAAATTTTCCCCCTTATTACTTTAATACCAATGGAACCATGCCGCGTTTGCTAACTAAACAATCTTTTACTACTAAAATTCTAATAGAGCTGGTTTCTCACCCAAAAAAAAAAAAAAAAATCCTAATAGAGCTACTTTTCCTATACTGAAAAAGCAGTTACCAAAGTATTCTTAATTCTTTGGTCTATCTTTTATGTTTAGAGAACCTGCATTGGCCTGTTACTGAGGCGGCTATATGAGCCGAGTATTCTAAATTTGACTCATTTTCTTGTCAAGCAATTTCTTGTCAAGCAAGTTCAAGCTTGTCCACGATTTATTTGATTAACTTATTTTTCGCTTATATATTGTGAAACTATGACTAAAATATTTTATCGTTTCACAAATTCATGACTAAAATATAAATAGTTTATTCATAACAAAAATTCATAAAATTGTGGTAAAGGTAAAATATTTTAGTCACGGTTTCACAATATATAGGAAAAGAATAAGTTAATCAAATATTTATATCATTGTTGTCGTTGCTGTTGTTGAGAGAGAGAGAGAGAGAGAGAGAGAGAGAGAGAGAGAGAGAGAGAGAGAGAGAGAGAGAGAGAGAGAGAGAGAGAGAGAGAGAGAGAGAGAGAGAAATAATAAAAAAAACAAGTAGCATTGCTATAGTGCATTGCTACTAGTAGCAATTGATGCATTGTAGCTGTTGATACCCATTTTTTGAATCCGTACCCAAAAACTTATACAGAGGAAAGCCCAATGAAAAGTAAGGCCCAAAGGCCCACCAAGAAGACAAAGAGCAAAAGAGGTCCAAAGAAAGAAATGCAAAGGAAAGCGATCTGTAGCAGAATACAAATTTGCTGCAGAATAGAGCTTTGCCGCAGAATACAGTTCTCTGGCAGAATGGCTTCGGCAGATGAAGATAAATTGGGCCCAAGACCCTTTTGATCCAGTCAACATTATTTGGCCCACAAAGGCCCAAATCCTTTTGTATAAAAGATAGATAGATGTGAGAACTAAAATGAAAAAATACGATGAAAAGAAACAAGGAACAATAGGAATTGTCAGCAGTAGGAATTGTGTGAAGCAAAAGTCAAACTAAAGGAAATGACAAAACACAGCAGGAAACGCGTGAAGAAATAAGACAGAGCCACGCAGCAGAATAAAACAAAGCTAATCTGCTACGACAGAAATGGCATGGGAGACAAACACAGAAGATAGTGGAGCAAGTACAAAAGGGCCGGAGCACCACCAATCTGTATCCAGCCAATACAAGGGAGGTGGGCCCACGGTCAAGGGGATTCAGAGGGTGTGGTTGGGTGGTAGGGGGAAAAGAGGGTCTATATTTGGTTTCCTGTTATGACTTCTTTTGGGAATATACCTTGCTGGGATGGTATCTTACCCAAAAGAAGTAATAAATGGTAGGGACCATCTGATGCATGTCATAAAACTAGGTAGTGAGGTAACCCAATCCTTATTGGTTAGTCACCTAGAGGTAGAAGTATACAGCAATAACAAATGAAAGGGAATTGGGTCATGAAATGAGTAATGTTGCAACTGACGTATTCTGAGTAATGGTAGTGGCCGGGGCAACCAATGCCCACAACAAACCAAAAATAATTGGTGAAACCCTAAGGGTAAAAGGGAGAAATCCCATTGAATCAGTTCACTATAAAAGGGAGGTAACCATGGCAGAAAAAAAAAAGGGGAAAGAAAAAAACACGGAAGAGAGAAAAACACCGAAAGAGGGAGACTCAATGGAGGGAGGCACTTAAGGGGCAAAGCCCATGGTAAGAGAGTAGTAAGTGCCCAGAGAGAGGGACCCAGGAAAAGGAAAGCCCAAAAAGGGGGAATAACCCACGACATAAGAGTAATAAGAAACTAAGAGCAAAAAAAGAACGGAGAGAGAGAAAGAAAGAAAGTGGTAAAACAAAGAGAGAAAAATACGGCAGGAATATGGGCATGCATCAATAGACTATCTTTTCCCTCCCTCTTAGCAAACCCACTCTTTGATGTCCCCAAAAGTAAAAGTTAGTAGCCATTTAGGCCTATTCTCCAAAATGCACAACTTTGATGGCAAAAGCCTATGACAAGGTTGTTCAAGTTGGGGTTTGGATTCTTTCTTGGTTTACTTATCCTATGGGAAGATTCAATACTTGATTTTGATTGCAAATATATTTGATTTCTCTCATATAAATTATATCTGCTGTATTTAATCATTCTGCCGAAGCATGTTTTTATCACGTTTGCTGCATCAGTTATCCTGCTGTGGTATCTTTACTTTTTTTTACTAGTTATTCTGCTGTAACACATTTTCACTATATTTACCGTGTTAGCTATTATACTAGCTAAAGCTATTTTGCTAAAGCTTTCTTCTTTATTTGTTATTACGTATTTTACTTTTAACACAAACTAATCATTATCTTGTCATAAGTATATATGCATATATCTTGTTCCTCATTTTCTACAAAATATATTTTATATATGTACATGTGAATACGTATAAGTATATATACTCATATATGTATGTATATATTTGAGAATATGCAAACCCATTTAAACTAACATTTGTTTAATGGGTATTTTCTTTGGGTTTTAGATTTGTTTATGTGCAAGAAGTAGAAAAGTATTTCTGCAGTAAAAACGAAGAGTAGTCATTCACATTGCAAAAGGCTTTATTGCACGGTAGAAGGCTTTTAAGCATAGCAGACAGCTTTAATGCACAGTAGACAGCTTTATTGCACAGCAGAAGGCTTTACGGCAGAAAGCTTTACTGCACGGCAGAAGGCTTTAATGCACAACGGACAACTTCAAATGCACAGCAGAAAGCTTTATTGCACAGCAAGAAGCTTTATTGCACAGCAGAAAGTTTTGCTGCATAGCAGAAAAGTCAGTCCTACAGCAAAAACTGGAGAAAAGTTCCTTTTGCGGTAGAAACTGGAGAAAAGTTCCTCCTACGGCAGAAATAAAGGATAAGCCTACTTTGCAACGTCTTCCCCTTGGACTTGGACTTGGACTCAACGTTTGCGCACAAACTGGTAGCAGCAAAATGGTACTTTGAAGCCCATTCTGCGGAGCGTCAAGCCTGACTTCCTTCTTAGAAAAAGAAACGGAGAAAGAACCCTTAACAGTAGCTAATGCTAAACTTTTTTTGGCATTTGACACATCTGATGGAGTTTTTTTTTTTTTTTTTTTTTTTTTTAATTTAAAATCTTTGGTGCACTAAATGCTAAAATTTTTTAGCATTCAACACATCTAATACTAGTGGTCTTAAACAAGACAAAGTTTGAATTGTTATTTTTCAGAGACAATTAACATAGCTTAAGAACATTAGTATTTGGTTTTTAAAAAAATCTCATTTTACCATCTCAAAAGCTACTTTATTTATTATACCATACCATTTTACAAAACACCTAACATCCCAACTTTTATTTTACCATACAACACATTAAAATATTATATCTACACTATAAAATAATATAACCCAATACGCAAATAAAACCCCAAAACCCAATAAAATAACATTTAAAAAAAATACCACCTTACTACAGTACCATCATAAAAGTAGGATGGTACTGTAGCTCAATGGTAAAATTTTTTAGAATTAGAAGTGTGGGTAATGCAAGATTTATGGAATTTGATTCAAATTTTAGCATGCTAGATATGGATGCTCTAACTTGTCCACCTAGGTTTATCCCAATAATGCTGTCTCTCGCACAATGACACCACTTTTAAGGTCTTTAGCTTTAAGTTTAGCAGAGCCATAAAGTGCCTTTTGTTCTAGACAGAGCTTTAAGCCAACATTTGAGGTGTTCAACAACCCTCTACAAAAGTCCTTGAGGAAAAAGTTTAAGAATTCACTATATTCATGTTTTATAGATTCATAACTTTATAGTTTTATTCACTTTAATTTGCCAAAAACTTTTTTTTTTGAGAAGATAATTTGCCAAAAACTGAAAGCACTAATGAAAGATCTCTTTAGTTTAAAACTTTACTTTTAAAACAATTCTATAGTTAAAAATATACTTCTTTTCCCCCTTCCCCTTTTTTAGGAGTTAAAAATCTGTTTCTAACATTTATGTCAAAAAGGTATTTGCTAATGGTCTTGTAACTGAATTGACACATCTTCATGTATAAAGTGCTTAGCAGCATATTGTAATTATTTAAAAAAAATGTCAAATATATATTTATCATACACTAGTGTATAAAGTCACGTTAATAGTTATGAAAAAAAAATAGTATGCATCTAGACTTATTGTTCCTTATTCAAGAATATACGGATATAATTAAAATCATCTAATGAGGTTTGTTTTTTTTAATCATGGTTAGAAATTCCTAAATCTACCCCACACTCCTGCCATCTTAGGTCTCAGAGACCATGCTCACTCGTACTTAGTACCTGTAAGGAGGTGCTACGAACGAAACTAGGATTTGGAATTGGGGGGGGGGGGGGAGGTGACTTTGATGCTAGCTACATCATGTAGAATACTGTTATCTGGATTCAAGCATCAAAGATTTTCCTTTTTGGTTGTGTGATTATTATTATTAATTGTTGTTGTTCTAGTTTGCTAATATCTATATTTTATTTTTTTAGGTCATGGATTCCTCTACTAATGCTCCCTTTGTTTCTACACAAGATGATGGTTCTACCGCTACACAAGTTGATGGTTCTACTGCCACCCAAGCTGATGGTGCTACTGCCACCTAAGAGGTTGCTACAGCAACCCAAGCTGAAGCTACTGATGGTGAGTTGCCCCAGTTCCACCTAGCAAAGTGAGTAAGATTAGTATTGGTAATGGTAAGAAAATTCTTTAGCTTGGAATCATTTTGAAAAAGCAAAGGTAGATAAGGGAATCACTATGGCTGTATGTATTTATTGTAAAAAATCATATCATGCTGATAGTAAGAGTTGTGGTACTAGTAATTTGTTAGCACGTGACAAACTATCCCAAGAACCCTAATAGAGATGATAAAGGGTAGAAAACCTTAGCTTTTGAACCCAAAAATCATGGAGATGAAGGGTTCCAACTTGTGTCAACAACCTTTTCTGTTGAGGCTTCTAGAAAGGCACTAGCTGAAATGATTATAATTGATGAGTTGCCTTTTAGGTATGTTGAGGGGTATGGGTTTAAGAGATATGTAATTGCCTTACAACCTAAGCTCTATCTAAAGGATATTCCATCTCGTCAAACTGTGGCTAGAGATGTGATTGGAATTGATAATAGTGAGAGAGAGAAGCTAAGGAAATCCTTGAAGGGTTGTAGTGTGTGTCTTACTACGGACACATGGACTTCTATTCAAAATTTGAATTATATGTGTCTCACATGTCACTTTATTGATGATGCTTGGAAGTTGCATAAGAGAATTTTAAATTTTTGTCAAGTTGAAGATCATAAGGGGGAGACTATAGGTAGAAAGATTGAGATGTCTTTGCGTGAGTGGGGTATTGATGGCATATTCACTTTGACAATGGATATTGCTAGCTCCAATTTAACCACAATTAAATTTTTGCAAAAGGTAACAAAATATTGGAATTGGACAGTTTTAGAAAATGAGTTCATGCACATGAGGTGTTGTGCCCATATCCTAAATCTCATTGTTGGGGAGGGTTTGAAAGAAATTGATGCATCTGTTGCTAGGGTGCGTGAAGCTGTGAGGTATGTGAAGTTCTCGCCCAATAGAAATCAAACTTTTAGGAGTTTTATGGAGAGGTTAGGTATGGAATCCAAGAGTCTTCTTTGTCTAGATGCACCTACTAAGTGGAACTCAACTTACCTTATGTTAGAAATTGCTGAAAAATTCGAGAAAGTATTCTTTAGGATGGACTTTGAAGATGATGGTTATTCATCATACTTTAGGACCAAGGAAGATAGTGGTGGTTTGGGATCCCCTTGTATGAGTGATTTCCAAAATTGTAGTGCATTTGTGACTTTCTTGAGGTTTTTTTACAATGCAACAAAGAAGTTCTCTGGCTCTTTGTATGTTACCTTAAATGCCTTTTTTTATGACATCTTTGTTATTCAGGAGTGTATTTCTCATTTAGTGAAATCCCAAACCCTCTTGAAAAACACAGCCACAAACATGCAAACTAAATTTGAGAAGTATTGGGGGAAAGATGATAAAATTAATCCTCTTTTGTATGTGGCTGTGGTTCTTGATCCATGAAAAAAATTGAGGTTTTTGAAGTTTTCTTTTTCTGAATTTATGGGAATGTAGTGGGGAAAGTGATGGTTTATAAGGTGAAAGATCTTTTGATGAAGTTGTATACTTTTTACTGTTCTATTAATTCCCCAAATGTTCAAGAACCAAGTGGGAGTGAGAGGACACAAATGGTAGGTGATGCTAGTGATCCATATGTGATGGTTCACTCTTGATATGAGCTTTTCTTGGAAGCTGAGCAATTTGTAGGTTGTAGTAATGAGGTTGAAAAGTATTTGGCTGAAAATTGTGATGGTAGAAGGGATGTGAATTTTGAGGTATTGGGGTGGTGGAAGAACAATTCTAGTAGGTACCCAATGTTGTCCAAAGTGGCTAAGGATGTGCTGGTTGTACCAGTTTCAACTGTTGCATCTGAGTCAGCATTTAGCACCAGAGGCCGCATTGTTGATCCATTTTGAAGTTCTCTCTCTCCTCTCATGGTTCAAAATCTTGTATGTGCACAAAATTGGCTTCAAGCCACAGTACCAATTTCTCATCGCCAATCAAGGGATGAGGTTGAGGCATTGGAGGAGGAATTTCATGATTTAGGTAATATGTTTAAATTTTGGTACTTATTGTCTATTAATTATTATTGAATGTCTCATGTATTCAAACAAAATTTAATATATTTTATTTATTTCCTTTTCTTTTCTAGTTTTAAATCAACAATCATCATCAAGTGCATCAACAATTACCAGCTCCAAATTGGGTTTTAGCTCAGGCAAACGACCCTTAATTAGTGTTGAAGATTGATAATTGACTTGGTATGTTACTGACTTTGGCCTCTTACTGTTATAAACTTGCTTCCCTTTCTATTTGGTCTTGCATTTGGTAGTAATGTATTATTTGTTAAATATTTTTTTTGTCTTTTGTAGGAGTCATTTGTTTTGTGAAGGAGGTAGCCTTTTGGGAACATTTTGGAAGCTCTTTTGTAAATAGCTTTTCTAATAATACTAGTCTTAATGCTTATAGAAAAGAAATCCTAGGAATCATATAGGTTTTCTTTTCTATTAGTTATAGACTTATTAGCTTGAGTATTTGTCATTTAATGCTTGGGAAAAGCTATTTTTTTTGGAAATACTTGTGGTATTTCATAATTTTAATTAATTATATTGCTAGGAACATTGTATGGCCAGCAAGGTTACTGCCTTCTTATGATTTACTGCCTTATAACCTTGCAATAATCTAATTTCCTTCTCAGCCTATATGGCTCACCTATTATATATCCATTATATATATATAGATGGAAGTATTGCAATATAAATCTATAGCTTATGCTTGCTGTGGTTGGCTTATTTTTTGTTGGAAATATTACTTGTTGTGTGGTTGGCAAGTGAAGGTTTAACACAGGTTAAGCTACTGGCTTTTATGCTTATGAGTTTTTCTTGAATATATATGACTTGTGTTAAGATATTGGCTTACTGTCAGGTGGTAAAAATAGGCATGTTTTGTGTATTGTTTTGCTATTTTGTCCAGGTTATTGGTTGTGTTAATTTTTGGGTAGTCAATGTGGCTGTTTAACAAGTCATAGGTGGTGAAAATAGGATTTTGTGTGTTGATGTGTTGTGCTCTTTGTCTAGGTTTTACAATATAAGTTGATGTGTTTATTTTTTGTGGTCAATGTGTGGATGCTTAACAGATGTAGTAAAAATAGGTTTATTTTGTGTGTTGTGGTGGGGTGTTTTGTTCAGGATATTTAATGCTTAACAGGTGGTAGAATTGGCTTTATTTTGTGACCTATGGTGAGGTATTTTTTCCAGGAAGTTATGTTCTGAAGGCCCAATAGATTTACAAGTGAAGTAGTTGCTTAATTTAAGTTTATCTTGAAGGCCCATTTAAAAAAAAAAAAAATGGAAAAGGGAGGCCCAATTTGTTTTATATGAAAAGTTAAAAAAATATGACACTCAAGTAATTTTTAAAACTACCAAACTCCTTAATTTGGGTTAAAAGGGCCGAAAAAATTGAACTAAAATAAATTTCATAGAAGTCCAAAAATTGGGCCCATTAATGACCCAAACCCGCCTAATCGATAACTTCGACTCGCTCATCCGATGGCCTGAAGCACCGGATCCGACCCGACTGTTCGGTTGACTACGAGTTTAATATCCAACCACCCGATCCAAATGGGCCAAGTTCAGTTCAGGCTCAAACTCGAACCACCCCGACCCGTGGACAGGCCTAGCTACATGTGATGGCTTCAGCATCCAGCTCTACTGTGTTAGCCGTTGAGGTTTTATTTATTTATTTTTTATTTTTTTAGTGTCTTTGATGCGTATTGCTGGATAAGGACAAAATTATTTTGTTAAAATTTTTTAAAGGGTTAGGTTGTTTGTTTTGGGTAATATATATATTATTTTTGTTATTGGTAATTTTTGTTACTGTGCTAATTTTTTTTGAGCTTGTATATTTTGTTTTAGATTTTAGATTTATAAACTTTTTTTTATAGTCTTTAAAATGAAAAAAATGCTAGTGCTACAAATGTTTTTATAAATTGCTGATGTGGTTAATGGGTATTTTTATGTGAAAAAGTAATGTAAGTTGTGAGTTTAGATACAAACTAATAAAAATTTGTACCTCAACCATTTGTAAAAATATTGTAGAAAATTTTGTGACTATAGTATTACTCTCAAAAGAATTAAAAAAAATTGTTAAGAAAGCAAAGTGTAATTTTATAGATTAAAATTGCTAAAATCAATACCCATAATATACTAATAATTTTTTTTTTTAATAAAAAAATTTGGGGTGGGGGGGGGGGGGGGGGGGGGAATTGCCGCCCATTGTCCAAGAGTGGCTCCGTCCATTAAGGTCATTGACAAATCATCTATGGCTCTGGAAGATCCAAAATGCGGAACAAATTTCTCTTGCTTACTATGTTAATAAAGAAAAATTATAATAATAATACATCGTCTAATCGTCTAGAATGGTCTCAACAATTGCTTTCAATAGTCTAACATTGTCTAATCGTCTAGAATGGTCTCAACAATTGCTTTCAATAGTCTACCGTGCAACACGCGATGAATGGAATGCCTAAGACAAATAATAGCAGCGGTAAACAAATTTGTGCCACTTTACATACATTCTTTCTGACCATCATATTTCAAGCCGACTAAAGAAGACATTAAGCAGAGACTATAAGCCGTCGCAAAATGCATTATTTTCTTCTTGTTTTCGCATGTGGAAATTATTAAGTCCGTCCTCGTGAGTCTTTCCTCTCTCATAGGATTAAAAAAAAATCATATGTTTACGTACAAAATCACTCTCATAATGTATGTATATGACTAACTCCTAAAATTCATATATTATAAGTGTGATGATGTCAGGGATGGACCCAGGTGGGGTTCAAGGGAGCCGGGTCCCCCTGTTTACGTTTTTAAAAACATATGCCAACGTTTTTAAAAACACGACTATAAACCAGTCGGTCTATTGCCATGGCGTATAGGCCACACTTAAAAACGCAGTTATAGGAAAAATGGACCTATACCTGCGTTTTTAGGACTTATAGTCGCATTTTAAAAATGCAACTGTAGACCAGTTTTTTTGTAATGCAAGCTCAAGAACACCAAAGTTGGTGACGAACTGAAAATCTAATGTAGAAGCCAAATAACACTTCAAGGGTATACCTTGTCTATCCTAATAAAGAAACGGACTATATGAAAAGAAGTAATACAATTTAGTTCATATTCATGATCCTAGACTCTACTTAGTTCTCAATAGACATCAGTAGCTTCAAACCCTTTGTTTCGTGGGAGTGAGAGTGAGATAGATTGTTTTCCAACAAATTTTATTGGAAAACAATCTCTTAAAAATAAGTCATATTTTAACAAAGTTTTCCATTAACTTAATAAAATTTTCATTTGACCTATTTTGTTTTAACACTATCTAATACTGAAAAATTGGAAAATTATTTTTATATAAAGTTTTCCAACGAAACAAATGGAGCGCTAAAAAAAGAAAAAGAAAAAGAAAGTATTACCTTTTCATTATGCCCTTTAATTATTTATAGATTATTGCAAAAACTATATTTGCCTCAATCTGCGTATTAAATATTTAAAATGTTTGCTTCATCTTCAAATTTTGTATGACTGACCATTCAATATTATTTTCATTATTATTGTTGTTGTTATTATTATTATTAAACGTTTGTATGACTGCATCAATTTAGACAAAGGAAATACTTGCAAACAATTAATTGATTAAAAAAATTATGATTTCTTAGGGCACTTTCTATAATTTAGGTTTACAGTTTTAATTGTTGTCCACTACAAGAAAAAAGACTTAATATAACGAAAAAAGTCATTACAATAACAACCAATGTCGTTGCAATAAGGTGTTATTGTAACAACAAAAAATCGATGCAAGCCATTGTAATAAACTTTGAGGCAATAGATTTATACAACACGATTTTCATTGCAATAAATTTCATATATTGCAACGATTTACTTTTAAAATCTCGTTGTAAAAGGTTTTTTTTTTTTTTTTTTTTTTTTTTTTAATTAAGAAAGAAAAATATATATTTAAAAAAAATTAAAAATAAATAAATCATTTTTTTAAATAATAATTTTTCCATTAACCTGTTTTGAAATTCAAAAACCATATCTAGGAACTAAACTAACAAATCAAAGATACACATAAAAGATGAAAAATTAGAAATATTTCATTTCAATACCTATGCCAAAAAACACAAATATATACACAACTTGTTGAGTTTACATTCAAACACATAGTTTCAAAAAGTATGCAAAAATCAATACAACATGGAAAAAAGTTTCTTCTCGAAGGTGTTATCCAAGCATGCTTCATGACCATTTTATTGACTTACCACCTATTTTGGAAAAAAAAGTATAAAGTTGAAAAACATCATATATATATACAGCACAATGACACCAATACACACCATCATTGATTCTAAAAAAACATACAGACCAATAATATTTGAAGACTATACAATTAAACAAAGAAAAATCAAATTAAAATTTAAAGAGAACCAAAAGATTACTTGAAAGTTAGAGAGAAAATCTTTAAATTGAGAAAGAGTCTCTCCAAGGAGATTATGAATTAAAAGAGACAGAAATTTGAGAGAGAAAATTTAGAGTTAGTAGATATGAGAGTGAGATGGAAATTTGACAGATAAATTTTGTAGTTAGTAGATAAATTAGAATTTTGAGATACATGTAAGAGAAAGAGGGAAAGTGAGATGAGAAAAAGAATAGAAAAGAAAGAGATGTGTGGAGAGAGAGAGAGAGAGAGAGAGAGAGAGAGAGAGGGAAATAAATGTGGGTGAGAGAAAAAGGGAAACTAAGATGAAAAAAGAAAGAGAAAAAAAAAGTGGTAGGTGTGAGATAGAGAGAGAGAATAAAAAAATGGGAGATGGAGGTGGGTGAGATAAAGAAGGAAACTAAGATGAAAAAAAAAAGAGAAAAAAAAGAGCGAGAGATATGTGTGGGTGTGTGGTAAATTTGAGATAAGAAAAAATAGGAAGATAACATGGAAAAAATATAAAAAATGCCGTATGGCCTTATGGGTTACAGTCTTACCACTTGCATTTTTTGAAAAAAATATATTAAAAAAAATGCTGCATGTATTAGTCATTGATTCACTGTCTTGCCACTTGCGTTTTTTGAAAAAAAAAAAAAAAACAATGTCGTATTGTCACTGTTTGAGTCACTGATGGAGTCATTTATTGTGCAAGATATATATATATTTTTTTCTCTTTTGATCTCAGCCACACCATGGTTTTGAAACCCATATCATTTATTGAACTGTAAAAGGGAGAGGTTCAAGATTTTTGAGGTCGAAACAAGGTTGAACCGAGGTTGAACTGTGATAACATCTTAATTAATTTAATAATTATTTTAAATATATATAAAAATATTAAATTAGTAAAAAATAGAAAAATTAACTAAAATAATCCAATTAAAACTATATATCTATATTTTAACTATGTCTAATATATCCATTTCAAGCCCAAATATGAAATATCTATCCAATAATAATAATAACTGATGAACTCTGGGATATCAGTGGACTGAAAATGCCGGGCCTTGATAAACTTGCGACTGGATCCTGAGAAAACAAGTAAAAACTCAGAGGAGACTGGTGGAAGCCGGCCAAGAACCCTCCAATGGTGAAGTTAGTCTCTGACTGAAAAATGTAAACTCAGTTTCTCAAGAACAGAATGCCTTACTCTTTCATTGGCGTGTGCTTATATAGTATGCGGGAAGCGGTTACTTGTTTAGTAACCGCTCCTACAGTTGAGGAATCCAACAGGCTCGGAAGTAACTTCCGTAACTGATGTAGAAGTTTGTATTTCACAACGGTTGGGCTTGACTGGCGACGGTTCGTTCTTCCACTCGGCGGAGACGTAGTAATCCTCCCTTGTCCTTTATGGATGAGGAGATGGTAGCAAGCTCGTCCGTCCTTTACAAACAGACGAACGCTAAAAAGCCCGTCTGTCCTCAAGGACAGACGGATGATAGTGAGCTCGTCTGTCCCGTCTGTCCTTGAGGACAGACGGACGAGTCAGCAAAGACTTACCTCTTGTCTATCCTTTGGACGACGCATATGGATGGGAGATGACTTAGCGAATTTTCGTTGCACATCAGTTGCCCCCTCGTTCATATGGGTCGACTAAGGAGACGAACAATCAGGCGTTGTACCTAGAAAGCCCATACGTCGAGATGCCACGTGTCACATTCTCATTGGTGATGAGTTTCGTCGCTTCATTTTTCGAGATGAGTGCCACGTGTCACTTCCTGATTGGTTGTGTCGTTTTATATGCCCAGGTCAATTTCCTATAAATAGAGGAATTCCCCCGTTGCCCTCTGCATTTCTAAGATTTTCGTTCTTTGACATTCCTCGTCTAGAGCCTCGTCTAGGAATTTCCTCGCGTCCGTAGCCTTCATTCGTCTTTATCAAACTTAATCTGAACGCTGCTACCAGCTCTCTTCTCCAAATCAGCTCTGAGGACGTTAATATTGAAGACGATGCCTCCAGCCAGCCACCCACTGCCCCTCCTGCTTAAGAACAAGTTTTTTTTTTTTTGATCCTTTGTTTTAAGATCTTTTGATGTAATTCAAGTACACTGAACTTGTCCAAAGTTTTTAGGACGAGGTATTGAAACTAGTTTTTCACAAGGGTGTTTGGACGTTGGTTGTCCACCCTTCAAACAGTTGGTGGATTTTATTTCTTTTATGTATGGACGAGATTTTTCATTTCGTATGCATGCATTCATACTTTACTCGTCCATGTTTGGTGTGTTTAAACCATCTATTAAAACTTCAATGGTTATTTCTCGTCCTTAGACTAAAATTTCTTTCATGTACCATGACCGTCCGCAAATTTACGGACCTTGCTCGTCCATGTACGGGGCTGTCTAAAATCCTCGTCTATGGGCCTTACTGTTTAGGGCCTGGATGTGCATTATGCCTCGTCCTTTGTCCTAATTGTTTTCAGGCTTGGACGCACATTTTGCCTTGTACAGACGAGTTTGCCAAGTTGGGTTCTCCCTCGTCCTTTGACCTGGACGAGGGTACCTCATCTTTGGTTTACTCTCATGGACGAATATTCCGGGCTTATTATAGGCTTCTACCTCGTCCTTTGATTAGGATGGGGTGCCTTGATCTTGCTTTTCCTTCAGGAAAGCTTTAGACGTTACATCTCCGTGTCCAGAGAATTTATTTGTTTCATTGACAGTTAAAATATTTCGTTCCTAGCCACCTTGTAGGTTAGCTTTGAACGAGAGTAGCATGGAATTCGAATTTCACACAAAACATTTTGTACATTACACATCGTTTACAGATAGGGCACATACATGCTTGTGCCTTTTATTTAGTTAACTTCATAGCTTCGTCTAGAATCATGATAAAAAACCACAACATAAATAGCAAAGCAATAGTATCAAACATATAATTAAACATAAGTAGAATATAAAGAGTAGCAAGCTCCAAGCTCGTCCACAGTGATACTCGTTCTTGCTCATTCTTACTGGTAGTACTTCCTCAGGTGCTCCACGTTCCAAGGATGTTCTAGCTTTCTCCCGTCCAGAGCCTCCAAATAATAGGATCCTTGCCTTTTAAAGTTGATGACTCTGTAGGGTCCCTCCCAATTGGGGCTTAGTTTCCCATGAGCTGGATTTTTGGTTGCCAAGGAGACCTTTCTCAGGACGAGATCTCCTATGTTAAAGCGCCTTGGTTTTACCATTGCATCATATTACCTAGCCATGAGGTTCTTGTACTTCGCTGCTCTGTGCTCTGCTTCTGTCCTCACTTCGTCTATAAGATCGAGGTTCAGACGAAGTTGCTCCTCATTATCCTTGCCGTGATATGATGCCACCCTATGAGTGGCCATGTGCACTTCCGCAGGTATAACTGCTTCGCTCCCATAGGCCAGGTTAAAAGGGGTTTCCCCTGTAGGGGTCCTCACCGTCGTCCTGTATGCCCATAGGACACCAGGTAACTCATCTGTTTGTAACCGTCGTCTTGATGATTTTCAACAAGGATCGGTTTGTAACCTCAGCCTGACCGTTTGCTTGTGGATGGGCGGGAGAGGAGTAGTGATTGTGGATTCCGAAGTGTTGACAAAAGTCCCTGAAAAGGGTATTGTCAAATTGCCACCCATTGTCGGATACTAGTACCTTGGGTACTCCAAACCTGCACAGTATATTTTTCCAGACGAAGTTCTTTACATTCTGCTGGGTAATACTGGCCAATGGTTCTGCTTCCACCCACTTCGTGAAGTAGTCAATCCCTACCACCAAAAATTTCATCTGTCTAGTTCCAAGTGGGAAAGGACCCAAGATGTCTAGGCCCCATTGAGCAAAGGGCCACGGGGCCATCATTGGGGTGAGATACTCTGATGGTTGCCTGGGGATATTGCTGAATCGTTGGCATTTGTCACATGCCTTGACATAAGCTTTTGCATTCGCTTGGACAGTTGGCCAATAGTACCCTGCACGGACGACTTTGTGGATGAGCGTTCTGGCTCCCGAATGGTTTCCACAAGCTCCTTCATGAACTTCCCTCAGCACATAGTTCGCCTCCTCTGGGGCCAGACACCTAAGATAAGGTTGAGAAAAGCCCCTCTTATAAAGAACTTCGTCCATAAGGACGTACCTGGCTGCTTTTATCCTGAGTTTTTTAGCTTCGTCTCTTGCTTCCGGAAGTCTCCCGTCCTTCAGATACGAGACGATTGGGGTCATCCAATTTTCTTCATTCCCTATTTGCTGCACTTCCGGGAGATCTACACTCGGGACGTACTGAATTTCATCATACTCGTCGGTTGTTCCGGTTGCTGAGGCTTCCTTCGCTAAGGTATCTGCTTCCACATTCTCTTCCTTCGGGATTTGAATGAAGTTAGCTTTCTTGAATTTTTTCACAAGCTGTAGTACCCTCTCCAAGTACTTTTTCATTCGTTCTTCTTTCGCCTCATATGTCCCATTTATTTGGCCCATTACCAACGAAGAGTCTCCCAGGACGAGAACTGACTCCGCTTCTACAGACTTAGCCAATTCTAGCCCTTTAAGCAGAGCTTCATACTCCACCTCATTGTTAGTTGGTTGATATTACAGACGGACTCTATGCTTTAACTTGTCTCTTTCAGGGGATTGCAAAACCACCCCTACTCCTCCTGCATGCTGTGTGGACGAGCCATCTACATGAACCACCCACCTTTTATCCTCCTGCACTTCATCATCGCATCTTGGTGTGAACTCCGCAATAAAATCTGCGAGGGCTTGAGCCTTAATAGCATGTCTTGGTTAGTATCGGATATCAAACTCGCTGAGTTCGACTGCCCATTGGATCAGACGTCCTGCGGCTTCCAACTTGTTCATAGCTTTCTTAAGTGGGTGATCTGTCATAACATTGATTACATGGGCTTGGAAGTAGTGTCTTAACTTCCTAGAAGCCGTGATGAGCGCGAAGGCCAGCTTTTCTATTAGCGGATATCGCCCTTCCCCCCCCCCCCCCCCTCAATGCCCTACTGGTGTAATACACTGGCTTTTGCATTTTTGCTTCCTCTCTTATCAGTGCTGAGCTCACAGCATGTGGGGTCACCGCCAGGTATAAAAACAGTTCCTCTCCTACCACGGACGGACTTAGCAACGGGGGCGTGACAAGATACGTCTTCATATCTTGGAAGGCTCTTTGGCACTCGTCCGTCCATTCGAATGCTTTCTTTAGAACCTTGAAAAATGGCAAACACTTGTCAGTTGATTTGGAGACAAACCTGTTGAGGGCGGCAACTCGCCCGGTGAGAGATTGAACTTCTTTAATATTCTGCGGAGGCTTCATTTCTAGGATTGCCTTGATCTTTTCCAGGTTTGCCTCGATCCCCCTGTGTGAGACCATGAATCCAAGAAATTTTCCCGATGCTACTCCGAAAGCACATTTGCTAGGGTTCAACTTCATACTGTATCGCCCGAGTGTGTTGAAGGTTTCCTGTAAGTCGTCTAGATGTTTACACTCTTCCAAACTTTTCACTAACATATCATCCACATACACTTCGACATTTCGCCCAATCTGAGGACAGAACATGTGATTGACCAGTCGTTGATACGTTGCTCCAGCGTTTTTCAAGCCGAAGGGCATTACTTCATAACAGAACAAGCCCTGACTAGTAACAAATGAGGTCTTCTCTTGGTCAACCTCGTCCATCCGTATCTGATTATACCCTGAGAAAGCGTCCATAAAACTAAGCAATTTATGGCCTGCGGTTGAGTCCACCAGCTGATCAATGCGTGGTAATGGATAACTATCTTTTGGGCAAGCCTTGTTCAGATCAGTAAAATCCACACACATCCTCCACTTGCCGTTCGCCTTTTTTACCATCACTACGTTGGCCAACCAATCTGGATAGTACACCTCTCGGATAAACTTCGCTGCCATCAATTTTTGAACCTCGTCTTTAATAGCATTTTCTCTCTCAGGAGCAAACACCCTTTTCTTTTGTCGTATTGGCTTCGAGGATGGACATACGTTCAGGCGATAGGTGATGACATTAGGATCTATTCCAGGCATATCCTCATGACTCCAAGCAAACACATCTATGTTCTTCCTCAAAAACTGGACAAGGTTTTCTTTAATTCCTCCTTCTAGATCTGCCCCCACCCTGGTACATCTCTCAGGGTTCCTTTCGTCTAAGGGAACATCTTCCAACACTTCAATAGGTTCTACCACGACCCTTTTTTCTTCAATAGTCATGGTCTGCACTTGCTCGTCTGTGGCCAACATAGCCAAGTAACACTTTCTCGCTGCCAGTTGATCTCCTTGCACTTGTCCTACTCCATAGTCTGTTGGGAACTTGACTGGTAGGTGATAGGTGGACGTAACTGCTTTCCAACTATTCAAAATTGGCCTCCCAATTATGGCATTATAGGAGGAAGAACAGTCTATTACCAGGAAACTCACGTCCTTGGTGACTTGCTGTGGATATGCCCCAACTACCACTGGTAATGTAACAGTACCCACGGGCTACGCCTTCATTCCACCAAAACCTACTAATGGAGAATTAACCGGACGAAGACGGTCTCATCCTAACTTCATCTGCTGAAAAGCTGGAAGATACAGGATATCTGCCGAACTTCCATTATCAACGAGTACCCTTCTGGTTGTGTAGTCAGCGATGAGCAAGGTAATGACAATAGCATCGTCATGAGGATGGTGGATTCTTTTAGCTTCTTCTTCAGTAAATGTGATTGCTTGTTCGTCCATATCCCTATCTCTAGGTGGTCGTCCAGAGAGTTGGACGCTCTGCACCACCTTCAGGTATGTTTTCCTGGACCTGGACGACTGAACTGTAGAACTCCCTCCGACAATAACTCTGATTTCTCCGAGAGGTGGCCGTGACGACTCTTCAGTTTTTCCCTTGAGTTTTTCATCCTTGTGGTCTCGTCCTAGGAAACTTCTTAGCTTCCCCTGCCTTATAAGATTCTCAATCTGCTGCTTTAGATCAAAACATTCGTCCGTATCATGCCCATGGTCTCTATGGAAGCGACAATACTTGTTTCTATTGCGCTTATTTGGATCTCCCTTCATTTTTTCTGGCCACTTCAAGGAAGGATCATCCTTGATTTGCATTAAGACTTGATCAAGTGGCATGTTCAATGGCGTATACTACTGACTTCGTGCTGAGGGGCCTGCCTTCCTGTCACGATCCTTTTTGTCTTCCATTCGTCCTTTCTTAAGACGAGGACCTTGTTTTGAGTGGCGAGTAGGGTTAGCATCCATTTTCTCAATTCTCTTCCTCTTCTTGGCTATGATAGCATCCTCCGCATTCATAAAATTCTGGGCTGAGTGGACGAGTTCGGCCATGGTCTGAGGCTCTTGCTCATATAGCTTGTGGATGAACAAATCAGAGTGAACCCCATTGTGGAAAGCCGCCAGGAGGAGCTTGCCATCCATCTCGTCCACTGCTAAAGCTTCCCTATTGAACCGCATAATGAATGACCGCAAACTTTCATTCTCCCCTTGTTCTATGGTCAGCAAACTAGACGAGGAACGCTTATGCCTTTGTCCTCCGATGAAGTTGTTGATAAACAACTTGCTTAATTCTTCGAAGGACGTTACCGTGCTCGGAGGTATTTTGCTGAACCACACTCATACGGGTCCTTTAAGGGTAGTAGGGAAAGCTCTGCACATTATTTCATCCGGAACCCCTTGAAGATGCATAGTAGTTTTGAAGGTGGCAATGTGGTCAAATGGATCTCGCGTCCCATCATATGAATCTAAGGAAGGCATCTTGAACTTCGATGGCAAAGGGTGAGCATTGATAGAAGGCACAAAAGTGGAGTCAGTCCTGTGAACCAAGTCCTCTACGGGGTTGGTCCTCTTCATATTTTCCTTCATCTCATCCATAGTTCTTCTCATTTGGTCCATCTCCCTTTCCAAGTGAGGCACCCTCCTTGAAGGGGTACCCCTTGACTGGCTTTCAAACTCGACATTCCTCTCATCTTGGCTCTGGGCCTGTCTTCCAACGTTCTCATCGCGATGCTGCCTCCTCATGTTAAGTTCTCTAACCAACTCCTGGTTCTAGCGGGTCAATTCTGCCATAGTAGCAGCCATGGATTGCACGTGTTGGACAGTGGGCGGTTGTACGATAGGCACCGATTAACGATCGCCTCTGCTTTCTTGAGGGCCTGGGCTGGTAGCCCTTGACCTTGTCCGGACCATTTCAGCCTTTATGTCCAAGAAAGAAATCGTAGAATCCAACAATGGAAATCAAACATTATTCTTTCCCACAGACGGCGCCAACTGATGAACTCTGGGATATCAGTGGACTGAAAATGCCGGGCCTTGATAAACTTGCGACTTGATCCTGAGAAAACAAGTAAAAACTTAGAAGAGACCGGTAGAAGCCGGCCAAGAACCCTCCGATGGTGAAGTTAGTCTCTGACTGAAAAATGTAAACTCAGTTTCTCAAGAACAGAATGCCTTACTCTTTCATTGGCGTGTGCTTATATAGTATGCGGGAAGCGGTTACTTGTTTAGTAACCGCTCCTACAGTTGAGGAATCCAACAGGCTCGGAAGTAACTTCCGTAACTGATGTAGAAGTTTGTATTTCACAACGGTTGGGCTTGACTGGCGACGGTTCATTCTTCCACTCGGCGGAGACGTAGTAATCCTCCCTTGTCCTTTATGGACGAGGAGATGGTAGCAAGCTCGTCCGTCCTTTACAGACGGACGAACGCTAAAAAGCCCGTCTGTCCTCAAGGACAGACGGATGATAATGAGCTCGTCTGTCCAGTCTGTCCTTGAGGACAGACGGACGAGTTAGCAAAGACTTACCTCTTGTCTATCCTTTGGACGACGCATATGGACGGGAGATGACTTAGCGAATTTTCGTTGCACATCAATAACCATTTTTTTTTTATAAAAAGAAAATTAAAAGCATCAATTTGTACCGACAAGTGGACAAAAGAGGATGATATGATGTATCATCATATCATGTGGGGCTTAAGGCTTTGTAAGAAACAAAAAGTCTCATAATTGTCTTTCCAATTTTCACTTTCCAATGCCCACGAGACTAGCTCACAAACCTAAAAAAGCACTACAAACAGAAGTGAATGAAATTAGAGGAAGTGATAAAAAAGAAATACAAACAAAAGCAAATGAAATTAAAGAAAGAGAGAAGAAGAAGTCAGAAACGGCTCTGAATGGTAGAAGCTGAAAGAACAAGAAGAACAAGAAGAAGGAGAAGCTGGTATCTAGTTGAAACAAGAAACAAACCTGAGAAGATATAAAATAATGGGTGGTAGTGTAGCTCTATTTTACTTTTTTTTCTTTTCTGATTTCTCTTTACTCTTATTCAAATTCTTTACCAGCGGATTTTTTTTTTCCGACCAAAAATAGTAAATATTCTAGTATGGTACCGTTTAAGGCTTTAATTTTTTTTTTTTAAAAGGGACCTATGAGAACCGCGAGAATTGTGAGGTTCGACTGCGGTTCACATGGGTCCCTGCTTTTTTCCCATAGAGCGGTTCTTGAGGCTAAAAGAACCGCAAATGTCTTTTCTTTTGAGTTGTCTCCTACTCAGACTCAGCTATCTCATAATTTCATTTCTCCTTTTTTAGTCTTTAGACTTTTGCTCCTCTCACGGTCTCACCTCTCAAACTTAGAACTCAGTCACTCATCAGTCATCAGCCACCTTCATTTTTCTTCCCTCTCAATCTCAGAATCTCAGGCTCTCACCTAACCATTTTTTCTCTTTTTTTTGGCTCTTAGCCACATAATGTTTCTTCCAAACCCTTATCCTGCTGAACAATTAGTAGTGTTTCCCTCTCAATCTCAGATTTTCAGGCTTCCACCAACCATTTTTCTCTTCTCTTTTGCACTCAGTCACATAATTTTTTTTTCATAACCATATAACCGAACAAATCGGACCGAGTTGCTAAGATTAACTACACCTTGTGTAGATTAGTTTTTACCTTCCAAAAGTGAGGTGCGGTCAAGCATAGGGTGAAACCGCATCCTTTAAGTGTGATGCAAAAAACCTCTCCAAAATCGACTGAACCGATCTGTATACACTCCTACCCACAAGCATGTCACGTGAGCTGCCATGGGCATGCAAGTGTGCACACAAGGCTGCCACGGGCACACCAGCATGCCCAAAGAAGTTATTTGGGCATACCAGGGCGCATGTAATTAGTCGACATATTTTGATGTTTTTAAAGAGATAAGTTAATTAACTTTTTTTTTTTATTTTTTTTTATTTTTATGATGACATCCACGGATTAAATCCTCCTCCCACTATCATTTATAAAATAATAATAATAATAATAATAAAAAGAAAAGAAAAATTATATGTGCAGCTTTTAATTATATCTTAGGTGTACGTATTGATTATTGACTCTGAATTGACCACAAAATAAATTGCTTTTTTTTTTTTTTCTGTGAACAGTAAAACTGAGTACCCTCTTCTTCGCCCATATATATCTCAACTAAATTAAGACATTTCAACCAAATTTGCTAGAGCTTTTCCATCGCCTTTCTTGCTCTTGTTTACTGGCGTTACTGTGGAAGTAGCCATGGATTTCTTCCCAAACTTGCTTCACCTTGCACTTCTCTCGATTTCCTTTTCTCTCATCTTCCTTATTTACAAACAAAAGTCCACTCGTGCCAAGATCCCACCTGGTAAAAAGGGATGGCCGATCATTGGGGAAACTTTGGAATTTGTAATGGTTGGAAGAAAGGGAACCCCAGAGAAATTCATCAATGATAGAATGACCAAATACTCACATGATGTCTTCCAAACTTCCTTACTTGGAGAGAACTTGGCTGTATTTTGTGGTGCTTCGGGGAACAAGTTTCTGTTCTCTAAAGAGAACAAGTACGTCACTTCTTGGTGGCCACGTTCCATGAAAAAAGCTTTGCTTTTTCCTGAAGCTCTTGGAAACTCTTCCAAAGAAGAATCAACTATAATGAGGAGCTTCCTACCTGAATTTCTCAAGCCAGAAGCTCTTCAACATTACATACCTATCATGGACTCCATGGCAAAGGAACACTTGGAACTAGATTGGTCTCCTTACAATAAAGTCAAGGTTTTTCCACTCTCCAAGAAGTATACCTTTGCATTGGCTTGTAGGTTGTTCATGAGTATCAAAGATCCTAACCATGTGACAAGATTTGCTGATCCCTTTGCTCTTGTCACAGCTGGTTCAATGTCTGTACCTATAAATTTTCCAGGCACAGCCTTCAACAGTGCCATCAAAGGAGGAAAAGTTATTCGCCATGAGCTTTTATCAATCATCAAACAGAGGAAGAAGGAGCTATCCGAGAACAAAGGGTCGTCAGCTGCTCATGACTTGTTGACTCGTATGCTTCTTGTATCAGATGAAAATGGCAGAGTTATGAATGAGAAGGAGATTGCTAACAAGATTATAGGTTTACTTACTGCTAGCCATGATACTACTAGTACAGCTATCACTTTTGTAGTGAATTATCTGGCAGAGTTTCCTCAGGTTTACCATGATGTATTAAAAGGTACATTTATTTGGTTATGTTTATAGCATATCTCTATTTTACAGTATGAATTTCCTTTTTTACCTAAGCCTTAAAAAGTTTATTTATTTTTTGTCCTAAACTATTGAAAATGCTGCACCTTTTTTTTTCGTCCTAAACTCTTAAATATGTTACACTCACTATTTTTAAATTTAAAATTTTCATTTTTTTTCATCTTTGAACTATTGCAAAAGGTTTTTTTTTTTTTCAATTCTTTTTATTCCTTAAATCTTTGCAAGTTTTTTGAAACCAAACTAAATAGAATTTTTATTTTCTAAAAATGTTTGTTGAAAATATTAAAAAAAAAAAAGTTTAGGGACCGAAAACGAATTTTTGTAAAGAACAAAAATTAAAATTAATGCAAAATTAAAGAAAAAAAACAATATTTTAACCTAAGATTTTATTTCTTTCTTTTATAATATAGAAGACTAGTCAGTAACTCGTGCAATGCACGAAACAATTTAATGTATTACAATTTTTTTCTCTCTTTTATTTATTTATTTTTTCTAAATATAAAATTTGATAATAATGGTAGTTATTAAGAACATCCATAGCCGATGTTCTATAAAAAATGTCATTTTGACACACCAAAAGCCTACTTTATTATTTTACCATATTATTTTACAACATCTTATTTATCAGATGTTTTATTATTCAATTATATACATTAAAATAATATTTACTACACATTAAAATAATATATTAACTCCACCCACCAAACACCAAGAAAGAGAGAGAAGAGAGAAAGTCAAAAAGGATGAGAGAGAAATGAATAAAAAACTATTTTTTTTTAGCATTCTTGTCAGTACCGTTCCATTAAAATGGAACGGTACTGTTCACATGTGGCAAAAATTATGAGATTTGGAACATCTCATAAATGAGGTTTTTTGGTGTTTGGTGTGCCAAATGTGCCTAATATATGACATTTGGCACATTTGACACATATGCTGTGAATGCTATTAGGATATTTAGTATGATTGTGTTGGTATACGAAATTGTATATTATATATATATATATATATTAAGTATTTATTATGATTGTCCTGGAATTATATATATATATATATATATATATATATATATTTTGTTGATAACATGGAATTATATATTCTATTATTTCAAGAATATATGATATTCAAAGTGGGTGACTTGACTGACTTGAAACAAGTATAAATTGGAAGCGATGGTACTCATTTGCCGTGTCCTGTATAGTGGAGTCTGTGTCATTGAGTATTGGGCCACTCTAGATGAGTGTTTGGATTCACGTTGAGCTGCATTTCCCCTTTCTTCTTTTTTTTTTTTTTTTTTTTTTTTTCATGCGCAACAGCTTTTAGGAGACAATGTACTATTCATAAAAAATATTAAAAATAGATCCCACAATAGTATTTACACATTTAAAAATTATTTTATTACAGTGTTTTCAGTTTCAGCAAAAATAAATTATATCCAAACGGAGATTTCAATAAATCAAAAGCCACGTATTATTAAATCATTTACATTTGTATTTGTGAAAATTAATCAAATCTTCATTTGATATATACACAAATTGTTGTGAACTGTGTACAAGAGTGTGTGTCTCTAGACTTTTTGTTTTTATTTCGTTTCGTTTTTCTTTCAAAATGGAAGTACAATATAATTGTGTTTTGATAATTCAATGGTAACAACTAACAACAAGGAATGAGAATTTGAATCTTGAATGTCTCTCTTGAAAACATGAGAAGATGCCAATTAGTTGAGTTACAAGTTTTTGGCTAAATAAAATATAACTCATAAACTCAATTTGGTAATATTAATCTAATGAAAGGAGCGCAAATTTTTATTTATTTATTTTTATAATTTTGTTAAACAGAGCAAAAGGAGATTGCAAAATCCAAAGGTCCCAAAGATTTGCTAAATTGGGATGACATTCAGAAGATGAAGTACTCTTGGAATGTGGCATGTGAGGCCATGAGGTTGTCACCACCTGCTCAAGGGGCATTTAGAGAGGCTATAGTTGACTTCACTTACGCAGGTTTTAAAATTCCCAAAGGATGGAAGGTATATTATACTTACTCATACATAACCCAAATTATACAGCACTTCCATAATCCTAGATCTCTTATTCAACAATCAGAGACTTTACCAGTTGAATTAATTGAAACACACCAGCACTTCTATGTATTTAAATCATGATGCTAAGTGTTCAATATATATATATATATATATATATATATTTTTTTTTTTTTTTTGTAGACGTATTGGACTGCACATTCCACACATAAAAATCCCAAATATTTCCCAGATCCTGAGAAATTTGATCCTTCAAGATTTGATGGGAATGGGCCAACACCTTACACTTTTGTACCATTTGGAGGTGGACCTCGGATGTGCCCTGGGAAGGAATATGCTCGATTAGAGATACTAGTGTTTATGCATAATGTGGTGACAAAATTTAAATGGGAGAAAGCAAATCCAAATGAAAAGATTACGTACAATCCATCACCCATTCCTGTTAACGGTCTTCCTGTGAACCTTGAGATTCGTAAGTTCTAGATTGCACCAACCTTTGGTGACACAACCATCTTTATATTTATGCTTGTAGATTGATCAATAATTCTTGTCACTTAACAAGATTGTATACCTATTTAATTTAGCAATAATAGATTTTTATGAATAAATAAATTTTGGTTTGTCTTTTAAATCTTGTACTTGTTCATCACATTACTAAGTGCATAGAGGGCCAGACCTAGGAAGAACAAACAGGGACCGATTATCTCTAGGGTCAAACCTGGAGATAATTACAATATTCTGGCAACTTACCTTGTTGTCCAGGCTTTAAAAATATTAATTTAGAAATTGATTATACTATTGCTTTATGATGGACACCAAAAGAATTAAGGTGATTATCCACCGGATATTATTGTTCATTTGATTTTTGATTGCAAGAACCTTATAGCTCGAGAATGGATTTTCTCCCTTTTTGCACCAAAAAAAAAAGAAAAGAAAAACTTTTTTTTGTTAACCTTTAGGGAAACGAAATAATATTAGTAGGTCCAAAACTGATGGATGGAAAGCTTGATTTAGTCCAAAGGAAAAGTCTTGGCTTTTGGTTGGGTGAATATATTGACTCCATAAATTTGAGACAGACGCTTGTATATGGTTAGAATATAAAGATAGTATGAAGATATAGAGACAAGATGAGAGAAAAAAAGCAGATTCATTTAGCGGGTGACTTTAACCACGAACACCTGCATCATTACCATTCAATTTCGTTTGTCATATAAATGATCAAGGCACTAGACTATTCACGTCACGCAACATTCACGCATATCATAGCATGCCAAACATGTAAAATCAAATAATTTTTCCCATTAACCTAGTCTCCAATCTTGGATAAATGATTCTTGACTAAGTTTTTTCAATATAATTTTTACATTTTCAGAATGTAACTAGAAATCGACGTCATATATTATTTCTTAAGTTTGACTAGGAAACAAAGTTTAGTAATTTCTATTTCTCATTCTAGAATCATGTAATTTGAATATTTTTTTTAATGGAATAAAGATGTATTTTATCATTTTTGGTTTTCTTGCTTTTTTGTCTTAATAAGACACGTGGAGACTTCAAATGTAGAATTCTTAATCTAGGGGGTATTATGAGCCCTGACTCAACCCCCTTCTTGGGTCATGGTTTCTCACACAGACAATCAAGACACCAAGTTTGCATGAGGGTTTGCCCATATGTATGCATGTTGCAATGAGGCTCACCATAACTATGAGAGGAAGGAGCACTATATTATTGTACTCTAAAAGTATCTAATAATTTTCTATATATAAAAAGAGGTCTTGAGAAATTGAAAGAAGCATGCCTCATGTGATTGATGTGAGAAATTAAACAATAATATACGTATTTTCACAACATTTTTTTACTCACACATATTTTCACAACACTCAAATAACGTTATTAGAAATCTCTTACCAAACGGACTCTTTATCTCTCCTCTCATTTACAAAAGAGGCTTTTGGCTTTTGGATTAGTTCTAAACTTTTGGTGTGTTAGTTAGTAGAGGTTCTACCTAAAGACCGAGGGTATTAGCCAATTGATCTGGAGGCCTTAACCCTTGGGTCAAGGCAGGGGCGAGTAGGGATGGCAATGGGGCGGGGGGGGGGGGGGGGGCGAATGATGGGGTCTTCGTCCCCGCCCCGCATGGTTTTATCTTGTCCCATTCCCGCCCTGCCCCGCATGACGGGGAATACTTTCTCACCCCATCCCCGCCCCTTAGGGCCCCGCGAAGCCCCGCCCGACCCCGTAAAACTCAGCTTTTTGTTAATTTTCCCTACAACTAGTACAATTTTTTTTAATAAAACTTATTTCATTAATAAAAATATATTTGAAATTACAAATTTATCCCATCAAATCAAATCAATTTTTAGAAAAAATTGAATAATCTATCCAAGTGTTTAACAAGACAATCATAAAAAATAAAAATAAAAATCTCATAGCATAACACATACCAAAATAAAGACAGAAAATCACATTAGATAGAATAAAATATGCTAATATTAATATGTTTGTTTAAATAGTATGGTTTAAGGGTATGAAAAATTTACAATTATAACCCTTAGTAATGCGGGGTAGGGCGGGGACGGGGAGGGGAGGGGCGGGGTGGGTCTAAAAAGTCTAAACCCATCCCTGCCCCGCCCCGTGGTGCGAGGCTAAAATCTTGCCCCATCCTCGCCCCACCGCCTTTGCGGGCCGGGGAAAACCCGTGCGGGGCGAAGCGGGGAGGGGCGGGTTAAGCGGGGCGGGGAAAAATTGCCATCCCTAAGGGCGAGGCTAAGGGGGTTCGAGGGGGGGCACTTGCCCCCCTGGCCCCACCCAAAAAATCTATTAATATTTCTTCTATTATATTATATAATACAATAAATGCATTTAAAAATTATATAAATAAATGGTTAATAAATATGATGGTTTTTTAAACCAAAACCAAAACCCTCCTGATATAACATTTTTATAATTACAATTTCAAAACGATTTTTTATGTAAATAAACCCCTATTAGATAAATAATATAATGAATATGTTATTTTATTTCGAATTTTCTTGCATTCAAATATTGCTTAGTATACACACGAATGAATTGTTATTTTGCAAATTGATCTCAAATACTATATATATATATATATATATATATATATATATAATTAGAGTTTTTTCCTTCAAGGTGCCTATGCATAGCTCATCATTGTGTACACATCTTGAAGTAGTCCGTATGCTGCTACTTGGCCATGAACCAAAACTCTAGTTTTTATTTTTTTATTTATTTTTTTATTTTTAATACAAGATAGAAATTTTACTCTAATCTAATCTAAGTGCATATGAGTGTGAAACTGTCTCCTAGAAGCTTAAACCCCGGCCCTTGCCCCCCACACCCCATAAGTACTTATACTTGTGGAGTGACCATCGTACTAAGAGTGTGCGGTGGTTATCTACTTACATGCTTGATTGAATGCAAGCCAAGTAAATCTTAAATGTGATTTAACTTAGATTAAATTTAGTTGAATTAATTAGGAACCCCCATGATTAGGGCAATTTAATGTTAAGTAATGATATAATTCTTTATTAGGATTGATATTGCTTACTTAAATATGTTTCCTGTTATGCACGGTCTGATTTTTGACTGAATAAAAATTATTTGAATTAGATTGATTAGATTTTTCTAAATAGATAGCCTCCCATAAACAAGTAATCTAAACCAATCGGTGATTTTTCACATGTGATTTGATTTGGTTAATTGAATTTTCTTTGCTGGTATAATTTGATATGATTTGAATTTGCATTTAATTTTGAATTTAAAATTCAAAAACGTTTCCTTCTTTGATATGACATGGTTTTTAAAATAAAATTTTTATTGTGTGTTTACATATATTGTTTTTTTTTTAAAAAGGTTTATACTACGCAATATCATTACTTGGCCCATTTAATCTCGAATTCTACGATAATCCAACCAAGTAAATAAGTAGAGGCCGGTTCATATATTAGATCATATGAGATTTAGGGGGCTTGTTTGGATGACTTTTTTTCATCACTCAATTTTTGTCACTCAATTTCCATCACTCATCACTCATCACTTAAAATACCACACCCCGTTTGGTACCATCACTCACTTGCCATCACTCAATATTTTTCACACTGTATGTGGGCCCCATACCTGTCACTTGGTCAGAGCAAAGTTGTTTTGTTACCCGCCACTGGTTTTCATCCCCATCAGCCTCCTCTTTTCTCATTTCCCCTCACTCTGCCTCTCATAAAATACCATACCAGCTTCAAAAAATAAAAAATAAAAAAAAAAAAAAAAAAAAAAAAAAAAACCCAGACCTAGATGCGTTAAGAACAGAGTAGCCCATCAAACTTTTCTCACCTTTCTCTTCCCCTACATCTTAGATCCAAACCCATCACAGCCACATCACAAATCCAAACCCCACAACCATAACCACAACTCAAAAATCCAAACCTCATAACCACATCTCAAGTCTGAACTCCACGCCCACAAATTAGATCAGAAACTTGAAATCACCATGAAAATACCATACCAACCTAGGGGCCGTCGTCTTGCCTAACCGTTCAGTCGGAGATGAAGATGAGAAAAGAAATGGGTGAAGGAAAAAAGAAAGAGAAAAATAGAGCAGATCCGGTGGAAGGTAGAGAGGTGCAGCGAGAATCACCTGAGATGCTTGGTAGATCTGGTGGAGTGCGTTGTGTTCATCATGAAGAAGAAAGGAAGAAGCATTGGTTTGAGGAGTTAGAAAGAAAAAAAGAAAGAGAGAAGGAAGCTGTGGAGAGAAAGTAGAAGTGAGAAAGAAAGAAAACAAAGACAAAAGAAAGAAAGAGAAAAAGAAGGAGACGTTGGTGTCAGGACTTGAGTTGACAATACAATGAAATGGGTCCCACCATGTGAATATAATTACGAAAATGCCATTGAGTTATGAGTTATGGAAATTGAAAACAGCTAAAATGTGTTTTCAATTTCCATAACCCATAACTCAAAAAACAAAGAATTGAGTAATGGAAACAAAAAACTGGAAATAGAGTAATGGTGCTCCTAAATGAACTTCTCGCTATGGGTCCCACCATTTTTGAATTATGGAAACAAAGTTATGAGTTATGGAAATTGATGATCCAAACAGCCTTTTAATGTTTGACATGACGTATTCCTAGGCTAGTATCTTGATTCTAGACCTACGGTCCGGTTAAGCTGCACCTCTATGTAGGGATCAAGAGAGGTTCTTAATCTTGAATTAGTAGCACATTCCCAAATTTGAGTGTAAGACAGATCACACCAAAATCACCAAAGAAAGCAATTTTATTGGCAGACACGGTGGCATTCATGGGCCCACCATCAAACCTCACAAGGTAATTGTTCATTTTTTGTAATTGTGCTTTTTTTTGGGGGGGGGGGGGGGGGGAAGGGAGGGCATAAAAGTGAGATAAATTTCATTGAAAATCATGTGAATACTTGCACCAAAACTAACACAATGGCTGTAGAGCAAGCCTTCAGAACTGGGGTAGGTTATCTTTTGGTAACATTCGTTGAATGTTAGCACAAAAAAAAGAGGAGTTAGCACAAGCAGAGGCGGCTTCAATGGCTGGTACTACTCATGACATGGTGCAGACTCTTAAAGGAGAACTCTACAATCTTATGGTGAAAGAGGAGTGTTTGCGGCATCAGAGATCATAGACTAATTGGCTAAAGAGTGGCGATCTTAACACTGCCTATTTCCACAGCCGTACAACTCAAAGAAACAAAAGAAATTTCATCTCAAAACTGATTTTGGAGGATGGTTCAGTTGTGGCAGAAGATAAAAAAATCGGAGAGGCCATGGTGAACCACTTCAAACAGCTTTTCACATCCACAACCCCTTCAAGTTTTGATCAGATCCTTCAAGGAATTGAAGTCAAGGTCACACCTTCTATGAACGCAGATTTAACAAGTGAGTTCACTGCCGAGGAGGTAGAAAGAGCTTTGAAACAAATGAAGCCTCTAACAGCTCCCGAACCCGATGGTATGTCACCAATCTTTTTCAAATCATGTTGGACTTTTATTAGTAAGGATGTAATTGCTACCACTCTTGATATCCTTAATTCAGGTTCAATGATAGACAACCTAAACAATGCCTTCATCTCCCTAATACCAAAAACAAAATCACCTGAAACAACCAATGATTTTCGGCCCATAATCCTTTGCAATGTCCTTTACAAAATTATTTCCAAAACCATAGCAAACCGCCTAAAAAAACTACTCCCTAAGCTAGTGTCAAAAACTCAAACTGCTTTCATGTCTGATAGATTAATTTCAGATAACATTCTCGTTGCATTTGAGACACTTCATCACCTAAAAAATAAAAGGAAGGGGAAATTGGGGTTTATGGCCCTTAAGCTCGATATGAGCAAGGCATATGATAGAGTGGAATGAGTTTTCTTGGAAAAACTAATGGTGAAATTGGGTTTTGCAGATAGGTGGATTTCTCTTATTAGTTCTTGCATTCGATTTGTTTCATACTCTGTATTGGTAAATGGAGAACCCCACTGTCACTTTGCACCCAACAGAGGACTCCGTCAAGGGGACCCTCTATCACCATATCTATTTCTTTTGTGTGCAAATGGCTTACACTCACTAATACAGCAAGCTGAACAGGTTGGTTCAATTAAGGGAGTCTCAATTTGTAGGGATGGCCTAAAGGTTTCACACTTGTTCTTCGCAGACGACAATGTGCTCTTTTGCCGTGCAACCACCCAAGATTGCAACTCCATATTGGATATTTTACAGCAATACGAGGCAGCTTCTGGTCAACAAATAAACCGAGATAAAACACAATTGTTCTTCAGTCCTAATACTGATCAGCCAACGCAAGAAAGCATTAAGACTCTTCTTGGTGTATCAGCCACTTCTCACTATGAAAGATATCTTGGCTTACCTTCCTTTGTTGGCAAAGGAAAAAAGAAAAGTTTTAGCTACATTAGAGAACGGATTTGGCACAAAATGCAAGGTTGGAAAGAAAAGATGTTGTCGCAAGGAGGAAGAGAAGTTTTGATTAAAGCAGTCCTTCAAGCAATGCCTACTTACACCATGGGGTGCTTCAAGCTCCATAGAACTTTATGCAAGGATATTGAAATGCTAATCCGGAAGTTTTGGTGGGGTTATAAGGGTGAGTCTAAGGAAACACATTGGGTTGGATGGAAAAAACTATGTTTGCCAAAATGCCAAGGGGGTTTGGGTTTCAAGGATATTGAAAACTTCAATTTGGCCATGTTGGGCAAACAAGTGTGGAGGTTGGTGCATAACAAGCACTCTCTTTTCTACAAGGTATTTAAAGCTAAATATTTCCAAATGGTTCAATCCTTGATGATAGTGTCAATGAGAATGGGTCGTATGCTTGGCAAAGCATCTTGAGAGCATGGGTTGTGCGTATGGGTGGGAGATGGAGAATAGGGGATGGGAAATCTGTCATTATTTGAGGTGATAAATGGTTACCAGACTAGCACTCTAGCCGTGTGATATCGCCTATAAAAAATTTCCCAAGCAACACTCGGGTGTATGCACTAATAGAAGAGGAAACTGGGAGTTGGATTGAAGATAGAGTTGTAAAGGAGTTTCTGCCTCACGAAGCAAGATCCATAGTCAGTTTATCTCTAAGTTCAACTCATGCCGACGACTCCTTTATATGGACAAGAACAAAAAATGGTTTCTATTCCACCAAGTCTGCATATTGCCTCCTCTCTAATGAAGCGGCTGCCTCAGCACCTATTCCATCCAACCCGAGGGCACACAAAAAATTTTGGTTGGACAATTGGTCTTTAAATGTTCCAAACAAAATCCGTCACTTCATTTGGAGGGCAAGCAATGATTCGTTACCAACAAAGCTAAAGTTGCAGAAAAGGCATATCACATAAGATTCTAGCTGTGAGCGTTGCTGCTGTGAAACAGAAGACATTATCCATGCAAGTTAGGGCTGTCAGATGGTGAAAAGTATATGGTGGGAAGTGGAAAAATGCCGCCCCCTTTTGGTTGACATATTCACTAGCTTTCGAGACCTGTTCCATGGCATTCTTCTGCAGAAGTAGCCAAGATTGGCTGATATATTTGCTTACATTGCGTGGAGTATTTGGTATAACAGAAATGCCCAGAGAACGGGCTCTCTAGCAATATCATTAACACATATTTACATTGATGCAGTGCAATAGCTTCAAGAGTACCAAATGGCTCAAGACCCTCCTCTGTTTCAACAACCAGTGGCTCATCCAGTTCATTGGTTACCACCCCCGCTCTCTCAGTACAAAGCCAATTGTGATGGAGCAATTTTTAAGGACAAAAATTTAGCTGGTTTGGGTGTAGTGGTCCGTGACTCAAGTGGTTGGGTCATTGTAGCACTTTCGGAGCGTATCAATATGCCATCGTCTGTGGAAGAACTAGAAGCGTTGGCTTGTCAAAGGGCAATTTCATTTGCAATTGAGATAGGTCTCCAAGATGTGGTCTTTGAAGGAGACTCTGGAACCATATACAGTCACCTCACCTCAGATGCGCCTTGTATGGCCCCATTTGGAAACTTAATTGACGACTCTAGGATCCTTGCATTAACCTTGAGAAATGCATCCTTCGCACATGTCAATCGTGATGGTAATGCAGTAGCAGACAAACTCGCCAAACTGGCGAAACATTTGTATGAACCCCAAATTTGGTTAGAAGACATCCATAGTGATGTAACCAATCTTGTAATCCTTGATAGAAATTTTTTGCCTTATTAATAAAAGTTCAATGACTGTTTCATTAAAATAATAATAATAATAATAATTTTTGAGCTGTAGTGTGTGTTTGTTTTTTTTATAAAAAGATGGATAGTTATCTCACGTTGCATAAGAAGGCATATTATGTATACTATAACTTGTTTTACCCTCATTTAAAAATCATTAATACTTTTGTGTGCAATCTGTGATATGCTTTTGTGTTAGAAAAACTATATTCCCTCTCCCATGTGTGTTTGTTTCTTAAAAAAAGAAGAAGAAAAAGAAAAAATATATATAGGGTTGGACTCAAGTTACAACTGATATAATTTTAAGCAATGTTATAACACTCAATATTTTTAATTGAATGTGAATTTTAACAAATCAACCATTGGATTATATTGTCTTTGTGCATTCTCTATGCTTGCAAAATTTCAAGATGATTAAATATCAATAATCAGGTCATCAATCAATTGTTTAAATTCAAGTTTATATAGTTTAAAATATGCATAAAAGATGAGTTTATGGATTGAATGGTAAATAACAATTGATTGGCATGAATATTGGTATACATGTTAAAAACATATAAAATATATAATCCAACGGAGGAGTTTTTAAAATATAAATTTAATAACAAGTTATTGGATGGTGTAATATTGTTTAGAGTTAGGGGCAGAGCCAAAGGGCGGCAAGAGGGGGCAATTGCCCTCCCTGACTCCTCTAAAAAATGCCTTAATACCTGCTATGTGATGTGTATTTAAGTGGTTTGCCCCCTGACAGAGGAAAAAATAGAAAAAACACTTCCACTATTATGAAACAGCCCTAACACTGGAAAGAAAGAACGGAAAAAAAGCTTCTCAATTCCCTCACACAATCACACTTTCACCTATTTTAATATTCTTAAATAGTATTTATTTCAAGTAGTTCTGATCTTGTCCCATCCATTGTACTACTTAGAGTACTTTTCTTCCCTATTCTAATTTTTCTCTTCTTTTCTTATTATAATTATATTTCTATAAACATAACTTTTTTTTTACAATAAATTTCACAATTGTGAAAATGGTTAAATGTAAATGGTAAACAATTTACATTGATGAACCCACCATTTTATTTCATTCACAACTCACAGTCCACTATTTTAATAATTGTAAAATTTATTGTGCAAAAGTTGTGTTTGTATGACAATTCAATTAGTAGGTTCCAAAGTTAGCTTTTGTAGATTGATTTATTTTTTTAATTTATTTTAAGCAATCAAATTATTAAATTTTATGTATTTAAATTAATTTCTCACTTTGATTGTTAATAACTATGATTGATTATTTTTGTTTCTTTGTTTTAATAATATGAAATATATACTTGTAGTTACAATTGTCTATTTATTTTGTTATTATTATCGATTAATATTTTTATATTAATTTAGTTTTTAGTATTGTTTTTCAATCTTGCCATCATTAAACTAAAATCCTGACTCTGTCACTGTTTAAAGTTACACTAGGTGTAACTTGAACCCAACTCATATATACACACACTCATATCAGCAGAGGACCTCGTATACACCCCACGCTTCCAAGTTTTTCAAGTTGGGCCATGGGCCAAGTTCAACAAAATGTGTGGGCTACATGGGGTTGCCAACCGGTGGGCTTGTGTCGTCCTGGATTGTATGGGGCTTTAAGTGTGTGTTTGGGATCACGTCTGCTGCGTTGCGTTTCCATTTCTGCGTTTTCTCTTTTTTTTTTTTTTTTTTTTTTTTTTTTTTTTTTTTCACGCATTTTCCCCCTTACAAGCGGCTATTGTTCATGTACTGTACATGAATAGTAGCCGCAACATTTGACCAGTTTTCCGTGAACAATGCATTCGTGCGCTGTTCACGGACCCACAAATTTCATTTTTTATCAATTTTTTCATTAAAAATTGGTCCCACGGTACTATTCACACATTTAAAAATTATTTTGCTACAGTGTTTTCAGTTTTCAGTTTCAGCAAAATAAGTTCTATCCAAACACACCCTAAGACCCATTGTGTGTTCGTCTATTTAAATGGGTCTTTTCCTCTCCAATTTTTTATACTTGGGCTTTCGAGCTCCATCGCAATAGGGACTAAGAAAAAAAGCACTGAAAAATATGATACCCCATTTTGACTCTACTAGTACACAAACATAGCAGCTAAGTTCCTTGAGCTTTCAATATGAACTCAGTATTAGAGAGAATATCTCATCGATGATTTGAGAGTTTTTTTTTTTTGAGAAAGATTTGAGAGTTAAATGAGTGGTCCATAAATAAAGAAATGATTACTATTGAATTTGATGTACTTCCAAAAGTTACCTTGGCAATTGAGCCTTGTAGCTCAACGAATAGTGACCGTTATAAGAAACTTAAATTATATAAAATTTAATAATCAATAGTCTATAAAAAAATAAAAATAAAAAATAAAAAGTCTTATACAAGTTAAAATATACCAAATGATGCTACCAAAACATTGACAATTAAAATAGTCTAATGTATTATTATTTTTGAATAGAGTAATAGTCTATTATATTAAAAAAAAATGCATTGATAAAAACTTAGGAGTTGGGCAAAAGCCAAAAGGCAAAAAGAGTTAAAATAAAAATAAAAAAGAAGAAGAAGAAAGCAAATAGGTACTAATGAGAGATAAACTAAGAACATAATATTGAGATGAGAGTAATAAAATGGGAGAGATTCTACAATGATGAGAGAAAGAGAGAGAGCAACGAATGATACATATTGCAACTTGAGCCGAGTCGCCGAGGATAGTAGAGTTACTGTGATTGCAAAACCGAGGAGAGTTGAGTTGCTATGATTGCAAAACTAAGGGGAGCAAAATTGCCATAATATCTCTCTTTGTACCTTTTTTTATAGGTAAAATAAAATTAAAGTATATATTTATGGAATGGGTGGAACAAGTTACGATTTTGAATGATTAAAGGGGTTTTTTTTTTTTTTTTTTTTTAATGAGTTTTTTGTTGAATATTTTGTTCATTTGTTGTTTTTTTATTGTTGTTATTTGAGTTTTTTTATTTTTATTTTTTATTTTTAAGGGATTAAGAATTATGTTTAGTGGGGCCAAAATTATTTTTATTCAAACCAAATTCAAGGGATTCTCAAGTAAGGGTGTTCAATATTTTGTTTTAGGATAAAGTCAAAATAGGTTAAGTTAAAAAGAAATATGCATATAATTTTTTTTTTTTTTTTTTTGCAAGTTAGCCGCCCTTGTCAACTAATATATTATGATATTTTCAATGGAGACATCCAGGATTCAAATCCCTCATCTGCCACGGTAACTATTAAATTGTCAAAAAAATAAATAAATAAATAAATAAGAAGAATAAATAGTTACCCTTGGCAGGAGCATTTCCTTGCCCATTCAGAGGAGGGAAAAAAATAAAAAATAAAAAATAAAAACAAAGAGGAAAGGATGGGGTTCCATTGGCAAAGAAAATCTTTTGCAAACCAAATTTAAGTTATCTGTCAAATAAAATTAAAAAATACAATATTTCTAAGAGAACTTCAACTAAATTGGAAGTAGAAAATACAATATTCCTGGGAATCATAAATTATTGCTGAGAGTGTACTTTTATTGCAAATGAGACCTGCAGGAATAAGATTTACTAAACATAGTTGAGTCAACAACTGTTAACACTATATATTTTCTAGAGGGTTGAGTCGAACCAGAAGGCCATTGGTTGGAATAGGTTATGGATTGAATGCAATCTTTTCATTCGGGTTTGCTTTTTCCAATTTGAATTTGGTCACCACATTATGCATGAATGTAAAAATCTCTAAACGTGCATATTCCATCCTCAGGCACATTTGAGTTCCTCCTCCAAATGGTACAAATGTGTATGAGGCAGGACCCTTCCCTTCAAATCTCGAAGGATCAATTTTTTCTGGATCAGGAAAATATTTGGGATTTTTGTGTGTTGAGAAAATAGATTGAGAAAGGTTAATACCACGCCTATACATCACCATTGTGTTATACCTTAAGCTAGCTTGTATATGCTTGTTTCTTAGATACCTTCCATCCCTTAGGAATTGTAAAACCCATAAGTCAAGTCAGTTGTGATTGTGAACACTGAATGCTCCTATAGCAGGTGGTGCTAATCTCATTGCTTCACATGCCACATTCCAAGAATATCTCATCTTCTGATGTCATCCCAATTCAAGAACTCATCGGACCTTTGGACTTTGTAATCTGCATTTGTTCTATTAACCAAACAAACCGATTTCACATTAAACTAGCTGAACTATCCATATAGCGAGTATATATTTTTCTATTTCATGGGTTGCATAGAACTTTAGGCTGACATCATCTCATAGTGCTATAACTCTATGTATCACTTCGCTTAAGAAATAAGAAGTTGTACAAGAACAAGACTAGTAAGCAAAAAAAAAAAAGTTGGAATCCTGTTTCAGTGGTAGATAAGATCTGTTGCGAATCAAAAAACTTCCCAGAATACGTGTGGAAACAGGAAATGCATGGGAGAGGAAGGTGTAGAGCGACTAATAATTAAAAAGAAAATACACCAAAAAGAAAGACTAAAACCAAAGAAAGAAGTAATCACCTTTTTTGTTGTGGGAAAAACCTTTTTTTCGTGGGAAAAACATAGAATGAATGGGAGAGGAAGGTGTAGAGGGGCTAATAGCAAATTTATGGGGAAAAAAGGAATAGTAAAAGATCAATGGATTAAATGGAAGGTGATGATGCCGAAAAAATCACCAGTGAGCCACACGGTTGTGCTGAGTAGTGGTACACTCTTGGTTGCTCCAGAAGCTTATAAACCTTGAGTGGGGCGCATCTCTAACCGATGTGGGACAAAGGTGTCAAGCCAAAATGGCTACAAGGCAAAGCCCTTGGCCTGAGGTGAAAATCCTGGACTTCCATACTCGGGGCCGAGAACAAAACCTTGCGGGCCTGGCTCCCCAAAGAGGACAAATGGCTTGCGGGGGAAAAATCCCCTACAAATACAAACTTTCTATACGCACAATTTCTCTAAATCTCATACTCTCTAACATTGATAGAGCTCTTTTCTGACTTAACCTTCGGAGGGTCTTTGGCCGGTACCACACCGGTACTCTCTGTAAGGTCTTTTTCTATGTTGGGTAGGTCTGGTGTCGAGCGTGTTGGAACCGTGTGGCTCACTGGTGATTTTTTCGGCATCATCAGAAGGTATGAATAATGTGGAGAAGAATAGTTAAAAATAAAAAAGAAAAAAAAGAAAAAGAGAAATAGTCGGAGGTTGAGCAACGGTAAAGTAAGAATGCAAGAGTTGAGAATTGAGAAGGCATTAATTGGAAACGTGCTTGCCATGGCACAACAAAAGATTGGCAAAATTAATTGTTGATTTTCTATTATTATATAAGACTAGCAGCAGATCCACATTATGCATGAGAATATAAATATTATGTAATGAGGTGTAATATATAAAAAGTAACTATTATTATTATCTACAAATCTATCATTTATTATTATTATTATTATTATTATTATTATTTTAAGGTGAACCATATTCATCTAAGTTCTATTGTAGTGTATTATATTTGCCTAATATACAACTAAACTTTATAAGTTTCAAATTTATTATTTAATTTTTTTTATACAATATAGAATTTCTACTCCAACCCAATCTAAGTGTATATGTGCATGAAGCTCTCTCTTGGATACTTGAACCCTGACCCTTACCTCCCACACCTCACAAGCATTTATACTTATAAAGTTTTTCAGACCCGAACCGTTCATTGAACTGTAAAAGGGAGAGGTTCAAGATTTTTAAGGTCGAACTGAGGTTGAACCGGAGTTGAACCGTGATGATGTCATAATTAATTTAATAATTATTTAAATATAAATAAATATATTAAATTAGTATAAATAGAAAAATTGACTATAATAGTTCAAAAAATTATAGAGATTTATCTTTCAAATATTTTATATATATATATATATATATATATATATATCATAACTTTCATAAAGAAAATAAGAAATATTAAATTCTAAGCAAACATAAATAATTTTTGTTAAGGTTTAATATTATACTCTTTTTATAGGAGCTTGTCTAAATTATCTTAAATCATTACCCATTTAACAACCCAATAATTTGTCATGTCCAAGCCCATTTGACTAGGATCATTTATGAAAACTTTTAAAATAACCAAAAAAAAACCAACAAACAAACAAAAGCTAAAAGAGTAGCCAGCCAAACCATTAAAATATTTGACTAAATAATGTACAAAATCCAATAACATTTTCAAAAGAGAGTGGTTGACAGCAAGTATAGTGGGTGACAGGAAAGCAAGTTGTCCATCACGCAGAGAAGAGTCAGTAGACTAGAAGGCTCTAGAGTCTAGAGTGCAAAGGCAAAAGCAAAATGCAAAGAGAGAGAAAAAAAATGGAGAAAGAGCAATCGGAAAAAGTGCAGAGAGTAAAATGCTGAAGCAATAGTCGGCGAAAACCATGATAGAGAGATCGAGCTAGTGAGAGTGAGAAGAAGAATAAAAAGAAATGGTGGTGTGATCTAAAGGTCTAAGGTTGCAGAATGAAGATTCAACAATGGCTAAGCCTGTAAGTACCCAAAAAAGAAGAAAAAAAAGCTCTGAACTGAACCCAAGAGAACCGTTAAAGGAGAGAGGGAGATGGATAGAGAAGAAGAAGAAAAAAAAAGAAAGAAGAAGAAATAGAAGAAGAAGCAGTTGCTTCATGGCGCCACCCCTGCTTCGTCATCGTCTTCATCCGTTTCTCCTTTTCTAATTTTTTTTTTTTTTTTGGTTCAGATTCAATGGGAAGTAGGCAACCGTGAGAAGCAGTCTGATCACGGTTCTCAGAACCGTGAGGTTTGACCTCTGTTCGCACGGGTCCCTACTTTTTTCCCATAGAATGGTTCTTAAGGCTAAAAGAATCGCAAAAATGAACAGTTTGAGGTTTTTCCGGTTGGACCGTACGGTCCGGTCCGGGTTTCAAAACCTTACTCTTAAGGAATAAGGAAATTATCATAATAATTAAAACTCATTTCAAAATTACAATGTTATCTTAGCCAAAATTGAAATGAAACTAAAGGAATAAATAATAGGCCTTATAATAATTTGTTACTCAAACAATTGGTAGACATATTCAAATTCTTGATTCCAAAAAAACTAAGTATTAACCCAAACTAAAATTCAACTAAAGATATAAAAGGGAAAAAGAAGACTTTCTAATGGAATATTAAAAAACAAAAAACACAATACCAAAACACATATTAAAAAAAAAAAAACTATCAACCTTAATTAGAGTTATAAGAAAGAACTAAAAATTCACCGAGGGAGAGAGAGAGAGTATTCATAGTTTTGTGGGGGAAAAATATGGATTGAATGGGAAAACAATATCAAATTTAGAGTATTCACAGTTTTGTGTGGGAAAAATATGGATTGAATGGGAAAACAATATCAAATTTATACAAAATAAAATGGGTAGAAAAAGAGTCAAAATATAAAAATGAGAAAGGAAGTATAATGGTAAAAATGTGAGGAGATAAAGAGGCAAAAAGGAAAGGGAAATGTTGAAAAAAGTATAACAGTAGGTGTGTGAACTAATAGGGAGAAGTAAAGTTTTTTTTTAAGAGAAATAAATAAATAATATGCATATTATAGACATTTTGTAAGATAGCATTTTTAAAAAAATGAACGGTCATAATAAAACAAAATACAATGGGAAGAAATATTTAATTTCTATACTTTTCCATAATTTAGAAGTGTTGTATAACATAGAACGTTACTGGGCTGCTAGGACAGAATTTTATAAACTGTTAATACCAAACATATGTGCTTCTATTGTCAATACTCACTGCAAGTGCATAGTTGCTAAACTTATAAAGTAATTCACAACTCTTAAATTAATAAAGTAAAACTAACAAAAGTTATATATATAAATATATATACATATATATATATATATATATATATATTTATAGACACACACACACTTAGAACTACAACTGTTTGAACACATACATATATTGTACAACCAAATCTTAATTTTCTCATCAATAGCCTTTCAAAACATAAACTGCAAAGATATAAACAAAGACCATGGCATAAGGAGGACACACCAAGTTTCAAATTTGAGTAGTAATATTAGTTGTGGTAATAATAATATAGACAATTCAAGACATGGAACAATATCAAAATTACAACACTTTATTCCATTATCTTTTATGTTGAATCCAAACCAACAATTATATGTGAGATTGAATGATAATTTAAATCAACCAAAAACCACAGCTTTAATTAAGAAAGCAAACAAATACTCTAAAGAAAATCAATTCTAAACATAAAAAAAGAAGAAGATTAAGAAAGAAAATCTAAAGTACATATGAAAGCAGAAATTGCTGTATAAAATAAAAAGGAAGAATGTTGCCTTACAAGTTAAGTTTAGGGTTTTGAGTTGGTATAAGTTGCTAGGGTTTCTGTTGGGAAATTTAGACATCAGTTGACAAAATTAACAAGTTTTAAACCCAAGTTGTTAATTAGATTTATTATGAATAAACTTTGTTAAAAAAAACATCAATATCATGTCAATATCATGCACATCGGAATAGTAAATAAGACAAAATATGATGACCTAGGAAAAGTAATGAAACAAACTAGTTTCACAGTAAAAAACTTGGGGGAAAACCTTCCCGAAAAGCAATTCATTATAATAAAGAGAAGTTTCAGATCTAGTACAAAACTTTTGTTCCTAAACTCTACAATCACAGTAGATAAACTTACAACAGAAACCTTCCACTGCTTCAAAGCTTCTGATCTCTTCAATATATGAACGCCACCCTTTTGCATGGATCTCAGTACGTGACCAACTCCAGTAATTTGAATATGTTGTTGGCTGCAAATTTTTTCATTTCATTAACAATGAAGATCAAGAAGTACTTGGTTACAAAACCCTAAGGTGCAAAAGACACAGTAACTTCTTACAGAGAGAATAGGGCACTAGGTCACTTTCTGTATGTGTTCTCCATATATAACGGCCTTTAAAATAAGCCTTATATATGTCTAGGGTTGTGAGAAAAGAAACCCTACACATACATGTTAGCTTGAGCTGAAAATCAGATCTGGAAATTCATATTTCGTAGATCTCGACAGATTTAGCTTCTGTCGAGTTTCGTTCTTAAATCTCGATAAATACTGTTTCTGTCGAGCTATCTGTCGAGCTTTAATGAACATTTTTTTCTTCACTTTTTTCTTGGTCCAATCTTTATGGCTTTAACACTTGACTTGAACTCTCATTTCTTGAAGTATTGAACCCATCATAAATCTACCCAATTACAAGTAAAGTGCATTTTTTCAAAGGGTTAGCAATTACATAAAATATGTTCTTAATAGTTTTGAGGTGGGAAGAGAGGAGTCCTAACGCAAGTCTCTCTCTCTCTCTCTCTCTCTCTCTTTTTCCTCATCCTAACGACAGTGCTTTTATTTTTTTACACGTGTCTCTCTATTTTGTTTTTTAATCCTAACGTGAGTCTTTTATATATATATATATATATATATATATATATATATATATATTTTGAATCCTAACGTGAGTCTCTCTAATATTGCAATCCAATTATAAAATAAAATAAATTATAATGAGGTGTAAATCTGTGAGGCTTGCAAAAATGATGTGTCAAAATTTTAAAATGTCAACAAAAAGTCAAAGTCTTCCGTTTTATATTATATATGGATTATAGATAGATAGATAGATAGAGGGGGTGAGGAGGTTGTAATCTATCGGTGATTGTCAGAATTCCATATAATGGCGATATTTGAAGAGTTTGGGTTAATGGAGAGACACACGGTAGAATTGGAGATAGAGTAACACCTGAATCTATGGAGATGATCAATAAATGTCAACCAATAAATCTAAAAAATAATAAAATAATAAAATAAATGATAACATGATGCTGATGTGGCTTAACTGGAGTGTAGCAACCTACGCTTCAGCTTTTAAATATAAAAATTAAAAATATGTATGATGCTTTGATTCGAGTAATTTATATATTTCTTTTGCAATTTAATAAGGAAAAAAACAAAGAAATTGTCTTTCTATTAGAAATATCCTATTCGTGGAAATTTTGCATAGGATATTATAATGTTAATTATTCTCTCTTTTGTTTGTTTCTATTCATATAATTTTCTGAGAATGCATTAAAAAGTTGGTTGTTATTGTAATTCTAACTACTGCAAACAAAAAAATAAATAAATAAATTAAATTCATTATATATGAGTAAAGAAAACATGGAAAACTGTGGACTCATTAAAATCTTTTGAATCATTATCCAAAAGAGGAGAGAAATAAAAACTTAAGAAAGTATTGAAGATAAAGTTCCCCATATATATCTGAACTATTTTTGATTCACCTCTACTAAAAAAAAACACATTTGTTAGACAACGATGTAACCTAGAAATTAAACAAACAAACAAAATAGTTATTTAATAGATACCAAAACCCAAAAAATTAATAAATAAATTTTTTTTTGCAAAACCCAACAAAATATATTTGTGCTACACTTGAAACTGTATATACTTTCTCAATTTAATATTCAAACAGATAGACTAAAGCATTAGGTTGTGGATTGTAAATATGGAAAAAAGTACATAACACATGCGCAAATAAGAAGAATACTTAACATGCAAATCATTATAAAAAAATTAATGCATGGTAAAATTGATATGTAACTCAAAATAAAAGTATGTTTGCATGTGTTTTATGTGCATCGGAAGTAGAGGTATTTATAGAACGTTGCTTCTCATCCAAATTTCACATGTTTTGATCAATGCAGCATCATAGGAACAAATACCTGAAACAGCACTACATGTCATACAAAGAAGAATACCAACCAAATATAAGTTTTGTACTAAAGATACAAGTAAAATTGTACAAACAAATTGATTCCTATAAAACTATTTTATGCTCAAAGTTATACAAAGTTTAATCTAAAGTAAACCCATCCAAGCACCGAGATTCAAAACTTTAATACTAACCTTAAAATAATATCAACCATTTCAAGCTTTTAGGAAAAATAAATATTTGGTCACAAAATAACCATTCAACCACAAATTCTAAATACAAAGAAGGAAATATGTGAATTGGGAACATACGAATACATGAAGAATAAGGGGAGAGAGAGAGAGAGAGAGGGAGGGAGGTACTATTGTCATGGTGAAGTTAATTTCTCTACTGCAACCCCTAAACTTCATGTATTAGAGAGATTTCTTTTGGGGAGAAAAATGTATTAGAGAGATTGAAAGAGACAATCCAAATATAAGAAATATATAGAGTTGAAGTTTTTGACTGTTTTATTGAAAGAAGAGGAAAGGATGTAGAAGATTTATTAATTTTTTTGGTAACAATCATATATCAACATATGAAAGATTGTATAAACCCATATAATGTAATGGTTAAAAAAAGAGTAAACTTAAAAAAGTAAATGGAGTCTATCATGGCAACGCAATAGGAAGTATGAATAAATGCTAAATGAAAACAGTAAAGAAAAATATTGGCAGCTTAACATTCAAATGGAAAAAAAAAATAAATAAATAAAAGGTAATATCGGTTCATATGCTGATAAAGAAGGAGAGACATAGAGGTGTAGAGATATGCTTAATTGGAACGTTAAAAATCATTATGGTAATAGGAAAATGAAAGAATAGGAAATAGAGTATAGATATTATGGTAATAGGAAAATGAAAAAAGAGGAAAGATAGCATAGATCTTTAGGTTTATGGAAGGGGAAAAAAAACATAAACTGTTTTAAATCCAAATTTCATAATATATAATTAGATTTATGTTTTAGGAGGGATGGAGGGTAGAAAAACCAAAAAAAAAAAAAAATGGAAGAAGTTACAATAGATAGAGGAGGTGAGGAGGTTGTAATATATTGGTGACTATCAGAATTCCATATAATAGCGGCATTTGAAGAGTTTGGGTTAATGAAGAGACATGATAGAATTGGAGATAAAGTAACACTTGAATTTAAGGACATTGTCATATCATATCTAATAAAAATGGAAGAAGTTACAACAGATAGAGGAGGTTGTAATCTATTGGTGATTATCAGAATTCCATATAATAGCGGCATTTAAAGAGTATGAGTTAATAGAGAGATACATGATAGAATTGGAGATAGAGAAACACTTGAATTTAAAGAGGTGCTCAATAAATGTCAACCAGTAAATCTAAAAATAAAAAATAAAATAAGAAAATAAATAATGACATGAAGTTGGTGTGACTTAACTGGAGTGTACCGACAATAAATGCTACACTTCAGCTTTTAGATATATATAGATATAGAAGATTATGCAGTATATATACAAATACGTTTAGAAAAAGAATAAAATATTGCAAATAGATATACTTGGCTGGCCACTAGTCTAGACAAACCTCGCATCCCATATGCTGCTTACCATGTATAATGATTATACTGCAACATTATGAGAGCACACTTCACTTTTATGTATTAGCCCTCCCATATTTGCTTACAACTTACGACAAATTGAAGTGAACGTAAGATGACTGTACGGCTATGTTGTTCTTTGCCTATTATAAATGTAAGATTTTGCAAAATATACATATGCAGCCAATATTACTGCACTGAGTCCTGCAAGTAGCCAATAAAAGTAATCAAGATGTGCACGATTAAGATTATCAGCAAACCAACTATCTTTGCCATCCCTGCCAGTAACTTCCTCAATGACAGAGACAAGAAAGCTGCTTATAAAGCTCCCCACACCAAAAATACTAAGGTAGAGGGCAAGACCTACACTCCTTAATTCAATTGGGACCTGATCATAGAAGAATTCTTGAAGACCAACCATGGAGAAAACATCAGCAATTCCTGACAGGATATATTGAGGAAGCAGCCACCAAACACTCATTGGAATAGTCACTCCTGGCATATCAACCAGCTTATACTCTTCAGCAGTTTTCAGCCTTTTCATTTCAACTAGAGCTGCAACTATCATGCACAAGGCAGAGAAAAGCATCCCAGTTCCAATTCTCTGCAACATCGTGATGCCTGAGGGCTTTCTAGTAAAAGCTCTTGCTATAGGAACAAAGATGCAATCATATATGGGAATGACGAGAATAATGGACAGGCCAACAAAGGACTGTAGTGAAGCAGCCGGTATCTCAAAGCCTGAAAAAATTGTTCTGTCCATGGTAGCGCCTTGCTTGGTAAAAAAAGTTGAGATCTGAGCATACACAACAGCATATCCCAAGCTTGTAACCCATATTGGAACAAGCCTAAGAACAGCCTTTGCCTCTTCAACCTCACTGACAGCACAGACCTTGCCTTCTTCATTCAAATCATCTGGGGACAGCAAGGCTTTGTTGAGAAACCTGCCAAATTGGAGGATCCAAATGGCTCTATAAGTGGACTTGTTATCCAATCTAAATAACCAATTAAAAGTTTTTTTAGCAAGTCAACTTCCATAACTCATCGAAAAGATGAGGAAGACTTGTCCAGTAGCTGCAAATCACAGTATGGCAATCTTATTGTTCATATTTAATATAATAGAAGTTCCTTGTGTCATGCTAAAAAGTTGTATCCTTCAAAGATGTAAGAACCCTCTAATATGGAACCAATGTCAGGTGGTATATGTAATTTTAGGTTAGTGAGTAGCCACATAACATCAATGCATAGTTGTAAACTTCCAGAGTAACTATTTTATAAGGAATTATCTAAAGTCCCATGGTAATGCATCTGGAGCATCATGTCATTATGCATTATATGTAAGCTACAGGTACAGTGTGTTGTCCACCTCCCAAATGATATATTCAAATAATTGGATATATATGATAATATAAACTAAAAAATGTCGTATCAATGCACAAAACTCTCACTTTTGCGGGGTTCGTAGCCCCCCCCCCCCCCCATTTTTTCTTTTTCTTCTTCTTCTTTTTTTGGTCTCTTATTATGAAGGAATGTCAAGGACAATGACTGACTCTCAATGAAATCCTATAAAAGCACGAAAGAGTCCTTTTAGAAGCCTCATGAAAACTAGAAAAAATTAATTTTACTATTACCAAGTTTTGAAATTGTTAAGGACATTCTGAGTATACTAAAAAGCTTATCTAAGACTTCAAATGTACCATAATTTGTTACTGGGCCTATATTGCTGCTTTTCTCTTTTCCTCTTAATTTATCAGCATATGATAAAATGCAAATCTTACTTGAACTGTTCAGAGCTATGGTGTGGCAGGGTTGCATGAGCTTTCTCTTCAATAGTTATTTCCAAAGGGGCAGTCCGCCAATTTTTAACTGCAGCAACAAACACTTGACCAATCCTCAGAAATGGGCTTTTCTCATCCCCTTTAACACTATATCGATAAGTCCTGGTACCAAGCAGGAAAACACCCAATGCAACAACCATCAGAATACAAGGGATTCCAAATCCCAGACCCCAACTAAGGTTTTCTTGTATATAGCACAAGACCAAAATTGTTACAGCACCACCCCCACATACACCAAAATACCACCAGTTGAAGAATGAGCTTTTGGATTTGCACTCCTCAGGATCCAGTCCATCAAACTGATCAGCTCCAAAAGCCTGAACACAAGGCTTGTGTCCACCTTGACCAACTGCGACTAGATATAGAGAAAAGAATAATAAGATTACTTGGAGCTGACGAGTAGAATGTAACATGATATTGTCGGTGTCTATGTAATCATAAGTGCTGCGTAGAGAAGGAAGCATAGCCGACAGAGTCAACAAGCCTAGTCCCTGTGATTCATCCCAATCCAAGTCAAAGATTATTATCAGAAAAATATGACAGAAGCTTAAAACACAATGCTGAATAAGGCATTTCTTCAAAGTCAAGATAAAGTATAAATTAAGGTCCAACATGTGTCTTTTATTTATAGGGATAACACATTAAATAGCTAGACTACCAGAGATAAGCTGGCTGGTTGGGGTTTATAAAGGGGATATGTTGTGTGTTTCTATAGAAGTAGCTTGAAACTCCTGACTATATATTTTTGAGTACTTTCTCTAACAGGTTATGGAATACAGATGGAAGCTTTGAGGTGGTGTCTATTTAATAGGCAGTTGGTTCTTCAGATGATAAGCTTGCTTCGGTTGTGAGGATATTGAAGGGGAAGAGTTTGCAGAATTGCTGGGTTGCTGTCATTTATCACATTTAGCCGGATCAGAATTGATGCAGGACAAAGTTTCAAAGGGAACACTTTTATGAAATAAACAAGAAAAATATATTAACCGTAATCTTCACCAGCCACAGTATTCTAATCCCTAGGCTTCACCATGTAGAGTTGCTTGGAATTAGCAGCATCAAGCACTGAAAGACAATTGGAATTCCTAACCAAAATTTTATTAATCTATATTAAGCCTTCAACAATAGTGGATTATGGGACCTTTCCACAGACTTTATACAATGTTAACTATCTTAAGAGCATTCATACCTTGTATTAATGCTTGTATGAATGCTCACAAGACAGTCAACATTGTACCATACGAGTAATTTTTAAGTACTCCTGGAGTACGGAGAATGGTGCTCCCTCCTCTCACATTCATGGTGGGGTCTACTCATTAAATTCATGATGAGGTACACTATGAATGTGAGAGGAGGGAGCATCATTTCTCTATACTCCGAGAGTACCTAAGAATTTTTCGTACCATACTACCATATAAGATGCCATATATGGGAACTAACAAATGCCCCTAAGAGCTGTGGTTAAAACATACTTTATGCTTTATTAAATAAATTTTTTTATACATTTTTCAAAAAAATAAAGTCAAACTATACACATGGAAAAAACACACAACCACCATAAATTTGCGCGTGTAAACCAATGAATCATTAACATGTGTATTTCATTTTTTGAAAAGTGTGCATTACAGCTCATAATTGATCATTTATTAATCTTTTAACTTGTGCCCTTAAGACACTCATTAACAAGATAAAGAAAAGTTAATTATTTGACAAGGTTCAATTTGATCTCTCAACCATAAATTGTGTCAATTAGTCCTATCAACAAAACAAAAAATTAAAAAAAAATAAAATAAAATAGTCCCTCAACCTTCAAATCTAGGATAATATCATCAATTAGTCTCCCACCTATTTATCTTTTAACAGAATTAGTAGTTGAAATTGACTTAATTTTTGAAAGTTTTTCATTTTCTATAATAATTTGTGCTCAATTTGCCACATTAGCTAATTTTGTAAAAACTTAAAAGGTGGAGAAGAACTAAAGATCAAATTTATATTGAAAGTTGAGGGACTATATTAGCATAATTAATAATTGAGGGACCAAATTGAGCGACGAAGAAATTAATATTCGAAATGTTTTTATCAACTTTTCTGCAAATTTCTCATTCAAGGTAAAATAGGCTATAGACAAGAAAAAAAATCCCAATTAATCAATTTGGAGTAACATTTGAGTTCAAAATAGCTTTAGCCTATCTGAATCCCATTACAAATATATCCTTACAAGCTAGACCCTAAGTTTATTCAACTTTAAATCATGGTCTAATTGTCCATTTCACTTGAAATTTAGAAGATCCATATCCATATTGCAGATGTTAAACATGTTTAAATGTATTTTAGGCATTAGATTAGGGGGTGAGGAGGGGTTTAACTTGCTCTTTCAAGGGGGACAAGTTTCTCAAACCAAAACATAATCTATAGCTATAGGGTTGGGAGTTGTCGTTATCCCACGTGTGGGTCAGTCTCTCATACACAGTTTTACATGTGTGAAGTTTTTCTTCTTGAAGATAGAAATCCATTGTGTTTTGGGAGAAGGACAATTTGGTAATATTTCTGTAATTTGTGGTATGGCCTAGTGATTTTGTGACACGTGGTATTTGTTTTTAAGCTTGCATCCAAGGGCACAAGTTGGGTTAAAATGTGTGGTAAATTCAAATGAAATGTAATGAGAAAGTAACTAAATGAAGCAAACGTTTTTTTTTTTGGGTAAATTGAAGCAAACGTTATATTGTTATAATAAGATTCCATAAATTTAAGATTCTAAGAATTAAACATTACAATGCAATGAAACATTACGCTAACCAAATGCTTTTTTTTTTTTTTTTTTGGGTCAGAAAACTGAATGCTATTACTTCAATAAATGTTACCCAAAGGAAAGATTTGGTCAAGTGTTCTTGTGCACTAAACCCACCAGGATTATTACCACCTATCCAATTTTGGCCACAAGCCAGGTCGATGTTACCCGAACCTAGGCCTCGTCAATGGGCCGGGCCGGGCCAGCCCGACCCGTTTTTACTTGGCCCATGGGTCTAATGGGCTAGGCTTAACGGGCTGTTGACTAGTCAATGAGCTGGGTCGGGCCGGGCTGGATGGAAAAACCCTAGCCCATGGCCCTACCCATGGGCAATGCTCATTTGGGCTTTAGTGGGCTGGGCTAGTGAGGTGGGTTTAATGGGCTAGCCATGGGCATTTTTAACAGGTCTTCAATGGGGTTATAAAAATTTAACCAAAAAAATTTTAATTATATATTATTACAAACTATCAAATTGAACAATTAAATCTACTAAAAAGATTCTATTAAAAAAAATACTAAGACATACCTCTTAAAAAGGTACTAAAATAAGATTAATTAACTTTTATTGATAAGAATAAATAAGTACATTGAATTAAATATCAACTCTTAAAGGAAATATTTGAAGAATAAAATATCAATTCTTAAAGGAAATATATGAAGAATCAAATATCAACTCATTAAGGAAAGAATTTCTTCCAACCAACGGTAAGCTTTTTTTTTTTTTTTTTTTTTTACAGGAATTTCTTCTATAATTGTAACTTGTAAGGAAAGAATTGGAATTTATCAAAGGAAAGAATGACTTTCTTTCCAGAGGCACAGAGGTAGGGCAACAGTCATATTAGTAACTTTGTTTTAAAAATCAAAGCTACTAGACTAATACCAAAATATATATTTATTATGCACATTGTATCACAATCATTCCAAGTATTTAGTGGTTAGGTGTGTGGTCTTAAAGTTTTTATAATGTCTAAAGTTCAATCCCTCACCCACCCAACCCCCAAATTATTTTGTTATAAATTTTGGGTAATGGGTCAGGCTAACGAGTCGGGCTACTGGGCTGGGCTAACGGGCCGGCCCACTGGGCGCCCATGGGTAAAGAAACCAACCCATAGCCTGTCCCATTGGCCTACTGGGCTGCCCATAGGTTTCAATATTACCGGGCTGGGCTGCCCATTAGCCTAGTGGGCTAGCGGGCTACTGGGCCAGCCCATGGGTCATGGGCTATTTGATGACCCTTACCCGAACCAAAAAGGAAAAAAAAAAAAAAAAAAAGCTATTACTTAATTTAGTTGAATAAATAAATTCATGAGCACAAAAGAATAAGTTGGTGATGTACATACAAGACATTAATTGGATGGTGCCAGAGTGAGTTCAAAGCAAAGCACAAGGTAGATATAAAAGGAAATTGACACATACGAGGATGTAGATAAGAGAAGCAATGACAATGGTGCGGTAGCGACCCAGAAAAGAATCAGCCACGAGAGCACCCAAAAGAGGAAGCAACGTGGCAGTGCCGGCCCACATGTTCACGTTCTCCGCCGCAGTGGCCGTTGACTGACCCAGCGGTCCAGTCAAATACGTTATCAGGTTCGAGCTTATCCCATAGTACGCGAACCTCTCAGCCACTTCCACACCTATTCATATATGTTACTAATATACTTAAACAAAAATCACACTCTCATTCTCAGCAAATAATTAGTGGGGTGTTGTTACCTATGATGAAATATGCGGACCTCCAGCCGCCTGTGTTGGATCGGAGGACTGGGCGGCCTTTGTGGTCTACGACGCCATCTACGGTGTCTATCAGAAGTGGGGTGTCCATGATGATACCTCTTTCTTTCTTTCTTTGGACTTCCCTACCGCTTCTGAATTGTCAGGGCCGGCTCGATGGTGGAGCAAAAAATGCAACCGCCTAAGGCTCTAAGTAAAAAAAGGGCCCCTAAATTTTAACCAATAGGATTATTTATAATCAATAAATAAAATAAATTTTTTTATTAAATGAAAAAAAAAATAGAGAAAAATGCAACGTCGTCCACAATATTTTTCACAATACTTGTACAACTAATGCTAAGTAGCAAGTTATTACAGCCTATTGTTGATGGCAAAAAAATAATTATAGTGATATTTTCAAATAAAAAACAAAAAACAGTTTAAAATCTAGGATTTGTTGTAAAAAATATTGTGAATGTTGCACTTCAAAAAAAAAAGAATAATAATAAGAGTTTAATTAGCAAACTTTTACTAGTTTTCATCTAAATCTACCACTAACACCACTGTTTTACTTACCACTATCAATCTACCACATCAACAAGTATGAAAAATTTTGTCAAATTTTTTTTGTCTTAAAAATTCAAAAAAAAAAAATTCTATGTAGTTCATGTTAATTAGTAGTAATTTTGCATCTAAATAAGATGATCAATTTTCGCCTTAGGCCCCCAAATGCATCAAGCCGCCCCTGTGAATTGTAGAAGAATCTTAGATCAATAATGGTGAAACCAAGATAATGATATTGCGTTTTCGTACATTATAAATTCATAATGATGTAACTTCCAATTTTTTTTTTTTTTTTTGGTCCTTTCCTAGATAAGAGCGTGTTTGGTTTAAGGGATTTTATCACTCACTTTCTAAATTTTGTGGACTCACACGAACTTGTTTTTTTTTAAACAGTATCTTAATTCAATTTTCAAAACTCAATACTTAAATAATTGAGTTTGAGTTATGAAAATTGAAAATAATTTTTTGATATTTTCAAGTGGGGAGAATTGAATTTTAGTGGCATTTTTGTAATATGACTTATCCTATCACATACGTTCTCTCCAAAAATCAGTTTGACCTTCTCTCCACTCTAGCCAATTTTGTTCTCTTTCTTCTCCTTCTTCATTTTTTTCTTTTACTAGAGATCTCTCTCCTCACTGGACCTCCTTTACTCCTCCACAGACCGCTAGGCATCGCTACCACAAGTCATAACCATGAGCCATTGTTAGATCGGCTCAAGCTCAACCCAGATTGGGCCTTCGTTCTCTCTCTCTCTCTCTCTCTCTCTCTCTCTCTCTCTCTCTCTCTCTCTCTCTCTCTCCTCCCTTTGCCAGATCGATTTCTCTCTCTTGAGTTTGGGTGATCGTTTTCTCTCTCTCCTCCTCCCTTTTGCCAGATTGTTTTATTCTTGTGTCTAATATTATGACTTGGGTCTCTGATCTAAGAATTCTAAGTTTGGGTTTGCTATATTTGTGGTTTGGGTTTCTTGTGCTTTTATGTGTTGGTGGGTTTTAATTTTTGGTTGTGGTTGTTAAGGCTTGGGCTGTGGTGGAGGTTGTCAGTGCATTTGTTTGGATTTTTTTGTGGGGAGGTTGTGGTTAAGGACTGTTGGTGGGTTTGGATTTTTGGTTGTGGTTATGGGTTTCCTGTGCATTCTTTTGGATTTTTTGTGCAACTGTTGGTGGTGGTGATGGAGCTAGGATTTGGTGTGGGTTTCATGTTCTTCGTGTAGAGTCACACTGGTAAGGAAAGAAGTCAATTGAAAAAGACTGACCGATGGGCTCCACATGTTGGAGTTAGGATTGAGTTTTTGTGATGAAAGATTTGTAACCAAACGAATTGTAGAGTGAGCTAAGGTAGAAATAGAGAAGAGATATGAGATATGAGTTTAAACATTTGAGTTATGAGAATAGAGTGATGAGAGCTGAGTTAGAGTGATGGTGAACCAAACATGCCTTAAATAATATATTGCCTTGACAATTCGAACCCATGCCCTCTCTCTCTAACCCTCAAGCACTTGATGTTAGTTTTCGTAAGCAATAGCAGATAAAATTTCCATCTTCATTCAAAGATTATTATCTCACTCAAACATGGATTCACATCTCTCTCTCTCTCTCTCTCTCTCTCTCTCTCTCTCTCTCTCTCTCTCTCTAGGGTTTTGTAAAGTAATATATGTCGCTATAATATTTTGTTCGCCTTTTTTTTACATACAAAATTTTAATTTATTTTAAAAATGTCAAAAATTGTATGTTCACATTGTGATCATAGGAATGTTAAAAATGACTTAATTTGTCCCGATTGACCAATTATATGATTCAACAACTAAAATGACCAAATGCCCTTTATTGACCAAGTTGATTGATGATCAAAGTCAAAATTTCATCATTTTACATCAAAATACATATTTCCAAACATGTACCTTGGTTTGACATTAATTTGACCAAAACTTCAGCCATTTGATTGGGATAAATTCGAGCCTATATTGTATATGTTTGAATTCCCTTTAAAATAACTACTTACGAGCCTGAATCGGACTTAAAATGAGCAATATAATGCAAAAAAGTAAAAAAGTGCATAACACGTGGCCAATTTTGTGAAAAGAGTTCATAAGCTTGATTTTGATTAAATCTTGATTGAATTATAATCAAACGACCACCGATTGGCCCAATTAAGGAATCATTGGAAATATCTAGCAATGAATTTCAGTTTTGCATGCTTGGATAGCAAAAACTCCAATCAAAACAAAATCAATTTACAAAGATATTAAAATGGGAACTTTAGAATAAAAACATTGATTTGACATCACTTGCTAAAGCATCTAGCTTTCCAAATATGATAATTGCCAATTGGAACAAAAAATGGATAGCTTTAGAAATTAGACATCATGATCTTTCCACAATACCTTATTTGAGCCAAATAGAGGTTGGAAAGGCCGGAGAGCAATGCCGTAAAAATAGGACAAATTATGTGAAACCCATTTGAATCAACTTGGGGTGCCCTCTTTATGCGTCAATTCTCCGTGGCTCATGAAAATTGGATACAAAAGGTAGGTAGTTTCTTCAAGTAGAAGCGATTTTCTAAGTCTTGGTAGAAATGACATCACAAGATCATCTCTGGATGGTAAGATATCACTTGTATACGATTGGCAAAAACTTTTAGAATTGACTCCATGTGGACCAGCCAATTTTAGAGGCTAATAAAATTCAGCAAATTTCCCCAAAAGACATAAGGTTGGATCCATTGGACAGTACATTGTGAGACTTGGTCCAGGAGCGTTTTTGGCTCGGTTTTTAGCCAATTATGAATCCCATGCGCAGGATAGAAAAAACTGATGTTTGGAGATTAGTGCTTTTTGGGGTGTTGTTTAAAGAAAAAAAAAAAAAAAAAAATGTGCTGCTGCATCTTGTATTTTTCCTTGTAAATAGTAAAATCACTGCAACTCTGTGGACGTAGGCAAATTGCCAAACCACATAAATATTGTTTTGTATGATTGTTTCCTTTGGCGCATATTTTTTTTCCTTTCTATTTTTGCATTTCACAAATTTGGAAATTTCGTGTATATCCCCTGCAACCTAAACTTCACATTGTGAACAATAAGGGTCATCCAAAACTCTTCTTTTACAAAGATTGAGTGCGGTAGGGAGGGAGTCATTACAGAATCTCCAAATAAAATGCTGAATTTTGTTGGAAACCTTGAGGTTCCGAAACCTTTCCATACAGCATTGGATTTATTGTAGTACAGGTCCCAAGTAAGCTATCCAGTTTGGTATATATAAGCATCTAGTATGCAGGCTTAACTGAGCAATTATCATCCTGAGTAGATGCCCAAATCAACACATCTTCAGAGCAAGAAGGTCTGACATGTATCTGTTTTATTCTTTCGGCTTCCCACAGATAGAAAGTTTGGTCAATCAACACAGAGTTCCAAATTTTTGTTCCATCAAAAAATAAATCACTGACAGTTGTGAGGAAAGGGTTATTCCAAGAGTGATGACCTGTATCTTCGTGTGATTTATTTAAATAATATACATAAATAGTCTTATAATGCATCACGTAATAGGTTAAAAAAAATAGCTTTATACAACTTTGTAGTCAAACTTTGTCAATCCAATATTATATTAGAGTGTATATTTAACTTTACACAAATCGGTCAGGTGAGGCATATTTTGTAAGAGACAGCCTAAACTCTAAGCATTTTTGGTTGTTGGTAAGAGGCTTATTTGTTGTTGAAGTATTGTATATACTGCTATTTTATGTGTTTTCATATACTTAAGTTGGCTTTAAAATAAGATAAGAGACAATATCTCACTTTAGTAAGTTAGACGGATACTAATGTTTTTGACATTTCAATTCGAAAAAAGAAAAAGAAAAGCAATATGAGTATAAAGTTTTAATGGAGAATGAGATGGAGATGTGCATGAAGTGATCAAATCTGTTTAATTGTGCTAGGCATTGCTTATGAGTCGTCAAGCATTTGTGGGAGCTGCTCCTTCGATGGTGAACTCGCTTGTATTTCTGGGCCTTGAAATCCAACCCATGTAGCAAATAGAATATGGGCCAATGGCCTAACCCGTGTAATGAAGTATTCGTGGACCAAAAGCCCAATTGCTTATGAAGAAAAGCAAATGATCTAATTTTTTTGAGGCCCATTATTTTATACCCAGTTGTATTTTTCTAGCCCAATATGAAACAAAAGCTTTTAAAAAAAAAAGTAAAAAAAAAATATTTTAAAAAAAAAGAAAAGAAGAAAACCCTCAAAAACCTCTATTGTTTTTTTTTTTTTTTTTTCATGTCTTATGCTCCATTTGTTTTGATAATAAAATATTTTTAGAAATATATTTTCCCATTTTAAGGTATTTGATTGCATGTAAAATATAATCAAACTTATAAAATATTTTACATTAATTGTAAAATCCTTTATAAAAACCTGAAATAACCCAATTAATATAAATACATGTCATTTTTCTCTCAAATAAATTTGAACTCTAAATATAATTAAATAATTAAAAGAATTTTAATGGTTATATATATATATATATATATTGATAAATTCTTTGTTGAAATTGTAAAGTCTCTAACCATTTTATCCCAAACAAACGAAAAAAAAAAAATATATATATATATATATATGTTTTTACTTTTTTTTTTTAGATTGTATATTAAATGAGTTGAAATTGGTCATGTTGTGTCAACATGCTTAACTAATAGGTTGTGTTTGGATTGAGGGGATTTGACATGATTCTTAAATAGGTTTGGATAGGGTTGAGCCATGTATTTGAATACTTAACCTCTACACGATACTAACACAAATTGCCACCCATAACTGGATGAAGGACTGCCCTTCATTCCTTATTGGTATCATCAATTCTCTCTCCCATTCATTGCAAATGATTTCTTACTACTGGGAAAAAAAAAACCTGTAATTCTTAGCCAGTATGTTTAGGTAACACACACACATATATATATTTACAAGGGAGGGAAGATTTGAATTCATATTCTCTTATATGCTAGAATGGGTAATGTCATTGAACTATGAGACTCATTGCAACTCTTTTAACTCTATACATCATTAAATTAACCTAAAAATTGGCTCCTTTAACCTATTGTTCTTAATTTAGGATTTTATGTTTTCTTACATAAATATTGTACTTAATTTACAACAACAATTAATAAAAAAGAAGAGTAAAATCTTTCATAAGGAAAAATTTGCACAATGTCTTATCATAAACTTCACAATTATACAGCTTTAAAAAGAAGAAAAAAGATGCCGATTTGATTTCAACATGATTGAACATATCAATGGGATACAACAAAAACCTTATGTGATTTCATGTTGCAACTTGCAAGGGTTTTTCTTTTTCATTTATAAATCTTTATGATTGAACAAGACCTACCTTTTAAGTGTTTGTTTGGCTAACTTATTTTTTGTCAATTTATTTTACTATTCAGCTTATTTTTGCTACTATTCATGGATCCCATTGCACTTTTTGGTATTATTCATAGGTTTCATTGTACTATTTCAACTAACATTTATCTTTATCTATAGTACTTTCAGCAAATAAATTCAGTTTTAGCAAAATAAATGGATCCTAAACAGACCCTAAGTGTGCGTTTGGCTACAAATTAAAAAGCCACCTTATTTTACTATTCAACTTATTTTTGCTACTATTCATAAGCCCTACTACACTTTTTAGTATTATTCATAGGTCTTACTGTATTATTTCAGCTAACTTTTATTTCTATCTACAGTACTTTCAGCAAAAAGTTTTCAATTTTAATAAAATAAGCGAATTCCAAATAGAATCTAAATCTTTTTTACTTTTTGTATAGGAAAACACTGAGAATCGTCCTAAAAATATTAAAACCCATAGAAGTGACCATGTGATTCACTTTTGGTCTCTGTAATTAAATTGTAATTAATCCTCAGACATGATATTCAAAAGATTTTTTTTTTTTTTTTTTTTATGAAGAAAAAACTTTTATTAACACAAAGTAGTCCCCATGAACAACATGAACAAAACATGGGCGGCAGAAATTACATCAAAAAATTAACCCCACCACTGTTGAGAGACCACTTAGCCAATACATGAGCAACCATGTTTCATACTCTACTAATCCAATTAAAGGATATACCAAGGCCCCTCTCCAGGCCCTAGCAGCTGTTGCAATGTAGGCTGAGTTGGCTCCTATAGCCGCATCACAATTTTAATTTTCACAAATCCCGATTTGGTTTCACCCATCTCCCATGGACGGAGCTATATGTGGACATGGCCCCCACAATTTTTTATTTTTTTTTAATATTAATATAAATATATTAATAGGTACTAATTTTGATAATTTTGTTCAATAAAATTACACTTTGCCCCCTTAACAATGTCATAAATTCTTTTAAGAGTAATGTTATAATCATAAACTTTTCTATAACATTTTTACAAATTCTTATTGATTTGTACACTTACATCCCTTTTTATTTATCAATAACTACTTATAACATTAGCAGTTTGTAAAATTTTTGTAGTTTTAACATTTTCCACATTTAAAAGCCATAAAAAATTAATAGATTAAATCAAAAACAAAAATATACAAGCTCAAAAAAATTAGTCCAATAACAAAAATTACCAATAATAAAGCCAAAAAAAGAAAAGAAAAAGCCCAATCACCCTATTTTATCCAAAACAAACAACTTGATTCTTTAAAAAGTTTTAAACAAAAATTCTTTGTGGTTAAGCATTAGAATGACTAGAGTCAAAAGATAGAGCTACCGCACACAATGAGCGGTAGAGCTATCCCTGACTCCAAGTTCTAGCTCCGTCCTGCCATCTCCTAATCTCTCGCTAGGTGAGTAGCTAGCAGTTGAATTTCTTGACTGTCTCCAATGCTCTAAAAACAGCTAATGCATTTTCCTGATTGCTTCCTCTTGGGGCAGACTTAGGCCTTAATGTATCGCTCGGTTTCTAATCTTCCAAATGATATCTAGAACAAGTGCATCAAATAACAAAAATTATTCCTTAGAACTGCATCAAGTTGGAGCTCTATTGTTGGGGGGGGAATTAATAGGGATTCAAAATTAACTGGACTGAGGAGTGAGGATTACTGCTAAATGAACTCTGTTCTAATGCCCCACCGGCTAGCAAACCACAAAGCTCCCGCAAAATAACAATCAAATGTTAATATTATATTACACGTTACAAATTATTATATATTTACCATAGTATAATTATAACTTTATCGGTTTTCCCACCAATACTAGGCTTTAAAGGGTTATGACTTATGAGACAAAGAAGACAGCAAAGCCGAATCTTTTTTGGATAATTCAGCAAAGCACATTCAAGTAAGCAGTTTCCTCTATATGTCATATTTCAATCATGCAACATAATTTACGGCTACAATGAAATTTGTTAGACACGCAAAGTTTTCAAACACATTTTCTTGTCCCTTTTTACTGTGTGGACTAGAATGTGTAGCAAGAGAAAAGAAAAACTAGATTTTGCTATTTTCTGAATTCGATACGTAATATATCAGACAGATCACAATGCTGTACGATGAATTACAGCACCGTACCTCACCTTTAATTTTTGGGCCACAAAGCAATGGATCTAGACGGGTTGTAAATTTGTAATATCACCTCAACAAATTATACGCAACTATGTGCCATTTAGCTCTGATTCTAATAATGGTAATGCTGAGATATTTTTCACAATAGACTATATGATAAGTTATAATTTGAACAACATCACTTTGATATTGACCCATTAGCCATTACTTACACAATTTTTATTATACATCACTTAATACGTCAATTAAAAAATATTGTGCACCTATAATTATTGTTCTAATAAAAACTTTAGCTATTGGGTTAGGTTAATTTTTCAATTTTTTTTAAATTATTTTATTTTCATTTACAAACAATACACTTAAGAAAAACTAAAATACAATTACTTTAATATTTCAATTCGTCAAGAGTTAGTAGTTGAACAAACATTTTCTAATGTTTTCAATGGAACCATCTAGAATTTAAATATAATTCAATAAAATAAAAATAAAAAATAATTAAATTGAACCGTATAATATATAATTAAATAATTAAATAAAAATTATAAATATTGAGAAATTTTTTTTTTGAGAAGCATAAATATTGAGATATTTAAGAAAGTGTACGAGTGTAATATTCTGCATTTATTTTGGAAGGCGACGTAAAGAGAGAAATGGGTACGGGCGTGCGCGTGAACCACTTTGAATGGATGCTATTGGTTAGGTGCCAAGTGCACACGAGTGTCGGTTGGAGACAGCTGGGAAAATGATTGACGAATGGATCGAGCCGGTCTCAAAAAATTGACAATTTAAACATGTTTAAACTTCGGCGCATGTCATTTGCCCATGTAGGCGTTTGGGCTGTGTCGGCAAGATCCAACCCATCAAAATAGGCATATCCTTGTGGTGAATTCCGTTTGTGGGTCTTTATTATATATATATATATATATATATATTCATTTGATTCTTATATTTTGGTCATGTTTCAATTTGATCATTAAATTTTATAACTTCATTTTAGTTTTTATATTTTCAAACTCACTATCAGAAAATGCAATTTTAGGCTAACAATACAGTTTGTTAATCACATAGGCTTTCTCTGTAAGTGAGATAACATCATATATTAAAATAACAACAAATTTAAAATATTTATGGAACAAATTAAAGTTATAAAAACTTGAACACCAAATTGAAAATATGACCAAAATATAGGGACAAAAAATTAATTTATATATATATATATATATAACTATAACAAACAGCTTAACAAAAATACAAAAGCGGCAAAACACAAAACAAACAATAAATATGAAAGAGTAATTACATTTTACCACTTTAAATTAAACCCAAAATTACACTTGTACCATAAATTTTGTGAATGCACGATTAGTATCCTGAACTATACCCCATGTTACTCTTTACAACCCGCCATCAATTCTACCGTTATCTTGAATAGAAAACCAAAGTTTAGAATGCAAAGTATAATTGAAAATATAGTTTAGAGTGGTAAAGAGTAATTTTCTTTTTCATTTTTAAGAGATTAAGAAGATGAGCAATTGAATATTTTCACGTGATGCCATGCTTTTCCATCTAAGTTAATAGCTCAATTGATGATGGGGTTCAACATAAAACAAATGTTATAGTTTAGGGTTGTAATCGTGCATTCTGAAAGTTTATGATGCTAAGTGTTATCAAGGGTATAATTTAGGGTGATAAATTGTAATTTCCTCAAATATAAATAAACAAACTGACCAATTACAATAAGAAAGGGACATCATTTTTGGCAGCAATTGAGGTCGGTAGTGTTAGTGGCTAGAGAGAGATGGTTTGGCAGCGATTGAGTTGGGTAGGGTTAGTGGCTAGCAAATGTGGATGTTGATGGTGTGTGCAACTGAGAGACGGAGAGTGAGAAAAGTTGAGGGAAGAAAGTGATCATAGTCGGGGAGGGTGTTTATTGAAAATGGAAAGGGAATTAAAAACTTTCAAACTCTATATTATTAAAAATAATTGTGCGACCCTTGATTTAAAAATAATAATAAATAGTATTATAAGATATTTTAAAGTAGCATTTATTTATTTATTTAAATAGGTTACAATTATATTAGTGATAAAATAATTAGATATTCATCGACTTATGATAATCATATAGCTATTTTAATAATTATCTCAAATTTTTAATTAAAGGAAACAATTATCTCAAAAATAAAGTTTCAAATTTTTTTCTTTTCTTGTCAAATAAAACTTCTCCCTTGCTTATGATGGCAGTTGGCACTTGTGTTTCTGTGTACTCTTCTTCTTCATCCTCCAAAAATTACACCACCCATAAAGTTTCAAAATTTTTGCTCTTTTCTTAGCTTCTCTCCTCTCTCTCCCACTTTTAATTCCATATTTCTCTAGCCGATTTGCTTTTCTGTTTTTTTTTTTTTTCTTTTTTTTCTTTTTTTTTTTCTTTACCTCAAGTCGTCTTTTACTGCTCTATAGAATACAAATTGCAATTCCAAAAGTCTTTTACTGGTTGCTTCAATTCCAAGAAGATGAAGAACACATGTTTCGTTAAAATCCTTACACTTTGCAAGGTTTTTTTTTGACTGAAGAAGGTAACACTTTGAGTTATATATAAAGTACTTAACTTGTATTGAATATTAAATTGTGTTTCTTGGTATTAGTTTAGACAAATACATAGTTTAAAAAAAAATTAATTGATTTTATTATTCGACCCTGGTTAAATTTCTGGCTCCTTCACTAATTTCAGCTAATATCTTCATTTTATTTTTCTATATTATTGGCGAAGAAAGCTCGTTCATAGGCCCTAGGACGAAACATCGAGCCTAACTCGTTCTGTGCTTGTAGGTTTAAGAAAATTCTCTTTGTTTACCTCTTCGTGTGAAAGTTTAGACACCATCAACCTTCATTTTAAATTTCTTTATTTTAGCTGGACCCTAAATTATTTATTTATTGATGATTATTCTTAATATATGTAGATGCCCGTGCGTAATATATATTAAACCAGGTTAACTGGTGAAGCTGTCAAATCCAATCCACAAACATAATACTCAAGTTTTGGTTTACTCAATCTTGACTGGTTAAGCCAAATTCTAATAAGATTTGATTCTGTTCATTTATTCAATATACTTTTCTTTTCTTTTTTCTTTTTTTTTCTTTTATTTTTATCAATTAAAGTTTTGAGCTTTCCACAAACTGCCACAAATTATAGTTTTAACAAGAGGTAGGTTTAAGAATTGGGTTCTCGGTGAAGTAAAAGGTTAAACCAGTTGACGGAGTAGTAGGTTAACACTTGAAGCAAAAGAGTGGACGGTACAACGACTGTACCACGATTTTTTTGAGTCACTTCTAAACCTTTGCATAAGCCATAATCTAGAAGTTATTTGTCTGGAAGAAACAGAAACAGGGAACATGATAAAATGTGAACTATTACTTTAGCGACCACAACTTTTGTTACAATTTATCAAAGTAATTAATTATGAGCAGTCTATAATCATTTTTAAGTGAAACTCATTATGTTTTTTATTGTTTTTTAGAGTTTTAATCTATAGCAACTGCTTCTAATATTAACTCTTTATTATCATACCAAAATACTAATCAGTTTTTGATGTAGGTAAAAATTAAATCTCTTAACTCTTATTCAATCATCATATATTTTACATACTGAACTAAATGAAACTCACTTCGTTGCTTGTAATTGAAAATAAAGTAGTGAATTTCGTTATTTTTTCTTCATTACTTATAATGGACTGCTTTAAAATTATGGCAATAACTGTGCCCCAAAAGTTTTTATGACAATTGTAATCAGAAAGTCATAATTTTTCTAACAAATTTCTCAGATACCTTGACTGTACACCACTCCAAATACTGAGCTAACTGAAGATTAGAAGTAACGCATTTCATATTTTACGAATCACAACAAAGCAAGGATGTTTTGTTCACTTCTCACTGTTATCGATGTGAGGTGATGTGAGGTGAGTTTTAAAAACTTTCACAACAGCATGTTTGTCTCTACTCATATATCTCTATGGCCTACACCTAATGGCTTAGCTCACATGCTTCTACTCTTTCTCACTGATATAATGAGAGGTGCTCTTTCTTTCACTATATCCTCTATTCATAATCATTTTCTGAGTTATTATAGAAACTTTCCGAAGATTTTTGGGTTCTGGCTTGAAAAAGCATCCATCTGGTCATTATAAGAGATCAGAGAGCACTGTTTTTGCATGAAGAATTCCTGGTTTTTATTGGGATTATATTCACAGGAGGAATCTCTTTTACTAGTCAGAAATTCAGAAACTTAAGCAGTTGCAGAGGCTACTTTCTGAGGTGAGCAAGTAGCAGATCAGATTTCAGCTGCTCAATTCTCAGGTTTCGTTTTCTTTCTTTCTTTCTATTTTCTTTTTTTTCATTATTTTTTAATTTTTCCTTAAAATCCTTCATTCACTTTTTTGTGTTTACGTTTTCTTTATGGTGGGGTTACTAAAATAACAATTTAAAAATAATTTACAAAAGTTGGGTTAGGTTTGAATACTTGAAGGCAGCCATACCCAACCATTAAAAAAGCACAATAGCCCAGTTTTCAATGATGAATCCACAGATTTACTCATAATTTGTACATGATGTTTTTTTTACTTTTGTTGATTTCTGGTAAAAACTCTTACTTTGCTATCATTATGAACAACTCTTTTCTTGACTTGCTAGCTAATTAAACCCACGGATGTAATAAGAGTGACTTCCAAGTACGATTCTTTACAGTAACACTAATCCACAACTACAAACAAAAATTGACGTTTTAACGTCAGCTTAGTTTTATTAAAAAACAAAACAAAGTACCATGAATAATTTATATCTAGTTGTTTTTTTATTAATCATTATTATTATATATATAAATAATAATGAAATGATTTATGAATGTTTTGTTTCCTTCCTGCTCAGCTGTTTCCAGGAGTGGCAATAATGGCTGGATAAGATATATCGTATGCTCAAAAACCAAGATCCACACAGTCACACTCTCTTCTTGGATTGGCCATTTTGCCCTCATACTTGTTCCCAAATGGCCAAACACCCACTTCTCTCCCTCCATTTTCTGTTGCTCTTTTGCTTTTCCTTTTTCCCGCCATGTACACCTCTAACGGTCGAAACCAAAGCTCTTCTTCAATTCAAAAGCCAGTTCAAAGACCCTTTCAATGTTTTCCATTCCTGGAAAGATTCAGACTCTCCCTGTGAATTTTCAGGCATTAAATGCGACTCTGTGTCCGGGAAAGTGATTGAAATCTCACTAGACAATAAATCTCTATCAGGGGTCATCTCTCCATCCATTTCTGCACTCAAGAGTTTAAGGACTCTTTCGTTGCCGTCTAATCAAATTTCTGGAAAGCTTCCATCAGAGCTGAGCAGTTGTATTAATCTTAGAGTGTTGAATCTTACCATAAACAATATGGTTGGAGCCATTCCGGATCTTTCTGGGCTGAGAAGCTTGGAGATTCTTGATCTTTCGATGAATAATTTTTCGGGTTTGTTCCCAAGTTGGGTGGGGAATTTGACTGGCTTGGTTTGTTTAGGACTAGCGCAGAATCAATTTGATGAGGGTGAAATTCCTGAGAGCCTTGGGAATTTGAACAACTTGGCTTGGCTCTATCTACAAGGTGCTAATTTGAAAGGAGAGATTCCGGAGTCTATTTTCGAGCTCAAGTTGTTGCAGACATTGGATATTTCAAAGAACAATATTTCCGGGAATGTCTCTAAGTCCATTGCAAAACTAAAGAATCTTCACAAGATTGAACTTTATGGTAATAGTTTGACTGGCGAAATCCCACGAGAGCTTGCCAACCTCACCTTTCTGCAGGAATTTGATATTTCTCAAAACAAAATGCACGGGAAATTGCCTGAAGAAATTGGCAATCTGAAGAATTTGATGGTTTTCCAGCTGTATGAGAACAACTTTTCTGGAGAACTTCCTGCAGGGTTTGGAGATATGCACAATCTTACTGGGTTCTCAATCTATGGTAACAGCTTTACTGGGGAATTTCCCGTGAATTTTGGCCGGTTCTCACAATTGAACAGCATTGACATTTCTGAGAATCAGTTTTCAGGTGGTTTCCCCAAGTTCTTGTGTGAAAACAGAAAACTAAAGTTCTTGCTTGCTTTGGAAAACAATTTTTCTGGGGAGTTTCCAGAATCTTATGCTGAGTGCAAATCTCTGGAAAGGTTAAGAATTAATATGAACCACTTGTCCGGGAAAATTCCTAATGGGGTTTGGGCACTTCCAGATGTAACAATGATTGATTTTGGTGATAATGACTTTAGTGGAGAAATATCCACGGAAATTCTCTCTTCAGTGAGCTTGGGTCAGTTGGTTTTGCAGAACAATAGGTTTTCAGGCGAGCTTCCATCAGAACTTGGCAATCTGACCAACTTAGAGAGGCTTCATTTAAGTAATAATAACTTCACTGGTAAAATTCCTGCTGGAATTGGTGCTCTGGAGCAATTATCATCATTACAATTGCAAAAAAATTCTTTAACTGGATCAATACCACCAGAAGTAGGTAACTGTGCAAGGCTGGCAAACTTGGATCTTGCTTTGAATTCTTTGACTGGTAATATACCGGAAACATTTTCTTTGATGAGCTCACTGAACTCTCTGAATCTTTCGGGAAATAAACTCACCGGTCTGATTCCGGAAAATTTAAAGAAATTGAAGTTAAGCTCCATAGATTTGTCTGAAAACCAGCTGTCCGGAGGGGTGCCATCTGAACTTTTGATCATGGGTGGAGACAAAGCATTTCTTGGAAACGAGGGACTCTGTGTTGTCCAAAATTCTAAAATGCATATGAATTCTAGGATGAATATTTGTCCTGCAAATCATCATCAAAGAGGGATCTTTGCAGGTAATTTTGTTCTGTTCTGTGTCATAACATCTGCCTTGGTTATCTTATTAGCTGGGTTACTGCTTGTCAGTTATAAGAACTTCAAGCTTAGAGTGGCTCGTGTAGAAAATGATTTGGAAGGGGAGAAGGAAGTAGATCCGAAATGGAAATTTGCATCTTTCAACCATGTAGATATTAACGCAGATGAAATATGTAATCTGGAGGAAGAGAATTTGATTGGAAGTGGTGCTACAGGAAAAGTTTATCGATTGGATTTGAAGAAAAACGGTAGTACTGTGGCCGTAAAGCAACTGTGGAAAGGAGATGGTGTAAAGATTTTGGAAGCAGAAATGGAGATTCTGGGGAAAATAAGGCATAGAAATATACTGAAGCTTTATGCTTCTTTACTTAAAGGAGGCTCCAGTTTTTTGGTGTTTGAGTACATGGGAAATGGTAATCTGTTCCAAGCTCTTCACAGACAGATGAAAGGTGGCCTGCCAGAACTGGATTGGCATCAGAGGTATAAAATTGCTTTGGGAGCGGCAAAGGGAATTTCTTATCTCCACCATGACTGTTCACCACCTATTATTCATCGGGACATAAAATCAAGTAACATTTTACTTGATGAGGGTTTTGAGCCAAAAATTGCCGACTTTGGGGTAGCAAAGATTGCAGAGAAGTGTCAAAAGGAGTCTGAATATAGCTGTTTTGCTGGCACTCATGGTTATATTGCTCCTGGTGAGTTTCACAACTTTTTTGAACAATTTTTTTTTTTAATGTTGTTCATGCATCAAGAAATAATTCATGAATGATATCCATTAACTTCTTATATTTGTGATGGCTTTAAAATTGCAGCCGATACTTTTTTCTGATTCTGGTGCTTTATCTGTTCACTGGACATATTTTTCTTATAAATTCAATTAATATTTTCTTATATTCAAATTCTAGAATCTTATGATTTGAGGTGCCTAATTTCAATCACTTGAGCATTCAGCTTCATCCATCTGATCTAATATTTATCTTCTTCATCTCTTTCGATTGATAAATCTATATTGACTGCTCTTTGTAAAGAAGTTAATTTTGATGGTTGCTTCTTGACTATTTATATAGTCTGGTAATTTTTGGTTAGTCATTGATGATAAGGTTATAATATGATTTTCTCTGGCCCTTTTGAGTCCCCAATTTATGACTCAGAGGGTAGCAGTTGAGTACCAAAAGGTTTTAGGGCATATCTCTCTCAAAACTTGGGCTAAGATGAGGACCCACTGTTCTCATTTCTCAATAATCCAAAATGTATTCTGTTCTTTAAGAATCTTCTTCTTTTTTCGTATCCCAAGGCGGACTATAAAAGTTCATAATCAATGCGGAGATGAATTTTTTGTTCCACAGGATAGTATTTTCTCTTTGATTGCTGAATGATTAATATGGTAATTCAATCCTCTTAAAGGACCAATAGTTGTTTAATCTTCTGGTTTCAGTTGATATGCTTAAGCCTTGTGTTTGTACTTTATAATTTAGATCATACGTGAAAGGATTTTAAATAAATTTATATCATGAGTTGCAAATCAACCAACAAATACAAACTGGATATGGCTAATTCACTTGTGATGTTGATGGCATTCTGCTGTATCTGTGTCAATTTATTATCTTCTGGGAAGTATACATGGACAAGGATCTGGGGAAGTATATTACCAGAAGTTCGAAGAAAATGTTGTATTCATAATGAATAATCTCTACTTCGATTTGGCAGTCTATTGGTGTTAATTGAATTGTTGACCTATGAATAAATTTGTGGCCATGTTAAAGTTTAATGGTGTATTATTGCTGACATCCTGTCCTATTGTTGAGATTAGCGTTTTGCCAGGTTTAAAGAATGTGTTGATTTCTTATGTGTTCAATTCTTATGTCTCCACCTCTCCCTAGTATTTCCAGTAATGAAAATGAATCATAAATTCATAATAAACAAATGACAAGAGTAATTTTAACTTACTAAACATATTAGGCCAAGGTTTCCTTTCTTACCTATGAATAGATGTTCATAAAAATTCATTCTCTCTTGCAAAATGTTTTCAATATAAAGTTGAATGTGTGCTTTACTTTTATTAACATATATGCTCCAATTTTCCAATGCAGAGCTGGCATATACTCTTAAAGTCACAGAAAAGAGTGATGTGTATAGTTTTGGTGTGGTGCTGCTAGAATTAGTTTCTGGTAGAAGACCTATTGAAGACGAATATGGAGAAGGAAAAGATATTGTTTATTGGGTTCTAAATCATCTCAATGACCGCGAAAGTGTGCTCAGGGTTCTTGATGATAAAGTGGTGACTGATTCTGTCCAAGATGGCATGCTTAAGGTCTTGAAGATTGCTATCCTTTGCACTACCAAGCTTCCATCTGTGCGTCCTTCTATGAGGGAGGTTGTTAAAATGCTTATTGATGCAGATCCTTGCATTTTCAAGTCTCCGGACAACAATGCTGACAAAAATGCCAAGGTTTTCCTCTAGTCAATATTTTTATATTTTTCCCCTAGTAATAGTCAAACTTTCAAGGTTCAACGCATGATGCAAATGTTGGTATTTCCATGCATGTTGACGAAATTTGGTGAACAAACTGTAGTTTTATAAAAATCATCAGAATCCAATGGTAATGATTGAATGTAATATTGTTATATACCTAAATATGAGAATGGTGTTGTAGAAAGCATATTGCTATAATCTGATATGGGTGCTTATTTATTGCCATTTTTGTGTACACATTATATTTTGGTTCAGGAACAACATTGACTACAGATGGCACAATCAAAACTGTTTAGACTTTGACTATGTTCTAGTTTAGATTAAATCATTTCAAGCAGATATGACGCAATAATTTTGAATTTTATTATCAGATCTATTTTCTCTAGGATTTAAAAATCAGAACAATAATGTAGAAATTATGTATAAAATCTCCCCATTTTGCCTTTTTTGATGAAATGGATTTTAGTTTTAACATTTGGAAATGTTACATCATATTCATGTTTAAGTTGCTTAAAAATGTCATTCCTGGAGTACCATACTCGTGAATTTCTATTACATGAATTTTTAAATTTAATGCACTGTGAATAAAATCACATTAAGGTCTCCAAACAGATCGATCAAATGCTAGAAAATCTTGATGCTATAAAAAATGAAACAGGGCACATAATATACCCAGAAAACCAGCCCTAGCCTACAAGAGGCTTCCATAAATCTATGGGCCAAAAAAATTCTGTTTTTTCCCTCACTAGCTAGTCACTACCTTCATTGCTTGTAAAGGAGAGAGCTAAGTTGGTGACTATCAAAATCAGAGGTTTTTATTTTTTTGGTCTTAAGAGAGAGAGAGAGACCTTTAATAACTTCCTACCTCCATAGCTGATTTTCTAGCATTGTAGATAGAGCTGAACAACAGGGCTTCCAAGATATCATATAAAAATTACATACCAATGAAATCCAGCCCCTATTTTTTGTTCATATAATAAATAGAGTTACAACCAGACTCATTAGTCTGGATGGTACCTACCCATGCACTAAGTGCATGGGGTATGGGTGGACTTGGGAAGGTTGGAGTGAAGTATATTTAGTAATTATATATTTCTAAACTACTTTAAATCTATATATAAAATAAATTGAGTTCCTCCTACCCTCACCCTCTCATTTGGTTTGGGTGGCCACTATATGGGAAAAAAAATACTTGGATTGGAGACAAAAGTTTCAATATTTCTGGTTTTTTAGATATAATAAATAGCACGTTGAATGCATTCAACCTAATTCAACAGAAAAAGTCAAAAATTGAGAGAGAGAACCAACTAAATCACTCTTGGTTGATTGGGTTGTTTACAAAATCTTTGAAATTTAGAGGACATATGGACAAAGTCTCTCCACGCCATTGTTCTCAATATGTCGGACTCAGTTTCATAAAGTTGCATTTAATCAAATTAATCTAAGGGGCCGTATCTGTTTATTAAAGTGAATAAACCATTAACTTTATTTATTTATTATTTATTTAGCTGAATAATAAATCATATAATTCATTCCGCCTATGATGATAAGTACTATAAATTTGTATTGCACTTCCCATTATACTGTAGAAGTATGTAACGGGGTTAGAATAGTCACCGGTATTGCCATTTGCGCTTACGTAAATCGACTCTCAAGTCTCAGCGAACTCACACTTTGTATTTTGGTATAAAGAAGTGAGAAGACTCAATTATGTGATTGGTTATATTAATAAGGCAATTGCAGGGAAGTTATAAAAAACCATAGAATGAGACAGACAAATATTATAGAATAATATATATTAATTCAACGGCAGCTTGTTGAACTTATCACTAAAGTGTTTTTTTTTTTTTTTTTTTTTTTTTAGAATACTAAATATTTTAACATATACATGAGGAGAATGGAGAAGGTTTTAAAAAAACTTACAGTAGTGTATATCTAAAAGGGCATAACTCTTGAATATATAATATAGACTTTAAATCTCTTTAATTTACACTCATTTTTCAATGTGGGATTAACCCACTGTTTAAATAAAATCATAAATAAAAGTTCAAATAATAATAATAAAAATGAGTATAAAAAAACAAGATTAAACCAAATAATAACAAATGAACAAAATATTTAACAAAAGCTCAATCAAAAACAAAATATAGAAACTCCTAATAATTCAAATTCATAACTCGTTCTCATTGGTGATGTCGAGAGCTCTACTTCTCAGTGGCTTAATTAGCTTGCAATCACATGTATCATTCATTGCTTTCTCTCACTTTCTCCATTTTTCTTTTCTCTATCATCATTTTGGGCTCTTTCTCTATTTATTACTCACATCTTAGCATTCTCATTCGTCTCTTTTTTGCTTTTTAATTTTATTTGTAGAAGGAAATTGTAAAACATCATATATTTGCAATTTTTTTTGTGATGTCGACATATTCAAATTTTCTTTTTATTAAAATTTGTATAATTTAAGTTTTTTAATGACCACCCTAAATAGAATTCATAAAGTCATCATTGTGAGAGAGATGTTATTTTTTTATGATTTTTTTAGTTTTGTGCACTCTCTGTCCCAAAGTATTGGTCCTATGTAGAAAATCCAAATTTTTAAGCAAATATCATATAAAACATTATCTGTCAAGTAAAAATGTACAAATTTCCAAAACTACCACTATTATTTTAAACTATAGAGAAATAATGATATTGACTTTTTAAATAAAGGGTAAGATAAGAATTTTATTTATTAATTTTGGAAAGAGGACTTCATTTTGGAATCCAAAATGGAATAGAGGACCAACAATTTGGGATGGAGGGAGTAATTGTTATGTGTATATGGAAAGTTTGTATATTTGAAATATATTTATTTTAGGAATTATTACACCTATTAAGGAATAAATATTACAACAATTTTAGAGAGGAATAGTTATTCCCCATTTTAAAAAATAGTTATTCATAAGAAATGATTATTCCCGGTAATAAAAACATAGTAAAACTACAAGATAGTTAAATTATAAGAATAACTGTTACATTACAATATTTATTACAATCTACCAAACATGTCCTAACCTTTAAAATTTCAAATGGTCATGTTAGTAATCAATTAACTACATCATCTAATTTAGTAAGGGCATATTTTGTGTGTTGTAATAGATTCTATAATGGAATGATTATTCATGGGGAATAGCTATTCAGTATTTAGGTTATTTGTTACATCTTCATTACTAGGAATAGTTATTACTTACGCTTCATTTGTTTTCATGGAAAACCTTTGTGAAGATAGTTTTATGCCTTTTTTTTTTTTTTTGGTAGCTTAAAAAAAAAAGTCCAAGGAAAACTATCTTTGGTTAACAAAAGATCTTATTAAAAATATAACTTATTTTTTAGAGATTGTTTTCTGCTAAAATTTTCCAGAAAAACATCTCTATCTCATGCCACGTTAAATAGAGGAAATTAAGAGGTAATGTGGAAGTTATTGAAAACAACTCTATCTCATTTTTAAAAATGCTACCAAATATAGACTCATTTTTTAAAAAAATATTACCAAATATAGGAAAACTAAATAGTTTTCAAAACAAAATACTCTTTTTTAAAAATGACTAATTTAAAAAAAAAAAATGTTAATGTCAAAACTAATGAAGTGTTAGTAATAGCAATAATTTAAATTGAGGAATAGTTATTTTTCATTAAAAGTGTTGTAATAGTTATTCCTTATTAGGTATAATAACTTCAAATATTAAATATTTCTATAAATACAAAGTTTCTATATGCATATAACAATTATTTTAAAAAAAAAATTATACACAAATAATCTTAGATCTCTTTCCAAATGCAAAAACTTTTAATATGCGCTTGACAATTATAAAAATAAAAAAGTCATAAACAAATAATCTATCTTTTCAAATGCAAAACTTTTCATACACATATAACAATTAATTTTATTCTAACTTTACAACCAAACATATTATTGGTTATTACATCACAAAATCTTTTATTAGCAATAATAAACATTACCATTTCTATCATAATCTTCATTTAATATACCAAATATGCTGACACTAAAGAAAGAACATAAAAAAGAGTCTAAAAAGGAACCCAAAATTGAAACTGGAGAAAACACAGTGACAAAAAATACCAAAAAAAAAAAAAAAACCCATTAATATATGGATAGAAAGTGATTTTTTTTGTCCCAAAAAATGAAATACGTCATCAATTATGTTCTAGTGACTCGGCCTACGTTTTGGAAGTGCCTTGAACGAGTTTTGAATGAATGGTAGGGGTCAGGATTAGCAGTGTGTAGCTTTCAGAGCTTAAGTCTTGACTACACGCTCCCACTTTTATAAAATAGAACGATTCAAAGGACTCGGTCTTTGGTCCTCCCAAAACACTCTTGAACCGCGTTTTCCTTCTCTTTGGCCCTTTTGTGGAACTTACACAGTCTTAAAACTGGCCAGAACTCATTTCCCATTTCACCTTCTTCTTTCTCATCCCAACATGATATTATTATCAAATCCTACAAATTATTTCTATGGCTAATAACTCCCATCTCCTACTCTTTTTTATTATATGCTTATCCTTCTTTTCTTGTATTCCATTTGTTCATTCACTATCCACTGTAGCCATTTCAGAGACTGCTAATCAAACACTAATCTGTGCTTTAATTAAGCCCCCTAACCAACAAGCTTTTGTCCTAAACTGTACAAGTTTCCCTCAAGGAATCCAAATTCCTGTGAATCCCAATACATCATTTTCTGGGATAGTAGCTGGATACGGATTTCTTTGTGGGTTAATTTCACCATCTTCTTCAATTATGGTTTGCTGGAGATTCTCTACCAATGGAACTATAACGTCCTACAAGCGTATCTATGGTGGCCCTGCAGCTATCAAAGATCTTGATGCTGGGAATTCTCGCATTTGTGGCCTTGTAAATGGTACCGACCAGCTTGAGTGCTGGCAGTGGCAAAGATTTGGTGACTTTCGTCCAAGCAGGGATCATAACTTTTCAAGTGTTGCTGTGGGTGAGAATTTTGTATGTGGGTTATCAGCAATTGGAAATATTACCTGCGTTGGAAATAATGCTAATGTTGTCGGCGGAGAGCCTCGTGGGAATTACTCTGTGGTCTCTGCCGGATTTAGGCATGCTTGTGCTATCTCTGAAAACAATAGTTTGGATTGCTGGGGAGAGATGGCGGGTGAGAAACCACAGGGAAAGTTCATATCATTGGCTTTAGGAGAAAACCGTAGTTGTGCTCTATGGCATAATGAAACAGTTGTCTGCTGGGGGGAAAATAATTTCAGCCTGCCAGAACGTTTGCAAGGGACTTATTTCGTCACCATTGAAGCAAAGCGCAGTGTTTTCTGTGGAGTTGTGAAAGCAAATTATTCTTTGTTCTGTTGGGGTAATGAAATTCTTGACTCAAAATTAATGGTGTTTGACAAAGTTATGCCAGGGCCATGTAGTAGTAAATGCTCATGCGGTATATTGGACTTGTCTTCCGCCATTTGTGGTCAGGGAGTATATATCTGCAAGCCTTGTGAGGGAGAAACTTCTCCTTCACCACCACAATCCCATCATACCAGTGGTTGGAACAAAAAAATGGTGGCTTACTTAGTAGTGGGGTGTGTGGGATCCTCGGCTCTGATACTAGTTTGTTGTTTCTTTTTGTACAAATATTGCAAGGATAGAGGATGTCGCCGAGTCCATGACTCGGGCCGCTTGGACGAGCCAGGAACTACACCTGAAAATGTTCCAAGCCCACGTCAACAACAAGCACCACCGGTTCTAGAGAAGCGATTGAGCCATTTGGTTAGTTTGGGAAACGGTGTGCCCATGGAACAATTTCCTTTGCAAATGTTACTTGAAGCGACCAACAATTTTTCAGAAGATCACAAGATTGGAACAGGTAGCTTTGGCTCAGTCTACCGAGCCACTTTAGATGATGGCCGAGAAGTGGCTATCAAGCGTGCTGAAATTTCAACGTCTACACCATATGTGAACAAGCGAGAGGAGGACAATGACAATGCTTTCATAAATGAGCTGGAAGCTTTGTCCAGGCTCAATCACAAGAATCTTGTCCGTTTATTGGGATTTTGTGAAGATAGCAATGAGCGTGTATTGGTCTATGAGTACATGAAAAATGGTACCCTTAATGACCATCTTCACAAGCTTCAAGGTACTCCTCTAATGTCATGGGCTGCCCGAATTAAGGTTGCACTAGATGCAGCTAGAGGCATTGAGTATTTACACGTGTATGCAGTTCCACCAATCATACACCGCGATATCAAGTCGTCTAACATATTACTAGACGACACATGGAACGCCAAGGTGTCTGATTTCGGCCTATCATTGATGGCTCCCATGGACGAAGAGTCACACCTTTCACTTCTTGGAGCAGGTACGGTTGGTTACATGGATCCCGAGTACTATAGACTTCAACAATTGACAACCAAAAGTGACGTGTACAGCTTTGGAGTCGTATTGCTCGAAATGTTGTCCGGGTACAAGGCAATTCATAGGAATGAAAACGGGGTGCCCCGAAATGTGGTTGATTTTGTTGTTCCATACATTGCCCAAGACGAAATTCACAGAGTTTTGGACCCAAAAGTACCACCACCTACTCCATTTGAAATAGAGGCAGTGGCATATGTTGGGTACCTAGCAATGGATTGTGTAAATCTAGAAGGTAGAGATCGTCCCTCGATGACTGAAATTGTAAATAACCTGAAAAGAGCCTTGGACGCTTGTCTAACGCACCCAAAACTATCTCGGTCCTCGACGGAGTCTTCAACATAGTCATTTTGCACATGTGCCATGAAATGGTCCATTTTTGTAAATCAGATTTTTTATTTATTTATATATATACAAATCAATTTTTCCACATTTGTTAATTAAACCGGGTTGGGCTAAAAGCCTAAAAGAATATGATAATGAAAGCACCACGAAATGAGACCTAACGTGCATTTTACAACTAATAGATTATTTCTTCCTGGTTTTATTAACCAAGTCTTTGTTTCATTCAAATTGTAACTTTGAATATCATTATTCAAAGACGAGGTCATATTAGCCCATAAAGGTGGAAATTTTCGAAATTGGAGAATCTATGGATGGACCTAATATGGTGGGAAGCTTTCCAACGACCCCGCTCAATCATTTAAAGTGTAAGACTTCTAAGAAGTATTTTTTAGACTGAGCAAAATATGATAAAAAAAAACAATGGTCTTTGTGACGTTTTTCTTTTCATTTTTTTAGGTCATTACTTTATGGAGTAAATGCAGGGTAAGACTTAAATTTGCCCACAAATTTCTTTTTTTATTTGGGTCAAGATTTTGTTTTGAAGGGTAAGACTTTAGATTATGCAGGGTTGAATTTCCATGGGGTAGACATTCTTGCATATTTTAGGCTAATTTGGCGACGTGTGTTGCTGTTAACGTGGGTTTGAGTATGTAGTGGTAGAGAGCGATGCCAAAGCTTGTATTGATGCTCTCAAAGCCCCCTTTGATGAAGTGCTTTGAAGAATTTCATCCATAACAGTTGATACCCTTTTGTGGGCATTCCATGGTCAGCAATTTGTTTTCAGGTGGAGTTCAAGAGAATCAAACAAAGCAGCCCATATTTTAGCTTCTTGGTGCCTTGGGAAAAATTTATCTAGATGTTTTGGCCAGGGTTATGCTCCCAACCCTTTTATGGATGTAATTAATTCTGAACTCTTATTTGCTGTAGTTGCTGATTAGCCTCTGTTCTTTTTGGTTTGTCAATAAAATTTTCTGTTCATCAAAAAAAAAATTAGGCTAAAATAGGCCAATTATTTGCACAATAATCATAAGTATTGGTCTGGGTTAAACAGAGGCTTCTTTCATTTTCCTTTTGGTGATAATATTATTTTTGGTAATTGATGATGCTCATTGAAAACAACGTGCCATTGATGGTCCTTGCCAAGAGCCTTTCCAATCAATGGTAGTCAGTGGGTCCTTTTGATGATGTAAATGTCTTGTGTTAGTGAATGTGGAAGACTCATTCAGCAAAAACAAGAATATCACATTATTACACACAATATTTTTTCTCAGAACAAAACATGCCTTGGATTTTTAATACGCGTGATTGCAGCAAAGAAACAAACAAACAATATACAAGAGCCTTTGATGTCCCTACAAAGAAAGCTGAACCTGAGAGTAAAGTTGCTGCAGTTTTCTTTTTAGGTTCATACTTTGTCAACCTGTTCATACTTTGTTAACCAGTTAAACTGTCGGTCACAAAATTGGCTCAATAAAAAAAAAATTCAGCATTTGGAAGATAGAGATAAAACTTGCAAAATTTAGCATTCGGTCACAGAATTCTGATGTTGATACTATTGTAAAATATACCAACCAGAATTTGAGTCAGATTTCTGTTTTTTAATAATTCAAATGTTACAACGAGTATGAAAAGAAAGCTCAAATCCTGGTTTTCTTTATTAAAAAGACCAAATTCTACCGTTAAACTACAAAACAAAAGTTACCAATTGCCTTGACTATTTTGAATGAGGCCTCTTTCTCCACTTGTTTGATAAAAAGAGGGATGCAATGGATAATTTGATAAGCTAATGAAGCTGACTTTATGCCTAAACAATTTAGGCCCTCCCATTAGACAAAAATGCCTAATTTTTATGGTCAGTAATTTGATTTCACCATAAATAAAATAAAACAATACCTATCAAAAAGAAGTATTGGTCTAAGTTAAACAGAGGCTTCTTTCATTTTCCTTCTTTTTTTTTTTTTTTTCTCTCTGGTGATGATACTTATGACTATTTATCTTATTTTTTTTATAATTGATGATGCTTTATTGAAAAGAAAGTTGTATTACTGATAAGTGAAAACAACATACGATTTGATGGGCTGGTCCTGCCAAGAGCCTTTCCAATGGTAGTCAAGTGGGCCCTTTTGATGATGTAAATGTCTTGTGTTAGTAAATGTGGAAGACTCATTCAGCAAAAACAAGAACATTGATTAGCAAAATATATATATATATATATATATATATATTTATATATATTACATACCATTTTTTTTCAGAACAAAATAAAATATGCCTCTAATTTTAAATAAGCCTGGTTGCAGTAAAGAATTTGTAGGGGATTTATAAAATAAAATTTAAAACAAACAATTTCCAAGACCCTTTGATGTCCCTACAAAAAGAGCTGAGCCCTCAGTAAAAGTTGCTGCATTTTTCTGTTTTGGTTCGTGCTTTTTTTTTTTTTTTTGAGAAGATGTTTAGGCTCATACTTTGTTAAACTGTCGGTCACAAAATTAGCTTAAGAGAGGGGGGGGGGGGGGGGGGGGGGGGGGGGGGGTGTGGATGGAGGAAATTAGTATTTGGAAGATTGAGATCAAATTTGCCAACAAATTGCCTTGACTATTCTGAATGATCTCTTCTATACTTGTTTAATAAAAATAGCGATGTAATGGATAATTTGATAAGTTATTGAAGCCATCTTTATCAACAACAATGGATTGTTCCAAGGCTGAATCTAGATCTAAACAACTTAGACTGCCATTAGGAAAGAAAAAGGCCTAGAATTTATGGACTAGTCCCCCAAATTATATGGAATTTTCAAAATCTTCAATTTCTCATAACGTAGTGGAATTGTTGCAAGTATTTTACCCTCCACAAGATTGGAAATTGGGTGTGTTTGGAAAATGTTGAAAAAAGTTTTGCCTTTTGCTTTATGCTTTTTGTCTCAATGTTTTTGCAAATATTTTAACTTTTAGCTTCTTTTTTTTTTTAAATAAACCAAGTTTTAACTTTGCAAATAAATAACCAGAAATAAATAATTCTCAAACAGCTATTAGATCCAGAGCCAAACCACCTTCCATTACTCCCTTGTTATTACACCTACCACTTCCTCCGAGATAATTCAAGTTGAAATTCTGCATTGTCTTAAAAGTCATTTTAATGGATGCCTTTAGAGCAATTGTTAATAAACAATTTTAGGAAATTTTTTACATCACTCTAATAAGAAATATAGAAAGCCATCAAAACAATTTTTTTTTTCCTTTTTCATAAAAAGTTTCTAAAAGTACTTTATAAACCAATACACTTTGAGTATCCATTAACATTTCCCTTGTTTTATTACAATTAACCAGGAAAGCTAAGAGAAAACAAGAAAATATTCTAGGACATCAAATATTAAAAGTGTCGGGTTGCTTAATTAGTAAAGTCTCGTAGCATTGTAAGTGGATACTTGAAATCAAACATCGCCTTCAGCTGGGATGGAGAGTTTATGAGAAGCAGCTGGGATGGAGAGTTTATGAGAAGGGCAGGCACTACCATTGGACCAATAAAAATTGGGGACAAATACAATCATGCTTTTACCAACGCACTTTCTATGCACCCAAAAAGCTATATTATATTATTAGTTTCCAAATACCTTTACCATTTAATTCCTTTGATATACATTTCCACTTTATAGAACCTTGGCCAAATGGGGCCTAACTATTCTGCTTCACAGTATTTTATGCTGCCAAAGATTCTGAAGTAGCCTTCCTTTGCTCAAGAAGTTTTGTCAGCCAACCATCAATTTGGGCAAACACATCCTCTTTGGAACCATTTCCATCAATCTGAAATACAGCAAAAATGGCCTTCCAGTTGGATTCTATTGAATAGAAATCATATCTACTACATGACAGGCACAATGCCTACAGAATTTTTATTCATTCAAGTTAACACATTCAAATAATTTCTGCACAGGAAAAGAAAATCAGGTTCCAATAATTCAATAATCCTTCCACACAAGAATTTTAAGAAAATAGACCGTTTGAGGAAAATTGACAACTAGTTTGTCTTGTAATATGCCAATCCAACAAGGCAATCTGAGGATCAAAGTAGACTGGCTTTATTACCTCTAGTTTGATCTATTGTCAAAGCAAAATGAAAACCCAGCTGGTTGCTCTGGGTGGAAAGCATTGGCCAAATATAAGGCAGTATTGCTAAACCACCTGCATACTAAGAAGTCACTACTAGCTAGCCAAGACCTCTCATAAGTCATCAGATGGGCAATACGTAAATCCAACTAGTACAAAATCCAAACTAATTACTGTCAGCTCCATGGAACCAACCTTTCAGCCATTCAAGTCTATCTACCTCTCAAACTAATAGCAGTTTTAGATAAGTGTATCTTCACAATTCAAAAGGCAGATGCATCTGCATTTGTGTGCTGTGCCTGTGCTTGGCAAGAAGCACTTTAAGTGTGGATTTTTAATTCTAAAAAGAGAACAATTAAAATTATTATTACTAAGATGCCATTGTAAGCTAGGTAAAATCCAGCCATAAATTGGATATCAATGATTTCACATGTAAAGGTAAACGAGTCAATTCGACTACTTTGTAAATGGAGTGTGCTACATGAAAACCACCTTTTTAGCATTCCACTCTATCTAGAGCATTATGTCAAGAAATTTTAGCAGCAATGTCACCTCCTACAGCCAATTCCAAAATTCCTTTCAGCCTTTCTCTTAAAGTCATTCTAGTGCCTCTTTAAGGAATTTGAGATATGCAATTTTCTTTTGAGCAACATAGAGATGTTTCTATTAAAATGCTGCTACTGAAAAATTGCAGTGCCATATATTTAGGGATATCAGAGTAGCGGATTCTTTGGTGTGTGTTTGAGAGCTGAATACTATTATATGCAATAATCTACAAATGTAATGCCTATCAAAATGAAATTTACAACCTTGATTAAAGCAACAAACATTAGAATGAAGAAGATAAGAGAACTTTATTAGTGACCCAAATATCAATGACCCAAATAAATGCAGTTATAAGTTCAGTTACAAGTCCAAACCAAAAGAAAATTAGAATCAACAGGCCTCATATTTTTCTAATCAATTGGTATACAAATTTATCAGTCAAAAACATTGTCCCTAGGACAATATTGATGTTGTGGATTGTTCCTAGCAGCAACAAAAATAATCAAATCATAACTACATGCATGCACGCCCAAACTCACACAGGCACACACAAAGAAGAAAAGGAAAATGATACATAACAAGGTAATTAAGACCAACAAAGGTTAGTTTCTTTATTTGGAAAGCGGCGTTGGGAAAAATTTTAATAATTTATAATTTAAGGAGGCAAAAAGGGGTGGTGGTGGATTGGTGTTGCATGTGCAAGAGGAATGGGAAGACCATCAATCACTTACTCCTACACTGCCCAATAGCTCAAGGGTTGTAGAATATGGTGTGTTCACTATTTGCGGTTCTTTGGGTCATGCCACATAGTGTTGTGGAAGTTAACTTATAGCATGTTGGTTAGGCAAGTTCAACAAAATCAGAACTAAGGTGCTTTGGAGGGAAAGGAATACATGCACCTTTGAAAGGAATGAAAGATCGATTCATGAGTTGAAGTTTCTCTTCTTCAGACTTTGTTTGAATGGGAAAATGTTTCAGGTGTTTTTACTTTCAAATTTTTGCCTGATATGCTTGATTTCTGTACTTTCATTGTTACTTATATTTTTTCTTTGTTGCCCCTGGCAGATTACCTGTGTGCTCTATTTCCTTTGTATTTTCTTACATTTTCTTCAATGAATTTTATTGCTTATCAAAATAAAATTAAGACCAACAATGGTGGAGAAGTCAAATGCAATATGAGACTCATATTGTGTGTAGCAGTCAGACACTGCTCCTGCTTAGCCCTTGTACATATGCATTTTCAGTCAAATACACACGTACACAAAATTATGAATGTGAGAGAGAGAGAGAGAGAGAGAGAGAGAGGAAGGGGATAATATCACATGCCTTCACTGTTATGTCTTTAAACATTGAAAGAACTGCCTCCACATTTTGATGATGAGTGCGCAACCGCAACTTTACCTAAATCAGGCCAAATAGGAATTGGGGGAAAAAAGGTCATTACAATAATCATAGCTATGTGAAATTCCAGGAGACAAGCACAAACCAAGAATGAGAATAGCTTCAAAAGAGAAAAAGAAAGAAAGATAAACAACGAGAAAGAAGGTTACAACCACTAAGCAAAAGAAGAAGAAGAAACATACAACCCCACTGAAGAACCCATAATTTCTTTGAAATTGGAAGTACCAAACCTAGGTAGAATGGTTTAGAACATGAACATACCTTTTCTTCCGTGTCATCAAATCGTTGAGTAAGCCTCGCAGCAATTTCTTCAGTTTCTGGGGGAGAATACTTCAAGTGGTATATCTTCCCAGTAACAGGATCTAACCTTCGTCCAATGACTCTCTCAACAAGGATATCTTCAGGGACCTGCCAATACAGGTAGGCATGTTCAATTAGCATTGTGGAAAGCCCATTCTTAAATTCCACATTAAGCAAATATCAATTTGAATTGGGGTAAAAATTCACAAGTATTTCAGATCACAGTTCACATCAGAACATTATACAATCAAAGGTTAATATATATATATATATGAAAATCAAACAAATTAGCTAAGAGCCAGCATCAAAGTCATCTTTTGCCTTTTCCTAACTGTTGATACAATTTAAATCGTTCAGTTATAGCATACCAACAGCAAGAAAGAAAAATCCTTACTTCAAGGAGAATGAAAAGATCTGGCTCAAACCCAAATTTCTTAAGAGCAGTTGCTTGTGATAAGCTCCTTGGGTATCCATCCAAAAGCCAACCATTTTCTTCAGCATCTGGCAGCGATAGACGCTCCTTGACCATCTAGAGGATCAAAATTAAGAAATCACCAACAAGATCATGATTATATGTCAAACTGAAACAAACCGTCCCTACCATAACAACTATTTCATCTGGGACCAATTGTCCTTTCTCCATGAATTCCTTTGCTTGCCTTCCATTATCACTACCAGCTGCAACTTCTGCCCTGAGTAAATCTCCAGCAGCAACATGCACCAGACTATACTGCATATAGGAGGATGACTTGATTCAATCTGCTTTTCTTCATTGGCAATTCCGAAATGAGAAATTCACAAAGTAAACCAATACTTACGTGGAAAATGATATAACATGATTTGGAGAAATAGTTTCTAAAAATTAATACCTAAAAGAAAAATACCAATAGATGATGTCTAATCTTTTTTTTTCATGCTAATTCAATAGTTACAATAGGGGAGGAAGAATTTGAACCCTAAATGTCTCCATTGGAAACACCAAGAGGTGTAAGTTGGGTTACAAGGCTCTTGGCCAATAGATGATGTCTAACCTATCTACACAATAGCCAAATAATTGCTAAGTCAATTTAGATAAGGCTATGATGGCAGGCGCCCTCCACCCAAAGCAACAAATTGGGTTTAAGTCTAGGAATCAACCTCTTCAAAAAATGGGGTAAGGCTGCCTACCAATCCTCTCTCAATCCTCGCAAAAGTGGGAGTTCTGAGCATTGGGTACAACCTTTTTTATGATCTCTTCCCAATGAACCCTTTTTTTTTCAATTATTGTGTCTTGGTGGAGAAAGGGTACACCAGTAACTTTAAATCTAAACCAAGAGGGATTGGTGTAGAGAACACTTCTATTCAGCCCTGAGGTAAATCTCAAGGCAAATTAGAATAAATTTCAATGAACTAATCTACTAGTTACTATTACTATTAAACATGTAGCCTAGTAGTTTAATCTATAAGGAAGAACAATCTAAAATGTTAACAACTCTCAGTATCTATTGTTTACACCTAACAAACTAATCAGCTTCGTTGTTAGTTAACGTTTACAGGAACTTTAAGCTTTCTAAAACTTAATCAAATTATTTTCAGTGGCATTAAAAACTAAGTAATCCACTTTCAGAAAAACTGCTTTAACCAAACAATCCCAATTGTGCAAAAAAAGAGCTTACTTTTTGAGTGATAAGCTCACATTGGGTTCCTTTACCAGAAGCCGGAGCCCCAGATATCATAATTTTGAGAGCCTCTCCTGGGTTCTTAGTAGATGCCATTACCTGCTCATACATACTCATTCTAAATAAATATATCAGCAAAAACAAAAAAAAAAAAAAAACTGGGATTTTCTAGAGGAATTAAAGACACAAAGAAACATAATTCACAGGTATCGAACTCATGATCTCTTGCTGTGATATCATGATAAATTATCGATTCGCCCGTATGTGGATTTAATTATTTAACCATAATTCAAACAAAGTGAAGTGAAGGGGCGTACCATGAAGTGAGGAGGAGGAGCATTTGGCGAGTGGGATTTGGTAAGACGAGAGCGGGATAGGGTTGTATGGAAACGGAGGGAGAGGGTGGAATTGTTGAAATTTGGGAATAATAATGATAATTGTGAAGTGAGAGGTGGTTTTAAAGAAGAAGAATAGGAAGACTGCGGCTTTGGCTGTGGTATCGTCCACAAATTTACGCCGCACGCCATTTGGGTCTCTCTTTCTTTCGCTTTCTTCTCTGCTTATCAAGCAGTATTTGTATACAGTGTCCAACGTTCGATCTTTAACGTTGGATTGGGATATTCCTGGAACAGCGCTTTGCAAGCAACGGACAACTCGTTATGGGCCTTCGCTACTTTTTTCCTTTTTTTTGATAAACTGGGCCTTCGCTACTTGGTCCTGCTAGCACCGGTACCAAATTGCTCCGTTTGGAAGTTCATAAGAAAATGGAATTGGATGATTACAAGGGAAAGGGAATGGAATGGAATGAAATGTATTTAAATAAGGAAAAGGAATGGAAAAGAATAGAAGAGAATGGAATCAAGTAATCTTGATTTGATATTTTAAAATAAAAGAATAGAAAGGAATAAAAATGAATAAAATGTAAGGCCTTGTTTGGATTTTTTTTTTTTTTTCATCACTCATCACTCCTCACTCAATTTCCGTCACTCGTCACTCATCATTCATCACTCATCACTCGTCACTCAAAATACCCCAATTTCTATACCCCACCCATTTGGCAAATATTTTCAGAATTTCATCACCCAATTTTTTGTACTTTCTGTGGGACCTACTCTTCTTAAAACCACCAACAAATAAACAGTATTAAACGCCACCCAAAAAATAAAAATAAAATCTCTTTGCCTCCTCTTCTTCTTCTTCTTCTTCTTCTTCTTCTCTCAAACGCTCTCTCTGTGTGAGTGGTTCGTGCTCCAATAGATCGAAAATGGGTTTGATCGTTTTGACTCAGCTAGCAATGAGTCTGGGTGTGTTAGCCGGAGCAGCCCTGGTCAAATCGGTCATGGACCAGAAGACCATGGTTGGCCCATTTCCGAGGTGCCCAAGTTCCAACAGCAGCAACCGATCATTTCCAACATTCCACTCCTTAAAAACTTCGAAACCCACCACAGCCACAACAGCAACAACATCAACATCAAAAATTGGAGATTGTTTGAGAAGTGTGGGTTTTTTTTTTTTTTTTTTTATGAGTGAGAAGTGTGCACCAACGAAGTGTGGCTGATTGTTTGCAACCAAACTCAGAAACCCAATGTGAAAAGGAAAGAAAAGAAGAAAAAAAAAATTCAAGCCTAGAAACCCAGTGAAAAGGAATGGAAAAAAGAAAAAGAAAGAAAATGAAGGAAAAAAAAAAAAAAAAAAAAAAGGAACGAACGAACTGAGATGAGAAAGGCGAAAAGGAAGAAAAAAAGAAAGAAAGAAAGACCGAATAGAAGAACAGAGAAAGAAGAAAGAAAAGCGAAGAAGAAAAACAAAGTCAAAAGTTGCAGCTGGTGGGTCCCTGTGTATGTTTAATTACGAAAATGCCATTGAAAACAGAGTTATGGAAACTGAAAACAATTAAAATGAGTTTTCAGTTTCCATAACTCATCACTCAAAAATCAAAAAATTGAGTGATGGAAATAAAAACTGGAAACAGAGTTATTGAAATCCAAACAAGCTTTTGAGTCATGGGTTCCACCATTTTTGAGTTATGAGTTATGGAAACAGAGTTAAAAGTTATGGAAACTCAAAATCCAAACACCCCCTAAGTAATCTTGTTTGGGAGTAATATGGAGGGAATGAAATAGAATTATTTTATGACAATATTACTATTAAACCCCTATTTTAAAACAAAGAGTTGAATATATAGGGGCATTTTGCGAGTTTTAGTAAAAAAATCATTAAATCTAATTTAATTCCCTCTCATTCCTCCCAATTTTGGGAGAAATGAAAATTTGAGATTTTAATGGAATAGAGATGAATGAGTATTCCCTCCTACTCATTCCATTCCCTCCCACTTAAACTTCCAAACAAGGGAATGAACTTTTCATTCCCTCCATTAAAACTCCCAAACAAGAGAAGGGAAGAATATTATAAAATTATTCTTTTTATTCATTTCTATTCCATTCCATTCCCTCCTCTCAAACGAGGCCTAATGTGATATGAACTTGGTGTGTTCGAAAATACACGACATAAAACTAAGGAAAAACAAAAACAAAAACAAAAAACAAAACAAAACAAAAACAAAAACTTTATGGCAACTGAGGGCCCGTTTGGTAACGTTGTTCTAGTAACGTTGTTTGTATTTTTTGAAAATACATGTGGGTGAAAAAGTGTGTGAAAATACGTGTAATGTTGTTTAAAAACTGAAAACATGTGTTTAAATATATGTACCAAACAGGCCCTAAATTTGCCTGTATTGCTCTTAAGACCTCTAACCCCAAACATAAAATCATTGACAATGTCATATGGAAAGCCCCTCAACCCCTCTGGCACAAGCTTAACACAGATGGCTCTGCCTTAGGATGTCTTGGTCTAGCAGGGGGTGGTGGACTCCTTAGGGATCACCACGGCAAATGGACTAAAGGGTTCTGCAGGGCTATAGGGTAAACAAACAGCTTATATGCTGAGCTTTGGGTTGTAAGGGATGGCCTTTCCCTAAGCATCCAACTCCAAATTCCTGAAATAGAGATAGAACTCAATGCTAAATCAGTGGTGGACCTCCTGAACAACAACACTGCCTCTCTTACTGATTATGCCCCTTTGGTTGATGACTACAGGAATTTAATGAACCAAATTCCCAAGTGGAAGCTGAAGCACTGCTTTAGAGAAACAAATGCCTGTGCCGACCAGCTTGCAAGAATAGTAGTTCATCTCCAACAGTCTTTTGTTATTTTAAACACTCCTCTTGTGGAGTCGTTCTCGCTTTTTTTAATATGACCTTACCAATCTCAGATGTAATAGACTATGTACTAATACTAGCCCTCAGGCTGTGTAGTTCTGCTTCTGTTATATATTCCCTATTCCCAACAAAAAAAGAAAAAAAAAAAAAAAGAAGACACATTTCCTATGTTATATTTTGATACTATTTTTAGTTTCGGCCTTATGTTTTGAAAAATTTTAACAAATTTTTATTTTTGATCCTTTCCGTTATATCAATGATGAAAATTCTTACATAGTTGGTGGCTTGCATAGTTGGTACACTCAAAGATGATATGCCTAATATTATAATAATAATTGACAATGTGTGAAATCAGTAGGCTGAATGCTTCGTACTTCGATGGTGAATGGATGACCTGAAAAGAAAGAAAAAAAGTATTGAAGGTGACTAGGGTGAACCAACCAAAAACCCTCTGACATTCTACTATTCATCCACTCACTATACTCGAGTCTTAGAAAAATATTTGACTTAACCGTCGAACGGTCTTTGGTTGGTTCACCTCGGTCACCTTCGATAGTCTTTTCTTTCTTTTCAAGTCATCCATCCACTTTTGAAACCCAGAGCATTTAGCCTGTTGACTTAAATATCATCGATAATAATAATTAAGTAGGATTTTATAAATAAATAAAAATGCCACTTTTAAATGAATAAAAAAATCAACGTAAAATTCTTACTTAGTATGTTTGTTTTAAAACTTTTTTTTTTTTTTTTGTTTTCTAATACAAAAAAAAAAAAAAAAAAAAGGGCTCCTACTAACATTTAGAATGTTTGGCACTTGAATATTGTTCTCCAAAATCATTGTGGAGAATGTTTTTCTAAAACACCTTTTAGGGTGTTTTTAGTTTTCATAATTTGTTTTGAGTGGCAATTTTGTGATAAATCAACTTTTACTTTTTAAAAATAATTATTATCGTTCCCTCTCTCTCTCTCTCTCTCTCTCTCTCTCTCTCTCTCTCTCTCTCTCTCAAACATGCGCGCGCGCGCACACACAAGCCATGAGCTTCCCCCCCGATCTTTATCGATTGTCACTAGATTTTGAGAAATTGTTCCTTGCCTTGGGTTTCTTTTAACTTGCTTTTTGTGTTTTGCAAAAATTGGTGGTTTGGGCGAGGTTAAGGGTTTGGCCAGATGAGGGTGTGGTGGTTCGGTTGTTTTTTGTTATTATTATATATTTTTTTATGATAACAAGTGGCAAACAAATTTTGGGGATGGAAAAACACTAGAAAACTATTTTTGAGAACAATTTCTCAAAAAACCTATAAATTTTGTCCCAAAAATAGGGACAAAAGAGACACTTAATTGCTCATTTTTATAGAAAGAAAAATAAGTAACTATTTTTTTTTTTTTGAAAGAAAAACTCAATTTGCAACTTTTTTTCTCTTACTTTCTTGGCAACCAAACACAATAAATACTTAATCTTCTTTAGCATATGCGGAATCACCTTAACATAACCCGAAGGTTAATTTTAGATTGCATTTGAATACTTGAATTTGGATTTGGGTTTGAATTTGAAATTTAAAGTGATGGATTTGAAATGCCTTAACTCCAAATCCATAAATGTTGAAGTATGCCATATGAATTTCTAAAATTCTATAGGTTTATAAGTTATTTTAAATTCAATGATTTTAAGGTTTACAATCCTTGGTGGATTTGTCAAATCCAAATCATTGACCTTTTGTAAACTATCTATATGTATTAGTGATTTCTTTTAGTTTTAATACTTGGGGTCTTTGGGTTTTTGTGGTTTAGGTGCTTTGGCCTTTGTTTGATGTACAAAGAAATTAACTAAATAGGCATCATAGCAATCAAAAACTTACTATACTAATCAACACAAAGGAAGAAAAAAAAAAAGCATACCAATTACTCAAGTAAGGGATACAATAACATTTTGTCTTAGAATTCTTGCACCAAAACATTGATTGGACATTGAAGACTCCTCTTTGATCCATATATGTTCGTCAAAGTTCAAACAAACCAAATCAAACCTCTCTTTCAAAATCCTACAAGAAAATTTAAACCCCATAATTTATATATATATATATATATATATATCTATATATATAAGGAATGGACAAGGATGAATTTTTTTTTCTTTAGTCATCATTGCATCTCTCATCATACCCCAAAATGCCTCTCCTAAATCCCTATTTTCCATTCCCCATGCCTCCACCACCCTACTCTTGCTTCATCTTGCTCGATCCAATGAAGGGAGCTAGATAATGGGGGATGGGGAGGGGTGGAAGTTTCCGAATTTATGTTCTTGAATCTTTGGGCTAAAATAGGGAATTTTTATTATAATTCTTTTCTTTTTGTAAAATTAAGGAATTAAATTTTTATTTTTTATTTTTAATGTGGTGCAACTGATGTGGCATTTAAAAAAAAATTGAATCTCATTTGGAACTCAACTTTAGAAAATTTGAGTTCTAAGTAAAATATTATAGAGAATATAGATGAGACAATACAATGAGTGAGTGGAACAAATAAATTGCAATGACACTATCTATCATCTTTAGCCACTTCTCAAACTCACTGATGTCTTAGAGATTTAGCATTGGGGGGTTGTAAAAACACTCAAGTTGCTATTTTACCACCTAAACCCTTAAATTCATTCCGCATCCAAGTATGCAAACCCAAAATTTTTTCCATCTCAGCTACAATAAGGTTGCACATATGCAACCTAACTGTTCATGAGGATGTAAAGTAAATATAATTTTTTAATATTTTTTCTCTCTTCCTCTCACTTTAGACTCCTTTGACCTCTCTCTTCTTCTTTTTTTTTTCCTTTTCTCATCTCTTTCTCTAATGGTCTCTGCTTTCTTCCTCTCACGATGAAGCCTCTCTCTTCTCCAGGTCTGCTTTGGGTGGGTGGGTTACTCGCCGTGGGTCTTATGTGTTTGGATTTGGGTTTTTGTAGGTATTTTTGTGGGTTTTTGTGGGTGTTTCAGTGGTTGTGGGTTGCTGTTGGTGGGTGTTTTGGTGGTGGGCATAAATTTTGGTGGACGTGGGTTACTGTTGCTGTTGCTGTTTTATTGGAGTTTCAAAGGTGATGGTGGTGGTGGTGGTGGAGGTGTTTGGTGTTTCTAGGTGGTTGATTTGGCGGTGCTGGTGTGTGAGCTTGATTGTTGAGGATAGAGACAGAGATGAAGTGATGGAAGAGATAATAGTTTTTAATATTATTTGTTGGTATATTTTATATTATTTTAATGAGTTGTTTGTATAAATAGAAACTAGGATGTTGGGAGAGTTGTAAAATGAGTTGGTAAAATATATAAAGTAGGTTTTTAGGGTATAAAATATAACTTTTTTGGCATCCCGGATGCTAATACTCTTATGTTGGTTTTCATCCTCATCAAGACCCTCAGCTTCAAAGTCTTTTTTTTTTTTTTTTTGACATCCAAAACGATATAAATTTCATTAAAATGTGTAAAGAGTTGTAGTACAGTAGTGACCCCTAGTGTATGTGTTGGGGTTTCAAAAGTTTAAAACAAGTTACAAATGCAACAAAAAAACGTGGCTTGTTACTGCAAGGCCATAAGGCGTTGGTACTCTTCCAGTAGGCCTCTCGCGACTTCAACAATTATTTTTGGTTGGAGTTGGATATGCTCAAAGTAAAACTTGTTCCTCGCATTCCAAATCGACCATGTCGTAACTGCCCATTGCTCAAGTTCCTGTTGGCTAAGCTTGTCATGCAGCTGTCGAAATAAATGAAAGAAGTCTTCTACAATGTTTCTGCATTTCTGGATTCGACTACTCATCAGTGCCTATACATTTTGTGCAAATGGGCATTCCCATAGGATATGATTTGTATTCTCAGATTGTTGGTGACAGAATTCACACCTGGTATCCACTTGTATTCGGCATCTATGGAGATTTTCCCTAGTTGGGAGGCAATTTGAGCAAGCTTTCCATAAAAACATTCGAACTTTGGGTGGTACGTTGAGTGTCCAGATTTTGCTCCAAACTAGTTTAAAAGCACAGCTTGATGAATGCTCTGCCCAAGGTTATGTGTTAAGGCAGAGTGCAAGCCATTAAGCTATTTTTACTGTGAATTTCGCAGCTTTATTTTCTATCCAAATCAGTGTGTCTGGAGAGTTCAAATGGTCCAATGGTATTGCCAGAATTTCTTGCTATGTTCTCTGTGCAAACGTTGTCTCAATTTTGCCTCTGTCCCACTGCTGTGATTCTTCATCCAAGAGCTCACAGACCCGTATGTCTTTGGTGCATGTTCATTCAGTGGTATTGGAGGGTGTGATAGCCATTTGTGAGAGTTGACCACCATTGTCTTGCCATCTCCTACACGCCACTTCGACCCATTGTAAATGATGTCCTTTGCTGCAAGTAGGCTTCTCTAAACAAAAGACGGGTTACTACCTAATTGAGCCATCATGAATGAACAATTAGGAAAGTACCTTGCCTCGTATACCCTGTAAAACAAAGAATTTGTGCCTTGGGTTAGTTTCCATGCTTGCTTTGAGAGCATTGCCAAGTTGAATGCATGCAAGTCTCTAAAACCCATCCCTCCTTCCTTCTTGTTTGTGCATAGTTTTTTCCAATTAACCCAATGGATCTTCTTTTCTTCTTTGTTTTGTCCCCACCAATATTTTGCTAGCAAGGAATTGATGGAGTCATACATGGATTTGGGTAGCTTGAATAGGCTCATCGCATATGTGGGAATCACTTGTGCCACTGTTTTTATAAGGACCTCCCGACTTGCCTTTGATATAAACTTCTCCTTCCACCCCATCATACGTTTGAGAATTTTTTCTTGTAATTCTTTGAAGGTGTTCACTCTTGATTTACCACATGTCATTGGTAGACCAAGGTATATATCACTGTTTGTCATTACTCTAGCCCCCAATTGATGTCGGATCACTCTCCTTATTTCGGGATTTGTGTTCTTGCTAAAAAACAAGGAAGTTTTTTGGCAATTGATTGCTTGTCCCGATGCTGCCTCATATTGGCCAAGAATGCTCAATAGTTGTTGACACTCTCCAACCATGGCTTTGCAAAATAGTAAACTATAGTCTGCAAATAGAAGGTGGGAGATGCACACCCCATTTTGGCTAGACATAATTCCATTGATCACACGATTCTCCACTACCTTATTTAGTAGTGCCGAGAGGCTTTTAGCACAAAGGAGGAAGAGGTAAGGAGATAGTGAGTCTCCTTGCCGAATGCCCCTAGATTGAGTGATCCAGACCTTTGGTTCCCCATTGATAAAGACTAAATAAGAGGCTGTGGTGACTGTCTCCATGGCCAATTTCACCCGTCTTTGATCAAAACCCAATTTCTACATACTACCTTGCAAAAAAGACCACTCCACCCGATCATAGGCTTTGTTAATGTCCAGCTTAATCGCCATATGGCCCACCTTCCCTCTTCTTCTGTTTCTCATTCTATGCAGAATCTCATAGGCAACTGTTGTATTATCAATAATAAGACAGTTTGGCATAAAGGCACTCTGAGAGTCAAAAATCACGTTAGGCAAGATATGCTTCAATCGATTAGTAGTAACCTTTGAAATTATCTGAGATACAACATTACTCAAGCTAATGGGTCTATAGTCTGCCAGGTATTTGGGATCTTTCTTTTTTGGGATAAAAACAATATGTGTGTGGTTCATTTTTTTCAACATATGGCCAGAGTGTAAAACAGATAAAATAGCTTCAGTAACATCATTTCCTACGATATGCCAATATTTTTGAAAGAAAAAAAGGGGACATACCATCTGGTCTGGGTGATTTTGATGGGTGCATTTGAAAAAGGGCTAATCTGACTTCATCAGTAGTGTACGGACAGGCGAGGCTCTCATTCATGTGTGGGGTGACTTTTCTTTGAACTGATTGTAAGACACTCTCAATGTTTTGTGGGTGGGCCATGGAGAACAATTCCTGGAAGTATGATTCGACTACTTAGGCAACTTGCTCATCAGAAGTGCACCACCTTTCTTCAGTATCAAACACTTTGGAGATATGATTTTTTCTTCGGCGTTGGCTGGCTCGGTTGTGAAAGTATTTTGTGTTCTTGTCCCCTGTAGGTAGCCAAATTGATCGGGATCTTTGTCACCAAAAAAGCTCATCTTGGTGGATAATATTTATGATTTCAGCTTTGAGGTTTTTGATGGAGCATAAATTCTCGGCTCTATTCTATAAGCACAACTCTTGCAGGATTTTTTGTTTTTCTTGTAATTGTGGTTTAAAGAGTCTAAAGGTATGTCGGCTCCAATCAACAAGGACAAATTTGCATCTTTTTTATTTTTTATTTTTTATTTAAATTAGCCTTGCCATTGGGCTTTCATGAGGTACATTTGATTCCCAAGCCAACTGTATGATATTTGCACAATCTGGTTGAGTGGCCCATCTCTCCTTAAATCTGTGTGGTGTTTTCTTCTTTATGGTGAGCTGAGGCCGAATGTGAGTAGTAACAAGGATTGGGTTGTGGTTTGAATAGGATGCCTCTAAATGAGTGACTTGCACTTGAGTAAATTTATCCCTTCATTCAATCGTGGCACATGCCCTATCCAATCGTTCCTGCACTAAATCATCACGCCCATTAGTCCATGTAAAGATATTACCTCGGTAACCCAAATCCACCAATCCACAATGCAAGAGAGCTTCTCGAAATTGCTGCATGGGGGTCAATTGTTTAAGTAGCCCACCTTTCTTCTCTTCTAATTAAAGGATTTCATTGAAATCCCCAAGGCAGAGCCAAGGGCCAGACTGTTTGGAGTGGAGATGTTTCAGGAGTTGCCATGATTCTTACTTCCTATATTCCTCCGGCCAATCATAGAATCTTATTAATCGCCATAGGTTGGCTGGGTCATCCTTGATGAGAGCATCAATATGATTTAAGGTGAAAGTTTGAATGTGCAACTCAATCTCCTCCATCCAAAGCAGTGCTAGGCCTCCACTGCATCGAATACTAGGTACCACAAACATACATCGATAGGGTAAGTCAACTTGAATCCGCTTCATCTCTTCTAAAGATCATTTTGTTTCCATTAGAAACAAAATTTGGGAGCTTTTACAAGCACTAAGTATAAGAGTACATTTGCTTCTCATTGGTTCCCAACAGTTCCGGCTTATGAGTTTCATTGTTCTTGGCGGGGCTGCCTAGCAGCCTCCACCATTCGATTGTTGAGGTTTTCTTTTTTTTTTTCTTCCATTCTTTTTCTTCTTTTTACATTCTGGATTTCTTCTTCATCATAGACATTGACTCTGGGTTAAGCTCTCTTTGTGTTGCAGAGCTTTGGTGGCTAGGGTTTGTTTTAAAGTTTGGGGTGTGTTGAACTCTTTTCCATGTTGCATTAATTGGTGCCCCACGTAACTGACTTTGTTTTTCCATATCGGATGACTCCTCACATGGCTGTGTTATGTGAATTAATTGGTCAACATGTGGGTTTAGCTCATCATAAGTGACAGGCATGTTAATGAGTGTTGATTTCAACACATGTGAATCATTACTCTCTACAACGATAATCTCCATACCCATGATTTCCGTCTGCTTATCAATATCCCCATTAATTCTATCTGATTCCGAGATTTTCGCACCCATTAAATTCTCCTTCATTACTTTCTCACAACCATCAACTCAGTTTTCTTGAAAATACGTTGCCTGAGATTGATGCGAGTATTAAGTGTTGAGCCGTTATTCTTCCTCCCATAAATATCATTATTTCCTGCCACCTCATCATAGGAATTGATTGAAACTGTTGCTTTCTGGGGTGGTTCCGGTGTTGGTGTAGGTGGTGGCGTATTGGTTTTGGTCCGTTCTGCTCCCATATCCTTTCGACGAAAACCTGCTTCCAGCCAATCTCCATATGGTTTCTCGGCCTGCTGTGAGGTCCCCTGGTCGAACCAGTCCTTCACTTCATGGTTGAATTTACCACATTGGTAGCATAATCCCACCAATCATTCGTACTTGAAGCCAACTCGCACCAGATCACCCTCAGGATTTGCTACCTATCCCCCTCAACAATTGGCTTTTTCGGAGAGATCCCAACTCGAATTTTGATGAAACGAGCTTGATCCGATAGGAAATTCTTGTTATCCACCTCGTACACATGGCCTAAACCTTTGCCAATTTCCCATCTCGCCTTTTCATTAATCAAGTCAAAGGGTAAGCCCCACACTTGAACCCATATAGGAAGGGTTGAGAAAGTGACCGAGTTTGCCGTCATGCCCCTCTCCCATCTTTTGAGAACCAAAAGATTGTTGTTGAAACTCCAAGGGCCATTATCTAGCACCCAAGTTAATTGGCTCTTTAGCTTAAATCGGAATTGAAATAGCCCTTCCCCCACATCCACAATCCTCTGGTCATTTCCAAGTTTCCACGCAGATCGTAGTAATGCCTTTGCTGCTCTCTAGTTGTATGGTCTATTAGTTAGGAATCTACCTAACAGTGTGAGGGAACATTCTTCAATAGTCTTCTCTTTGTGGGCTAAGTTTATCTTCACTACTTCGCTCTCTTCCTCCATGGGTTGTATTTTTTGTAGCCTCTCAATGAAGTCTGAATCCATACTATGTTCCCTGAGATTCCACAGTGCCTGGGCCCCGTGGAAAGAAAAAGCTCACCTAGAGTGAGAGAGAAAAGCTCCTACGTAGAGAGGAGAAAGAATCTAGCTACAAAGTCTCAAACCTCATTCTATTGCTCCTCAGCCTCATCTCACATGGACTCAACGAATTCAGAGGAAAAATTTCATGGAGTTCTCAATTTCTCGTACATCTTAGCCCAACTTAATAACTTGATTGTTGATCTTACGTCAATGGTGAGAACCACCTTGGATTGTAGGTCCTTCCTTGTACTCTACCTCAAGATGCATAGTACTACCATAAACTTAGTGGGACCGTCCATGCTTTTGCATTAAATTGGGTCACAGGCCTTTTTAGTCACAATTGATTTCATTTCCCCCACTCCTTTTAATTTTGTGTTTTAGAATAAGAGAGACACGAGTGATAGTGAGAAAATTTTGAAAGTATAAGTCTTCTTTGCAAATCAAGTTTAACAAAATCAAGTTCAAAGTGGGATGAGTTTTTTATTTTTTTTTAATTATCATATCAACAGGTACTTTCTTAGAACTGGAATTTTGGAAAGCCAGATTTTATACTTGAAACTTGATTTTTCACAAAGTGGAGTAACAAAGTACACTACTTAAATAATTTTCATAAGTTGCTCATGAGCAAGGTACTCTTTCCTGTTTCTAGTCTTGATGGAGTATGTTTCACCAGATATTAATAATGTAGTCTTAGCTAATTTACCAGCTCATTAATAAATTTCAAGCGGGTCTTTTTTTAAATTAAAAAAAAAAAAAGTTTCATAAGAACTTGTTTGTAATTTAAAAAAAGAAAAGCAAAAATGTTTTTTAATATATATATATATATATATATATATATATATATAGGACAAAGTTTAGTTACAAAATTAGTTGTAGAATTAGACTACAATCTTACTCAATAAAATAAATATTACTACATATTTTGAAAATTTAACCGTTGAATTGCATGTTTTTTACGCTCTTAATACATATCAAATTTTGTGTCAATTTGATTTTTTTACTATATGATCTATAAATTTATTTTTTATGTATAATTTTAAACTACAAAAATTTGCAATTTAAACAATTTATTGATAATATAACTATTAATCTTCAATTTTTGTAGCTAAACTCCCAAAAAAAAAAAAAAAAAAAAAAAACAAAAACAAAAACAACGCAGAGAAAAAGACCCGATTGGGTACACTCCAACCGGATTCTTAACCAATTCAAGTCCACAACCAGCATCCTTTCTCCACCCAAATATATATATATATATATATATATATATATATATGTTTTTAAAATTTTAATTAAAAAAAAAAAAAAAAAAGCAACCAAACTGCATACAGAGAGAGGGAATCGATTTAAAAGAAAAGAAAATTCAAGAAAAGCCGAACCTTCCGGCAGTATTGTTGTATGGCGAGACCCATGAGCGCCACCGCGCGACCAACACAGTCCTCGTCACCCTCCGTGACCGTCACTACCACCGTCGCATCTCAGTCCCAACAACCACCCCATCAACAACAACAGCCACAACAATCACAACCTGAAACCCTAGTCCTCCGCCTCAACCGCAAGAAGAAGAAGGTGACTTGGAAGGAAGACACCGTGGACAACGAGTTCATGCAGAAGAAGAGCTCCAAGAAGTGCTGCATCTTCCACAAGCAGAAGCCCTTCGACGACGACGATACTGACAGCGACAGCGACCACGATCCCGATCCCGATCACGATCACGACCACAACCACGACCACGCTTCTTGTTCTTCTTCCCATCACTCATGATTCTCTCTCGTAAGTCTACGCTTTTTTTTGAAAGATTCTATTCTATGTGGCTTTGATTATGAAAAAAACGCTCCTAGGTTTTGTTAGCTAATTTGAGGATCATATTGATTGATTGATTGGTTAAACCTTTGGTTTATTTATTTATTTCTGGATTTTATGCTTGGAAATTGTCCTCGAGATCTGTGCACTTTTGTCAATTTTGTCCATTTCATGGTTCATATTTTATTTTCTGAATCTAATGGAGTACAAACTGCCAATTTATTTAAGATTTTAAATGACGTGCGAGTTTATACCCCTCTACATGTGTAAAATTTAATCTGAATTGTGAAATGGAGAGGATCCTTTTCGAATTTATCAAACTTTGTTGAGTCGGGACGAATGATGTTAGCACTCTTCCTCGATCTCATTAGAGATTGCTCATTAAATTGAGTGAAGGGGGCTCGACTCATGCATACGGGAAGTATACAAGATAAACGCCAATTAGTTATAAATGAAAATTTCAAATATCTATCAACCTGAGTAAATAAGAGAAAGAATATTGTCGCGAGGTTGAAATCCATTTGAATAACCAAGTTGGTTTGGTTAATAAGGAATAAGTTGTTGAAAGATTGGAGACGAAGGAGCTGGTTGAGTTGATCAGTGGGATTGGTTAGGTACGTTTCAGAAATGTGCTTTCCCCTCCTGTCTGATCACTCAATGTGTAGATTTCTATCCTTGATTGTTCATCCCAAATATATTGGCTCTTATTTTTTTAGCATGAATCCACTTATTAACTTGTTTTTTTCTATTCCTACTTTGTTCACTTGTTTACTGTATCTAGGCAGTTTTTTCCTTTAGCAACTTTAGACTCACTGATGTTGCTAAGCTGCTGGAAATTTATCAAAATCAATTTCTATCATTCTTATTGCTAAGCTGCTGGAAATTTGTTCACTTGGAATAAAGCCTTTATTCCAAGGACTATGACTCTAAATAGCATATTCCTAGAATGATCAGGATTACTAATAACAAAGAAAAAAAAAACTTAAATAATAAGACTCGTGGCCTTTGGTACAGCCTAGGACAGCCCTTCAAAAAATTTGAAAATTACTAAATTTTCCTTCTTCTAGTAAACTTAATTAAAACTATATTTTTAACCTAAAGACCTTAATATTAAGACATTAATAACAAAAGTATTATTAGAGCTATGCAAGATTGGGAGTCGGAGCTTTTTTTTTTGGGGGGGGGGGGGGGGGTTGTTTATGGATTTAATCTACTTGATTCCTGTGAGAAGGAATGGGAAGGATAAGTTCTTTTGGAGGTCAGCTTAAACATGGAGGGTTTGAGGTTGGCAGATACTATTGGTCTTTGATTTGTACTACTGATATGTATTTAGAGGTCAAAGGTGCTGCCAAGAGTTGGTTTCTTTACATGGACAGCAGCTTTGGGTAAAATATTGATGATAAATAATTTGCAGAAAAGGAGCTTGCTTGTGTAGACTGGTGTTATATGTGTGAATGTGATGGGGAGACTATGGGCCATTCACTCCTTCACTGTCTCATATAGCTACAAAGTTGTGGTCCATGGTGTTCTTGTTTGGAGTTTTTTGGGTTATGCTGAAGAGTGTTGTGGCGTTACTAGCTTCTTGGCAAGGTTGGTGTGGCCATCATCAAAATATAGCTATTTAGAAAGCCATTCGTGTTGTTTGATGTGGTGCATTTGGTGGGAACACAATGCTCAAAGTTTTCAGGATTGTGAATGGATGATCCATAAGCTTAAGCTTTTTCTTTTCAAAACTTTTTTTGATTGGATGTTAACTTTTGGCTCTTTCTCTATATGTACTCTTTTTTAATATGCTTAATCTTTGTATCTTGAGAGCATGATTTTCTTGTTCCCATGTATACTCTGTGTACTTGAGCTATTTCTTTCATCAATAAGAATGTTATTTATTAAAAAAAAAAAAAACTCAATAATAGCAAAAGTAACCTATGAAAGTTGCCAAGAAAGTCCCACATCATAACTAAACCACAAAAATTTTGAATCCTTAGGTATTTGATCTTTTACTTCGTCAAACTCTTTATTATCTGCAACTCTGCGCAACAATGGTGCTTTTTGTGAATCAAGACAAAGCTGTAACATTTGCAATGCAAATTTCTCACATTGATTTTGTAATTACAAGTGATTTAATGATGGGATGGAATGCAAGGCTTCTTTGTTCTTAATACTACCAACAGTGATTCAGGAGTCGATGTAAGTGTCACGTCAAAATTCTTAATTCTTCAATACTTCAAAACTTGAGGCCTAGTTTTCTCCAACCAGGGGAGAATGATGTGGGAAGCACAAAGAAGATTCTATTTTGAACCCTAGATGATTCGATAGTTACAACGGGGGAGGGGAGATTTGAACCCTAGATGTCTTTGTTGGAAACAGTTGAGCTACAAGGCTCTTGGAAAAGTTCTTATTCCCAAGTTCTATTATGGTTAGATTTATTAATTTATTTATTTTTAATATAGATGTAATGCTTTCAATTCAAAGAGTATGAATTCGAATAGAATAAAATGGAGGAAAAGATTACATATGATCAACCCTAACTAATCCGTTGAGGATCCATAGCTGACCCCAAAATTTTGGGACTAAGGCTTTATTGTTGGGATGCTTTCAATTCAATAGAGAATAATTTGTTAACAATTATGCTTGAGGTTATGTGTAATGTGATTCTTCTTGGAGGTGTGATGGTAGGAAAATCCTAGGTGTGATGTTAGGCAAAACTATATGTACTTCATGTAACCTTCTTCTCCTGTTGAAATTCTTGCTACTGGATATTGATTTATCTCCTTTAGAACCCTAAAACTTGTTGGGTAAAAATGCTATCACAACCTATGCTAATATTGAAACCCACAAACTAGAACTGGTACAATGCCCAATTTAATGTTCACAGCACCTAGAACACCCAGTTCAAAATTTGATTTTTCTTCACTGTTTCACCTCCAAAGCCTACCTTTCCCTTATACCATCTCCAAAGCCTACTCTTCCCTCGTACCACCTCCAAAGACTACCCTTCCCTTATACTGTTAGAAACTCCTATCTTTTTTAAGCTTGTTCCACCAAAAACCCTAGCTGTAGCTATCCCAAACTCCTCCAAATCTCTGTTGCTAGATAAAATTCTGCAATCTATTTGGTATAAGGGCTTTTTCAAAAAATATTTGGTATAAGAGCTTTTGTTATAGCTCAATTTTGTATTAGAGCTGAAGATCTTATCTAATTTCTTTTTAATAGATTTATGGAGGAGTTGAATTGCCATGATAATGAGGATGAGGCCCATTTAACTATGGCATTATAGACTTAAATGATTTTAGAAGCGGATGAAGCTGATAATTCTCTTCTCTATCCTTAGGCCTATTCTTGGTACACTTGAACAAGAGGATGAATATTCGACTTGTAACTCTTTATTTCAAGCTTTTGTTTGTTGTGGAGATCTCCAAACTAAACAGCTTATTATTGATGGTGCAAGTTACTTTTAAAGCAATCATTGATGGTGGAACTGTTGTTGGTGTTGCCAGCAAAGAGTTTAATGATAAACAAGATTAAATACCAACAACTCTAGAATTGTGGTCTAGTTTTGATGTGAGGCCTTCTTGGCACCTTCCTTAGGCTACTTTTGTTATTATTGAGTCTTAATATTATTTTCATTAGATTAGAAAATTACTGGTGCAGCTTCAATTAGGTTTTTCTAAAACTAGGGTTAATTTTGTCATTCTTGGAGTTTATGGAATGTGCTGTAATGGGCTGTCCCAAAAGCCATATTGTTTTAGGTTTTTAGTCTTTTTTCTATTTGTTTTAAAAGTTCTTAAGTACTTTTCTAATTGTCTTTGTTATCAGGAGTCAGCTTATTTTAAAATTTGAGGCTCTTATTGCCTTCTTCTTCTTAACTATGATTGCCTATTGTTTTACTTTTGTTTGTTTCTTGTTCTATACACTGTTTGACACCAACCAGCTCTCAAATCCATTCAAGATTCAAGCTTTATATTACGTAACAGGTAACCCTACCTAAATCCTTAATTTTAACATCAAACCTTTTTAAAAAAACCCTTCAAGATCTCATCAAGAATCCTAATTTAGTGCTGAACTTCCAAAGATCCTACAGTCAGCACCTACATTCAACTGCCTCAAGCTTTCAACCAAACTCATGAAACCATTCAAAGTGGTTTGGATAGAGTGGTATTTCTATTTGTCATTGAGTTTTTTCTTGTTCCTATTCTCAGAGCGTTCAGCAACTTCGTAATTGTTTTGAAATACATGATTTTTTTTTTTTTTTTTTGATAGGTAAACAGAAATCTATTATAAATGAGAAAAAAGGAAAAGTACAAGTTGTTCATGATGATGAACAACAAGAAAAAAAAGAACAAACAGCACAACAAAAAGAGAAATCAGGAAACTAAGCTAAGGGAAGCCATAAACTCAGAGAGAGTAGAGCAATTCGTAAAACCCTAATCTCGGTTTGGCAATTTTTTATTATTAATAATATTCTTACGTTATTTATCAAAAAAAAAATCCATAAAACCCTAACAACGAGACCACTCAAATAGACTACGTTGGCATAACACCTTGAGCTCATCCAACCTCTTCTCATTATCCTCAAAGGAACGACGATTTCGTTCCAACCACACAATCCACATTAAGCATCCTGGAACCAAATTCCAAATATCCGAATTAAGATTCCCAAGCCACTGATGCCAACAAGATAACAAACCCACCACTGATCCTGGCATAATCCAATGAATACCAAAAGCCTGAATCATAAAAGTCCATAGGGAATGAGTAACAGGACAATGAAGGAGAAGGTGGTCTACCGACTTCCCATCACAACAACACATACAACACCAAGAAGCCAAAGGGTGACCCCTAAGCATTAGATTATCCAAAGTGAGGATCCGACTATGAGCAGCAGTCCACAAAAAGAACACCACTCGCCTAGGAATCTTTGGTTTCCAAACACCCTTCCAAGGAAACAAAGAATTCGAAGCACCCCGAATCGCATGGTAATAAGACCGTGTGTCAAACTTACCATCACCTTTTAGCCACCAACAAAGGGTATCCCTCCTATCACCCCAAGGAATATGAGATTGGATAAGCTGGAGAAGAGAATAAGATGCAGTTAACTCCCAATCTTCAAAAGCTCTATAAAACCTTAAATCCCAAACTCTAACAGTACCCCCTTCTGGAAACCACAAAACCTCAGAGATACAAGCATCCTTAGCCGCTGAACCCACAAAAAGCTCAGGATAGAGATCTTTTAGAGTATTATCACCAATCCACCTATCATGCCAAAAGCGGATACGAGTGCCTTCACCTACTACAAAAGACAGATGCTTAGAGAAGCTCACCCACCCTTCATTGATGCTTCTCCATAGGCCACACCCATGAGTCCTCCTGCACACTTTAGTACACCACCCCCCCTTGACCCTCACCATATTTTGTGGAGATGACTCGCCGCCAAAGGTGGGTAATTTCATGACAATTTCTCCACAACCATTTTCCTAATAAAGCTTGATTAAAAGACACCGCACTTCTTATCCCCAAACCACCCATCTCGACGGGTAAACACACCTTTTCCCAAGCCACCAAAGGATATTTGAAACTCCCCTCAGAAGATCCCCAAAGAAAATTCCTCTAAATACATTCCATTCTAGCAGCCACAGATTTATGAATAGTAAAATGAGATAAAAAGTACGTTGGGAGGCTTGAGAGCGTACTCTTTATTAACATAAGTCTACCACCCTTAGATAAATAGAGACGCTTTCACCCAGATAGCTTCTTCTCCATTTTCTCCAAAATAGGATTCCAAATCGAAGCAGTCTTAAAAGAAGTCCCCAACGGCATCCCCAAATATTTCATAGGCAAACTTCCCACTCTACATTGAAGAATATTAGCCAGTGCATCTAGGTTATTCACCTCCCCAACAGGGACAATCTCACTTTTCCTAACATTGACCTTCAAGCCCGTAAAAGCCTGAAAACAACACAACACCAACCTAATGGACAGTAGCTGTTCCCTAGAGGCATCACAAAATAAAATAGTGTCATTAGCAACTAATAGATGGGAGATACGCACACCAACAGAGTTCACAGAGCCCACATGAAACCCCCGAATAAGATTACACTCCTCTGTCTTCTTCAAAAGTCTACTTAAAACCTCCATTATCAAAAGAAACAAAAGCGGAGATAGTGGATCCCCTTGTCTCAATCCACGAGAACTACCAAAGAAACCTTCCGGGGAGCCATTTACCAGGACTGAAGAACGGACAGAAGCAATACAAGCCTTGATCCACCCCCTCCATTTCAACCCAAAACCCATCCGGCCCAACAAATAAAACAAGGCCTCCCAGTTCACATGGTCGTATGCTTTTTCAATATCAAGCTTGCAAACCACACCCGGTATTCTGCTCTTCAACCTGCTATCCAGGCATTCATTTGCAATAAGCACTGAATCCAGGATCTGCCTTCCGCCAACAAATGAATTTTGAGACTCAGAGATAAGATTATCCAAAACCGCCCTCAACCTATTAGCCAACACCTTGGATAGCAACTTGTACACACTACCCACCAAACTAATGGGGCGAAAGTCCTTAAATGTTAACAGCATTATGCTTCTTGGGAATTAAAGTGAGAAACGAAGCATTCATAGACCGTTCAAACACAGAGTGCCGATGAAAGTAATCAAAGAAATCCATGACATCCTTTTCCACAACACTCCAACATTTGTGAAAAAAAGCCATGGTGAAGCCATCAGGACCAGGGGCTTTATCACCCTCCATCTCCCTTAATACCTGGATGACTTTCTCCTTCGAGAACTCCTTCTCTAAGGATAACCTCTCTACCTCTCCAATGCATGCAAAATCTAACCCATCCATAGTAGGACGCCACACCTCATTTTCCTCAAACAACCCTTGGTAGAAGAGAACTAACTGAGAGCGCACATCAGCCTCATCCTCATAAAGAACACCATCCACCTCTAACCTCTTAATTAGATTAGCATTTCTATGGGAATTTGCTAATTTATGAAAGAAACGAGTATTATTATCTCCCTTCTTCACAAACAAAGCACGAGACTTTTGTCTCCAGAAAATTTCCTCAAGAGAAGCCAAATGTTCTATGTCCCCTTTGAGCTGAATGTGACGGATCTGATCCTCATTCGATAGACCCACCGACTCCTCTCTTGCATCAAAACCCAAAAGTTCTATGTCCCCATTGCGGAGAAGATGGAACAAATATCGAGAATCACCAAAGACTGCTGCTGAAAAAGGGGCAAAATATGCTTAAGGATGTTGCTGAAATGCTAGATCAGCAATAATAGCAAGAGGAAAACCATAAACTGAGGACTGGAATAGGAAAGCAGCAAGATGAATGTCCAATATAGCTTATTATAATAAAGGGACCTAGACTTGTTTAGCAAAGAGAAATTTTAATAAAGAACCAAACATGTTACACATCTCTCTAGGAGGTGGAGAAGCGTAATTTGGAATTTCTTCCTATGGTTCAAGCTAAAGCAATGTTAGTCATGGACGTGGATGAAAGGACCATTTTGAAAATGGAATCAAACTTTGTAGACCAAAATGAAAATTCTCAAACTTAAGGGACCAAATGAAAACAATCCCAAACATTAAGGTTCAAAAGTGTAGCTTAGTCTTATTAGCATTACTATTGATTTTTTAATTTTTGGGTTTCTAATAGTTATCTAGATTGGTCTTAGTAATCAAAGTCCTGCGAGTCCAGGCCTTACTAAGGTTTTGTGTAGTTTTTTATAATATTGATACACTTTCAAGTCAATAAAGAACAATTTTTTAAGGAGAATTTGGCCGCAATTGTGCTTTAGGGTTTGTGTGATGCAATCCTTATTTGAGCTGTGATGCTGAGGAAATCCATGGTGCTATGTTTAGCAACATCTAGGTGTGATGTCCAGACATTGATTTAATTTTTTAATACTATTTAATTTTATCTGTTTGAATGTAGCGACCAGACATTGATTTCTCACTTTTGGAACCCTAAAAATCATGGGATCAACACCTTAACACAACCCACCTTTTATTAGTTTCAAAACCCCCCAAACCAGATCTGATACAGATCCTGATTGACTGATCAGTGTCGTCACAGCACCCAGAAAGCAGTTTCAAAACTTGAGTCTTTTTCGTTGTATCACCTCCTAGTCCTTCTCTTTCCTTATAACATTGGAAACCCTATATTCCCTAATATTTTCCCCCTTTTTTCTCCGAAATATCCTGGTCCTTTCTATCCCAAATCCCTAGAAACTTATGTTTCTGGATAAAATCCTAGAACTGATTTAGTATAACGGCTTTGGTGACTGCCTAAGGGAAAAACTTTGAATTTTTCCTGCAAGATTGAATTGGCAAGCAGGTCACAGCCACAGTAGTGGGCCTCATGATAATTTTCAAAGCCAAACCATGCAGGGAAATTTACTGATTGTACCTCAAAATCATCAGATCTACTTTTGGGTGATTTACTCGGGGCATCCCTTGGGATTTTCTCTAGGGCAGAATTAATGTGCAAACTTGAGTGTGCTGCTTACATTTGATAATGAGATGGCATGAGACCATGATCTTTTAATGAGCCAGATTACTTTTGATTTGATCTCAAATGTACCGTCGTTGCTGGACCCTTTCATTTACCTGAATGAGATCAATGGATGACCAATTGGTATGCTTATCAGATTTGTTGGCTGGCATGTTGTCATTGGTTCTTTGTGAAGATATAACTGAATGAAGCAAGGATATTTGGATGGATTATTGTTGTGTAACAGAATATGTCGTCGCCTGCTTTTAAACTGACCAATTTTTCTAAATGGCTCCACTAGATTATTTGGATGTCCATCATCTGTAGTGAAATATGTTGGAAGAAAAACTTAAAATAATATATTGATGGAAAACGGGCTTCAAGTTACCCCTATCTAGTTGCTTAATGGTAGATGTAGGTCCAAGAAGTGAACTCTTCATCAGAAACTCGTATTTGAAAGAGCTTTGTCACATTTGAATTGGGAAATTAATATGGAAGTCAATTGGCACGGTCTGCGGCAAGATGTAAGGAAATGTGGGATACTGCCACCAAGAGCTTGGTTTGGGGGCATTTTTTATTGAACAGCTCTTGAACTCTTGGACCTACCATTCTGCCATTTTTGCTTACCAAAGTAAATTAGTATCTTTGCACAATGACAACTTTCATAACCCTTATCGACAGCTGCGGTTATATGCAAAAATAAAAAAATAACAACAATGAGAATCATCATAGTTATAAAATCAGAATAAGCTGAGTTTTAAATATTGAAAGGAGAGTTTTGTATATGAGAATTTATAGGAGACCAGAGTCTGTCTATTTTTGTGACAGACTTCATCTGAGTTGTGGCATTTTTGTTTCCTAGAAAATGAGTTGGTTTCTGTATATCCTTGTGTTTATGTTGTTTCATTGTATTTTCTTTTACTTCCAGTTTTGCAGTCACTTGACAAAGGTCTGAAGGAAATATTTGTGGAAGGTTCCCTCCTCAGCCATGCAGGACTCAGGTGATGGTTTTGTTTTAAGAACTACTCTAATTACAACCAGTGGTTCCGAGGACTGAAATCAACCATAACAGTGAACTAACTGAGAAAATCAAGATGAGAATTTTTTCTTGTGCAGAAAAAGTATACTCTTCCTTGTAACACATTTCCACCTTTATGTAAGTGGGGCATTCATCGTCAGTCTTGATTTTATTGGCTATTTCATTCCTTTCTTTATCCATAACTCTAATAAGCAGGTAAAAGTAAAACCAGTAAATATCATGGATTGCTGTTTATTTTTTTCTATCATCCATTGATTTCAAGTTGTTTTCTGTGAGTTAAATTCTCAATTTGTTGCAGTTTTTTAAAGAAAAAAGTTGTTTGGGGGCCCAGGGCCCTTCTAAAAACTCTAGATGGTTAATGAGTTATGGGCTACCTGTAATCCTCAAGCAGTGATCTGCGGTTACCTTAGATGTGTGTCATCATCTTTCTTTTTTCTTTTTAGTTGCTGCTGCGTCAGAATACATGATTAAATTGAGGCTCTCTGATTTACCTCTATTTATGTAGATTTAGGATTTTTTTTTTTTTTCTTTTTTTGAGAGGATAGATTTAGGAAGTTAGATAGGTTAGTTACTGTTTCTCAAAAAAAAAAAAGATAGGTTAGTTACTGTTGTTTTGATAGACATAGGAAATTGGAATATTAGGGGTTTAATGATGAATAATTTATGAGAAATGCTAACGAGTACTCTTAGGACACTGGTTAAAAATCTAGTTAAAGAAAATTTTTATGGGAAAAGAAAAAAAAGCAATTAATGTTTTGATAGCTTTTTTCATTTCCCATAAAAGTGATGTCAAAACTTTCTTTAACTGGATTCTTATCCAATGCCCTAAGGGCACTCATTAGCATGATCCATAATTTATTAGAACTTTTATTGAGAGGTTTAGTTGAAAAGCACATGCTTTTAATGTTGTTTTGATAGACACAGGAAATTGGAATATTAGGGGTTTAATGATGAATCATTTATTAGAACTTTTATTGAGAGGTTTAGTCGAAAAGCACATGCTTTTAATGTTGTTTTGATAGACATAGGAAATTGGAATATTAGGGGTTTAATGATGAATCATTTATTAGAACTTTTATTGAGAGGTTTTGTCTAAAAGCACATGCGTTAAAGGTTAAGCTGCGTAGTATTTATGAAATCAAATTCAGGGTAAGCTGTTCACTTGAGCTCAGGATTTGTCTATGGTAGGGATTAGTTATGTAAAAGAGGTTATTTTTTAGGGTAGATTACATTTTTGCTCCTTAACCTTTATACTATGTCAATTTGGTCTTTAACTTTTAAATATTGTGTCAATATGGTCCCTGCTATATAAAGTATTGATGGAAAATGCTAACGTGGATAACCGCCCAAATAAAATATTATTTTTCTGCCTCATCAATGACATGTGTACTGCCACGTCATATTACATTTTAGAAAAAGAAAAAAAAAAAAGCAATACTACTCGGTAACTCAGCACTTGAGGATCTAAATCTCAAATAAAACCCAATCTTTGTTACCACCCACAACCCAGAGCTTCATGTCTTGGTCAAGAGTGAAAGGGTGAGGCCTGAAGTTTGGCAACAGTGACGCCCAAAGATGAGGAGCGGCGGCGAGGAGCGGCATTGAGGTTGTTCCGGTTCCTCTATTGGCTTGATGGTATACTCTCTCTCAGTTGAAATGGTTCATTGAATTTGTTCATTTGAATTAGTGTTTTGGAGGCTTGGTTGAGATCTGTTGAAAGCTGGACTTTGCAATAGTGGCGGTATGGCAGCTTAAGTTTGTAGGGGGTGATTGGTTTTCTGGTGATTCCAAAAGTAGTATAATCTCTAGGCTTTAATTTTATAGGTGGGATTAATTGTTTGGTTGGGCTTTGTCGTGGGATTAATTGTTCAGATGCTCTATGCCCAATTTGTGGTCAGTAGTATTTTTATCATTTGGTATCAAATGGATTATGCGTAGGGGTGGCAAATGGGCAGATTTGGGTGGGTTTGGGGTGGACATAATTGGGTTGGGTATATAAAACTCATTTATCCATTAAAATCCATTTAATTAATTGCTTCTAACTCAAATCCAACCCAACCCAATTATTATGGGTAAACTCCAATCTACTCAATTACTCAATTATCAAAATTACCAAAATGCCACTAAAGTGAAAATGATCAAAGTTCTCTAAAATCTTCAAAAAAATGACCAAAATACCCCTAAATCTAAAATGACCAAAATACCCCCAAAACTCAAAAAATGACCAAAATACTATTGAAACCTAAAAAATGACCAAAACACCCTCGAAACCTAAAAATTACCAAAATACCCCAGAAATCCAAAAAATGACCAAAATACCCCTTGAAACCCAAAAAATGACCCCCGAAACCAAAAAAATAACCAAAATACCCCCGAAACCCAAAAAATGACCAAAATACTCCTGAAACCCAAAAAATTACCAAAATACTCTTGAAACCCAAAAAATGACCAAAATACTCCCGAAACCTCTAAAATGACAAAAATGCCTCTTAAACCTATAAGTCGATAAAAATATACCCTAAACCTAAAAAATTACCCAAATCCCCCCTAAAACTAAAAAATGACCAAAATACCCCCTAAACCTAAAAATGACTAAGATACCTCAGAAACCTAAAGAATGATTGAAATATCCCTAAAACTTAAAAAGTTATTAAACGACCTCCAAAACCTAGAAAATTACAAAAAATGACCCAAAAATTTAAAAGTTAATGAAACACCCCTAAAACCTAAAAAATTAGTGACATTCCCTCAAAACCTACAAAATGACTGAAATACTCTTAGAACCTTTAATTTAACGAAAATAGCCTCGAAACATCCAAAATACCCCAAACCCCTACTTTGGTAATTTTAGAGGCTTCGGGTGTATTTTGTCCATCTTATAGGATTAGTGGTATATTGGTCATTTTAGATATTTTGACAGGTATTTTAGTCGTTTTTATAGGTTTAGAGGTATTTTGGTCGTTTTAGGGGTTTCAGGGTATTTTTGTTAATTTTAGAGGTTTCAGGTTGTTTGTGGCCATTTTAGAGGTTTTGGGTTTATTTGGGTCATTTCAAAGGTTTAGGGGTATTTTCGTCACTTTATAGGTGAGGGTATTTTGGTCATTTTTTAGGTTTCATGAGTATTCTGGTAATTTTTTAGGTTTAGGGGGTATTTTGGTCATTTTTAGGTTTCTAGACTATTTTGATTATTTTTTAGGTTTCGATGGTATTTTTGTCATTTTTTAGGTTTCGGGGGTATTTTGGTCATTTTTAGGTTTTGGGGTTATTTTGGCCATTTTTTAGGTTTTAGAGGGATTTTGGTCATTTTTAGGTTTCGGGGGGTATTTTGGTAATTTTTTGAGTTTGGGGGGTATTTTGGTAATTTTTTGGGTTTTGGGGGGTATTTTGGTCATTATAAGGTTTTGGGGGGTATTTTTGGTAATTTTTAGGTTTTGGGGGGTATTTTGGTAATTTTTAGGTTTTGGGGGTATATTTGGTAATTTTTAGGTTTTGGGGAGTATTTTGGTCATTTTTTGGGTTTCGGGGGTATTTTGGTCAGTTTGTAGGTTTTGGGGTTATTTTAGTAATTTTTAGGTTTTTGGGGTATTTTGGTCATTTTGTAGGTTTTGGGGTAATTTTGGTAATTTTTAGGTTTTGGGGGTATTTTGGTCATTTTTTTGGTTTTGGGGGTATTTTGGTCATTTTTAGGTTTTGGGGGGTATTTTTGGTAATTTTTAGGTTTTGGGGGGTATTTTGGTGATTTTTTGGGTTTCGGGGGTATTTTGGTCGTTTTTGGGTTATTTTGTTCATTTTTTGGGTTTTGGGGTTATTTTGGTAATTTTAAGGTTTCGATGGTATTTTGGTCATTTTTGGGTTTTGGGGGGTATTTTGGTCATTTTTTGGGTTTCGAGTGATATTTTGGTCATTTTATGGGTTTCGAGGGTATTTTGGTCATTTTGTAGGTTTTGGGGTTATTTTGGTAATTTTTAGGTTTTGGGAGTATTTTTGTCATTTTTTAGGTTTAAGGGGTATTTTTGTCTTTTTTTAGGTTTTAGGGGTATTTTGGTCATTTTTAGGTTTAGGTGTTATTTTGGTCATTTTTTAGGTTGATGGGGTATTTTGGTAATTTTAGTGTTTTTGGGGCATTTTAGAGTTGAGTGATTTGCAGAAATGATAGTTGGATCATAATTGGGTCTAATTAGGTACCCAATTAAAACCCAATAAACATTAATGTTAATTAGGTTTAATTGGGTTAATACCCATTTAACCCAATTAATAATTGGGTGGGTTTGGGTCTCATTTAAGTAGGCGGGTTTGGGTAGGCAAATGGGTTTGGGTTGATTTTGCCACCCCTATTATGCCAATGAGGTGTTTGAGTCGCTTCTTTGTTTGAAATGGGTGTTTGGCTGATAGAATAGCACAAGGGTTTGGAATGTGGTGTTGTTTTACCTCGCATAGATGATTTGGTATGAAAGGAAATTTGATGGGATTAAGCTTCCCTTTGATAGGACCTATTCTATTTGTTCTTTGGTTTAGTGGACATTTGCAGATGGCAGCATACCTTTCTTCCTAGTGAAAAATGTTGAACCTTTTGTCTTTGTAATTTGTTACTTTTGAGAGGAAACAATACGCTTTTCGTGTATTTTAATTGTTCCTTCTACTTTAAAAAATTCTTACAATTAGAAAAGCGAAATTGATTAAGGACTCTATACTAATTTCAGGGGAACATTACTTCCTTTTTTATATATATAATATTTTAAGCTAATATAACTTGATAGTACAAGTGTCGGTTGACATGGCAGTACAGGTGTTAGTTGACATGGCAAAAAAATAATATTTTATTTGGGCCATTAGCACTACTCACAACTAGTTGTGAGCAGTGGACAATCATTTTTGCATGTATCTACTATTTTTTATTTTTTATTTTTTTTTCTATAACCCATATTCCCAATTACAAAACGCCATTGTGCTTTTTTGGGGCCAAAAAGCTTAACCAAAACCAAACGGGCACATAATCAAGCACTTTGATAAATTGAGGTAAAAGTTGTATCTGTAAACTTTTTGCTTTGAAATATCATGGACTAAAAAGGGCTCAACCGTATATTTTAGAAAGAAAATTATGAAAATAATTGCATGCATACTTACAAAGTTCATTTCATTGCTCAATTTGTCCATCCAATAGGAAACAAGGACACATGGGTAGATTATAGGCAGTACAACAATCTAAATAATTGCATGCATACTTACAAAGTTCATTTCATTGCTCAATTTGTCCATCCAATGGGAAACAGGGACACATGGGTAGATTATAGGCAGTACAACAATCTAAATAATTGCATGCATACTTACAAAGTTCATTTCATTGCTCAATTTGTCCATTCAATAGGAAACAGGGACACATGGGTAGACAACCATCTATTGAACTATAATTCCTATTCGAATACAAATTTTGTCATAATTTTTACCATAATTTGCTTAAGTGGTTTGCTAAGTAGTATTTTAACTTTTTTTTTTCTTCAACCACTCATAGTCAACTACTTTAACAAATTATAGTAAAAGTTGTATCCCTAACCTTTATCTTTGAAATATCATGAAATCAAGGCTAAGGCTAGCCCTACGCCGAGGGTCCCCTACTAGAGAAAGGCCCCCCTAGATGTGGGGCCAATAAGCGATCTAAAAAAATAAAAAAAAATTTAGTTGAACATTTTTTTTTCCTCCACTTTTAAGGAGAGTAATGTTAGGTTTATTACAAGTTTATAACGTAAAGTTCACAAACTAATGTGCCACCAATTACCCAAACACATTTCAAATTCATTTATTAAGTAGTTGAACTAATCACATACATTGTTGCCATATCAATTTATAAATTTTATGTAATAAAATTTGTATTACCTTTAGCATTTTCCTTTAAAAATGCTCAAAAATTAATTAATGCCAGAATTACTACAAATATTATCACATATGTCTTACAAATTGTTATGTCATCAATAATAATAAGCAATTCAAAAATTAAATTATTATATTGTTGAGGTGCTACCAATCACTTCTTTTCCAATCAATTTTTTTTTTTTTAACTGGTGACAATTGACACGATTATAAGACTATGTGCTAAAATTTATAGTATTTCTATCATCACTCAAATGCTTTAATCCTATATAAAAAGAAGAATAAAAAAAGAATAAAGGTAAGAATAATGATTTTTTTTAAAAGTATAGTACAACATTAATTAAATTGAAGATTAATAAATAAATATTATTTTAAGTGATATTTAAATACACATAAACTCATTTATGGTTTTTGCCTTAGCCTCAACTTGAATTGGTCAAAGGGCTCAGCGGTATATTTTAGCAAAGAAGAAAATTATCAAAATAATTTCATGAATACTTACAAAGTTCATTGCATAATTTGTCCATGCAATAAGAAACATGGACGACGGCCTAGATTACAGGCAGTACAACTATCTACTGAACTAGACAAAACTTCCAAAGAAACAAAAATAGCTCTTCCAGTACTACACCATTGAAAATCAAAATAGTTCTTCCCCTTACTACATCATTTGTCACAATTTGTTGAAGTGGTTGACTGTAAATAGTATACAATCATTTTTATAAGAATTTGTAACTTTTTCTCTACCATTTTTGTTTCCAAAGAGTTATAATTGATAAATAAATAATTTTCAAATTATCATTTAAATACTAACATTTCACATAAATTATATTTCACCACAAAACAAAAAATAAAATTAGGAGATATTACCTCGTTGGTGCTTAAAGTGCATCTCATCTCATAACATAACAAATAATTCACCATCAATTCATGAGTTTTTAGGTGGCAAAGTTGAGACATAGATCATGTCACTATTGTGAGACAATAGACACCGTCTATTGATTTATCCGATGTAGTAGACAAATAATTTATGCACACTGTCCGTAGGATATAACAACCAAGCCACTTTATTGATTATCCTTACAAGCCTACACCACTTGTAGAAAATGAAGTTCTCAAAATAGTACTTTCTTTTACCCAAAAACATAGTGAAGTGGGAATATATATTTTTCCTCAAAAAAAGGAAACTGACTGAACAAGATTTTTTTTTGAGAAGTTTTTGTTACGTGAAAAGTCTTTAACCAAAATTGATCTTTTTCTCTACATCTCATTTTGGCTGGATATAGAAATCTATATAAAGTAAAGAATCCATACCAATTAAAACACATTTAACGAGATATACGTTAGAAAGAAATTCTCATGTTTATTACTTCGATTCTTTCAATATTGTAAGAAAGAAACATATCAGATTAGCAGCTTAGAAAACGTTTGAGTTTAAAAGAAAACATTTAATAAGGAAGTACATCGAGAGAACCAATGTTTGGAAATTTTTGCTAATCAATATGCATTAAATTGGCCTACTCATAATAGGAAAGACATCAAAGAGGAAAGAAAGCCGAATTCTATTAAAACACTAAAAAATATTGTAAATAAAAATATTCTAACAATTCACATTCAAACCACGACAAAATTATAGCAAGATTTGTGGTAAAAAAGAAAAAGAAAAAAAAGAGTGAAAGCTCCAAAATCTTAATCACGTTTCATATGAAACTATAGCACCAAGTCAAAACAATCAGCCCTACCAATGTTTGTCAAGATCAGAAGACGGCTGGACAGAACAAGAAAATAAAAGGCCATTGTCAATACTTTGGAAGTTTTAGAAAATGTAGCATCACTTTGATAGTTTACACGCAAAAACAAACAATAAATAAATAAATGATAGGGCACTAACAAAAATATAAAAGAAGCGTAATGGAACATACTCAATATTCAATATTATTAGTTTTTTTTTTTTTTTTTTTTTTTTTTTTTTGCTGAATTAGTCAATAATATTAGTTGGGAAAAAAATTTGAATAAGACTCACATTCATCTTTTTCATTTGATTAGAAGATAGAGTTTTTTGGATCATATATTAATCATCTATTTTGGAAAAAAATTTACGAAATATTGAAAAATCTGTTAAAAGAGTTAATTATTTTTTCATTTTTTTTATAATTTTTTTAAAATGGTTTACTAATATATGCCTTAAGGCCTAAGGGCACATGTTAGTAAATCTCATTTTTTTTTTTTTTATAGGGATAAAGTTGATTAGATATCACTTGATTTAATTGGATCCCATCAGCATCGGTCACACCTCTATTTTTAATATTGAAGTACTCTAATCATGATAAATTTATAATTTTTTTTATCTGTTACTTGCAGAAAATGAAAAGTAGATCTGTTTTTACAATATTGTAATCTTTTTTATTACTTTTTTTGCTTTCGTCGTGGTCAGATCGTTTGAAAGGTACATAGATGCCTCATGCCTGTGTAACTTGCAATAAGGAAACTTGTAGACTACTAATTAATTGATCAAGATAATAATAAATCCCACTAACTCAAAGACTTTGAAAATTTCCAGTGAGAATCCTCCCTTAATTTAAATGCTGATGTTGTTGCGAAAGCGAAAAGAAATCAGGGGCGGCCGTATGTTATCTTCAGGGATTCAATTCAACCCTTTGATTTGGAAATTAAAAAATACTAGTCGCTAACCCGTACGATATACGGGAAAACCTTGCATAAATGTATAATGTATTATGAAACAAATGATATATTAATTAATAAGTTTTAATAAATAAGCTCCTATGATTTGGCCTATGGATCATGTCAAATTCAGCTCAATTACTAACACATGACATGAGAAAAAGTAAAATCTATTAGGTTATACTAAGTTTAATTCATATTTCTTAATCTCATACAATGCACACAAAAACTTTACATAAAGGTATAATATATCATTACAAAATTCAGAGCTGAAATTATCAAAACAAAATGAAAAATATATGACTACACTACAAAAAAATATAAAAGAAAGATGGAATTATCCTTAGAAGACTAATACATTGCTATAGTTGACAGGTTCAATTATTGCAAAAAATGAACCCAAAAATTCAAATGTTAAAACTTCCAAAAACCTAAAAATATTAAAGAAATTAAATATACAAAGCTTAGAAATTATTGAAACAAAACAAAAAATATATGATTGTGACTACTCTACTCTACATAGAAATATAGAGAAATACGTGTTACCTCAAAAGAATTAAAAAAAAAAAAAAGAAGTGGAAAATCAAAGAACCCAATGTCAAAACTTCCAAAAGTCAAAAATAAAAAAATAAAAAAATAATAATAAGATGATTCAGAGCCATAAATTATTGAAAAAAAAAATGACTACCCAATAGAGAAATATAAGAGATAAGAGACTAGTTTAAGATGTTACAAAAATCAACCCAATAATTTAGAAGTTAAACTTTCAAAAGGCCATAAAAATTAGCAAATCAAAAAATTCAAAGCCTAAAAATTATCGAAAGAAAAAACAAAATATATACTACAAATAAATATAAGAGAGAGATAAGGTACACTCGAGAGAATAATCCATGATTATAGCTATTAAAATTAAAAGATTTAGAGTCTAGACAAATATATGACTACACAACAGAGAAATATAAGTGAGATTGGTTACCCTCAAAAGAATAATCCATGACAGTGTTCGTGAAGATAGCCATAGCAAATAGTGGAGCCATATCAATTGCATTTAATTTCAAGCATTACTTCGAACCAAAAAAAAAAAAATCTCAATCATACATCAATGCATGCAATTGCTCAAAGGGTATACAAAATACCGTATTTGATTATATGGGCAACATAAGGAGAATTCCTATCAATTTATGCATCATCTTCTAATGTAACTCTACTTTTCCTGCAATATACACCCGTTATTTTAACAATAATTTGAAGTTTCAAAAACACAATATGAAAAATATTCTCTGTGTTTAGAATATAAAGGTACAAAATTGTGCTACGAAAACTAACCTTTTTGAAAACCAAAAAAAATAAAAAACTGAATTGTTGGTGTACCAGAGACAAAGGAAAAGAAGGAATTAGTTGAGTAGAAGATTGTTCCTATTTCCATCTTAAGCTGTTTGTTGATGGAGCAATCACTTAAAGAGGGCAATATCAACAAACATAATTAAGACAATCACAGCTAAAAGGTAAATTTTCTAACCGTCCTCTCCCTAAACGGACGAGTCTGAGATAATATAATGCCAAAAAAATGCACTAAATTAACTACTACATGATGGTTCAAGACTCTTATTGCACAATATTGAAAAAACGTGAGAAAAGAATAGTATAGAGATACTGACCACAATCTTCATTAATAAATTTTCCAGCTCTTTCAATTAAAAAGATACCTTAGCTTGAGGTCGGTACACCAAACATCAAATACCAAAAGCTTTAACGAAACTGGATGGAGGAGATTAAGAGAGATCTTGATACTGCAGGGAAGAGAGGCTTTGATGAGAAGGGAGTGAACGGAATAAGCTGATTATATTGTTCTAGGTTTAGGGTTTTATTTTTTAGTAGTGGCGTGTTCCAACTATAATAACTGAGGATAATATCTTATTATATTGGTGAAGATAAGTGTGCAATAAATCAAATACGTGAGGATGTGATTCACTACTCCAATTATAACAGATTGCACAAACAATACCGATCTCTCTAAAGAAAAGTTTAATATACAAACAAAATCCAAAATCACAATTATCTTCACCAAAAATAATAAGATGATATTGATGAGTTTGAGTTTAAGTTGGACTTATTAGAGAAATAAAATTTCACTCCTTGTTAAGTTTGGACTAAACAAAAATAATTAAAAAAATGATAATTTTATTTAAATATTGTGCTGACGTGGAAAATTGTGAGGGTTTCAGAGGTTTCAATTATATATATATATATATATATATATATATATAGATTATATGTATAAAATATTTGTTTTATTAGTTTGATTTACACCTAAAAGTATTTTTGCATCCCTGATCACAGCCCAAATTCAAAACCAAATAAAAACATAGATCAGTACATCTCAAAACCAAAAACAACATAGAATACTCTCACTTTCTCTCTTTGATTTGATTTCTAATTTCATTCTCATGAATCTCATCTCATCTCATCTCTTTTTTTTATTTAACTATCTAAATCAGTATCTCTCTTTATTATAAATTTATATTATATGTAGAGTCTCGATTTGTGGCCCAAATCCAAAGGATATGGGATCTCGATCCAATAGGCCCAATACAATAAATTTGTAGAGAATGGGTCGAAGAACTAAGTCCTAACGAATTAAACAACGGCTAATATGGAATTAAATGACAATCAGGTACAAACAAGAATCATTGATATCAATAGACTTTCAGTTCGAGGAGGTTATAATTATGTATGTTGATCACACTTAAATACAGAGACAATTTTGATTACTACAGTGTTCTCTTTCCCTTTTTTCCGATCCCTCATCCATGAAGAGTCTTTCACCTTATATATCCTTCTTTGGATCATCTTCACCCTCCACTTGTTGATCATCCGAACCCTTACTTGAGTACCTGTCCCATCAGACACCCTCTCTGGTTTTCTGTAAGTTGTGGTAGCCAAGGTAGTAATGTTCAGAGGTCTTCTTCACATAAATGTGGTCAGAAAAGTAGCTGCAGTGCATTTAATGCGGTAGTGACAACTTTTCCTTAGATATTTTTAGGTTTCCTTTCTTCTTGTATGTTCCTGAAGCGCGTCTCTATCATTGGAGCTTCTTGGAGGATTACGCTAACAGATTGAATATATCTTGTGAACTGTATTCATCATATCCGAGAAGGAGTTCCTATTCAAACAACCTCTCACTTGTTCCCCATCTTTGAGACTTTAACTGGGAACGTTTAACAACTACTTGCTTCTCCTCAGATCTATCAATGTCCTCGGATAAGGCTCAAGGCCCAATATACTATTTTGGGCCCTTGTTCCTACATTATATATGTGCGTAATACTGATTGTATACATTTATTTATTTTGTCATAATATTATTTGTGTGAATTGTGATGTGTGTGAAAGTGTGTGTATATATTATAAATATAATATAACTTTATATAATTTAATAATTAAAAAATACAGAGAATTTGTTACATGTGTGTATATTGTTAAAAAAAATAAATGATGTTTCAAGTACCTAATTGATTAAGTAGATACTTAGTATATTATCTATGTATAAATGAATGTGGCTATATGGGTTGATAATTAATACAATGCCAATGGGTTTAATTTTATTATTTAGGACATATTTGGTAGACAGTAATAGTAATTATATAGGAATAAGAATAAATGTTACAAAGAATATAAAATGTTGTAATGTAATGGTTATTACTATTTATTTGTTTGGTGACAATACAATAATAGAACCCTAAAGACAATAGAATAAAAACATTTTAAATCAAACTTAAGATATATTTTAGGAAATATCTTACTCATATAATTATATTTCTTAAAAAATAATATTTTTTAAATTTGAAAGAGAGATTAGTTATTTTTTATGATTTTTATTTTCATAATTGTTATGTGCATATAGAAAGTTTTTTTATTTACAAATATATTAATTGTAAAAATTAATACACCTACTAAGGAATAACTATTACATCCTTTTTTAGAGATAAATAATTATTCCTCATTTTAAAGAATAACTATTCATAAAGAATGACTATTCTCTGTAATAAAAACATAACTATATTACTAAATAACTAAACTATAAGAATAACTATTATATTACAATGTCTATTACAGTCTACCAAGCATACCCTTAGTTTAAAATATTTTTTTATATAAAAACAATGAAATATTTTTTATAAAAACAATAACAAATAGGAAATAACAATTGAATAAAAATAAAAATGTTATACACACTTAAAAAAATAAAATGGTCACACCTCTACACATTAATAATAGATAATGACTGATGATGACAAAATTGTCAGTCTAGATGTTTGTCCAGATGAAGGGTGGCCTAATTTCGTCAGCAATCCTGCAAAAAACTAGAACGGGAGATCTTGGCTCAGGTGGCCACTGGTGTGGTGGTGGCCACTAGTGTGGTGGTGGCCACTAGTGTGGCGCCGACCACTAAGTCTCCAATGGTAAAGTTAGATAAGAGTTAGAGTGAAAGGCCAATCTCAGAACTTTGATCTCAGTGTGTTTGTTTTCGTACCTTTGCTTGAGGTGTGGTTTATCTTAAATAGGGCTTTCTCTCTTCTAGCCATTGGTGTCATTTAATGGGAACTTGAATGCCTCCTTGTAACATTTCCCTTGTTGTTTAATGAGGGGTTATGGAGACCTCAACGGTTGTTTGTCCAACGGTCCTGCATTCAATGCTTGCTTTAAAGCGCCTTCCCCTGTCCCTCCTGGACGAGGGAAATTATTGGGTTCATCAATAGCAATTAATAATGAACTATTATGTAATTATTTCAAAATATGAAAACTCTTAAAAGGAAATTGTAAAAATTCATACACACACATATATATTTTTTAAAATACTTCATATTTTTGCATTTTTTTTGTTGATAATTTAATAAATTCAAATTCTCTTATTACTAAATTATTATTAATTTAAGTTTCTTAATAACACCTTAGAAAAACAATTCTGAAAAATAACCTTGAATTCACTTGAATTCACAATAAAAAATAATTTATAATCCACCAAAAAAAAAAAAAAAAAGAAGATAAAAACTCTATAAAATTGAATTTGAAATTGTCCCAAAAAGTTGACAAACTTAAAGAACTATTTAAAAGTCCGAAATACTAAGCACGTGTAAAATGATACTATAGCAGGAAGCCATACCAAAGTTAGAGCATTTGTAGTAGTGGAGCTAAATAGTTATAATGCTATTTTAGCTCCACCATTATACCAAAAATGGCCAGGCAGCAATGGAGGCATAGCTAAAAATTTTAGCTGAATTGCTACAGTACACATCTATCTTTAGATGTGTACTATAGCAGACATCTAAAAAAAAAAAAAAATTGTTTATTCACCCTGGATTAAAATAATATTACTTTGGTTATTTTTTTTTCATTTCTTTTATCTCACCGTCTTCTCTCTTAGTCACTTTCAAGCTTCCAAAGCTCTCAAGCTCTCATCTCTCATCTCTCAGTTTATCTCAAGCTCTTATCTCTCATCTCTTAGTTTACTGCCGCCTCAGCCCACGCTGTCTCAGTTGCCAATCGCCTCAGCCCATGCCTTCCCAGCCGCCGATTGCCTCACCCCACGCCTTCCCAGCCGTCGATCTCTTCACCCTACGCCTTTCCAGCCGTCGATCGCCTCACCCCACAACGTCCCAACCACTGTGGTTGTGGTTTTTTTTTTTTCTATGTTGTGTTGTGGTTGCCGTGGTGGTTGTGGCTGGTGATGGTGGTGGGCTGATGGTATTGGTGATGGGCTGATGGTATAGGTGTCGTCCCAGCCGTTGTGGTTGTGGTTTTGTTTTGTTTTGTTTTTTTTCTATGTTGTGTTGTGGTTGCTGTGGTAGTTGTGGCCGGTGATGGTGGTGGGCTGATGGTATAGGTGATTGTGGACGGTGCTGTGGATTTTTTTTGGTTGCAGGATATATTATTTTATTGTAAAGGGTATATTATTTTAGTGTAGAGGATATATTATTTTATTGTGGTGTTTATATTATTTTATTGTGTTGAAAGTTAAAATAGATCCACTGCTATAACATGTCTATAGATAAAATAAATAAAGTAACTTTTGAAGGAGTTAAAAAGCTAAAATTTTAAGTCCACTGTTATGAATGCTTTTACCAACCAGCCCTAACAATTGCCGTCAAGATTGGAAGATGGATGAATAGTACTTACTATAGAAATTTGGTACAAGTCGTTTTCGAAACTGACGAACCTGAATCACTGGATACAATCACGTGATTTTCTTTTCGGTCTTTTTTTATTCACATACTGCAAAAATAATAATAATAACAACAACAACAACAATAATAATAATAATAATTTTAACTAAAAAAATAATAATAATAATAATAAAAGAAGGCAAATTCACGTGCATTGGGCGGAAAAAACAAAAAAGTCCAAAAAGTGATGTTTTTGGCATTTTGTTATTGGAACCGCGAGGGGGCCGAAAATATGCTCCACATTCTCTATTTTAATGTTAAAAAATTAAACATTTTAGGTAATGGTTCTCTTTTATTTATTTATTTATTTTTTAGCAGTAATTTTAATTTATGGCGTTCGTTCCTAATGATAGCTATTTATCATTAGATTAAGACACCAATCAATTTTTGGTGTAGGCGGAGATTGAATCTCAAATCTCTTATTCAATTATTAGAGACTTTACCTGTTGAGCTAACTGGAACCCACCTTTTTTATTTTATTTTAAAAAAGTTTAAATATTTTTTAATTTATTTTTGTCTTTTTTTTTTTTATATATTAACTTTTTTTTTTGGTTATATATAAGTCATTAATTTTAAGAGTATTTAAAGCATAGGTTTATAAAATTTTTTGGTTATATATAAGTCATTAATTTTAAGAGTATTTAAAGCATAGGTTTATAAAAATATATAGACTAAATTGCAAATTACATCCCTAAAGTTTAAGGGCATTTGGATTTTGCATCCTAAAATTTCAAAATTTAGATTATACCCTAAAGTTTTTGGGTGTTTGGATTTTACATCCTGATATTTTAGAATTTGGATTTTACCTTTTAAAGTTTGAGAATTTTTGAATTTTACATCCTGAATTTCAGAATTTAGAGGTGTAAAATCCAAATACACCTAAATTTTAAGGGGTAAAATCTAAATATCCCTAAACTTCAAGAAGTAAAATCCAAATTATGAAACTCCAGGGTGTAAAATCCAAATACCACCAAATTTTAAGGATGTAGTTTGCAAAATATATAAGTAAATCTCTTTTGCAAATAATTTTTTTTTTCCAAATATAAATTTATATGCATTTATATTGAGAGTGTTAAGATTACCAAAAGATAATGATACATTTGGCTTCGCCTCCCTTGGGAAAATTTTATGGCTCTACCACTGATTGGATTTAAGTTACACCTAGTATAACTCTAAGCAATATTACAAGTTACACCTAGTGTAACTCTAAACAATATTATACCATCCAGGAAAATTTTATGGCTCTACCACTGATTGGATTCAAGTTACACTTGGTGTAACTCTAAATAATGTTACATCACCTAATAACTTATTATAGAATTCATATTTTGAAAATCTCACCGTTGAATTACATATTCTATATGTGCTTAACAATCATGCCAATTGAATATTATTTACCATTTGATCCATAAAATCATCTTTTATGCATTATTTTAAAGTACAAAAACTTGAATTTAAAAAATTGATTGATGACATGACTATTAATTTTTTATTACATTGAAATTTTGCAAGCATGAAAAATATATGAAGATAATGTAATCTAACAGTAAATTTATCAAAATTTGCATCTAATTAAAAAATATTGAATAGTATAATATTATTTAAAATTATATTATGTGTAACTTGAATCCAACCCCATATATATATATATATATATATATATATATATATGTGAGAGGACGGGAAACAAAGGACAAGAATAAACGGGAAAAGGTCAAGAAATAGAAATATTCAGCAAATTTTATTTAGAAGTCATTATGCTGAAACACGAAATACAAGTGGACAAAGTGCACTATTTGTGTTCAACAACTGCCAATAACTACTTATTCCATGTCTCACTGGCCTTTCCCTCATTCAAATGCACCAATTGTGGGCTTCGGGGGATTAACAAGAAAAATATCAAGAAGTCAGTCGTTGTTGCGTATTCAAGATCCGGATAAAGCCTTGAAGCCTCAATGTCGTCCTCCCCCCAGCTCAAAGTTCATCAACTCACCCTTTATAATTAATATAATATTATTAATTATTGTTATTTTAAAACTTAAGATTTTTGTTATATTTAGGGTGACCTCCTGAAAATCTTTTCTAGCTCCACCACTGTCTCAAAAGAGGATAAGATGATAACAAACTCTTTATTATTATTTTTATTATCATCACTATTTTAAAACTTAAAATTTTTGTTATATTTAAGGTGACCCCACCGCTGCCTCTCAAAGAGAGGATAGGATGAGTACAAGGCACTCTTTGTCCAATCCTGTCCTTGCCTCATTGGTAGAAAGCTTATTTAAAATTGTACAAAGAGTATACAATAGGGATATCAGTGACAGGAATTTTGCTATCTTCACTGATGTGTGAGTCTTAAGCCCTTGAAATATTCCGCAAATATACATAACATATGCATACTTGCTTGGGCATCACTGGCCATCTTCTCACATTTTTGTCCCTCCCACATGTCAAGAATTTATATGGCTAATTAATAATAATAATAAAATTATAATATATGGCAAATTAATCTTAGTATGACATGTTGCAAGTTACTTGATTTTTACTTGAAGTTATAAGGGGTGAGATAGTTCTTGGGAGTAAGTCTAGAAATTAAAAACATTCAGCTAATTTTATTAACAAGTCATTACGCTGAACACGAAATAAAAGTGAACAAAGTGCACTATTTGTGTTCAACAACCGCCAAGAACAACTTATTACATCTCTCTCTCTCTCTCATTCAAATGCAGCAATTGCGGGCTTCAGGGGATTAACAAGAAAAATATCAAGAAGTTGATCAATTGTTGTGTATTCAAAATCCGGATATAGACTTGAAGCCTCAATGTCGTCCTCCCCTAGCTCAAAGTTCATCAGCTCGCCCTTTGCAAATATGCTGTGAAGGATAGACACTGGAATGTTATTTGGAGCTGGTGTGGCTGCAGCAACGTCCACAAAATAACAGTTATAAGTTAATCAATTAATTAATGAAATCACTATTTAAAAGTGAAATAGATATACGCTTATACGCATACGTAGGAATAAAAGTCATCAGTCCCATTTTATGTTCCACATTTCCACCAATTATAATATACCATCTGTCTAATTTTTTTCCATTTTAAATTTTAGTTATTTTATAATAATATATATATATATATATATATATATATGGTATAATTTTTATTTTTATTTTTTTTAATGAGTAATGTTACATGCATAAATTATTTTACATTTTTATAAAATCTTGATGTGACCAACCTCTTATTAATTTTCATTTAGGTTCACAATTAATATTATTTTTTTATTTACCAATAATCATTCACCACATCAGTATTTTGTAAAAAAATTTGTAAAATAGTTTGTGTAGTTGCACGATTTTCCTGGCCCAACTTCTATTGATCAGGCCTTGGCCCAAAGCGCAACCCACAATAAATATTTGTAGAGGATGGGTCAAAGAACTTAACCTCAGTGAACCTATTCGGTCTGATACATGGACAGTATTGTTTGCAGAAAAGATAAAAACACAAGAATGAATCTCTCCTGTATGATTCTCTTTCTTCAGTTCCCAATACAGTTTTTCCGTCCCTCTCTTTGAGGGACTCCACTACATTATATAGTTCTCCTCCTCTCATCTCAACCTTACACCTGTTGATCATCTAAGCAGCTACTTGAGCGCCTGTCCCATCAGACGCCCCCATCACTCCCTTTGTGAGTTGCAGAGGCCAAGGTGGTACTGTTAAGGGGTCTTTTCCTCATTAATGCGGCCAAGAGGGTGGTTGGGGCGCAATTAATGTGGTGGTAGCTTTCCATGAGATATTTTGGATTTTATTCATTTTATATGTTGGGAGGATGAACTGAAATGGCTGGGGAGAGTTCCTCGTCTGGGCTTCGTGATGTCCGAGGAGGAGTTACTCATCGGACAGGTTTCCTTGGCGTTATTGGGATCGAGTAATGCTTCATATGTGGTTTTTTTTCGGACAAGACGCTCCTCGGACGGGCCTGAATGTGGAATAGCCCATTATTTTTGGGCCGGGCCCCACAATAGCCCCTCAAAACTCCGGTTTTTATCTCCTTCCGAGGAGAAAAGCGGGGTTTTGATGTTTGTAAGAGGATGGAAATAAGGAGATCGTGTGGCGCGCGTGCGGATCGTTACTTTTGACGCGCTACAATTTACGAGGCGCGGCCATTAACTTTTGGAGGCGTTATGTTCCCTTCATCCAACGGCGTGGCGTGGATCGAACGGCCATCGTTTTTTCTCGTATTTTTAGGCAGGAGTGATCTTTTCTCTCTCCTCCAGGTTATATAAGACGTCAGAAGGGTTCAGTCCCTTCTTTTTATATGTATTTCATAAACCTCAAAGGACTCCAGAGAACTCCATCGAATCCCAGAGATATACGAACATTTGCGTCCGTTACGCCACCGTAGCCGTTTTTTGTGAAGCGTTTCGTCCAAGAGAGATTTCCAGGCGTCCCATTGAGCGTTTTGTGAAGGTACCAGTACATTTCGTTCTTCTTGCCGTTTCAATTCCCTCCTCGGACTTTACTTTTCTTCTCGGTCTTTAGTTTCATTTCCCCAGTTCAGTTCAGATGGGTAGATTCGAAAAATTAGTAAAAACTCCAGCCGCTATGGAGGCCTTTAGGGCTAAATACCACATTCCCCCGGGGGTTGGGCTGCGGTACTGTCCTCTTGAAGGAGTATTGACAGATAGAGGTGAGGGAGAAGTCGTTATCCCCATGATTGCTTTCATAGAGGGAGGGATGACACTTCCCATGCGTAGGATTACAAGGGAATACCTGTTCAACCATAGGTTGACGCCGTATCAGTGTGCCCCGAATATGTTCAAGATACTAGCCTGTGTAGATGTCTTAGACGAGCGGATGAATCTAGGCCTTACTTGGCACGATGTGGCTCATCTGTACGAATGTCACCGCCTCGGGGATGATGGGTATTATCTTAAATCCCGGAACGAGGACGTTAGGTTGATCTCTTGTCTCCCAGTATCTAATAAGACCGTGAAGAATGACTTCCTCATTGCTTCTGGGGAGTGGTTTGACGGTATTCATTGTCCAACTCGGGCAGGAAACCCAGGTGCGGCGCTTTTAGGATCGGTCCTTTTTGGGAAAGGATTTAGTATGGAGGGGTTATTTTTCTTGCTTTCTTTGTAATTGGAAAATTTCATGGACTAACCCCACTTTTCTTGGTTGTTTGCAGACAAAGTTCACGTCGCTCCTCGGATAAACTTTGTGAACGTGCCAGCGTTGAACTATCTTCTTAGGTCGGAGATTTACGTTGCCGAGGACGGACAGTTGCGTGCGGCCCATCTGGTTCTGGGCTATCAACCTCTGAGCAGCGCTTTCCAGGCAATCGGTCACGCTATAAGGGCTGGCAGTCCGAGGCTGGCTAGGATTGACGTGTCCAAGGACGGGTTCCTAGCTCAACACGATCTGCCACTAGTTGTGTTGCCTGGTGTCAGAAATCCCTACTTAGCAGAGCAGCTACCTCCGGTAAACGAGCCTGGCGCTGCTGTTTTGGTTGAAGAAGAAGCTGAATCATCTCGTCTTTCCCTTGAGGAAGAGATAGACCAGTTTTACTTCGAGGAGGAAATTCAGCAAAACCCCTTGGTGGAACTTTCTAATCCCGAAGCAGAGCAGGACCAACATTCCGCAGTTGGTGTTCCCTCAATCATTATCTGCTCGGACGATACTTCAGACGAAGAGGCAGGGCCCATGGCAGGAAAGGGAAAGTCTCTAAAGGAGCTGATGTCCTCCCGAGGGAAAGGTCAGTCATCGAAGGGTCAGTCATCGAAGGGACCAACTCCATCACAGGTCAAAACCCTTCCCCCCGTGGTCCCTCAGGGCGTTTCGGACCCTGGCCTTAAGGTTAATCCGGACTTGAGGAAGAAGAGGCCGGTTGACACTCCTGAGGAAGGTGAGGTGATTGCCCAGCCGACCAAGCAGCAAAAAACCACACGGGCGCCAAGGAGCAGAAAGGGTAACTCCTCGGAGAGCCGGGATGAGGAGAACCTTACTGAAGTGCGCGCTACCCCTCGTGCATGGAACCCCAAGTTGGAGCTGGATGGGGTTGCCATCCCTTTCAATGCTTCGGTCCGAGAGTATAACCGAGGCCGGGCAGGGTACGTGGCGGATGCCTTAGAGCAACCCTTACTCCTCCCTCGGGACATGGAGGCCTATAGGCGGTTCTCTCAGCCCGAGCTCTTCCTATCCCTTAAAAGGGATCTCGCGATGGTAAGTAATCCTTTTACTGTTTTATTAATTTACTTACCCCAGTTAGATATTTTTTTTTTTAAAACAATCTTGTTTCGTTCGTAGATTACTCAGCAGGTGTTCGTGGCTGAAGAGTTTTGCCGTGATAGCCGTAGTCGAGCTGAGGCTGAGACCCAAGCTCGGACGGAGATGGAGAAAACCTTGGGGTCCCTCAAGCACGAGCACCTTAAACTCACGGACGAGTTCAAGGATTCGGAGAACCGGCGCAAAAGTGCAGAGGCTGGTTTGAAGAGTGCCGAGACCCAGGCGGAGGACCAGCGCAAAGAGCTGTACTCGACACAGATTAACCTCGCCACCGAGAGGCAGGCAGTGCAGGATCTCAAGACTGCCCTGCAAAAAGTTGAGGATGAGCTGAGGCGGGTCAAAGAGGAGGCCCAGCTAATCCGAGAGGCTATTGAGGCCGAGAAGAATGCTGCTCACCAGCTCGGGGCTGAAGAGACGGAGGCCAGGCTATCCGAGGAGATCCCCGAGGTGTGCAGGGATTACTGCAGTATTTCATGGGCTCATGCTCTCGATGCTGCAGGAGTTCCTGCGGATTCGGCACTAAGACTGCCCGAGAGCATCTTCTATCCTCAGGAGATCCGAGAGAATCCTGATGACGCCCAAGTCGCTTCAGAGCAGGACCTGGCGGTGCCTGATGCCGTCCTTGTGCCTGATATGGCGAAGGATCCCGCCGCAGACTCTACCATCGAGGTTCCTCCTCCTCAGCCCGAGCAGAAAGAAGATCCTCCTGCTAAGGCTTAGCCTTTTAGGCTTTTGATCTTTGTACTCTCTTTTTTTTTTTTTTTTTTTTTTTTTTTTGAATGAGAGTCGTCTTATTTTTCCATTCTTTTGTAAGGACCTCTCTTTCTAATGTACTCGGAATATTAATATAAAATGTTCGTTTTGCTTACTATGGATGTATGTCAGTAGCGCTCTCTTTTAAACATTTGCAACGATGTAGATACAGGTAAACGGTCAAAATAAAAATGGGTTTTTGGGCTGCGCATTTGAGGGTTGCGATGGTGCTAGACTGTGCGCACACATTAAAATGATTTTCTTTAAGTAATAATCTCCCAATCTATCATAAGTAATAATTTCCCCTAAGTCTGTGGTCCAAGGAACCATGCAGGACTTAGGTTCTGTTTAAAACTTATGAATAGTTGCCTTAAGTAATAATTTCCCCTAAGTCTGTGGTCCGAGGATCCATGCAGGACTTAGGTTCTGTTTAAAACTTATGAATAGTTGCCTTAAGTATTAATTTCCCCTAAGTTTGTGGTCCGAGGAGCCATGCAGGACTTAGGTTCTATTTAAAACTTATGAATAGTTGCCGTAAGTAATAATTTCCCCTAAGTCTGTGGTCCGAGGAGCCATGCAGGACTTAGGTTCTGTTTAAAACTTATGAATAGTTGCCCTAAGTAATAATTTCCCCTAAGTCTGTGGTTCGAGGAGCCATGCAGGACTTAGGTTCTGTTTAAAACTTATGAATAGTTGCCGTAAGTAATAATTTCCCCTAAGTCTGTGGTCCGAGGAGCCATGCAGGACTTAGGTTCTGTTTAAAACTTATGAATAGTTGCCCTAAGTAATAATTTCCCCTAAGTCTGTGGTCCGAGGAGCCATGCAGGACTTAGGTTCTGTTTAAAACTTATGAATAGTTGCCCTAAGTAATAATTTCCCCTAAGTCTGTGGTCCGAGGAGCCATGCAGGACTTAGGTTCTGTTTAAAACTTATGAATAGTTGCCTTAAGTAATAATTTCCCCTAAGTCTGTGGTCCGAGGAGCCATGCAGGACTTAGTAATAATTTCCCCTAAGTCTGTGGCCCGAGGAGCCATGCAGGACTTAGGTTCTGTTTAAAACTTATGAATAGTTGCCCTAAGTAATAATTTCCACTAAGTCTGTGGTCCGAGGAGCCATGCAGGACTTAGGTTCTGTTTAAAACTTATGAATAGTTGCCCTAAGTAATAATTTCCCCTAAGTCTATGGTCCGAGGAGCCATGCAGGACTTAGGTTCTATTTAAAACTTATGAATAGTTGCCTTAAGTAATAATTTCCCCTAAGTCTGTGTCTGAGGAGCCATGCAGGACTTAGGTTCTGTTTAAAACTTATGAATAGTTGCCCTAAGTAATAATTTCCCCTAAGTCTGTGGTCCGAGGAGCTATGCAGGACTTAGGTTCTGTTTAAAACTTATGAATAGTTGCCTTAAGTAATAATTTCCCCTAAGTCTGTGGTCCGAGGAGCCACGCAGGACTTAGGTTCTGTTTAAAACTTATGAATAGTTGTCTTAAGTAATAATTTCCCCTAAGTCTGTGGTCCGAGGAGCCATGCAGGACTTAGGTTCTGTTTAAAACTTATGAATAGTTGCCCTAAGTAATAATTTCCCCTAAGTCTGTGCAGGACTTAGGTTCTGTTTAAAACTTATGAATAGTTGCCCTAAGTAATAATTTCCCCTAAGTCTGTGGTCCGAGGAGCCATGCAGGACTTAGGTTCTATTTAAAACTTATGAATAGTTGCCTTAAGTAATAATTTCCCCTAAGTCTGTGGTCCGAGGAGCCACGTAGGACTTAGGTTCTGTTTAAAACTTATGAATAGTTGCCTTAAGTAATAATTTCCCCTAAGTCTGTGGTCCGAGGAGCCATGCAGGACTTAGGTTCTGTTTAAAACTTATGAATAGTTGCCCTAAGTAATAATTTCCCCTAAGTCTGTGGTCCGAGGAGCCATGCAGGACTTAGGTTCTGTTTAAAACTTATGAATAGTTGTCTTAAGTAATAATTTCCCCTAAGTCTGTGGTCCGAGGAGCCATGCAGGACTTAGGTTCTGTTTAAAACTTATGAATAGTGTCATGTAGACCAGTAAGCAGCGGATAGTCATGAAAGAAAACGTATGCTAAGCCATTCTCATTAATAACAATATCTTCTGAGATTATTTACATTCCATGGTCGAGGTACAGCTTTTTCATCCAAATCTTCTAGGTAGTAGGCGCCTATTCCGGCCATGGATGTGACACGGTATGGTACCTCCCAATTGGGCCCCAACTTGCCCCAATAGGGGTTCTTTGCGCTGCCAAGAATCTTCCTCATCACGAGATCACCTGGACCCAGAGGCCGCAGTTTGACGTTAGCATCATATCCTTGTTTCAGCTTCTGGTGATAATAGGCCATATGAATCATCGCTTTTTCCCTTCTTTCTTCAGCTAGGTCCAGACTCCGTTCCAATAACTCGTCGTTATCGTTTGGGGTAAACGATCTAGACCTTAGTGTGGGAAAGTTGTTCTCGATCGGGAGCACGGCCTCAGCCCCATAAGTCATCGAGAAGGGGGTTTCACCAGTCGATCGTCGTGGCGTCGTCCGATAAGTCCATAAGACGTGGGGGAGTTCTTCTACCCATCTCCCCTTTGCCTCATCCAGACTTTTCTTCAGTCCGTTCACTATGACCTTGTTCACGGCCTCAACCTGCCCATTTCCTTGAGGGTAGGCGGGGGTGGAATATCGGTTAATGATTCCAAAGTCGCGGCAATACTCCCTAAAGTTCCTACTGTCGAACTGCAGACCATTGTCGGAAATGAGTGTACGCGGAGTCCCGAAGCGGGTGATGATGTTCTTCCAGATGAATTTTTGGGCGTCCACGTCCCTAATGTTGGCCAAAGGTTCAGCTTCCACTCATTTAGTGAAGTAATCAGTTCCGACTATTATGTATCGCTTGTTCCCCGCAGTTTTGGGGAAAGGCCCGACTATATCAAGGCCCCATTGTGCGAACGGCCATGGGCTAGAGAGGGGGTTGAGGACCCCTCCGGGTTGGTGGATATTCGGGGCGAATCTTTGGCATTGGTCGCACTTCTTAGCGTATTCTTGGGCCTCTCTTTGCATGTTCGGCCACCAGTACCCTTGGGTGAGTGCCCTGTGCGCCAGCGACCTTCCTCCGGTGTGGCTTCCGCAAGTCCCCTCGTGTAACTCCTCAAGTAAAGATTCGGACTCTTCTGGATGTATGCAGAGTAGGTACGGTCCAGAGTAAGAGCGTCGATATAATTTGTGGTCCTCTGATAGCCAGAACCGAGGAGCATTCCTGCGTATCTTCTCGGCTTCCAGTTTTTCCTCCGGTAAGATGTCAATTTGGAGGAAGCTCTTTATGGGGTCCATCCAGCTGGGACTTTTTCTGATCTGATGGACTTGAGCCGGGTTTCCGCGGATGGGACTTGCCTGTGATAGATCTTTAACAAGGATCATTCGTGGCAGATTATGCGCCGAGGACGTGGCGAGAGTGGCCAGTGAGTCTGCATGGGTGTTTACGCTCCTGGAAATGTGCGTCAGACTAAAGGATTCAAAACTCGTCTGTAGCCGTTTGACTTGTCCCAGATACTCTTGCATCCTAGTATCTCGAGCTTCAAGCTCGCCCATCACTTGTCCGACCACTAATTTGGAGTCCGAGAATGCTTCTATTATTCTTCCACCCAATCTTTGAACCATCGCCATCCCCTGAAGTAAGGCTTCGTATTCGGCTTCGTTGTTCGTAGCCGAGAATCCGAGTCTTAACGATTTTTCAATGGCAGCGCCGTCCGGCGATATTAAAACTATCCCAACTCCTGATCCTCTCTGGTTGGCCGCGCCATCCACGTAGACCTTCCAATGCATGGTCCCCCCTGCTGAAATTACGCCAACCAATTTTCCACCCAGGTCTTTCTTCTCGGTCATTGTTTCTATAGAGGGCTCGGCAAACTCCGCTACCAAGTTTGCGAGGACCTGTCCTTTGACGGAGGGTCTGGGCATATATTTAATATCAAAGGCCCCCAAAAGAGCACTCCACATGGCGATCCTTCCTGTGTAGTCAGCGCTTCGAAGCACGGCTCGAAGGGGAAGCTGAGTTAGAACGATGACCGTATGCGCCTGAAAGTAATGAGGAAGCTTCCGGGTTGCATGCACTATTGCCAGAATTGCCTTTTCTAAAGGTAGGTATCGCACCTCGGCCTCATGTAGTGATTTGCTCACATAGTACACCGGTCGCTGCACCCCATTATCATCCCGTATTAGTACCAGGCTTACAGCGTGGGGAGCTACGGCGATGTAGGCAAACAGCACCTCATCTGCCTCAGGACTGGACATGATGGGTGGCCGGGACAGGTAGTCCTTAAGCTGCTGGAAGGCCTGAACGCAATCCTCCGACCATTTGAAATCTTTCCACTTGTTTATCAGGAGGTAAAAAGGCCGACATCGATCCGCCGATCGCGATATGAACCGGTTTAACGCCGCAATCATGCCAGTGAGCTTCTGCACCTCCTTCGGATTCCGAGGAGTCTGTAGGCTGTTGATGGCTTTGATTTGGTCGGGACTTACTTCTATTCCCCTGTGGGTGACCATGTACCCTAGGAATTTCCCAGACCCGACCCCGAATGAACATTTGGAGGCATTCAGCCGCAACCGATGCTCCCTTAAGATAGCGAAGACTATTCCGAGGTCTTTCACGTGCTCGGACACCCTTTTACTCTTCACAACCATATCGTCTATATAAACCTCAATGATCTTGCCCAGTTGTGGCTCGAACATCCGAGTCATCATCCTTTGGTAGGTTGAGCCCGCGTTCTTTAGCCCGAACGGCATCACCTTATAATGATAATTTCCGATGGGCGTCATGAAAGCCGTTTTCTCTTGGTCCTCTAGCGCTAGGGGTATCTGATGATAGCCCTGGAAGGCGTCCAGGAAGCTCATTCGAGGGTGCCCCACGGTTGCATCCACCAATCGATCGATTCGGGGTAGGGGGAATGGGTCCTTGGGGCACGCCTTGTTCAGGTCCGTGAAGTCCACGCAGACCCTCCACTTCCCTGTCTTCTTCCTTACCACCACCGTGTTCGCCAACCATTCGGGATAAAAGACCTCTTTGATAGCCCCTGCTCTTTTCAATTTTGCCACTTCGTCCCTTACGGCACTAGCGTGTTCCTTTGAAGGGCGTCGGGGTGGTTGCTTCTTCGGAATGGAAGAGGGGTTAACGTTCAGGTGGTGACAAATGAGGCTAGGATCAACTCCCGGGGCGTCGTAGGCGTCCCATGCGAATACATCGACATTTTCTCTGAGAAATCCGACCAGTTCCTCCTTTTCTTGAGAGGGCAATTCGGAGCCGACCTGAAAGAACTTCTCCAGGTCATCGTTGACAGCAATCTTATCTAGACTTTCACACCTTATCTCCTCGGCCATCCCATCGTCTTGCCCTGCCGAGGAGGCTGGTTGCTATAAGCTCTCTGGGACCGAGGACTTGACTAAGGGCCGATGTAAAATGGCGGCCACCATACACTTCCTGGCTACGGCCTGATCTCCTCGGATCTCTTCTACTTGTCCTCTCGATGGGTATTTTACTTTTTGGTGAAGTGTGGAGGTCACGGCCTCTAGGGAGTGGATCCATGGCCTTGCAACTATCGCGGTGTAGGGTGAATAAGCGTCGACCACGATAAAATTCACCTCCACCACTTCTGCTCCAGTCTGTACGGGTAGTCGGATTTGCCCTTTTGGCGTAACAATCCTTCCCTCGAAGCTGAGAAGGGGGGAGTCATAAGCTGTCAAATCTTCCGGCTTCAAGTTCAGCCCCTTGTATAGGTCAGGGTACATTATCTCCACCGCACTTCCCGAGTCTACTAACACCCTTTTCACATCGAAGCCCCCAATCCGCAATGTGACCACCAAGGCATCATCGTGAGGTTGAACAGTTCCTCTCTTATCCTCATCCGAGAATCCCAGTATCAAGGAGCTTCCCTTTTTTGGCCTTTTGGGCTCCCTTTGCCTGCCCTCGAAGGGGAGGCGATCAACAGCTAATACCCTGGGGATGGGTGGCCCGGTTCTTCCTGGTGCAGTGAGGATGACATGTATCGTCTCGGTGGGGGGTCTTAAAGACACGTCCCTTCGAGGCTCTTGTGCTGCTTGGCCGGGATGGCCGCTCGATGGGTGCAGCAGGTGACGTAACTTTCCTTCTCGGACCAATTGATCTAGGTGATTCCACAGATTCCTGCAGTCCTCAGTAGTATGCCCATGGTCCCGATGATAGTGGCAATACAGGTTCTGGTTACGTTTGGAAGGGTCTCCAGCCATCTTTCCCGGCCACCTGAAATAGGGTTCATCCCTTACTTTCTCCAGTACCTGTTGTACTGGCTCTCTGAATACGGCATTCACTGTTTGCGGGTTGCTCTGCCCAGCCTGTCGCGGAAATTCTCTCCTCGGCTGACCAGGATTGTGACGTTCCGTCCTGAAATCATTTGCTTTGGGGGGGATAATCTTCTCCTTTCCCCTCCCTTGCAGCTGATCTTCCTCTACTCTTTTGTACTTGTCGATCCTATCCATTAGCTGTTGGACGTCAGTAACTGGTTTTCCGGTGAGGGATTTCCTTAAGCCATGCTCGGTGAGGAGGCCGCTTTTGAACGTGCTGATAGCAACATTATCATGGTTGTCATCTAGATCGTTATACACCTCCCAATACCTATCCGAGTACGCTTTCAGGGTTTCTCCTTCGTGCATGGATAAGGATAGTAGCGAACTGAGAGGTCGAGGGACTCTAGTGTTTGTAATAAAACGGGAGCAAAAAGCTTGAGTGAGCTGCTTGTAGGAGCCTACGGAGTTTGTCTTCAGGCTGTTGAACCACCTCATTGCCATCGATCCCAAGGTGCTCTACCGGGTCTGCTCTGCCGTTATAGATGGCGAACACCGGTTAGTTGAAGCGTCTTGGCAGCTTAGCCCCTTCGATTCTATTCGTGAAGGGTGACCTCGAGACCTGATCCAGCGCCTTCTTCATGGCGTCGTTCCCCGAACCCTTGCTGGATGGGCTCTCATACTTCCGTACAGGGCGTGGTTCCTTTTCGTAAGAAAAAGTTTCACTTGGGGGGGTCCTTGACCTTTGTCTGTAACTCACGTCCTCCGCATTAGAAGACTCGCCTGAGTCAGAGGGAGATCGTCTTCGCTGCACACGTCGTAACTTCCTTTTTAGGTCATCTATCTCTCGCTGCATGGCCTGGTGACTATTTCGCCTCTGAGACACGTGACTTCCTATCTGAGTGTGACTCTGGCTCGTCCGGAGAGTATGCACACTTCCCTCACGATTCCCCCTGCCGCCTGGGTTGGTTGGGTTATTTTGCCTCTGGGACTCGGCGGGTTGTGTCCGTTGGGAGTTAGTTTGGTGAGGATCCTCCTAGTGCGGACCTAGTTCTGCCATGCTCGACCGTTGCACTAGCTGATGCCTTAGTTCTTCCCACAGACGGCGCCAATTGTAGTTGCACGATTTTCCTGGCCCAACTTCTATTGATCAGGCCTTGGCCCAAAGCGCAACCCACAATAAATATTTGTAGAGGATGGGTCAAAGAACTTAGCCTCAGTGAACCTATTCGGTCTGATACATGGACAGTATTGTTTGCAGAAAAGATAAAAACACAAGAATGAATCTCTCCTGTATGATTCTCTTTCTTCAGTTCCCAATGCAGTTTTTCCGTCCCTCTCTTTGAGGGACTCCACTACATTATATAGTTCTCCTCCTCTCATCTCAACCTTACACCTGTTGATCATCTAAGCAGCTACTTGAGCGCCTGTCTCATCAGACGCCCCATCACTCCCTTTGTGAGTTGCAGAGGTCAAGGTGGTACTGTTCAGGGGTCTTTTCCTCGTTAATGCGGCCAAGAGGGTGGTTGGGGCGCAATTAATGTGGTGGTAGCTTTCCATAAGATATTTTGGATTTTATTCATTTTATATGTTGGGAGGATGAACTGAAATGGCTGGGGAGAGTTCCTCGTCTGGGCTTCGTGATGTCCGAGGAGGAGTTACTCCTCGGACAGGTTTCCTTGGCGTTATTGGGATCGAGTAATGCTTCATATGTGGTTTTTCTTTGGACAAGACGCTCCTCGGATGGGCCTGAATGTGGAATAGCCCATTATTTTTGGGCCGGGCCCCACAGTTTGTATCTTTAGTATTTATTCTTTTTTAATTTCAATCTATGGTTTCTACTTTATGATGATTACTTCTATCATTAAGTTAAACATTTTTGGTATAGATGAGAAATAAACCTTAAATCTTTTATTCGACAAGAAGAAATTTTACCAGTTAAACTAACTGGAATTTACAAATAATATAATACTTAATAATTGTGGGAAAAACATTTATCGGCCATAATTAGTAAATTTATTAATGATGTTGAAATAATGAAATAAATAACAGATTAGAAACACTTTTAAGTGCAAGTGCAGTTCCAACATACTCTCAGAGAGTCGAACCAATTCTTCTTCGGGGACATAAACCCTATTGAAACTCCGACCAGTCTTCTTCTCCCAAAGTGATATCAATCCGAGTTGTGACACAATGTTCTTTGGGGGCCGATAAAGGACAATTCGATTGCATGTTCTAGGGTCATTGGCAACTTTGATAGTGTACAAAGCGATATCTTCTTCATAATTTAGCACCGCTAAACATACATTAGAAATTTCACAAAAGGTGATTAGTACACATAAATTAAGGAGCAAACATAATTTTATCCAATTTAATTTAAGAATGTTTTGGGTAAAAGAAAGTTAATTATAGGCATACCCTTTGCTTTGCCACTTCCATAAACTACAACATCGTCTTTTTTCTCATGTGGGCGAAGCAAGTAATTGACAAAATATGCACCAAAACAATTTGCTGACACAAATGTGTAAGGGATCCCAGCTGCTTCTATTACCCTCCTGATCTTTCTCTTTTTATCTAGAAAATCTTCGAAAGGGGGTAGAGGGGTTACCCTGTCCTCTTCGCATCCAAAATCTGATGGAAGGAATCTCTGAGAGGCCATTAGAAAAAAAAAATGATTAAGATTGAGTATTTAAGTGTGTGTGTATATATATATATTAAAAAAAAAAACCTTTGGACTTAAACCATCGAACTAGAATAAATTTGCATCTTTTTGGATCAAATCGCAAAAGGATAGCGTGAGTGGAAAAGTTGTTTTATTGATGCCTTCAACAATTAATTGTTTGAAAGTTATGCAACTTGAAGATGAAAATGTAAAAATATTTTATGGGTGCCGTTAAGACTTTCAGCTCTACTCGAAATGTGTAGGTCATAGTTTTATACACACTTACAGTCATATATGTTATACATGCAACATATTTTTTTTAATAATTAAAAAATTACTTGCTTATTGTATGATACAAAAATATTATAATTAGAAGATATATCATTTTGTAATTATAAGCATAGAATACGTTTCAAACAACTTTGGTGGATAGAGTTTTACTCTGATCTATTACGAGTGATATAAACTATTGATGTGTATCATTTAAACAAATGAAATAATATAATAAGTAAGTCCTTTAACTAAAAATACACTAAAATAATTTTATATAAACCGACAAAAACCACAGTACATTGAATTAGAGAAATTTTCCTTTTGAAGGTAAACCTTTACGAAATTGAGCTGGCATAGTCCTCACCAAAACTTCCAAGAGGGAATGGGTACCTTTATATTACCAGCAACTTTGATTGCATCTATGATTTTGAGTTGGTCAAGAACTTGAGGATATGCCAACGTGGAGATAACTATGTCCACTTCCCGAAGTACTGATACAATCTTCTCCTGCTCGTTGAGTTCTCCCTGCATGTCTCAATTGAACATATATATATAGTTCCTTTAATGAATTATTGTTGCTGCTGCTGAGAGAGAGAGAGAGAGAGAGAGAGAGAGAGATTACTTGGACAATGGTGACACCCATGGACTGCAAATACTTGTGTAGGTCTATTTTGGAAGGAGTTGTTTGTGGGGTGATAGGACGAGCATAAACGTAAGTTGGATGGCCTAAGAAGATGCTTGCCTTCACCATGTAGTTTCCTATGTAGCCAGTTCCCCCAAATACCAGGATCTTGCTCTTCTCATTCTTCATTGCCATTCCTCCCGCTTTATTCTATACTTTCCAGTTTCCACTTACTCCTATATCACAGCATGCACCAGGTGATATTTGTCTGTAGGCCACTGCCAGTCTATGAGTTATGGGCATGATACTGTCCCATCATCACTTTACTATTGACATTAAAAAAATTATCAATTTATTAGTATTTTTGTTTTTTTGATAAGTAAGAAATACTAATAAATTGATAGTTTTTTTTTTAATGTCAACAGTATTTCTTTATGTCTTTATATGTAGTTTTTTTTTTTTTGCTAAAGTCTTTATATGTAGTTTTATAAACTATCACGTTTGTTTATATATATATATATATATATATATATATACACACGTTCATCAAATATATATATATATATATATATACACACTACACATTTTTTTTTAAAATTGTTTACAATTAAATTTTTTTATTATTTTTTAAAGAATAAATAAATATTATTATTATTTTTTAAATAAAAAACTAGTTCAAAACATACACATGCAACATGTGTGGTTGGAACAAACTCTTGCTTCCTAGAAAGTGATTTGGCAAAAGAAAGATATTACAGTTTTCTTGGGTGAAAATTCTATTTTGGTGTCATTGTCAATTTGCTTTTTATGTTTTAATAATTAACCGTCAATTTATTTCATGTTATTTTTAATTTGCAGCTTATTTGATCTTTATCGTTAACTCATTAATAAAAATTGACTACAAATTGAAAATAACATGAACTAAATTGACAATAATCCAAAAATGTAAGAATCAAAATAGCTTTTTTTGTCTTTCCTTAATGAATAAAAGCTCTTTGCTTCTCTCCATTAATTCAAACAAGAAAAATATTTTAAAAAAAAAAAAAAACTGTAAAGGGACTATTCATTTAAAAAAATTAAAAATCCTATTTCAAAAGGGATGGTATGTTGGCGGTAACGGAGCTAGGATTTCAATTCAGGTGAGGCAAAATTAAAAACAAGATTGAAAGAAAAATTAATTACATTAATAAAAATAAATAGCCAATTATATAACAATGGAATCATCATACAAAATGTAGTATAAGTGTAGATTATAACATATTTTTCATACATAGGTTAATTTACTTAGCTGCCTTCAATGATTTTCTATTTTGAAACTAGGAAAGAGTCATATACTGAAAGGAAAAAGATTGGTAAAGGAATGGAGATTTAAGGATTGCGTTGTATATATTTTAAATGATCTAATCTGCTACTTTGAGTTGAACTGTAGTGAAAAAGATGAAATATATTTGGCCTTAAAAAATGTTTTATTTAAAGTTAGAAAGCTTTATTGATTTATAAGTTATAACTGAAGTGCATCATTCGCTATATTAAGGCAGAAAAAACACAACGGTAACTCCTCAAGACAAAGTAGAGCATCACCACATTTTTTTTTACGAAGTCAGCAATAACAGTGGCACCTAAATTCCTATTCTTTGGCAACATATTAAGAAGACCATGATCAAAGTCCTTGAAGTACATGAGATAACTTCCACTTTCCACGCAAAGCATGAGCCCATGATTAAGATTGCATCACTTTATAAAAGTTCTTATTATCATGTTCAAATTACAGTCAAATATTGCAAAATTTTGAGCAAAAACTGACCATTTTAATAGCACCCACTAGAAAGGACTCTGGCACTCCAAAAATGTTGTAACGTGGGAAAATAGAATATTAATTGTTATGAAAGATCACAATTCACAAGTTCCGTGAGTCATATATATATATTTTTTTAAAGTTATCTCTTTGGATTTTTATTTAATAACATGATATTTATCTCTATATCTCTGTTTATTTTTTCTGCTAATTGAGGAATTTGTAACCAAAATGGGAATTCGAAAAAATGAATTAGTGGATTTGAGGTATAGTTATTTCTTTGTAAGGGTAATTAGGTTTGGTTCGAGGGAAAACCAAATCTAAAAATTCTGTTGGGTGAGGGAGCAAACAGATCTAAACTCCTATTTTAAAGGATTTATAGGAGGTTAGGGGGGCAACTGCCTCGGACATATAAGAAATGGAATAAAGATGGACCAAGCTACTTATGGATGTAACCACAATTAACATCACTATGATCGGGCTATCAAACACAAAGTCAGAAGTGAATTACAAGTCGGACCAATTTGCGCAAATCGAGCAAGCTCCCCTTGCATGCAATGATGTGGTGGTGAACCTCTCATTCTAATTTAGTGCTCTCCGAACCGTGCGGGAAAGTTTCCCATCACACGGCTCACCAACTTGATCTTTTGTAGGAGTTGTATGTCCGAACAGGCCTGGAAAGACAAGTACGATCCCGCTTTCCTTTGCCACTCAATTGTACGACATCTGCTGTGCTTAGGCTCGTTCTTCCCTTCCTTAATGAAAGAGTCCACTGCTTGCCTTCGTAGTCTCAAATAGGGCATGTTGGGCTGCCTCTTTTTTGAGTAGGTGATTCACTACTGAAGCGAAGAAAATGTTGGATTAAGAAAAGGGGGTACTACGAGCCCTCTGCCCCACGCATCTAACCAGCTAGCGTGGTTCACCGGTTCCACCAACTAGACTCTTAGAGTGATTTAGTCGATACAAAGGTGTTCTTGAAGTGGGGGGTGTGTTGTCCCTATTGGGCTGGGCCTTCCCCATAAGACCCCACCATTGGGGCATAAGCGCCCTCTTGCTACCCATATGCGAGGCGCCATCTTAGCCTTCCCTGACCAGGATCGCTCCAACACCTGTAGCATTCGTGATCGGCCTACTCAACTGTGTATTGATCAAAAGGCAGGGAGGCATAGCCCCCAACCAAGGGAGTGGTTACATCCAGCATGTCCTCCCTTATTCCCCCTCTTGGCTCCACTGCTATAGGTCGGGTTTGCATCATGTCGTGTTGTGTATAGATATGGGTATTCGAAATTAACCATAACCCAACCAATTTAACAATTGTGTCAAATTCTCTTAATCCTAACACAACCCATTAATTAAGTGGGTTGACATAACATAACACATTCCAATCCATTCAACACAAAATTAATAATTAAATAAATAGCTAAAAGGAGAGTTTTTTTCTATTCTTTGAGTAAAAGGGTAAGGAATTTAGAGTTTTAATGAAGAATTTTTCAAAATAACCTTCAATTCTTTTAATTACTTAATTAAATTAATAATTCATATATATTTTTATGTGAATTAAGAATTCATATTTCCTTTAGAGAAAAAAATGACATTTATTTATATTAATCAAGTTATTTTGGGTTGATTGCGGGTTAAGTGAGTCAATATGAAAATAACATTTATTTATATTAATCCTATTTAATGTTGAATTGAATCGTACCAGTCTTTACTGGGGTTATTACTCATCATCTTTGTATTTGTTGTTTTATTTTCCAATTCTTTCTTCAATTAAGAGAAGGAAAAAAAAAATAGTAAACAATAGAATAATAGGAATTCCCTTATATATAAATATAAATCAAAATTTTAATGAAATGGTGGGCAAGTAAGCTTCCATAAGAAAAATTATAAGGCCGATTTGATACATAAGTTCAAACAACAATTTTCATTATTTAAATATTGAAAACTACAGATTCAAAAAAGAGTTTGGTTAATGTGTGCACATTAACAATCCAATTTGAAAAATATTTTATGAAAAATTAAAAAAATTGTCAAAATAATAAATTACCTTTTTATTTTTTTATAAAATATTTTTTAAAATAGATTTATAATTTATATTTTAAGTACACACATTAACAAATTCCTGCGTAGAAAACACCTCATAAACAATTTCGGTTTTTGAATTACAGTATTGAGTGACATAATTATAATTATATAGAAAATTATGGGACCCACCAAACCTGACAAGACCAGTAATATTTGTCTCCCTTCCATATGGAGACAATTAGTATTTCTCTCTTTCACACCAAACTGGGCTTGTGCTTTCAGTTTCACATAATTATATTTTTTATATTTAAAAATATGTCATTAGAAATATAGTATTAAACATATTTTTTATATTATAAATGCTTTAAATATGTATTTTTATAACACTTTTTAAACTATAATTTTAAATAACAATATTTAAAAACCGTTACCAAACCCATAATTTTTTTGATAACTCATATATATATAATTATATATATCTAGAAATTTGAAAAAAAATTATTGTGGCTCAGGCCTCTCCCCCTCAGCAGCCATTGATTGTTTGAGCAATAATAACTTGGCCAGCTGCATAGCCATATTATTGTGTATTGTATATCTTTCGCCTTCTGGTGGTACGCTTAGTCATATCCATAAAACTAGGCGCACTCACTGGACCACACTGACTACATGACCAATATTGTAGTTTGTGAAACTAACCAAAATAAGCCTGTTCATGCAATCACATGTTTTATTATTATTATGGGGTAATATCATGTGAACGATCGTTAAATATAATTTATCGTGAAATCTACCTAATAAAAAAGTAGTATAAATTGGTATAGAAATTAAAAATATTACTAAAATGCCAAGTAAAACTTAAAAGTTTAGTTTTATTAACTCTACCTCTTATAAAAACTTATTAAAAAATCTGATATAAATTAAGTAAAATGATTTGATATAAAACTATTTTTTAATGAGTACTTTACCAGTTAACACTATCCTATTATTATTATTATTTTCTAGTTTTGCACATCTTTTTTTCTTTTGCTGAATGTTTAGCTCATTACCTAAAAGCAAGGTGGCAAAATGCGGGCTTCAAAACTAATTTCAGACAAAGCCAAATTGTTGATGAGATGTGGGTTAATGAACGCCCTAAAAGTATTTTTCAATGAACTAAATAAATATCGCATCATGTAAGGTGACGTAGGAATATGTGGAAGTAAGAGAGGGAGAGAAATGGCATTGGCAGAGAAGAGCAAGATCCGGATATTTGGGGGAACTGGGTACATTCCAACCCATTCAACACAAAATTAATAATTAAATAAATAGCTAAAAGGAGAGTTTTTTTCTTTACTTTGAGTAAAAGGTAAGGAATTTAGAGTTTTAATGAAGAATTTTTCAAAATAACCTTCAATTCTTTTAATTACTTAATTAAATTAATAATTCATATATATTTTTATGTGAATTAAGAATTCATATTTCATTTAGAGAAAAAAATGACATTTATTTATATTAATCAAGTTATTTTGGGTTGATTGCGGGTTAAGTGAGTCAATATGAAAATGACATTTATTTATATTAATCCTATTTAATGTTGAATTGAATCGTACCAGTCTTTACTGGGGTTATTACTCATCATCTTTGTATTTGTTGTTTTATTTTCCAATTATTTCTTCAATTAAGAGAAGCAAAAAAAAAAAAAAAATAGTGAACAATTGAATAATAGAAATTCCCTTATATATAATATAAATCAATATTTTAATGAAATGGTGGGCAAGTAAGCTTCCATAAGAAAAATTATAAGGCCGGTTTGATACATAAGTTAAAACAACAATTTTCATTATTTAAATATTGAAAACTAAACAATCAAAAAAGAATTTGGTTAATGTGTGCACATCAACTATCCATTTTGAAAAATATTTTATGAAAAATTAAAAAAATTGTCAAAATAATAAATTACTTTTTTATAAAATATTTTTTAAAATAGATTTATAATATTTATTTTAAGTACACACATTCATAAATTCCTGCGCAGAAAACACCTCATAAACAGTTTCCGTTTTTGAAATACAGTATTGAGTGACATGATTATAATTATATAGAAAATTATGGGACCCACCAAACCTGACAAGACCAGTACTATTTCTCTCCCTTTCATATGGAGACAATTACTATTTCTCTCTCTTTCACACCAAACTGGGCATGTGCTGTCACATAATTATATTTTTTACACTTTAAAAAAATATGTCATTAGAAATATAGTATTAAACAGATTTTTTATATTATAAATGCTTTAAATATGTATTTTTATAACACTTTTTAAACTATAATTTTCATATAATTTTAAATAACAATATTTAAAAACCGTCACCAAACCCACAATTTTTTTGATAACTCATATATATATATATAATTATATATATCTAGAAATTTGAAAAAAATTATTGTAGCTCAGGCCTCTCCCTCCCAGCAGCCTCTTATTGTTTGAGCAATAATAACTTGGCCAACTGCATAGCCATATTGTTGTGTACTGTATATTAGTCATATCTTTCACCTTCTAGTGGTACGCTTAGTCATATCCATAAAACTAGGCGCACTCATTGGACCACACTGACTACATGACCAATATTATCGTTTGTGAGACTAACCAAAATGAGTCTGTTCATGCAATCACATGTTTTATTATTATTATGGGGTAATATCATGTGAACGATCGTTAAATATAATTTATCGTGAAATCTACCTAAGAAAAAAGTAGTATAAATTGGTATAGAAATTAAAAATATTACTAAATGACAAGTAAAACTTAAAAGTTTAGTTTTATTAACTCTACCTCTTATAAAAAGTTATTAAAAAAATCTGATATAAATTAAGAAAAATGATTTGATGTAAAACTATTTTTTAATGAGTACTTTACCAGTTAACACTGCCCTATTATTATTATTATTTTCTAGTTTTGCACATCTTTTTTTCTTTTGCTGAATGATTAGCTCATTACCTAAAAGCAAGGTGGCAAAATGCGTGCTTCAAAACATATTTCAGACAAAGCCAAATTGTTGATGAGATGTGGGTTAATGAACGCCCTAAAAGTATTTTTCAATGAACTAAATAAATATAGCATCATGTAAGGTGTCGTAGGAATATGTGGAAGTAAGAGAGGGAGAGAAATGGCATTGGCTGAGAAGAGCAAGATCCGGATATTTGGGGGAACTGGATACATTCCAACCCATTCAACACAAAATTAATAATTAAATAAATAGCTAAAAGGAGAGTTTTCCTCTTTACTTTGAGTAAAAGGTAAGGAATTTAGAGTTTTAATGAAGAATTTTTCAAAATAACCGTCAATTCTTTTAATTACATAATTAAATTAATAATTCATATATATTTTTATGTGAATTAAGAATTCATATTTCTTTTAGAGAAAAAAATGACATTTATTTATATTAATCAAGTTATTTTGGGTTGATTGCGGGTTAAGTGGGTCAATATGAAAATGACATTTATTTATATTAATCCTATTTAGTGTTGAATTGAATCGTCCCAGTCTTTACAGGGGTTATTACTCATCATCTTTGTATTTGTTGTTTTATTTTCCAATTATTTCTTCAATTAAGAGAAGCAAAAAAAAAAATAAAATAATAGTAAACAATAGAATAATAGGAATTCCCTTATATATAAATATAAATCAAAATTTTAATGAAATGGTGGGCAAGTAAGCTTCCATAAGAAAAATTATAAGGCCGGTTTGATACATAAATTCAAACTACAATTTTCATTATTTAAATATTGAAAACTAAAGATTCAAAAAAGAGTTCGGTTAATGTGTGCACATTAACTATCCATTTTGAAAAATATTTTATGAAAAATTAAAATAATTGTCAAAATAATTAATTACTTTTTTATAAAATATTTTTTAAAATAGATGTATAATATATATTTTAAGTACACACATTCATAAATTCCTACGTAGAAAACACCTCAAAAACAATTTCGGTTTTTGAATTACAGTTTTGAGTGACATGATTATAATTATATAGAAAATTATGGGACCCACCAAACCTGACAAGACCGGTACTATTTCTCTCCATTTCATATGGAGACAACTACTATTTCTCTATCTTTCATACCAAATTGGGCTTGTGCTCCCACATAATTATATTTTTTATACTTTAAAAAAATATGTCATTAGAAATATAGTATTAAACATATTTTTTATATTATAAAATCTTTAAATATATATTTTTATAACACTTTTTAAACTACAATTTTCATATAATTTTAAATAACAATATTTGAAAACCGTCACCTAACCCATAATTTTTTTTATAACTCATATATATATAATCTATATATATATATAAAACCGAAACTTTTGGAGCTTCCACAATTTTCCACATCAGCATTAATTAAATTAAAAAAATAATAATAATAAGCAACCCAAATTTTTTTCCACAAACGTGAAAAGCAAACCCGATACCCACACTAACCGTAGTCAAATTTTTCCACAAAGCCAACTCTGAATCCTTTCTCTCTATTTCTCTACCCTTCTCCCCAAAACCCAACTCTGAAAAGAATACCAAACATCGTCTTCTTCTCCTCTCTCTTCTCTAAAACCAATACTTCCCTAAAACCTTCTCTTCTCGCCTCCCTTGGAACCCAAATTTAATAATCAACCGTCTCTCTCTAACCTTCTTCTCTCTAGGCTGCCTCACAATACCTCTTCAAGAACAAACCATCCTGGATCAATGGGAAAGTCCCTCTCCAGTTTCCGCACATCCAAGTGAGTGTTGCCCTAAAAATTTCTCAGTTCGATTTCTGATAGTGGCTTTTGTTGTTATATTATTGCAATTTTAATGTGGTTTCCTTCCCTTTGTAAATTTTGATTCTTTTTTTCTTTTTTAGGTTTCTGTGTAGGCACTGATTTGTGAGCCTTTGATTTACAGATAAATTCAAAATTCGATAGGTATGATTTTTTTATGATTCATTTATGGTGGATTTGTGCATTAACATTAGAGTTTGGGAATTTCTCTGCAAATTTAAAAATTTTCGTTGAGAATGAATTTGGGTCTAATTTCTCTGCAATTTTACTGATTTTGATTTTCGGATTTGTGAAGGGTTTTTGCTCATCGGACCTCACCTCGACCCAAAGCCCTAAACCAAAGGTTTCTCTCTCTATCTCTCTCTCTCTGTTTGTTTTTCTATTTTCTTTGTTTAAGTTTTGTTTGGTTAGAAAGTAGTGTTTTACACGCTTTGATTTTTTTTTTTTTTTCGTAGAAGATCGGAGTGAAAAGTGAAAGAGTAGTTCCTCGGTTGAGCTAACCAGGTCAGTTTTCCGATTGTGCTTTCTCTTTTTGGTTGCTGAGAAAGAAACAAATAAGAAGGATTGTTGTTTTTCCTTTTTGACGTAAGAAATAAGAATGAGCTGAATACAGTTGTTTGGTTTAGTTTACCGTAGTCTCTAGGCTCTCGCTTTTATTATTTTTTGTTTTTTTGTTTGGGGAGGAAGAAGCAAAAAAAATTCAAACTTTCACGCTCTCATATATATTTTCACTGTTTTTTTACTCCTTGCAATATACTCCTAGGGTTGGCCACAGCCTTCACTTGCAATGTTGAGGCTGAATTACTTGAAATAGAGATCATGTCTATTGGTGAAATAGAGAAGCAGAAACAAAGCAAAAAAAAGCACTATTATAACAGTTTGCCTTTTCTGTTGTGCACCACCACTGTTGTATAAGCATATAAATCTCCTTGAAGCCAACACTTTATGGCTTTTCATGCTTAGCAATTCTTCTTTTGATGTAAATAATGAAGATCTCAGCCCAAAATTATCTTTCATTGATTCTTTGTTTTCAACATAATTGCTAATGAATCCTCATCCTTCGATGATAATGAATTGGAGATAATTATATGATTTGCTATAGAATGTTGAACACCCATCTATCCCCTAAATGTATTTCGAAAGGGTTTAGAACAAGTCACACTTTTTTACTTCACATTGTATCTGAGCTAAAAAGTGATCAAGCCATACTTGGTCCAATGAAGAAATAATGTTGGAAGGCTTGCTTCTAATAGGAGGCATCAATATGTTTCTAATTTGTATATTCCATTATTCTAAATATTCTTTAGGTACTGGAAATATTGCTTCCCTCTATTACAACACCTCTAGATTAACCAAGTTCTATTTCTTGGTTATATATGCTAAGTGTTTGACAAAAGGACTCTAAGAGCAATTGGTTTTACTTGACATTTTTGCACTTATGTTAGTTTACAAGCCTATACAGGTATTGGGATTATAGTATAGATGAACTATCATAAACTATTTGATGATGACCCACTAAGTTCTGTATTTATGTTTATTTACTTTTATGTATCGCAATAATCATAATTATCTTAGACATTGTACCTGAGGTGTGTATTTTTGCATTATGCAGACTGGGGATATGCTATCTTGGTTTTAAATAGTGGAAATATAATTATTTGGACTATCTAATGTGTTCATTCCCACACCTTTTGATTTATGTTTGGATTGTGCATTCTTGGTTTTATGCTACATTCTAATTTTAGAAATTTTCTTGAAATTAATAATTTTTAATTTTTTATTCCAATTTGTGGGTTATTGGTTTATAAATTGATATAAATCATGTCAGATGTCAAAACTCATGTACAAATTAGTCCTCAAATCAGTTGGTTACATCCTAAACGTAATTCCTCATTATTCAAGTTGGCTTGGGCTGCCTATGTATATATTTGGATTTAGAAAAATGCAAGGGTGTTTAGTGGCAAAGTATTATTACAGGAGGCTATGCTATATCTGTTCAATTGTAAAGTGTTTAGTTTGTCATGGGTGTAATTTTTTGGGTGGATTCAAGTTGTAGTAATTTTAATACTATTTTATCCAAAAGTTGTTCTCTTCCCAAGTTTCTGTTTTCTTTGTATATTAAGTCATGTTTTCCTCTTTATGATGTTAGGCATAAAGAAAATGCAAGTTAAATTCTACTGCAAGTCTCTAATATGTCAATAGACCTTCACATCACTATGCTTTCTGTTGCTTACTTCACTAACGTAATAGAGCTGTTTGGAAGTAATCTTTAAGTTATGATATGATGAGTGGAATCCTATTTTACATTCAAAGATGTTTTTCTGCCACTCTTCATGCGCATCATTTGATCAACTTGAACTAAAATTCTTGCTTGCTTAATATTGATTTTTATTGACTACAACCATAAAATAAAGGACAACATGGTCCAGCCTAGAAGGTTGCCATTGTAGCTCTTTTAATTCCCCCCCCCCCCCCCCCCCAAAAAATCTGAAATATCTATGATAAGAGAAGTTAGACAATATATGTGATTGATGATAGTATTAACAACTATGTATGATATATGGTACCTCCATGTATAATATATTTATGATTGTGTTTGCAAGGATCGTGGAGCTTATGTTTGCATCAATTATAAGATGGAGGATTTTGTTAAAAGGGTGAAGAAAGAAACAAGTGGAAAGTGTATTTTTTTCTAATATTAAAACCTCACTTTTCTTCAACTGTGGATTAGTGAAACTAAAGAATATGATTATTATTTTGTTAAGTGGACCTTTTCATAAGGAGGTCTTTTTTATTGTTTGTTATCAAGGAAGATTATAAGTTATTTTCTTTTTCAAGGCATATTAGCTACACTTTTGGGAGTATACCATGGAAAAGAAAGAACACTGCTAAGGGCCTAAAAACAACTTTTTGTTGCTGTTTGGGGCCATGTTTAACTTTACCTTGAGGTAAAAAATGAGACTACATCATACAAAAATACAATCCCTCTGTACATTCAGCAATATAGAGATACGACTGTATACAGTAATGGAGATTTCCATTTATGAGAAGTGGAAGTACACAAGCATAAACAAATTATTTTCGTATTTATTTGTATGTGAGTTTTTGTTGTTATATTGTTGCAATTTTAATGTGAAAATTGTTATATGAACCTATGAAATAACCCTCAAGTTACTATTAACCTTGATTTATTTGTTCATATATACTCTACAGATAACATATATAATATTATATCATGTTAATATGAAATTAATAGATATTTTTTAATTTATTAGTACTTAATAAAGAAAACAAATATGTATAATAATTAAAATAAAATTGTCAAACTTTCCCGTGCATAGCACGGGTTAGCGACTAGTTATATATATCTAGAAATTTGAAAAAAATTATTGTGGCTCAGGGCTCTCCCTCCCAGCAGCCTCTTATTGTTTGAGCAATAATAACTTGGCCAACTGCATAACCATATTGTTGTGTACTGTATATTAGTCATATCTTTCGCCTTCTAGTGGTACACTTAGTCATATCCATAAAACTAGGCGCACTCACTGGACCACACTGACTACATGACCAATATTGTCGTTTGTGAGACTAACCAAAATGAGTCTGTTCATGCAATCACATGTTTTATTATTATTATGGGGTAATATCATGGGAACGATCGTTAAATATAATTTATCGTGAAATCTACCAAATAAAAAAGTAGTATAAATTGGTATAGAAATTAAAAATATTACTAAATGACAAGTAAAACTTAAAAGTTTAGTTTTATTAACTCTACCTCTTATAAAAAGTTATTAAAAAAATCTGATATAAATTAAGTAAAATGATTTGATATAAAACTATTTTTTAATGAGTACTTTACCAGTTAACACTACCCTATTATTATTATTATTTTCTAGTTTTGCACAACTTTTTTTCTTTTGTTGAATGATTAGCTCATTACCTAAAAGCAAGGTGGCAAAATGCGTGCTTCAAAACATATTTCAGACAAAGCCAAATTGTTGATGAGATGTGGGTTAATGAACGCCCTAAAAGTATTTTTCAATGAACTAAATAAATATAGCATCATGTAAGGTGACGTAGGAATATGTGGAAGTAAGGGAGGGAGAGAAATGGCATTGGCTGAGAAGAGCAAGATCCGGATATTTGGGGGAACTGGATACATTCCAACCCATTCAACACAAAATTAATAATTAAATAAATAGCTAAAAGGAGAGTTTTCCTCTTTACTTTGAGTAAAAGGTAAGGAATTTAGAGTTTTAATGAAGAATTTTTCAAAATAACCGTCAATTCTTTTAATTACATAATTAAATTAATAATTCATATATATTTTTATTTGAATTAAGAATTCATATTTCTTTTAGAGAAAAAAATGGCATTTATTTATATTAATCAAGTTATTTTGGGTTGATTGCGGGTTAAGTGGGTAAATATGAAAATGACATTTATTTATATTAATCCTATTTAATGTTGAATTGAATTGTACCAGTCTTTACTAGGGTTATTACTCATCAACTTTGTAATTGTTGTTTTATTTTGCAATTATTTCTTCAATTACGAGAAGCAAAAAAAAAAAAAAAATAGTAAACAATAGAATAGTAGGAATTCCCTTATATATAAATATAAATCAAAATTTTAATGAAATGGTGGGCAAGTAAGCTTCCATAAGAAAAATTATAAGGCCGGTTTGATACATAAGTTCAAACAACAATTTTCATTATTTAAATATTGAAAACTAAAGATTCAAAAAAGAGTTCGGTTAATGTGTGCACATTAACTATCCATTTTGAAAAATATTTTATGAAAAATTAAAAAATTGTAAAAATAATGAATTACTTTTTTATAAAATATTTTTTAAAATAGATATATAATATATATTTTAAGTACACACATTCATAAATTCCATCGCAGAAAACACCTCATAAACAGTTTCGGTTTTTGAATTACAGTATTGAGTGACATGATTATAATTATATAGAAAATTATGGGACCCACCAAACCTGACAAGACCGGTACTATTTCTCTCCCTTTCATATGGAGACAATTACTATTTCTCTCTCTTTCACACCAAACTGGGCTTGTGCTCTCACATAATTATATTTTTTATATTTAAAAATATGTCATTAGAAATATAGTATTAAACATATTTTTTATATTATAAATGCTTTAAATATGTATTTTTATAACACTTTTTAAACGACAATTTTCATATAATTTTAAATAACAATATTTAAAAACCGTCACCAAACCCATAATGTTTTTGATAACTCACAAATATTTGTAATTAAATATATCTAGAAATTTGAAAAAAATTATTGTGGCTCAGGCCTCTCCCTCTCAGCAGCCACTTATTGTTTGAGCAAAAATAACTTGGCCAACTGCATAGCCATATTGTTGTGTACTGTATATTAGTCATATCTTTCGCCTTCTAGTAGTACGCTTAGTCTTATCCATAAAACTAGGCGCACTCACTGGACCACACTGACTACATGACCAATATTGTCGTTTGTGAGACTAATCAAAATGAGTCTGTTCATGCAATCACATGTTTTATTATTATTACGGGGTAATATCATGTGAACGATCGTTAAATATAATTTATCGTGAAATCTACCTAATAAAAAAGTAGTATAAATTGGTATAGAAATTAAAAATAGTACTAAAATGACAAGTAAAACTTAAAAGTTTAGTTTTATTAACTCTACCTCTTATAAAAAGTTATTAAAAAATCTGATATAAATTAAGTAAAATGATTTGATATAAAACTATTTTTTAATGAGTACTTTACCAGTTAACACTACCCTATTATTATTATTTTCTAGTTTTGCACATCTTTTTTTCTTTTGTTGAATGTTTAGCTCATTACCTAAAAGCAAGGCGGCAAAATGCGTGCTTCAAAACATATTTCAGACAAAGCCAAATTGTTGATGAGATGTGGGTTAATGAACGCCCTAAAAGTATTTTTCAATGAACTAAATAAATATAGCATCATGTAAGGTGACGTAGGAATATGTGGAAGTAAGAGAGGGAGAGAAATGGCTTCGGCAGAGAAGAGCAAGATTCGGATATTTGGGGGAACTGGGTACATTCCAACCCATTCAACACAAAATTAATAATTAAATAAATAGCTAAAAGGAGAGTTTTTTTCTTTACTTTGAGTAAAAGGTAAGGAATTGAGAGTTTTAATGAAGAATTTTTCAAAATAACCTTCAATTCTTTTAATTACTTAATTGAATTAATAATTCATATATATTTCTATGTGAATTAAAATTCATATTTCTTTTAGAGAAAAAAATGACATTTATTTATATTAATAAAGTTATTTTGGGTTGATTGCGGGTTGAGTGGGTCAATATGAAAATGATATTTATTTATATTAATCCTATTTAATGTTGAATTGAATTGTACCAGTCTTTACTGGGGTTATTACTCATCATCTTTGTATTTGTTGTTTTATTTTCCAATTATTTCTTCAATTAAGAGAAGCAAAAAAAAAAAAAAAAAAAATAGTGAACAATAGAATAATAGGAATTCCCTTATGTATAAATAGAAATCAAAATTTTAATGAAATGGTTGGCAAGCAAGCTTCCATAAGAAAAATTATAAGGCCGGTTTGATGCATAAGTTCAAACAACAATTTTCATTATTTAAATATTGAAAACTAAAGAATCAAAAAAGAATTCGGTTAATGTGAGCACACTAACTATCCATTTTGAAAAATATGTTATGAAAAATTAAAAAAATTGTCAAAATAATGAATTACTTTTTTATAAAATATTTTATAAAATCGATTTATAATATATATTTTAAGTACACACATTCAAAAATTCCTGCGTAGAAAACACCTCATAAACAGTTTCGGTTTTTGTATTACAGTATTGAGTGACATGATTATAATTATATAGAAAATTATGGGACCCACCAAACCTGACAAGACCGGTACTATTTCTCTCCATTTCATATGGAGACAACTACTATTTCTCTCTCTTTCATACCAAACTGGGCTTGTGCTCCCACATAATTATATTTTTTATACTTTAAAAAAATATGTCATTAGAAATATAGTATTAAACATATTTTTTATATTATAAAATCTTTAAATATATATTTTTATAACACTTTTTAAACTACAATTTTCATATAATTTTAAATAACAATATTTGAAAACCGTCACCTAACCCATAATTTTTTTTATAACTCATATATATATAATTATATATATCTAGAAATTTGAAAAAAATTATTGTGGCTCAGGGCTCTCCCTCCCGGCAGCCTCTTATTGTTTGAGCAATAATAACTTGGCCAACTGCATAACCATATTGTTGTGTACTGCATATTAGTCATATCTTTCGCCTTCTAGTGGTACGCTTAGTCATATCCATAAAACTAGGCGCACTCACTCGACCACACTGACTACATGACCAATATTGTCGTTTGTGAGACTAACCAAAATGAGTCTGTTCATGCAATCACATGTTTTATTATTATTATGGGGTAATATCATGTGAACGATCGTTAAATATAATTTATCGTGAAATCTACTGAATAAAAAAGTAGTATAAATTGGTATAGAAATTAAAAATATTACTAAAATGACAAGTAAATCTTAAAAGTTTAGTTTTATTAACTCTACCTCTTATAAAAAGTTATTAAAAAATCTGATATAAATTAAGAAAAATGATTTGATATAAAACTATTTTTTAATGAGTACTTTACCAGTTAACACTGCCCTATTAATATTATTATTTTCTAGTTTTGCACATCTTTTTTTCTTTTGCTGAATGTTTAGCTCATTACCTAAAAGCAAGGTGGCAAAATGCGTGCTTCAAAACATATTTTAGACAAAGCCAAATTGTTGATGAGATGTGGGTTAATGAACGCCCTAAAAGTATTTTTCAATGAACTAAATAAATATAGCATCATGTAAGGTGACGTAGGAATATGTGGAAATAAGAGAGGGAGAGAAATGGCATTGGCAGAGAAGAGCAAGATCCAGATATTTGGGGGAACTGGATACATTCCAAACCATTCAACACAAAATTAATAATTAAATAAATAGCTAAAAGGAGAGTTTTTTTCTTTACTTTGAGTAAAAGGTAAGGAATTTAGAGTTTTAATGAAGAATTTTTCAAAACAACCGTCAATTCTTTTAATTACATAATTAAATTAATAATTCATATATATTTTTATGTGAATTAAGAATTCATATTTCTTTTAGAGAAAAAAATGACATTTATTTATATTAATCAAGTTATTTTGGGTTGATTGCGGGTTAAGTGGGTCAATATGAAAATGACATTTATTTATATTAATCCTATTTAATGTTGAATTGAATCGTCCCAGTCTTTACAGGGGTTATTACTCATCATGTTTGTATTTGTTGTTTTATTTTTCAATTATTTCTTCAATTAAGAGAAGCAAAAAAAAAAAATAATAATAATAGTAAACAATAGAATAATAGGAATTCCTTATATATAAATATAAATCAAAATTTTAATGAAATGGTGGGCAAGTAAGCTTCCATAAGAAAAATTATAAGGCCGGTTTGATACATAAATTCAAACTACAATTTTCATTATTTAAATATTGAAAACTAAAGATTCAAAAAAGAGTTCGGTTAATGTGTGCGCATTAACTATCCATTTTGAAAAATATTTTATGAAAAATTAAAATAATTGTCAAAATAATTAATTACTTTTTTATAAAATATTTTTTAAAATAGATGTATAATATATATTTTAAGTACACACATTCATAAATTCCTACGTAGAAAACACCTCAAAAACAATTTCGGTTTTTGAATTACAGTTTTGAGTGACATGATTATAATTATATAGAAAATTATGGGACCCACCAAACCTGACAAGACCGATACTATTTCTCTACCTTTCATATGGAGACAATTACTATTTCTCTCTCTTTCACACCAAAAAGGGCTTGTGCTCTCACATAATTATATTTTTTATATTTAAAAATATGTTATTAGAAATATAGTATTAAACATATTTTTTATATTATAAATGCTTTAAATATGTATTTTTATAACACTTTCTAAACTATAATTTTCAAATAATTTTAAATAACAATATTTAAAAACCGTCACCAAACCCATAATTTTTTTGATAACACATATATATATATATATATATATATAATTATATATATCAAGAAATTTGAAAAAAATTATTGTGGCTCAGGCCTCTCCCTCTCAGCAGCCACTTATTGTTTGAGCAATAATATCTTGGCCAACTGCATAGCCATATTGTTGTGTACTGTATATTAGTCATATCTTTCGCCTTCTAGTGGTACGCTTAGTCATGTCCATAAAACTTGGCCCACTTACTGGACCACACTGACTACATGACCAATATTGTCGTTTGTGAGACGAACCAAAATGAGTCTGTTCATGCAATCACATGTTTTATTATTATTATGGGGTAATATCATGTGAACGATCGTTAAATATAATTTATCGTGAAATCTACCGAATAAAAAAGTAGTATAAATTGGTATAGAAATTAAAAATATTACTAAAATGACAAGTAAAACTTAAAAGTTTAGTTTTATTAACTCTACCTCTTATAAAAAGTTATTAAAAAATCTGATATAAATTAAGTAAAATGATTTGATATAAAACTATTTTTTAATGAGTACTTTACCAGTTAACACTGCCCTATTAATATTATTATTTTCTAGTTTTGCACATCTTTTTTTCTTTTGCTGAATGTTTAGCTCATTACCTAAAAGCAAGGTGGCAAAATGCGTGCTTCAAAACATATTTTAGACAAGGCCAAATTGTTGATGAGATGTGGGTTAATGAACGCCCTAAAAGTATTTTTCAATGAACTAAATAAATATAGCATCATGTAAGGTGACGTAGGAATATGTGGAAGTAAGAGAGGGAGAGAAATGGCATTGGCAGAGAAGAGCAAGATATGGATATTTGGGGGAATTGGGTACATTCCAAACCATTCAACACAAAATTAATAATTAAATAAATAGCTAAAAGGAGAGTTTTTTTCTTTACTTTGAGTAAAAGGTAAGGAATTTAGAGTTTTAATGAAGAATTTTTCAAAATAACCGTCAATTCTTTTAATTACATAATTAAATTAATAATTCATATATATTTTTATGTGAATTAAGAATTCATATTTCTTTTAGAGAAAAAAATGACATTTATTTATATTAATCAAGTTATTTTGGGTTGATTGCGGGTTAAGTGGGTCAATATGAAAATGACATTTATTTATATTAATCCTATTTAATGTTGAATTGAATCGTCCCAGTCTTTACAGGGGTTATTACTCATCATCTTTGTATTTTTTGTTTTATTTTCCAATTATTTCTTCAATTAAGAGAAGCAAAAAAAAAAATAATAATAATAATAGTAAACAATAGAATAATAGGAATTCCCTTATATATAAATATAAATCAAAATTTTAATGAAATGGTGGGCAAGTAAGCTTCCATAAGAAAAATTATAAGGCCGGTTTGATACATAAATTCAAACTACAATTTTCATTATTTAAATATTGAAAACTAAAGATTCAAAAAAGAGTTCGGTTAATGTGTGCACATTAACTATCCATTTTGAAAAATATTTTATGAAAAATTAAAATAATTGTCAAAATAATTAATTACTTTTTTATAAAATATTTTTTAAAATAGATGTATAATATATATTTTAAGTACACACATTCATAAATTCCTACGTAGAAAACACCTCAAAAACAATTTCGGTTTTTGAATTACAGTTTTGAGTGACATGATTATAATTATATAGAAAATTATGGAACCCACCAAACCTGACAAGACCGATACTATTTCTCTGCCTTTCATATGGAGACAATTACTATTTCTCTCTCTTTCACACCAAATTGGGCTTGTGCTCTCACATAATTATATTTTTTATATTTAAAAATATGTCATTAGAAATATAGTATTAAACACATTTTTTATATTATAAATGCTTTAAATATGTATTTTTATAACACTTTCTAAACTATAATTTTCAAATAATTTTAAATAACAATATTTAAAAACCGTCACCAAACCCATAATTTTTTTGATAACTCAAATATATATATATATATATATATAATTATATATATCAAGAAATTTGAAAAAAATTATTGTGGCTCAGGCCTCTCCCTCTCAGCAGCCACTTATTGTTTGAGCAATAATATCTTGGCCAACTGCATAGCCATATTGTTGTGTACTGTATATTAGTCATATCTTTCGCCTTCTAGTGGTACGCTTAGTCATATCCATAAAACTAGGCCCACTTACTGGACCACACTGACCACATGACCAATATTGTCGTTTGTGAGACTAACCAAAATGAGTCTGTTCATGCAATCACATGTTTTATTATTATTATGGGGTAATATCATGTGAACGATCGTTAAATATAATTTATCGTGAAATCTACCTAATAAAAAAGTAGTATAAATTGGTATAGAAATTAAAAATATTACGAAAATGACAAGTAAAAATTAAAAGTTTAGTTTTATTAACTCTACCTCTTATAAAATGTTATTAAAAAATCTGATATAAATTAAGTAAAATGATTTGATATAAAACTATTTTTTAATGAGTACTTTACCAGTTAACACTGCCCTATTATTATTATTATTTTCTAGTTTTGCACATCTTTTTTTCTTTTGCTGAATGTTTAGCTCATTACCTAAAAGCAAGGTGGCAAAATGCGTGCTTCCAAACATATTTCAGACAAAGCCAAATTGTTGATGAGATGTGGGTTAATGAACGCCCTAAAAGTATTTTTCAATGAACTGAATAAATATAGCATCATGTAAGGTGACGTAGGAATATGTGGAAGTAAGAGAGGGAGAGAAATGGCATTGGCAGAGAAGAGTAAGATCCAGATATTTGGGGGAACTGGGTACATTCCAACCCATTCAACACACAATTAATAGTTAAATAAATAGCTGAAAGGAGAGTTTTTTTCTTTACATTGAGTAAAAGGCAAGGAATTTAGAGTTTTGATGAAGAATTTTTCAAAATAACCTTCAATTCTGTTAATTACATAATTAAATTAATAATTCATATATATTTTTATGTGAATTAAGCATTCATATTTCTTTTAGAGAAAAAAATGACATTTATTTATATTAATCAAGTTATTTTGGGTTGATTGCGGGTTAAGTGCGTCAATATGAAAATGACATTTATTTATATTAATCCTATTTAATGTTGAATTGAATCGTACCAGTCTTTACTGGGGTTATTACTCATCATCTTTGTATTTGTTGTTTTATTTTCCAATTATTTCTTCAATTAAGAGAAGCAAAATAATAATAATAATAATAATAGTAAACAATAGAATAATAGGAATTCCCTTATATATAAATATAAATCAAAATTTTAATGAAATGGTGGGCAAGTAAGCTTCCATGAGAAAAATTATAAGGCCGGTTTGATACATAAATTCAAACAGCAATTTTCATTATTTAAATATTGAAAACTAAAGATTCAAAAAAGAGTTCGGTTAATGTGTGCACATTAACTATCCATTTTGAAAAATATTTTATGAAAAATTAAAATAATTGTCAAAATAATGAATTACTTTTTTATAAAATATTTTTTAAAATAGATATATAATATATATTTTAAGTACACACATTCATAAATTCCTACGTAGAAAACACCTCATAAACAATTTCGGTTTTTGAATTACAGTTTTGAGTGACATGATTATAATTATATAGAAAATTATGGGACCCACCAAACCTGACAAGACCGGTACTATTTCTCTCCCTTTCATATGGACACAATTACTATTTCTCTCTCTTTCACTCCAAATTGGGCTTGTGCTCTCACACAATTATATTTTTTATATTTAAAAATATGTCATTAGGAATATAGTATTAAACATATTTTTTGTATTATAAATGCTTTAAATATGTATTTTTATAACACTTTCTAAACTATAATTTCCATATAATTTTAAATAACAATATTTAAAAACCGTCACCAAACCCATAATTTTTTTGATAACTCATATATATATATATAATTATATATATCTAGAAATTTGAAAAAAATTATTGTGGCTCAGGCCTCTCCCTCTCAGCAGCCACTTATTGTTTGAGCAATAATATCTTGGCCAACTGCATAGCCATATTGTTGTGTAATGTATATTAGTCATATCTTTCGCCTTCTAGTGGTACGCTTAGTCATATCCATAAAACTTGGCCCACTTACTGGACCACGCTGACTACATGACCAATATTGTCGTTTGTGAGACGAACCAAAATGAGTCTGTTCATGCAATCACATGTTTTATTATTATTATGGGGTAATATCATGTGAACGATCGTTAAATATAATTTATCGTGAAATCTACCGAATAAAAAAGTAGTATAATTTGGTATAGAAATTAAAAATATTACTAAAATGACAAGTAAATCTTAAAAGTTTAGTTTTATTAACTCTACCTCTTATAAAAAGTTATTAAAAAATCTGATATAAATTAAGTAAAATGATTTGATATAAAACTATTTTTTAATGAGTACTTTACCAGTTAACACTGCCCTATTAATATTATTATTTTCTAGTTTTGCACATCTTTTTTTCTTTTGCTGAATGTTTAGCTCATTACCTAAAAGCAAGGTGGCAAAATGCGTGCTTCAAAACATATTTTAGACAAAGCCAAATTGTTGATGAGATGTGGGTTAATGAACGCCCTAAAAGTATTTTTCAATGAACTAAATAAATATAGCATCATGTAAGGTGACGTAGGAATATGTGGAAGTAAGAGAGGGAGAGAAATGGCATTGGCAGAGAAGAGCAAGATCCGGATATTTGGGGGAACTGGGTACATTCCAAACCATTCAACACAAAATTAATAATTAAATAAATAGCTAAAAGGAGAGTTTTTTTCTTTACTTTGAGTAAAAGGTAAGGAATTTAGAGTTTTAATGAAGAATTTTTCAAAATAACCGTCAATTCTTTTAATTACATAATTAAATTAATAATTCATATATATTTTTATGTGAATTAAGAATTCATATTTCTTTTAGAGAAAAAAATGACATTTATTTATATTAATCAAGTTATTTTGGGTTGATTGCGGGTTAAGTGGGTCAATATGAAAATGACATTTATTTATATTAATCCTATTTAATGTTGAATTGAATCGTCCCAGTCTTTACAGGGGTTATTACTCATCATCTTTGTATTTGTTGTTTTATTTTCCAATTATTTCTTCAATTAAGAGAAGCAAAAAAATAAAATAAAATAATAGTAAACAATAGAATAATAGGAATTCCCTTATATATAAATATAAATCAAAATTTTAATGAAATGGTGGGCAAGTAAGCTTCCATAAGAAAAATTATAAGGCCGGTTTGATACATAAATTCAAACTACAATTTTCATTATTTAAATATTGAAAACTAAAGATTCAAAAAAGAGTTCGGTTAATGTGTGCACATTAACTATCCATTTTGAAAAATATTTTATGAAAAATTAAAATAATTGTCAAAATAATTAATTACTTTTTTATAAAATATTTTTTAAAATAGATGTATAATATATATTTTAAGTACACACATTCATAAATTCCTACGTAGAAAACACCTCAAAAACCATTTCGGTTTTTGAATTACAGTATTGAGTGACATGATTATAATTATATAGAAAATTATGGGACCCACCAAACCTGACAAGACCGATACTATTTCTCTACCTTTCATATGGAGACAATTACTATTTCTCTCTCTTTCACACCAAATTGGGCTTGTGCTCTCACATAATTATATTTTTTATATTTAAAAATATGTCATTAGAAATATAGTATTAAACACTTTTTTATATTATAAATGCTTTAAATATGTATTTTTATAACACTTTCTAAACTATAATTTTCAAATAATTTTAAATAACAATATTTAAAAACCGTCACCAAACCCATAATTTTTTTGATAACTCATATATATATATATATAATTATATATATCAAGAAATTTGAAAAAAATTATTGTGGCTCAGGCCTCTCCCTCTCAGCAGCCACTTATTGTTTGAGCAATAATATCTTGGCCAACTGCATAGCCATATTGTTGTGTACTGTATATTAGTCATATCTTTCGTCTTCTAGTGGTACGCTTAGTCATATCCATAAAACTAGGCCCACTTACTGGACCACACTGACCACATGACCAATATTGTCGTTTGTGAGACTAACCAAAATGAGTCTGTTCATGCAATCACATGTTTTATTATTATTATGGGGTAATATCATGTGAACGATCGTTAAATATAATTTATCGTGAAATCTACCTAATAAAAAAGTAGTATAAATTGGTATAGAAATTAAAAATATTACTAAAATGACAAGTAAAAATTAAAAGTTTAGTTTTATTAACTCTACCTCTTATAAAATGTTATTAAAAAATCTGATATAAATTAAGTAAAATGATTTGATATAAAACTATTTTTTAATGAGTACTTTACCAGTTAACACTGCCCTATTATTATTATTATTTTCTAGTTTTGCACATCTTTTTTTCTTTTGCTGAATGTTTAGCTCATTACCTAAAAGCAAGGTGGCAAAATGCGTGCTTCAAAACATATTTCAGACAAAGCCAAATTGTTGATGAGATGTGGGTTAATGAACGCCCTAAAAGTATTTTTCAATGAACTGAATAAATATAGCATCATGTAAGGTGACGTAGGAATATGTGGAAGTAAGAGAGGGAGAGAAATGGCATTGGCAGAGAAGAGTAAGATCCAGATATTTGGGGGAACTGGGTACATTCCAACCCATTCAACACACAATTAATAGTTAAATAAATAGCTGAAAGGAGAGTTTTTTTCTTTACATTGAGTAAAAGGCAAGGAATTTAGAGTTTTGATGAAGAATTTTTCAAAATAACCTTCAATTCTGTTAATTACATAATTAAATTAATAATTCATATATATTTTTATGTGAATTAAGCATTCATATTTCTTTTAGAGAAAAAAATGACATTTATTTATTTTAATCAAGTTATTTTGGGTTGATTGCGGGTTAAGTGCGTCAATATGAAAATGACATTTATTTATATTAATCCTATTTAATGTTGAATTGAATCGTACCAGTCTTTACTGGGGTTATTACTCATCATCTTTGTATTTGTTGTTTTATTTTCCAATTATTTCTTCAATTAAGAGAAGCAAAATAATAATAATAATAATAATAGTAAACAATAGAATAATAGGAATTCCCTTATATATAAATATAAATCAAAATTTTAATGAAATGGTGGGCAAGTAAGCTTCCATGAGAAAAATTATAAGGCCGGTTTGATACATAAATTCAAACAGCAATTTTCATTATTTAAATATTGAAAACTAAAGATTCAAAAAAGAGTTCGGTTAATGTGTGCACATTAACTATCCATTTTGAAAAATATTTTATGAAAAATTAAAATAATTGTCAAAATAATGAATTACTTTTTTATAAAATATTTTTTAAAATAGATATATAATATATATTTTAAGTACACACATTCATAAATTCCTACGTAGAAAACACCTCATAAACAATTTCGGTTTTTGAATTACAGTTTTGAGTGACATGATTATAATTATATAGAAAATTATGGGACCCACCAAACCTGACAAGACCGGTACTATTTCTCTCCCTTTCATATGGACACAATTACTATTTCTCTCTCTTTCACTCCAAATTGGGCTTGTGCTCTCACATAATTATATTTTTTATATTTAAAAATATGTCATTAGGAATATAGTATTAAACATATTTTTTATATTATAAATGCTTTAAATATGTATTTTTATAACACTTTCTAAACTATAATTTCCATATAATTTTAAATAACAATGTTTAAAAACCGTCACCAAACCCATAATTTTTTTGATAACTCATATATATATATATATATATAAGTATATATATCTAGAAATTTGAAAAAAATTATTGTGGCTCAGGCCTCTCCCTCTCAGCAGCCTCTTATTGTTTGAGCAATAATAACTTGGCCAACTGCATAGCCATATTGTTGTGTAGTGTATATTAGTCATATCTTTTGCCTTCTAGTGGTACGCTTAGTCATATCCATTAAACTAGGCGCACTCACTGGACCACACTGACTACATGACCAATATTATCGTTTGTGAGACTAACCAAAATGAGTATGTTCATGCAATCACATGTTTTATTATTATTATGGGGTAATATCATGTGAACGATCGTTAAATATAATTTATCGTGAAATCTACCTAATAAAAATGTAGTATAAATTGGTGTATAAATTAAAAATTTTACTAAAATGACAAGTAAAACTTAAAAGTTTAGTTTTATTAACTCTACCTCTTATAAAAAGTTATTAAAAAATCTGATATAAATTAAGTAAAATGATTTGATATAAAACTATTTTTTAATGAGTACTTTACCAGTTAACACTGCCCTATTATTATTATTATTTTCTAGTTTTGCACATCTTTTTTTCTTTTGCTGAATGTTTAGCTCATTACCTAAAAGCAAGGTGGCAAAATGCGTGCTTCAAAACATATTTCAGACAAAGCCAAATTGTTGATGAGATGTGGGTTAATGAACGCCCTAAAAGTATATTTCAATGAACTAAATAAATATAGCATCATGTAAGGTGACGTAGGAATATGTGGAAGTAAGAGAGGGAGAGAAATGGCATTGGCAGAGAAGAGCAAGATCCGGAAATTTGGGGGAACTGGGTACATTCCAACCCATTCAACACAAAATTAATAATTAAATAAATCGCTAAAAGGAGAGTTCTTTTCTTTACTTTGAGTAAAAGGTAAGGAATTTAGAGTTTTAATGAAGAATTTTTCAAAATAACCGTCAATTCTTTTAATTACATAATTAAATTAACAATTCATATATATTTTTATGTGAATTAAGAATTCATATTTCTTTTTGAGAAAAAAATGACATTTATTTATATTAATCAAGTTATTTTGGGTTGATTGCCGGTTAAGTGGGTCAATATGAAAATGACATTTATTTATATTAATCCTATTTAATGTTGAATTGAATCGTACCAGTCTTTACTGGGGTTATTACTCATTATCTTTGTATTTGTTGTTCTATTTTCCAATTATTTCTTCAATTAAGAGAAGCAAGAAAAAAAAAAAGTAATAGTAAACAATAGAATAATAGGAATTCCCTTATATGTAAATATAAATCAAAATTTTAATGAAATGGTGGGCAAGTCAGCTTCCATAAGAAAAATTATACGGCCGGTTTGAAACATAAATTCAAACAACAATTTTCATTATTTAAATATTGAAAACTAAAGATTCAAAAAAGAGTTCGGTTAATGTGTGCACATTAACTATCCATTTTGAAAAATATTTTATGAAAAATTAAAATAATTGTCAAAATAATGAATTACTTTTTTATAAAATATTTTTTAAAATAGATATATAATATATAGTTTAAGTACACACATTCATAAATTCCTACGTAGAAAACACCTCATAAACAATTTTGGTTTTTGAATTACAGTTTTGAGTGACATGATTATAATTATATAGAAAATTATTGGACCCACCAAACCTGACAAAACCGGTACTATTTCTCTCCCTTTCACATGGAGACAATTACTATTTCTCTCTCTTTCACTCCAAATTGGGCTTGTGCTCTCACATAATTATATTTTTTATATTTAAAAATATGTCATTAGAAATATAGTATTAAACATATTTTTTATATTATAAATGCTTTAAATATGTATTTTTATAACACTTTCGAAACTATAATTTTCGTATAATTTTAAATAACAATATTTCAAAACCATCACCAAACCCATAATTTTTTTGATAACTCATATATATATATAATTATATATATCTAGAAATTTGAAAAAAATTAATGTGGCTCAGGCCTCTCCCTCTCAGCAGCCACTTATTGTTTGAGCAATAATATCTTGGCCAACTGCATAGCCATATTGTTGTGTACTGTATATTAGTCATATCTTTCGCCTTCTAGTGGTACGCTTAGTCATATCCATAAAACTTGGCCCACTTACTGGACCACACTGACTACATGACCAATACTGTCGTTTGTGAGACTAACCAAAATGAGTCTGTTCATGCAATCACATGTTTTATTATTATTATGGGGTAATATCATGTGAACGATCGTTAAATATAATTTATCGTGAAATCTACCTAATAAAAAAGTAGTATAAATTGGTATATAAATGAAAAATATTACTAAAATGACAAGTAAAACTTAAAAGTTTAGTTTTATTAACTCTACCTCTTATAAAAAGTTATTAAAAAATCTGATATAAATTAAGTAAAATGATTTGATATAAAACTATTTTTTAATGAGTACTTTACCAGTTAACACTGCCCTATTATTATTATTATTTTCTAGTTTTGCACATCTTTTTTTCTTTTGCTGAATGTTTAGCTCATTACCTAAAAGCAAGGTGGCAAAATGCGTGCTTCAAAACATATTTCAGACAAAGCCAAATTGTTGATGAGATGTGGGTTAATGAACGCCCTAAAAGTATTTTTCAATGAACTAAATAAATATAGCATCATGTCAGGTGACGTAGGAATATGTGGAAGTAAGAGAGGGAGAGAAATGGCATTGGCATAGAAGAGCAAGATCCGGATATTTGGGGGAACTGGGTACATTCCAACCCATTCAACACAAAATTAATAATTAAATAAATCGCTAAAAGGATAGTTTTTTTCTTTACTTTGAGTAAAAGGTAAAGAATTTAGAGTTTTAATGAAGAATTTTTCAAAATAACCTTCAATTCTTTTAATTACTTAATTAAATTAATAATTCATATATATTTTTATGTGAATTAAGAATTCGTATTTCTTTTAGAGAAAAGAATGACATTTAGTTTTATTAATCAAGTTATTTTGGGTTGATTGCGGGTTAAGTGAGTCAATATGAAAACGACATTTATTTATATTAATCCTATTTAATATTGAATTGAATCGTACCAGTCTTTACTGGGGTTATTACTCATCATCTTTGTATTTGTTGTTTTGTTTTCCAATTATTTCTTCAATTAAGAGAATCAAAAAAAAAAAAAAAAAAGTAAACAATAGAATAATAGGAATTCCCTTATATATAAATATAAAATTAAAATTTTAATGAAATGGTGGGCAAGTAAGCTTCCTTAAGAAAAATTATAAGCCCGGTTTGATACATAAGTTCAAACAACAATTTTCATTATTTAAATATTGAAAACTAAAGATTCAAAAAAGAGTTCGGTTAATGTGTGCACATTAACTATCCATTTTGAAAAATATTTTATGAAAAATTAAAAAAATTGTCAAAATAATGAATTACTTTTTTATAAAATATTTTTTAAAATAGATTTATAATATATATTTTAAGTACACACATTCGTAAATTCCTGCGTGGAAAACACCTCATAAACAGTTTCAGTTTTTGAATTACCGTATTGAGTGACATGATTATAATTATATAGAAAATTATGGGATCCACCAAACCTGACAAGACCGGTACTATTTCTCTCCCTTTCATATGGAGACAATTACTATTTCTCTCTCTTTCACACCAAACTGGGCCTTTGCTCTCACATAATTATATTTTTTATATTTAAAAATATGTCATTAGAAATATAATATTAAACATATTTTTTATATTATAAATGCTTTAAATATGTATTTTTATAACACTTTTTAAACTATAATTTTCATATAATTTTAATTAACAATATTTAAAAACCGTCACCAAACCCATAATTTTTTTGATAACTCATGTATATATATAATTATATATATCTAGAAATTTGAAAAAAATTATTGTGGCTCAGGCCTCTCCCTCTCAGCAGCCACTTATTGTTTGAGCAATAATAACTTGGCCAACTGCATAGCCATTTTGTTGTGTACTGTATATTAGTCATATCTTTTGCCTTCTAGTGGTACGCTTAGTCATATCCATAAAACTAGGCGCACTCACTGGACCACACTGACTACATGACCAATATTGTCGTTTGTGAGACTAACCAAAATGAGCCTGTTCATGCAATCACATGTTTTATTATTATTATGGGGTAATATCATGTGAACGATCGTTAAATATAATTTATCGTAAAATCTACTGTGGGGCCCAATAATTTATGAGTCAGGTCTACTTGTTCGTGGGGAGTCCAAAAGCCCAAGCCGAAGAAGGCTACGGCCCAAGCTTAATAACATAAAGCCCAAATGGCCCGGAGATGTTGCTGAGGATAGTTCAGTCCTCGGCAGATTCAAAATTCCACCGAGAAGAAGGGCAAAAACGGTATAGGACCAAACTGGAAAGAAGATATAAAATATATCGGGAAAGCTGCCCTTATGACCCTTCCCAGATAAGACTATGCATCCAGCAGAGCCGGATTCTTCGGCTTTATCAACCATCCCCAATGATTCTGGGATTAGATTGTCGGGACAAATATCAGTCTTGGAAAGGTTGACCCTACACGTGGACGAAGGACAACGAGCGTTGGCGAGTATAAAAGAGAAAGTAAGTAGTCTGGATAAATAGGGCTGGGAGCAACGGAAAAAAGACTAGGGACTCCCATCCTACCTGAAGGAGAAAAACTCCAGGGGTGAAAACCACTTAACGATGTATGCACACCACAGAAAGAAAAACCACCGCCGGATAACCGGAGGAAGACCTTAATGATCCTCGGACCAAGTCCGAGGAGTCCAATCCCACAGGATACGACGCTATAGGGGTTAAACGCTCAAACCCAACTCCTTTTTCTATATGAATTCGTCTAAAATCAAGACCGGAACATCGCCCCGTTTCCAAAGGCAAGCCTTTCAAGCCCACTCTCTACAAATCATATTGTGAAGGACCTTTCGTGTGCGAGCCCAACTTCATTATAGGGCCGTTAAATAATCGTGTCCCTACAATTGGCGCCGTCTGTGGGAAGGCTTGCGCGTTGGCACAGGTGGCGTTCGAGTCAACTCTCTAACAAGCAGAGATTCGCGGGTTTTCCCCCGTCTCCGGCGACATGCAGTTGTTATTCCGACATAAACTTGTGCAGGGGATTATGTCCTGTAGCGCCAACGGCACAGGCAGCTCTAGGGGTTTCCGACCCCAAGTCAGCTCTCCCCGCGATGGTCAAGGGGCTGACCTGCGAAAAAGCAAATAAGTACAAAAAAGTACTCGAAAAAGTTTTGGACAGATCCAAGGCCTTGCATGGTCCTCGGACTCAAGCCTATAGGGAAACCAAGTACTCGAAAAAGTTTTGGACAGATCCAAGGCCTTGCATGGTCCTCGGACTCAAGCCTATGGGGAAACCAAGTACTCGAAAAAGTTTTGGACAGAACCAAGGCCTTGCATGGTCCTCGGACTCAAGTCCTTGCATGGTCCTCGGACTCAAGTCTATGGGGAAACCAAGTACTAGAAAAAGTTTTGGACAGAACCAAGGCCTTGCATGGTCCTCGGACTCAAGCCTATGGGGAAACCAAGTACTCGAAAAAGTTTTGGACAGATCCAAGGCCTTGCATGGTCCTCGGACTCAAGCCTATGGGGAAACCAAGTACTCGAAAAAGTTTTGGACAGAACCAAGGCCTTGCATGGTCCTCGGACTCAAGCCTATGGGGAAACCAAGTACTCGAAAAAGTTTTGGACAGAACCAAGGCCTTGCATGGTCCTCGGACTTAAGCCTATGGGGAAACCAAGTACTCGAAAAAGTTTTGGACAGATCCAAGGCCTTGCATAGTCCTCGGACTCAAGCCTATGGGGAAACCAAGTACTCGAAAAAGTTTTGAACAGAACCAAGGCCTTGCATGGTCCTCAGACTCAAGCCTATGGGGAAACCAAGTACTCGAAAAAGTTTTAGCCTATGGGGAAACCAAGTACTCGAAAAAGTTTTGGACAGAACCAAGGCCTTGCATGGTCCTCGGACTCAAGCCTATGGGGAAACCAAGTACTCGAAAAAGTTTTGGACAGATCCAAGGCCTTGCATGGTCCTCGGACCCGAGTCTCTGGGGAAACCAACTACTTACAAAGAGAATACAAGTTTTGGACAGAACCAAGACCTTGTATGGTCCTCGGACCCAAGCCTCTGGGGAAACCAACTACTTAAAAGGAAAAGCTACGTTACGTGGACCTTAGAATCTCCCCGAGGAAAACTCTCCATTAACAATTGGGTTAATTCCTGAACTACATGGATTCTCTAATTTGCCCTCGGATCCTCAACACCAAAGGGACCAGTACGGAATGGAGCAACATGTTTCCAAAAGCATAATCGAAGTCATTCAATGTTCGGTCACCCCCTCGGATGAATTATTTAGAATTTATCGTTCTTGGACAATATTTTCACACTTATTACAGAACGTTCAACCGTTATCTTGATTAGTTTCCTAAGTTTAATTTACTATGAATTGTTATTATTATGCCTGGTAGTGTCGGTAAATTAGAATTAGTTGGATTGTGTTTCAAGGGTTTTTGCTCTAAATATCGCTGAGGAGAAACACACACATGGAGTACACCCATTCACAAAGTGGTGTTGCCAAAAGAACAGTGTTCAAAACAAGTAAATAAATTTCCATTTTTACTAAAACAAAGAAATAGTACAGCGTACAATGAAAAGCTGGAATCAACTTATGTCAAAGCTCACTACATAACCAAAAAAAAAGATACAAGAGAATAAGATAAAGCCGAGGAAGTGGCACAGTGGAGAGGTTGGCTACTGCTCCAAGACCTTGTTCTTCCTCAATGCTTTTACATGCCCATAACTCAGGCAGCAAAAGAAACCCAACTTGAGCCTCACACCACTGAAGGAAAGGTGCAGGGAGCCGGAAGTTGAGGAGCCTTCACCAAAAATTTGCCTGCGACAGGGCAGAGGCGATGATGGCAGAGAATCTTTCTTCTGACACACCAAAATTCTGGCATGAACAGAACCTGCTTCGGATTTTGACTAAAAGAGGGAGAAACACCCTTTCCCCTCTGTCGAAGCGGAATATTCTCTTGAATTTATGCTTACTTTGCCCGTACCTCACTATTCTGAGTCTCAAGAGGACACGGCGCCTCTGTGGCGGAGAGAGTTCCTTCTCCCCAACCCTCGCCTCAAACATGTTATGATAAGGGGGGATAGCACTGGATATGGGAGTTGTGATTTAGGAGGAAACTGAAGGATTGGTGCGTAGGTGAAGCAACTTTCTCTCCTATTTATTTAAAAAGGTAAGGTGGTGGCATTTAATTCACGCAGCGTCCCAAGGAACGCTACAGACAAAATGGCTTCGGCTCAATCTCCAACGCCACCTGCAACCATGGGATTAAAGGAGTCTCGGGAAGGTGCACCTCGAACACTGGGACGCCAAAAAGTACCGCCTGGCCAAAGACTACAGAAATACCTCTTAATTTGTGGGCCTAGTGAATTCGCGGCCCAGGCCCGTTCTACATGGAGGCCCAGGGACTATGGCCCACACCGAGGAACAGCCGTTGCCGAGGACAACCTCCTGCTCGGCACCTCGTGAAATACCTGATGAAAGGGAGAAACTGAACTCAAAAAAGTTTTGGACAGAACCAAGGCCTTGCATGGTCTTCGGACTCAAGCCTATGGGGAAACCAAGTACTCGAAAAAGTTTTGGACAGAACCAAGGCCTTGCATGGTCCTCGGACTCAAGCCTATGGGGAAACCAAGTACTCAAAAAAGTTTAGGACAGAACCAAGGCCTTGCATGGTCATCGGACTCAAGCCTATGGGGAAACCAAGTACTCAAAAAAGTTTAGGACAGAACCAAGGCCTTGCATGGTCCTCGGACTCAAGCCTATGGGGAAACCAAGTACTCAAAAAAGTTTAGGACAGAACCAAGGCCTTGCGTGATCCTCGGACTCAAGCCTATTAGGACGCCAACTACTCGGATGGGGAAAGTCATCGACTCAAATACTGTAAAATGTTAAGGCCAATAAAAGTGTTAGGATGATGGCGAGACGCCCCACTATTCGATATCCTAAGGGGGCTGTTCATTTTTGCGGGTGATATGTCTTCGGATGATTACTTCCTACACCGCATAGAGCATCCAGTTCTAATCTTGGCATTGTTTTGGGGGACGAAGAGGAGAGTACTTAATGCGTTCAGATCTCCAAGGAAATCTGCAAACAAAAATACGTCCATTTCATTCCCCCACGCCATCAAAAACCGTTGAATCTGGGAGGCCTCGTAAAGGGAAGATATTAAAGACGCGCTTCGGATAACCAAACGGTATAAACGCATCGTGCACAAATTAAGGGGAACATCTTGTAGACCGGTACACTCCCTGGGCAGGTGAAGAGTCGCCGGCGTCAGTCAAGGGCTAAATTAAATGAGTCATAATGAAGGTTCGGTATTACCAAAACCCCCCTCTCCAACCAGGAAGTCAGACAGCAGGGTTTTGAAGGGCTATTGTGGGGCCCAATAATTTATGGGTCAGGTCCACTTGTTCGTGGGGAGTCCAAAAGCCCAAGCCGAAGAAGGCTACGGCCCAAGCTTAATAACATAAAGCCCAAATGGCCCAGAGATGTTGCTGAGGACAGTTCAGTCCTCGGCAGATCCAAAATTCCACCGAGAAGAGGGGCAAAAACGGTATAGGACCAAACTGGAAAGAAGATATAAAATATCTCGGGAAAGCTGCCCTTATGACCCTTCCCAGATAAGACTATGCATCCAGCAGAGCTGGATTCTTCGGCTTTATCAACCATCCCCAATGATTCTGGGATTAGATTGACGGGACAAATATCAGTCTTGGAAAGGTTGACCCTACACGTGGACGAAGGACAACGAGCGTCGGCGAGTATAAAAGAGAAAGTAAGTAGTCTGGATAAATAGGGCTGGGAGCAATGGAAAAAAGACTAGGGACTCCCATCCTACCTGAAGGAGAAAAACTCCAGGGGTGAAAACCACTTAACGATGTATGCACACCACAGAAAGAAAAACCACCGCCGGATAACCGGAGGAAGACCTTAATGATCCTCGGACCAAGTCCGAGGAGTCCAATCCCACAGGATACGACGCTATAGGGCTTAAACGCTCAAACCCAACTCCTTTTTCTATATGAATTCCTCTAAAATCAAGACCGGAACATCGCCCCGTGACCAAAGGCAAGCCTTTCAAGCCCACTCTCTACAAATCATATTGTGAGGGACCTTTCGTGTGCGAGCCCAACATCATTATAGGGCCGTTAAATAATCGTGTCCCTACATCTACCTAATAAAAAAGTAGTATAAATTGGTATAGAAATTAAAAATATTACTAAAATGACAAGTAAAACTTAAAAGTTTAGTTTTATTAACTCTACCTCTTATAAAAAGTTATTAAAAAATCTGATATAAATTAAGTAAAATGATTTGATATAAAACTATTTTTTAATGAGTACATTACCAGTTAACACTGCCCTATTATTATTATTATTTTCTAGTTTTGCACATCTTTTTTTCTTTTGCTGAATGTTTAGCTCATTACCTAAAAGCAAGGTGGCAAAATGCGTGCTTCAAAACATATTTCAGACAAAGCCAAATTGTTGATGAGATGTGGGTTAATGAACGCCCTAAAAGTATTTTTCAATGAACTAAATAAATATAGCATCATGTCAAGTGACGTAGGAATATGTGGAAGTAAGAGAGGGAGAGAAATGGCATTGGCATAGAAGAGCAAGATCTGGATATTTGGGGGAACTGGGTACATTCCAACCCATTCAACACAAAATTAATAATTAAATAAATTGCTAAAAGGAGAGTTTTTTTCTTTACTTTGAGTAAAAGGTAAGGAATTTAGAGTTTTAATGAAGAATTTTTCAAAATAACCTTTAATTCTTTTAATTACTTAATTAAATTAATAATTCATATATATTTTTATGTGAATTAAGAATTCATATTTCTTTTAGAGAAAAAAATGACATTTATTTATATTAATCAAGTTATTTTGGGTTGATTGCGGGTTAAGTGAGTCAATATGAAAATGACATTTATTTATATTAATCCTATTTAATATTGAATTGAATTGTACCAGTCTTTACTAGGGTTATTACTCATCATCTTTGTATTTGTTGTTTTATTTTCCAATTATTTCTTCAATTAAGAGAAGCAAAAAAAAAAAAAAATAGTAAACAATAGAATAATAGGAATTCCCTTATATATAAACATAAATCAAAATTTTAATGAAATGGTGGGCAAGTAAGCTTCCATAAGAAAAATTATAAGGCCGGTTTGATACATAAGTTCAAACAACAATTTTCATTATTTAAATATTGAAAACTAAAGATTCAAAAAAGAGTTCGGTTAATGTGTGCACATTAACTATCCATTTTGAAAATTATTTTATGAAAAATTAAAAAAAATTTCAAAATAATGAATTACTTTTTTATAAAATATTTTTTAAAATAGATTTATAATATATATTTTAAGTACACACATTCATAAATTCCTGCGTAGAAAACACCTCATAAACAATTTCGGTTTTTGAATTACAGTATTGAGTGACATGATTATAATTATATAGAAAATGATGGGACCCACCAAACCTGACAAGACCGGTACTATTTCTCTCCCTTTCATATGGAGACAATTACTATTTCTCTCTCTTTCACACCAAACTAGGCCTTTGCTCTCACATAATTATATTTTTTATATTTAAAAATATGTCATTAGAAATATAGTATTAAACATATTTTTTTATATTATAAATGCTTTAAATATGTATTTTTATAACACTTTTTAAACTATAATTTTTATATAATTTTAAATAACAATATTTAAAAACCGTCACCAAACCCATAATTTTTTTGATAACTCACATATATATAATTATATATATCTAGAAATTTGAAAAAAATTATTGTGGCTCAGGCCTCTCCCTCTCAGCAGCCACTTATTGTTTGAGCAATAATAACTTGGCCAACTGCATAGCCATATTGTTGTGTACTATATATTAGTCATATCTTTCGGCTTCTAGTGGTACGATTAGTCATATCCATAAAACTAGGCGCACTCACTGGACCATACTGACTACATGACCAATATTGTCGTTTGTGAGACTAACCAAAATGAGTCTGTTCATGCAATCACATGTTTTATTATTATTATGGGGTAATATCATGTGAACGATCGTTAAATATAATTTATCGTGAAATCTACCTAATAAAAAAGTAGTATAAATTGGTATAGAAATTAAAATATTACTAAAATGACAAGTAAAACTTAAAAGTTTAGTTTTATTAACTCTACCTCTTATAAAAAGTTATTAAAAAATCTGATGTAAATTAAGTAAAATGATTTGATATAAAACTATTTTTTAATGAGTACTTTACCAGTTAACACTGCCCTATTATTATTATTATTTTCTAGTTTTGCACATCTTTTTTTCTTTTGCTGAATGTTTAGCTCATTACCTAAAAGCAAGGTGGCAAAATGCGTGCTTCACAACATATTTCAGACAAAGCCAAATTGTTGATGAGATGTGGGTTAATGAACGCCCTAAAAGTATATTTCAATGAACTAAATAAATATAGCATCATGTAAGGTGACGTAGGAATATGTGGAAGTAAGAGAGGGAGAGAAATGGCATTGGCAGAGAAGAGCAAGATCCGGATATTTGGGGGAACTGGGTACATAGGAAAGTTCATGGTGAAGGCAAGCATCTTCCTAGGCCATCACACATACGTTTATGCTCGTCCTATACCCCACAAACAAGTCCTTCCAAAATGGACCTACACAAGGATTTTCAGTCCGTGGGTGTCACCATTGTCCAAGTAATCTCTCTCTCTCTCTGTTTGTGAGAGCAGCAATAATTCACTAAAGTAACTATATATGTTCATTAAAGTAACCATATAGTTATCTCCACGTTGGCATATCCTCAAGTTCTTGACCAACTCAAAATTATAGATGCCATCAAAGTTGTTGGTAATATAAAGGTACCCATTCTCTATTGGAAGTTTTGGTAAGGGCTGGGCCAACATGTTTTTTTAAATAGGATATAACTAAATAAGGGCATTTATTTCGTGATAATTGTGCTATATCATTAGATAAAATATCGTTCACTTAGGGGGGAACTGATCTACAAATTAATGCCATGAACACATCCAAAACAGTGCATGTCTGGCTAGTGTGTGACTTAATTATCCCAACACATTCTAAAGGCACTTTCTCCTTTCAAGGTTGAGAGATTAACAGTGAGTCACATTCCAATATAATCTCTTGGACACCCACTCTTCCTGAGCAATTTGTGCAGCTTGAGCAGCAGCAGCCACCCCCCTTCAATATTTTTTTTGCATCATCACCTCACACGGTGAAAAACAATTGTCTATGTGCTAATTAAATAAAATTAAATTACCCAAGTAATAGTGGAAAAAAAATAACAAAACATAACTGATGAACTCTGAGATATTAGTGGACTGAAAATGTCGGGCCTTGGTAAACTTGCGTCTGAATCCTGAGAAAACAAGTAAAAAATTCAGAGGAGACCGGTGGAAGCCGGCCAAGAACCCTCCGATGGTGAAGTTAGTCTCTGACTGAAAAAATGTAAACTCAGTTTCTCAAGAACAGAATGCCTTACTCTTTCATTGGCGTGTGCATATATAGTATGCGGGAAGCGGTTACTTGTTTAGTAACCGCTCCTACAGTTGAGGAATCCAACAGGCTCGGAAGTAACTTCCGTAACTGACGTAGAAGTTTGTATTTCACAACGGTTGGCCTTGACTAGCGACGGTTCGTTCTTCCACTCGGCGGAGACGTAGTAACCTCCCTTGTCCTTTATGGATGAGGAGATGGTGGCAAGCTCGTCCGTCCTTTACAGACGGACGAATGCTGAAAAGCCCGTCTGTCCTCAAGGACAGACGAACGATAGTGAGCTCGTCTGTCCTTAAGGACAGACGGACGAGTTAGCAAAGACTTACCTCTTGTCTATTCTTTGGACGACGCATATGGACGGGAGATGACTTAGCGAATTTTCGTTGCACATCAATAACAAAACAAAATCTCAAAAAAGAAAAAAGAAAAAAGAAAAAAGGAAATCCAGGTGAACCCTCTAGCATAGAGAGAAAATCCAATCCAACCAATACGCTACAATAAAATACAAATTAGAACACTCAAATTTATGCCCAAAAGTCCATAATACATTAAAAAAAATATTTTAGAACAACACTTTATTATGAATAATACAATGTCATCGCAAAAAAAAAAAACCTTAATGAAACCATTAACATGAGTTACATGACAAGATCTTCACTCTTTGTGGTTGTAATACTAAAAATTCCCTCATTGAGAAATCCAAAACTTAAGACAACTCTTTAGGAATAATACAATGTTATCACCAAAAACCAAAACATAGTGAAATCATTAACATGGGAAGATTTTCACTATAAGTACTCGAACTCTATGTGATTGTAATACTCAAACAAAGTACATATGTATTTTGGGGATTTCAATTAAATAAAATACGTATGCATCTTTCATTAAATATTTTTAAAAACATTTTAAAATTCAGCATATAAAAAAATGCAAATGTACACATTCACAGTTGTATGCTTTTAATTACAAAATACAAGTATCTTTTGTAATATTTTTGGATTATATATAATAAATGGAAGTTATAAAAAAAATTATTAATATATATGTGTGTGTATGCATGTGTGTAACATACAGTACAATTCGTGTGTGTATTAAACCATGAGGAGCTACACATTTGGCCAGAGCTGAAAGTCTTAACGGCGCCCTTAAAATATTTAAACATTTTCATCTTCAAGTTGTATAATTTCAAACAATTGATTGATGATATCAATATATAATTGGTGTCGCGGAAGCCTAAAGAAAGCACATACAATGTTCTCTTGATGGAACAGAAACTAAACTATTAGTTCCTGGTAGTAAACCTCGAATCCACGACGGGTTTCCCTGAATCCACAAGGAAGAGAATACTGGAATCCACCAGAGAAATAATTTGACAAAAGTTTGTGTTTATTGATAATAATCTGATTTGCCTTTGATAGCTACAAAACATATAAATACTGAGAAAAACGTCTAAAACCCTAATTCGCACTAATTACGCAATTAGGTAACAAAATAATGAAATTTACCAAAAATGGAAAAATTGAGTTAAATGTAGAATCATAAACTACTATCACCCCAATGGCCTCTATTGACACTTCCTTTTGATCTTGCGTTGTGACTTCCGACACTCCTGCTATTCCAGGAAGGCATGTGTTGTCAATTCTACATCAATATACAGCTTTTCTACTTGATGATTCCTTGGATATCAGTGGGTTGACAAGACTCGAACGTTGATCTTTGGGCTATCTCCTATAATACAAAGGACACAGAATCAGAGGGGACCGGTGGGGACCGGCCAAAAATCCTCCGATGATCAAGTTAGTTACTTTGAACTCTCTGTAACGAAGAAGTATTCTCTCAAAAATAAAAAATATCTGACCCCCCTTACCCTTCATCGAAGAAGCCTTATATAGTGTGTGTGTGGAACGGTTATCTGTTTAGTAACCGTTCCCAATGTCGAGGAGTCCGGAGAATTGGGAGTAACTTCCATAACCGCTGGAAGTTACCTAGGTCGGACGGGCCGATGAACTCGTCCATCCATAGTAAGGATGGACGAGACCTCCATGATGAGCTCGTCCACTTTTAGTGAAAGATGGACGAGATCATCTTGGAAGGCTTGCCGTTCATAAATGATGAGTAGATTTCACGAGGTATTGCTCGTCCATATATGGACGAGGTCCACTAGTACGCTTGCAATTTTCTCCGCCTATTGTAGTTTCTTTCGTTGGACGAGAAACATGGACGAGTTATGGACTTGGGATTATTTGTGACACCATCAGTTGCCCCCGCATCCATGTGAGTCGTCCAAAGGGTTGAACGTTCTTGGACACAATTGGTTAATAATTACTGCACCATGTGTCATTTCCTTATTGGAGACTGACTCCGTCGATTTATTTTTCCGAGGTGGATGCCACGTCACGCTTCCGTATTGGTTGGGTCGTTTCGATTACCCAGGTCAGCATCCTATAAATAGTGGAATGCCTCCCTTAACCCTCCTCATTCCAGAGATTTTCTTCCTTGACATCCATCGTCTAGAGCCTCGTCTAGGAGTTCTCTGCGTCTAGAGTCTTCTTCCGTCTAGAGCCAGGTACTCTTCTTCCCCTCGTCTTTAGGTTTAAGTTTCTTGTTAGAGATGTTTGTTGCTTCCTCGTCTACTGATAGCCTTAATAAGGTTACAGACGAGTACTGTGAGGACACTAGTGATATGTCTAGCTCTAGCAGTGCTAGTGATGAGAGTGGAGGAAGCACGGACGAGAACTACTCTTTTGGGGCCCCTGGGCTCCCTATTGAGGTCGTCCAAGAACAGCTTAAGAGAGCTTCTGGCTCTCAAGCTGGTTCTCCGTCCAATCCTACGGATGAGGTAGAGACCGTCTTTAGTTGCGCTGTAGGCGTCCATTCTAAGACGGACGAACAAAGGTTAGGTAGCCTTAAATCCTGGTATCAAATCCCGGACGAGTTTAACCCTAGGCTGCCCGTCCGTGGAGAGTGGTGTTGTGAGCCCCGTTTTGGAATAGGCGTCTATGAATCTTACTTCTTAGGTGCCTTAGGTTTCCTTTAAATGCCTTCGCTAGGGAGTTATTAGTTAAGTTAGGTTTAGGTGTTTGTCAATTCAATCCTAACGCATGGAGATTAATTATCTCCATGCAAATTTTGTGGAGGGAAGTTTTTGGTGGGGACCGTCCTCTTACAGTGGACGAGTTCCTTTATTGTTATAAACCTTCTGCCATAAGTCAATCTGAAGGTTTTTATTAGTTTACTGCTAGGGGGAATGATTGTAGGTTGATCAAGTCCCTAGCTTCGTCTGATAGGAAGTGGAAGACGGAGTTCATTTTTGTTTCAGGCTTCTGGGCAGGGAACCCTGTGGACGTTGGCAGGGATCCCTTTCCCCCTTACACTGGGGAACTAGGGAACCTTCGTCTAGAAGGTACGTCCCTTCCCCTTGTCTATTTTTATTCTTACTCCTATTTGGTACATTTATAATTTCTAACCTTTGTTTTTTCATTGTGTTGTAGCTGCCAAACGTCCGTCCTTGAGCAAATTTCATCGTGACCGCGTCCACAGGGCTCGTTTACACACAGATAGGAGCTTTCGTTCTCTTGTCACGCTTAGACGTCTAGCCAAGTGGGGCTTAGGTCCTGAGCCTTCAGACGAAGCTATCGCCCACGAAATTACTGTGCGAAAAAGTAAGTTTTTAGCTAAACCTCCCTTTCTTTTTCTTTTTTATGTATACATTCCTCATTTGTTCATCTCGTCCTAGGAATGTCAACAATGAAAGAAAACAGAGGGAAGGAGATCGCAGGAGAGGGAAAACGTCCTGAGGGTCAGGCCCAGGATTGTCCTGAGGGTCAGACACGTCCAACGGCTGGGGACAAAAGGAAATTCTTGCCTAAGAACATTGACCTGGAAGGGCTCCCCAGTCGAAGAGACAAAAGGGTTAAACAAGGCTCGTCCAAGGTGGTCAAGTCCAAACCACCCCAGTCCCAGCCTGCCGTCCAGATAGTCGATGTGGACTCGTCCACTCCAGTTGAATCCACTCCGTCCAAGACTCCTCCCAGAACTCCTTTGGCCAAATTTACTACACCTGGCTCGTCCCAGCCTTCTACGAATATCATTGCAAATGAAGACCTGGCTTGGGAACGTTTCCAGATAGCCGTCAAGGACGAGGATATAAACATGTGCTATAACATGGGCTTGAAGGAATTTGAGCATTCAGGCGTCCATGATCTCTTCAAGGTATGCCAGTATCTCTCGTCCTTGTTCAGTTAGCAACTTTTCCTCATTTAATCGTTCTGTGTTGTTCTGTCTATTCATAGGCCATGTCAAAGTTTATAGCAGCGTCTAGACAGGCAACGGAGCTGGACAAGACAAGAGTCTTGTTGGAGACAAGGATTCAAGAGGTGAACGCTGACTGCAAGAAATGGGCTGGGGCTGCTGAAAAAGCTAAGGACGAGATCAAGGAACGTAACAAGCTGATTGAGGAGCTAAGGACGGATGCAGTGGAGAAGGATACGCGCATTGATCACTTGCAGAAGATGAATGATGAATTGAATGCTCGTCTCTCCAAGGCAAAAGAGGACGTTGTGGCTGAGTTCAAGTCGTCCAAAGCATATACAGACACTTTGGATCGCAATTATGCAGCTGGTTTTGAAGATTTCAGAATGGACGCTATTGAGAACTTCCCTGAAGTTGACTTTAGCGCAATCAAGCTTAACCTTGCTGCTGCCACAAGCTCTCTTCTCCAGACTGGCTCTGATGACGTCAACGTGGAAGACGACGCTAGTACCCAGCCTCAGGACGAACCAGTTGTGAATGCTCCCCCTTCTTAGGACGAGACTTTTTAACTTAGTGGCTTTCTTTTTTTTTTTTTCTTTTTTTTTTTTTGTATTTGGTCCATTGTTTTTGGACCTTCTTTATGTAACAAGAATACATTGTACTCGTCCATGGTTTTAGGACGGGTTTTTTAAGTATACTATTTCTGCTTTTCAAACTAATCAAGGGTTTTTGGACGTAGGATGTCCACCCTTTGAATAAAGTTTTATTTTCTTTGCATGAACGAGTGATTTCATTTTCTTTGCATGGACAGGTGACTTCATTTTCTTTGCATGGACGAATGTTGCTAAGCTATTTTAATTCCAGCTTTAGCTCGTCCATGTCGAGAATACATACTTTTCATTGAGTCTAACTCGTCTTAGCAGGTAGTATTTTTAATTAGCTTGATTTGTCTTAGGACTTGCAAACTAATTTTACTTATCATCTTACTTCTTTTGCCAACTTTTTCTCTCGTCCAGAGTTTGGACTGTTTCAGTTGTCTCCGCCTCGTCCATGAGTTGGACAAATATGGATGTGGTTTTTCCTTGCTTTATTCAAGAAAATTTAGACGTTATATCTCTGCGTCTAGAGATTTTGTTCGTCTTGGATCTTTCAACCCTCTTTGAGGATTGACTTGGATGACAATATCATAGAGAATTGACACAAACATTTTGTACATAACACAAATATTGTTTACAGACAAGGCATATGCACACTGATGCCTTTTTATTTAATAAATACATACTTCATGACTTCGTCCATAACACAACTATAATAAGTATTAAAATTGTAGTTTCAAACTTCACACAAGCAACACTAAACATAGTAGTATCAAACACAAACAGCATCATACATAGTAGTACGTTAGTAAGACCCAGTCTCGTCCATGGGTTCACTCTTACTGGTAGTACCTCCTCAGGTGCTCCACATTCCAAGGATGTTCCAACTTTCTCCCGTCCAGGGCCTCCAGATAGTAGGATCCTTGCCTTTTACAGTTGATAACTCTATAGGGTCCTTCCCAGTTTGGGCCCAGCTTCCCATGTGCTGGGTTCTTGGTTGACAAAGAGACCTTTCTCAGGACGAGATCTCCTATGTTGAAACGCCTAGGTTTCACCATCGCATCATACTACCTAGCCATGAGGTTCTTATACTTTGCTGCCCTGTGTTCTGCGCTTGTCCTTACCTCGTCTATTAGATCGAGGTTCAGACGAAGCTGATCCTCATTATCCTTGTCTTGATACATCATCACCCTGTGATTAGCCATATGTACTTCTGCAAGTATGACTGCATCACTTCCATAGGCTAGCTTGAAAGGAGTCTCCCCTGTAGGGGTCCTCACTGTAGTCCTGTATGCCCATAAAACTCCTGGTAATTCATCCAGCCATACTCCTTTTGCTCCCTCAAGCCGAGTCTTGATGATTTTCAACAAGGATCGGTTTGCAACTTCAGCCTGGCCGTTGGCTTGGGGGTGTGCAGGCGAGGAGTAATGGTTCTAAATTCCAAAGTGTAAGCAAAAGTCCTTGAAGAGTGCATTGTCAAATTGTCGTCCGTTGTCAGACACCAATACCTTCGGCACCCCAAATCTGCAGACAATGTTCTTCCACACGAAGTTTTTCATATTCTGTTGCGTGATATTTGCCAACGGTTCTGCCTCCACCCATTTGGTGAAGTAATCGATGTCCACCACTAAAAACTTCATCTGCCTTACTCCCAAAGGGAAGGGACCCAAAATGTCCAATCCCCATTGTGCGAAGGGCCACAGTGCCACCATTGGGGTGAGGTATTCCGATGGTTGCCTGGGGACGTTGCTAAATCGCTGGCACTGGTCGCAGACTTTAACGTATGCTTTTGCATCAGCTTGCATGTTCGGCCAGTAATATCCTGCACGGACGACCTTGTGGACAAGTGATCTGGCTCCTGAGTGATTGCCACATGCCCCTTCGTGAATTTCTCTCAGCACGTAGTTCGCTTCGTCCGGAGCTAGGCATCTAAGGTAAGGTTGAGAGAAACCTCTCTTGTATAGCACTTCATTCATAAGGACGTATCTAGCTGATCTCACCCTCACCTTTCTGGCCTCGTCCTTTTCTTCTGGTAGTCGTCCGTCTTTCAAGTATGATATATTGGGAGTCATCCAATTTTCTCTGTTATCCACCTGCTGTACTTCCTGGGCATCTATACTTGGCATATATTGAATTTCATCTGACTTCTCTAATTATTCATCTTCTGAGGCCTCTTTTGCTATAGTATCAGCTTCCACGCTCTCCTCCCTGGGGATTTGAACGAAGTCAGCTTTTTCAAACCTTTTCACAAGGCGCATCACCCTACCAAGGTATTTCTTCATTCGTTCTTCCTTCGCTTCATACGTCCCATTCACTTGCCCCATGATCAGTTGGGAATCCCCCATGACACATATGGATTTGGCTTCCACGGACTTCGCCAATTCTAGCCCTTTGAGGAGGGCTTCATATTCGACTTCATTGTTTGTTGCTTGGTACTATAGACGGACTTTATGTTTCAGTTTATCTCCCTCTGGGGACTGCAGGACCACACCAATTCCTCCTGCATGCCGTGTAGACGAACCATCCACGTGGACGATCCATCTCTTACTGTCTTCTGCCTCATTATGACTTGGGGTAAACTCTACAATAAAATCTGCTAGGGCTTGAGCTTTTATGGCATGCCTTGGTTGATACCTGATATCGAACTCACTTAGCTCCACAGCCCACTGGATTAATCGTCCTGTAGCTTCCAGTCTATTCATTGCCTTTTTGAGAGGATGATCTGTCATAACATTAATGACATGTGCTTGGAAATAATGCCTCAACTTCCTTGAAGCTGTGATTAGTGCGAAGGCCAACTTCTCCATTTGTGGATACCGTCCTTCCGCTCCTTTCAATGCCTTGCTTGTATAGTACACAGGTCTTTGGACTTTATCTTCCTCTCTTATCAATGCTGAGCTCACGGCATGTGGGGTTACCGCTAGGTACAAATATAATTCCTCTCCTTCCACTGATGGACTCAGCAGCAGTGCCATGGTAAGGTATACCTTCAAATCTTCGAAAGCTCTCTGACACTCGTCGGTCCATTCGAATGCTTTTTTGAGAACCTTAAAAAAATGGCAAACATTTATCAGTAGCTTTAGAGACAAACCTGTTAAGCGTAGCGACTCGTCCAGTGAGGGATTGGATTTCCTTGGTATTTTGCGGTGGCTTCATGTCCAATATTGCTTGAATTTTATCTGGATTCGCTTCAATTCCCCTGTGGGATACCATAAAGCCAAGGAATTTCCCTAATGATACTCCAAAGGCACATTTGCTAGGATTCAGCTTCATGTGATACTGCCTCAATGTCTCAAATGTCTCCTGCAGGTCGTCTAGATGTCTTCCTTCGTCCTGACTTTTCACCAGCATGTCATCTACATAGACTTCCACATTCCGCCCAATCTGCGGACGAAACATGTGGTTGACCAACCTCTGATATGTCGCCCCTGCATTCTTTAAACCAAACGGCATCACCTTATAGCAGAATAAGCCTTGACTGGTGACAAAAGATGTCTTCTCTTGATCAGCCTCGTCCATTCTTATCTGATTGTATCCTGAAAAGGCATCCATGAAGCTAAGCAATTTGTGGCCTGTAGTTGAGTCTACTAACTGGTCAATGCGCGGTAACGGATAGCTGTCCTTGGGGCAAGCCTTATTCAGATCTGTGAAGTCCACGCACATTCTCCACTTGCCATTCGCTTTTTTGACCATTACTACATTGGCTAACCAATCCGGGTAGTACACTTCCCGAATGAACTTTGCTACCATCAGCTTTTGGACCTCGTCCTTGATTGCACTATCTCTCTCAGGGGCAAACACCCTCTTCTTTTTCCGCACAGGCTTGGAGGAAGGACATACATTCAAACGGTGGGTAATGACACTAGGGTCTATACCCGGCATATCCTCGTGACTCCACGCAAACACATCGATGTTTTTCTTCAAAAATTGGACGAGGTCCTTTTTAATCTTCTCTTCTAAATCTGCTCCAACCCTGGTACACCTCTCAGGGTTATCTTCATCCAAGGAAATTTCTTCTAAGGCTTCAGTAGGCTCTACTACAACCTTCTTTTCTTCAATATTCATTGCTTGAACTTGTTCATCCATGGCCAGCATGGCCAAGTAACATTCTCTTGCTGCCAGTTGGTCACCTTGTACCTGTCCTACCCCGTATTCTGTTGGAAACTTGACTGATAAGTGGTAAGTGGAGGTAACAGCTTTCCAACTATTCAAAGTTGGTCTCCCAATGATGGCATTGTAAGAGGATGGACAATCTACCACAAGGAAGTTCACATCCTTGGTAATCTGTCGCGGATATGCCCCCACTACCACGGATAAGGAAATGGTACCCACTGGTTGCACCTTCATCCCACCAAAACCTACTAGGGGGGAGTTCACTGGACGGAGCTGGTCTCGTCCTAATCTCATCTGCTGAAAAGCTGGATAATATAAAATGTCTGCTGAGCTTCCATTGTCCACAAGCACTCTTCTGGTTGTGTAGTTTGCAATTAGTAAGGAAATGACGAGGGCATCATCGTGAGGGTGATGAATTCTGTCAGCATCCTCGTCCGTGAAAGTGATTGCCCGCTCGTCTGTAGATCTTGCTCTTGGTGATCGTCCAGAAAGCTGGACGCTCTGTACTACCTTCAAGTATGCTTTCTTGGACTTGGACGACTGGCCAGTTGTACTTCCCCCAATGATGACTCTTATCTCCCCGAGTGGTGGTCGCGATGAATCTTCCATCTTTCCCTTCTGTTTCTCGTCCCTCTGGTCTCGTCCAAGGAAACCCCTCAACTTCCCTTGCCTTATGAGATTTTCAATTTGTTGCTTCAAGTCAAAACACTCGTCCGTGTCATGACCATGATCCCTATGGAAGCGACAATACTTGTTCCTGTTGCGCTTGTTAGGATCACCCTTCATTTTCTCCGGCCACTTCAGGGAAGGATCATCCTTGATTTGCATAAGGACTTGCTCAAGTGGGGCGTTTAAAAGGGTATACTGCTGGTTCTGTACTGGAGGGCCTGGCTTCTTACTTTCTCGATCTCTTCTTTCCTCCGTCCGTCCCTTCTTTGGACGAGTACCTTGCTCGTGCTGACGACTGGGATTTGCGTCCATTCTCTCGGACCTCTTCCTCTTCTTAGCAATGATTGCATCTTCTGCATTCATAAAATTCTGAGCCGAATGGACGAGTTCGGCCATGGACTGGGGCTCTTTTTCATAAAGCTTGTGAATAAACAAATCCGAATTCACCCCGTTGTGGAAGGCTACCAGTAGAAGCTTATCATCTGCTTCATCTACACTGAGAGCTTCTCTGTTAAAATGGGTGATAAATGACCGAAGGCTCTCATTCTCTCCCTGCTCTATTGTCAACAAACTGGACGAGGAACGCTTGTGCCTTTGTCCTCCAATGAAATTGTTAACAAATAACTTACTCAACTCTTCAAAAGAACTCACCGAATTTGGAGGTATTTTGCTAAACCAAACTCGCGCTGAACCCTTAAGGGTGGTAGGAAAGGCTCTACACATTATCTCATCAGGCACCCCTTGAAGATGCATGGTGGTCTTGAAAGTGGCTATGTGATCAAACGGGTCACGTGTTCCATCATATGAATCCAGAGAAGGCAACTTGAACTTTGATGGTAGGGGGTGACCGTTGATGGAAGCCGTAAAGGGAGAATCAGTCCTGTGAACCAAATCTTCTATCGGATTCGCCCTTTTCATACTTTCCTTCATTTCCTCCATAACTCTCTTCATTTGGTCCATTTCTTCCTTGAAGTGTGGTACCGTTCGTGAAGTGGTACCTCTAAACTGACTTCCAACTTCGGTATTCTCTCTTCCGCCATGACTCTGTGTTTGTCCACCTTCACGCTCTTCATGTGTTTGCCTCCTCATGTTAATCTCCATTCGTAATTCTTGGTTTTGGCGAGTCAACTCCGCCATAGCGTCTGCCATAGATTGTGCATGTTGGGCAGATGACTGCATGACCGGTGCAGACTGGCGATCACGATGCGGGTTGCTACTTCCCTGATGGCCTGGGCTAGTAGCCCTTGATCTAGTCCGAACCATCAGCCCTTCGTCACGGAGAAGTAAACTGTGAAACAATTCCTCCCCACAGACGGCGCCAACTGATGATTCCTTGGATATCAGTGGGTTGACAAGACTCGAACGTTGATCTTTGGGCTATCTCCTGTAATACAAAGGACACAGAATCAGAGGGGACCGGCCAAAAATCCTCCGATGATCAAGTTAGTTACTTTGAACTCTCTGTAACGAAGAAGTATTCTCTCAAAAGTAAAAAATATCTGACCCCCCTTACCCTTCATCGAAGAAGCCTTATATAGTGTGTGTTTGGAACGGTTATCTGTTTAGTAACCGTTCCCAATGTCGAGGAGTCCGGAGAATTGGGAGTAACTTCCATAACCGCTGGAAGTTACCTAGGTCGGACGGGCCGATGAACTCGTCCATCCATAGTAAGGATGGACGAGACCTCCATGATGAGCTCGTCCACTTTTAGTGAAAGATGGACGAGATCATCTTGGAAGGCTTGTCGTTCATAAATGATGAGTAGATTTCACGAGGTATTGCTCGTCCATATATGGAAGGTCCGCTAGTACGCTTGCAATTTTCTCCGCCTATTGTAGTTTCTTTCGTTGGACGAGACACATAGACGAGTTATGGACTTGGGATTATTTGTGACACCATCACTACTCACACTATCCTTTTGCATATAATTAACAGTGATACAAATTTATTCTGGCTCAATGGTTAAGTCCAAAGTATTATTATTTAAAAAAAAAAAATCTCTAACTTTGAACATTTTTTTGAATGGCCTACCAGAGGTTCCTTCCATCGGATTTTGGATGCGAAGAGGACAGGGTAACCCCTCTTCTCCCTTTTCAAGATTTTCTAGATAAAAAGAAAAAGATCAGGAGGGTCATAGAAGAAATTGGGATCCCTTACACATTTGTTTCTGCAAATTGCTTTGGTGCATATTTTGTCAATATCTTGCTTCGTCCACACGAGAAACAAGATGATATTGTAGTATATGGAAGTGGTAAAGCAAAGGGTAAGCCTATAATTAAATTTCTTTTTCTCATTCATTTTTAAAATTCAATAAGCATTTGTTGTTCTTTAATTTAAATGTAGTAATCACCTTTTTATGTGAAATTTTTAATGTATGTTTAGCGGTGCTAAATTATGAAGAAGATGTCGCACTCTACACTATCAAAGTGGCCAATGACCCTAGAACATGCAACCATATTGTCATTTATCGGCCCCCAAAAAACATCGTGTCACAACTCGAATTGATATCACTTTGGGAGGAGAAGACTAATCGGAGTTTCAATAGGGTTTATGTCCCTGAAGAAGAATTGGTTCGGCTTTCTAAGAGTATGTAAGAATTGCAAACAAATTTACTATGCAAGGCAAACAAATATTTTTACTAAATTATCAATTACAATAAATCTCGAGACATTCAATTTCACAACATGCTGAATTGGTCGATTGTAAGTGGTCAACACTTTCTACACACCACTTTTTATATTGATTTATCATTTTTTCTCCACTACTTTCAATTGACCAAATTAATCAGCAAAAGTGTGAAAATAGATGTATTTGCAATATTGTTGAATTAATTAAGCTCTGTGCTCTCCATATGTATCATACGTCAGTTTTACTTCTAAATATATAGTAAATTTTTTTTTTTTTTTTTTTTTTTTTTTTTGTGGAGAGAATATAGTAATTTATTTATTTAACTAAGAACTATTATTTTGTGCAGCCACACCAGCTCCAAATAACATTCCGGTGTCTATTCTTCACAGCATATTTGTAAAGGGTGAGTTGATGAACTTTGAGCTGGGGGAGGACGACATTGAGGCTTCAAGGCTTTATCCAGATCTTGAATACACAACAATTGATCAACTTCTTGATATTTTTCTTGTTAACCCCCCGAAGCCCACAATTGCTGCATTTGAATGAGTGAAAGGCCAGTGAGAGATGGAATATAGTTATTGGCAGTTGTTGAACACAAATAGTGCACTTTGTCCACTTGTATTTCGTGTTTCAGCATAATGACTTTTAAATAAAACTTGCTGAATATTTCTATTTCTAATTTGCCATATAACCTCTTTTCAGGATTTTTAATATATATTAGTGTGTATATATATATATATATATATATACTTCCAATCTTGCAGTCACTTTGACAAGGTCCCCTCCTCACTTTGACAATTTTCACAACAAAGCTTAAGTGGCTAGGCCTGTCCACAGATCGGTCTGGGTCGGGTTTGTGCCCAACCCAGAACTAACCCGATAATTTCAGGTCTCTCATTTCTGGACCTGACACCGATCAGTGAACGGAATCGGTTCGGGTGGTCGGACTTCCTCGGATATCGGTCAAAGTTGAAAATTTTGAAACTATGTCAGATTTTCGCCGGAAACCACCAAATTTGGTTGAGATTGGGCCGAATCTCGCAAAGATCAGGTTGAACTCGACGAGATTTCGCCGGATCTCAATGAGATCTCGATAGATCTCGAAGAGAATAATAGGCCGAATCTCGACGAGACCTCACCGGATCTCAACGAGATCTCGGTGGATCTCGAAGAGATAAGGCCAGATCTCGACTTAACAGACAAAACGACCGGCGAAACACACCCATTGGTGGAGAAAAACTAATTTTCCAATGCACAGATGGTCGAATCGGTTGAGATCTCGGTTTTTATGCACAAACTCGTTATCTGACTCGCCGTTATCGGGTTTTGGGGACGAAGACCTACCGCCGATCATCACTGGCGTCAGGTCGGCCAATTTTCGGGTCGAGTCAGGTTGGGCGGGTGCCAAGTCTAGTTGGACACCCCTATAAGTGGCAATATGCTATTGATTCTCATATGAGTCCACCATTGATATCACTTTTTTACTTAAAACTAACATCTTGATATCTAGGGTTGTTGTAAAGTTGTTGTAGAAATATTGTGTCTAATTTTATTCTTTTTATAAAATCTTAGTAATGAAATTTATGAAAATAAAATCCAAAAATGGGATGGTGTGGACTAATGAAGTCACCACCTAGATTAGGTCTAAAAATCATAAATATAGCCCCCTTACGTGTAAGGACTAGTCTTACTACCAGAGTATGAGTTCGAAGTTTAGATATGGGGATGGGAAGGTGTTAGGCACCAACCCCACCCGACCCGTGGGTCAACTTCCAGTCATTGTGTCTTACTTCTTAATCTCATTAAAGACTCATTTAACATTGTTATATATACTCACACACACACTAGCATACATCTAGCAATCAACATGGCATCAATCATCCCAAAACCCTAACATACATCTATCACGGCAACTCACATCAAGTCTAGCATACATTTATCATGCATATCATATCATCTCATCCAATGCAGCAAACAACAAGATATCACAAGGGCAGAAACATAGACATGGCAACATCAAAGAAACATGTGATTGCATTCTAGACATCAAGAACACATCATCTAACCAAGCATGTTCAACTCATCATTAAATATATATCCAATGCATGTTGACATGAATGCATGACTTACCTTACTGCATCTCAACACCTATGCATCAATGAATGGACATGTGAATGCATGTTCATGGTATTAAAGCAAGAAAAGAAAAGAAAACCCTAATCTAGCATGTTAAAGGCAAACAAACAATTAAACAAAGGAACAGAGGCTCAAAAACATTAAAAAAAAAAAAAAAGGAGCCAAAACAGAGGCATATGACACAAGGAAATAAAGAAAAAGAAGCAGAAAAACTCGGATTAGGGTTTCTGGGCTAAAGTATGCATGCGCGTACATAAGCCTGCATATGCGGGCTAGTTATATGCGTACGCATACTTCAAGCTTGCATGTGCATAAAGAATTATGCACGCGTAAACACGCCCCTAGAAACCCTAACTTAGAAACTCAGAAACGCAGAAACAAAGCAGAAACGAAAACTAAGGAAACTAAGAACCTAACATGCTTCTAATATAAAAATAAACAACCTAAACCAACAACAAAAATATCCAAAATAAACAAAACAAAATCTATTTCTAAAAGTGCATTAGATCTAACAACAAAGAAGAACATACTTAACACATCAAAACATGTTCATCAAAATATCCAAACATTCAACTCTCTAATCAAAATATGGTGAGACACAACAAATCAAAATAAAATAGAATCAAATCATATTTCTATAGAATACACAACATATAAATCCATTATGAACAACAAGAATAAGTTATAAAAGATACAATTCAAGGAAAAGCCATGAAGGGAGACTCACCTTACTTATGAAAACACACTTGATTGGTATTTAACCGGCCCTTCAGTGCCTACAACATACAGATTAAGTTGAGAGAACAAAAGAATTAAAGAATACAATAGTTTTTTATAATCACAACTCAAGAACAAGATTAGTTTTGAAAAAGGTTTTGAGAAATCAAATTGGAAAAATAGTTTCTGCCTTAAGACTAACTAAAGAGAGGTTTTTAATTTGTAAAAAAAATGCAAAGGTGTTGTGTGTATGTTTTAGAAAAGAGAATTAGGGTTTTAGAGAAGATGAAGGCTAAAAAATGACTCTCTCTAGCTAAGGTTTTGATTGAAGGTATTAGATGAGTATTTATAAGTTAAAAGTAGGGTTTTTAGACTTTTTAATGATCTTTGGACGTTCTCAAGGGTCCATGGGCTGGCCTACATCAAAGCATTATGTTTTGGGCCCTTAAAATGAAGTTTTAAAACCTAAAAAATTGGATTGTCCAGTTGGCCCAACTTAAAATAGTCATAACTCGCTTAATATGAGTCCAAATTAGGCAATTTTTGTGTTCAAATTGAAGCCCATGTGTTCAAACAGTGAGTCATTTTTCAGTATTGATTTCAAAACAATTTGAGCACTTTTGAGTTGTAATTACTTCCAAACTATTGTAAACTCTTTAATTACCCTTGGTTGACATATGTCAAGCTCATCATTGGGGTCAAGGATCAAAATTTATTAACGAGTACAAAATGCAGTGTTTATAGATGGCCAGTTCTTTTGCATTCTTATAAAAAATTAAATTGGCAGGGATAATTATTATACTAATATATATCTAATAATTTTTTTTTTTTTTTGAAAAATTTTGGAGGGCATAGCCCCCCTCATCCCAACGTGGCTCTGCTAGAAGCTCCAAATACAACTTGATTCATTATTCTGAGTTATACACGTTGATGTGGCTAACATTTCCTTGTGTTGCCCTTATGTTGGAACTTCTTTCTCTCTTCCTTATGTGCTTGTGTGTTTGTTTCTCCAAAAAAAAAAAAAAAAAAATTCCAATTATACTTTAATTTTGGGTGTACGTGAATACACATGGACTATAAGTTAGTTATAATTGATAACTTTTTGGCCTGCGTCTCATCAACAATTTGGCTTTTTTTGAAACATGTTGTGAAGCATGCATTATGCTGAATTGCTATTTTTTAGATATGTGAATCAATTTGTGGGTTCCATTTTTTTTTTTTTTTTTTGAGGAATCTCATATTATCGAATAAGATATTTTTGAGTTCAATTTCTATCTACACTAAAAAACTAATAAATGTCTTGGCTCAATGATAAAAAGAAATTAACCATTAAGAGCCGACGTCATATATTAAAATTGTCTCTCAAAAAGATTTAAAGAAAAAAAAAATTGAATCAAACATTCAGCAAAAGAAAAAAGAAATGTGAATAAAACTAAAAATAGAAAAAAAAAATACTAATAATAGTAAAACGTGTGATTGCTTGAAGTGACTCAGGTTTGTTAGTTTCGAAAATAACAGTATGTACTATGTACAACTAAATGAAAACTGCAAACACTATTGGTTCTAGTCCAGTGGGTACGTAACTACGTATAGTCGTCTCCGAAGTTCCAATCCAACAATAGCTTTATGATCTCGAAGAAAATTGGAAGGGCATGCAGGTTTTGGCTTGGTGCTATCACAATACATGTGATTTGGAGTTAGACGCAGTTTTATATCATTTTTGTCATCTCACCAAAAGGATGAATAATAGACAATAGACAATAATAGTATGGCAAATAATAGCTATCCAGTTGGCCAAGCTGTTATTGTTCAAACAATAAGACTATCTGTTATATATATGGTCGATTTCAGTCCTCAGAAACCACAGGTTGTGTGGTAGTAGAATAGACTACAAATTGATCTCTAATGATGCACAAAAATCGTCAGTGAGTTGATTGTCCACACACATGCCAGTGGGTGTATCTGAAGAACAAAAAGAGAAGAACCAATTAGAGAGTACCGGTGGGGTGCTGGCCAAAGACCCTTTGATGGTTAAGTCAGTGATAGAAGAATCTCCAAGAACTCAAGAGTGCAAGAGTTAGGGAGAATTCACGCACCTTAAAAGGGTTTTGGTTTGCTGTTTATATAGTAGTGGAGAGCTGACCCAAATCCCTTGATATGGGAGAATTTCCTTGTAGAGAGAAGGATCCCAAGATATTTGGGATCACCTTCCCATGTATAGGAGATTTGATTGTGTGGTAGGATATTTGGTCGTGATGCGCAAGTAATTTCCATGTATGGACATATGAGTGGACCCCACACAAGTTCCATGGGAAACCCTAAGGTGATGGTTTGTCGGGATTGGAGGTTGGATCATCAACCTGGATCCAACGGCCCATGGGGTCAGTCATCCCTTTGCGATTAGTTTAGGTGTAAGGCTGATGATCAATCGAGGAAGGTTCGGCACACGAGGAAGGTTCGACACCCCGTGATGATCAATAAAAAATTATCCTCATCAGTGTGTAAGTTATTTCCATGTAGAGGCATATGAGTGGGAAGCATGCAAATCCTATATGGAGTCTGGAGTAATCTATCGTCGCGAGAAAGCAGGTCCTGGCCCGTTGGTCTTCCAAACTGATAGGTCAGGAGGATGCGTGACATCCCTCGATGGATCCCTAATGACAGAGTTGATCGGCATGGGAATGATCCAAGGAGGATGCGTGACAGATCCCTGATGACAGAGTCGATTGGCATGGTCACGTGATGGATCCCTGATGACAGAGTTGATCGGCATGGTCGCGATCCAATGGGTCAAGAGGATGCATGACGGATCCCTAATGATGGAGTCAATTGGCATAGTCACGATCCAATGGGTCAGGAGGATGCGTGATGGATCCCTGATAATAAAGTCGATCGACATGATCACAATCTGATGGGTCGAATATGCTGACGACCCCTTGATACGTGATGACCGTCAGGGCAGAATATGTTGCATGGTGTCAGGTAGGGGTGTTAATGTTCGACCTAACCCGCGAACATAACACGAACCCGACACAGGTTTTTTCTGGTTAAGGTTGGGCCTTAATGAGTTTAGGTCATAAACGGGTCGATCCGAAAGCAACATAATAAGAAACATGTCATAAGTGGGTCAACTCGCGTAACCTGCAATAGATACGTTTGACATGCCAATTTATTTGTGTCAACCCGAAATGACCTACTTAACACAACTTGTTTAACTCGAATAACAAATAAATATTTATTTTATTTTAGATTTGTCAAATACCTTTTATATCTAACATATATTTTAAATTTAAAAAGAAAAGTGAGTAATTACAAAAATTTACAAATGATATAATTGAAAATTGAAACTTTACAAACTCTAAACCTCTAAACCCTACCAACCCTAAACCTCTAAATCTTCTTATAAATATCTTTTTTTTTTCTTTTTCTTTTTTAATATTTCAACTGTACTACCCTTCTCACGCCAATTCTCAAACTCAAGTGTAAACTCTCAAGCGGGTTCTCTCTCTCTCTCGCTCTCTCTCTCTCATGTGTTTAATTTTTTTCTGAATAATGCTTTTCAGCTTTTGTACAATAAACTTTGAAGTTTGAACCCATGTGCCTTGTGTTTTTCTTGATTGCATGATATTTGAGAGTGCCTTGTCCTTATCCTATTCCCTCTGTAAAGCAGTAGTGGAGCCAAAAAAAAGTTGGGGCTACCCTATATATAACAAAATTCTTAAGGATTTTTTTTTTTTTAAATATCAAAATGCAAAATTCAAATTTTAAGTTTCACTATTTTTTAATTTAGTCCTCTAAATTTAGATTTTGTCATTTCAGTCTTTTAAATTTCATTTATTCTCAATTAATTCCTTTATTTGTGTTCTGTTAGTTATTGCTGTCAACTTATCAAAACGATGCCGTTTTGGTCTTTAACTTTTTTTTTTTAATTTCTTAATTTCACAAAAACGTTAATTAAAAAATACATAAACTAAATTAGAGGGGAACGTCGTTCCCTCCCCCACGACGGAAGAATAAATTAGAGAGAAAGGTTGCACCATATCTCCTTAAGGGAACTTGAGTTCTATCCAGACATACCTTGGACGTCCGTGGAAGAATTACTCAACAACAGTGTTCCTCCAAAATATCTAGGGAGGTTAATCAACCCCAATGGATGGTTACCATGGGTAGGCACATCAACCCCAAGCACCATTATTTTACTCTGAACACCAAAATTATGGACTTGGTTCTTCCACAAAAAATAGAGTCAAATGGAAGGGAGTGAAAACCATTAGTCTTCACGTAGCTAGCAAATTTACGATGAACAAATTCATCCAAGGAAACAAGTGGATTTCGGCCTCAGGTGCAACCTACCAACCTAGCCTCTCCGATCTCTCTTTCCCTCTCTTTCCCCCTCTCAATCTCTCTCTTTCCCCCTCTTTCTCCCTTAGTCTCTCAAGTTTCTCAGCTTCTGTTTTTTTTTTTTTTTTTTTTTTAATAATTAAGGTTTTTGTGAAAGTAAGAAATAAAATATATATTAACTAAAGACCAAAATGTCATTTTGGTAAGTTGACGGCAGCAACTAACAGAACAATAATAGATGACTCAGTTGAGAATGAATGAAATTTAGAGGACTGAAATGACAAAACCCAACTTCGAGGATTAAAATAAAAAAATTGTAAAACTTAAAAGGCGGGTTTTGCATTTTGGTCACCAAAAAAAGAAAAAAAAAGAAGTTCACGACCCAAAATGGTCTAATTTTAAGCTACGTACGCTCAATGGATTTTTCATCCCATTAATTAACAAGATACTTCCGTATCAGTGATCAAAATTCAGGATCAAATTTTAAGGAAGCAATACTTATTTACTAATAACAACTTGGCCAGCTGAATAGCTATATTATTGTATATTAGTCATCCTTTTAGTCATATGACAAAAATGATATAAAGCCTCTAAAACTCCAAATCACATGCTTGTCATCTGAATTGTGATAACACCAGCCACCAAGCCAAAAAACCTGCCCTTCCAATGATCTTTGAGATCATAAAGCTGTGGAGGGGGATTTCATTTTCATTTTCATTTTCCATTATAGTTGGATTGGAAGAGGACAGTACATACCCACCAGACTAACAACAATTGCTAAACTAAAAGTCGGCCTAACTAACTTATGGACAAGGTTTCTTTCTAAACTAGTCTAGAGAGAAACATTTTCCCTAACGGACTTATCTTCTTTTTTAAAAAAAGAGCTTGCCTACCTATTAGTGTTTGCAATTTGCATTTGTAAATAGGAAAAGTGTTAGCCACTTCCACGCATAATTATAACTCAAATTGTTTAAGCTATCAAAAAAAATTGATTAAGCTATCAAAAAAAAATTGATTAATCAAGTTGTAATTTGAGTTTCTTGTAATTACTTATAAACCCATGATCCACTTAGAGTAAGCACCCAAGGTGAAACTCAATGCACATTTGCACAGCTCAAACAATTAACATCTTATTTGAATTCTTAATTGAGTTTTAAGTACAAATGCGATTAACAATAATCTTTATATATATATATAGAGAGAGAGAGAGAGAGAGGAAACCTTTTTACCTAATAACTAATAAATTTACATATTCATAATATTATATAGAAATATAATAATTGAAATCAAGTCTTTTTATATTCTCTAACTTTAGATGCATGAATTTGCATAAAAATATAGTTGACACAAAATCTATATATCTATATCTATATAATAACTAATAGTCGAAATATTTGACTTTTTGTTTACCGCGCCTCATTGCGCCACGTGACTACATAAATTTACACCACATTTACTTTTAAAAATACCGAAACATTGTATCTTATCATTTGGTGGGATAAAAAGCAACGTTTCAGTAATATTTTTACTTTTCAATTCCATTGTATTCTATAACCTATATAGTAAGTTAGAGACGCAATATTCTATCTTTTTGGTAGTAGTTGCAAAATAGCAACATTCGAAGTTTATAACATATCTTTATAACCTTTCACGGTTTCACATGTTTCTAAAAAAGATACTAATACTCACAGTTTCACATAAGAAAAGATATATATTGATGTGCATGTAATATATGCAATAAAAATACCATCAGATTTGCATAGCTAGCCTTACTTTTATATTCTTTTGTGACTAATTATATATTATATTTGTTTTATGGAAAATAAAGGCTATTCCGGTTGAGAGGCTGAACAAGTCACAAGTTGTATGCTAGGTGGGCCAGGCCGATTATAAAGCCAACTTAAGAGAAGAGAGCTTGCCATGAAGTAAAGATTCAGCCCAAAGAAGTAGAACATCCAGCCCAGGCGTGTATTCAAGAAGAAGCCCAAGATGCAATCCAACATGGACGAAGTTTGCTAGGAAAGAAACTCCTACAATCAAGCAATGAGGTGTCCGTGTCATAAAAGAAATAAAAGTCACCGTGTAAAGCAAGGAGTCCCTTGCATGTGCATGGCTTGGGAATATGAATTCCTTATTCTGATTGTATTAGGAATATAACGTAGTGTGTAAGGCGGCTATTTTCATATATAAGCCCCTTGGTCAGTTTGTGTAAAGGGGGAGAAAATAGACAGCTAGGGCTGGGGCGCAAAACATAGAATAGGAGTAAGAGACAGCCGCATGTGGCTCCTCTGTAGCTCTTCTCCACTATTTCTTTCTCCATTTTATTAGTTTAATGTTTAGTATTTTATTTGTGTTTTATTTCAATTACTATGAGTAGCTAAATTTATAATTAGGGTTGATGATGAAACCTTCACTACAAAAAAACGTCCTGTCCCAGCGTTTTTTTCCCGGCGTTTTTACAAACCGCCGTAATAGATAAGCCTATACCAGCGCTTTTTGTCGGCGCTTTACAAAGCGCTGCCATAGGAGGCCTATAGCGGCATTTTTCAAAAACGCTGGTATAGGAAGCCCAAAAGCGCTGGGATAGGGTTACTGATTTCCATTATGGAGAATGAGAAAGACCTGTCCCAGCGCTTATAAAAGCGCTGGGACAGGTCTTTCTCATTCCCTTATAAGAATGACCTGTCCCAGCGCTTTTAAAAGCGCTGGGACAGGTCTCTCCATTTCCGTATGGAGAATCAGCTGTCCCAGCGCTTTTAAAAGCGCTGGGACAAGTCTCTCTGTTCCCTTATGAAAAGAGGCCTGTCCCAACGCTTTTAAAAGCGCTGGAATAGGGTCCACCTATTCCAGCGCTTCTAAAAGCGCTGGGACAGGCCTTTCCAAAACGCTGGGATAGGTCCATCGTACCACTTAAAAATTTTCAGACTTCCCACTTATTTTTTTCACCTTCCCACAACTTTGGCCTCTCGTTTTTGGTCTCCCTCTTCTTTGCTTCAGATGTTTTCCTCTCACCCACATTTTATCTCCCTCTCCCTCTCCCTCTCTCTCTTCCTTAACCCATTTCCCCTCCTCCTCTCTTCTTCTTTACTCAAAACCCACCATTTTTTTTCCAAAATTTCAAACACAAAAATATTACCCAAAACCACAAACCCTACCCAAAGCAAGGTAAGTCTCTCTAGCTCTCATTTCTATTTTGTAGCAATATTTGTATATATATTTTTTTGTTAAATTTCTGGTTTTTTATTTTTGATTTTGGTTCAAGTTTGGTTTGGGTTATATGTATATTTTTGTGTAACTGTTGGTTGATTGTATGGGTTTTAATTTTGGTTTTGATTAAAGTTTAGTTCATTTTGTGGTTTTTCATTTTTGATTTTGGTTAAAGTTTGCTTTATTTTGGAGGAAATGTAGGTGGCAGTAGTGCTAACAAAAATTTTCTCTAAGGTTTACATTAGAAATCGTTAATTTACCTCTGTACAAAGCAAGGTAAGTCTCTCTAGCTCTCATTTCTATTTTGTAGCAATATTTGTATATATATTTGTTGTTAAATTTCTGGTTTTTTATTTTTGATTTTGGTTGAAGTTTGGTTTGGGTTATGTGTATATTTTTGTGTAACTGTTGGTTGATTGTATGGGTTTTAATTTTGGTTTTGGTTAAAGTTTAGTTCATTTTGTGGCTTTTTATTTTTGATTTTGGTTAAAGTTTGCTTTATTTTGGAAGAATTGTAGGTGGCAGTAGTGCTAACAAAAATTTTCTCTAAGGTTTACATTAGAAATCGTTAATCTGCCTCTGTACAAAGCAAGGTAAGTCTCTCTAGCTCTCATTTCTATTTTGTAGTAATATTTGTATATATATTTGTTGTTAAATTTCTGGTTTTTTATTTTTGATTTTGGTTGAAGTTTGGTTTGGATTATGTGTATATTTTTGTGTAACTATTGGTTGATTGTGTGGGTTTTAGTTTTGGTTTTGGTTAAAGTTTAGTTCATTTTGTGGCTTTTTATTTTTTATTTTGGTTAAAGTTTGCTCTATTTTGGAGGAACTGTAGATGGCAGTAGTGCTAACAAAAATTTTCTCTAAGGTTTACATCAAAAATCGTTAATTTGCCTCTGTACATTTTTTTTTTTTTTTTTAATTTCGATTCTCTGATATAAGGAAATTGGTATAACTTAAAATATTTCATCTATCTGATTATTACACTTAAAATCATTACCCTGTTGCTTGAAATCGTGTAGTTGGTAGTCATTTTCCCTTGCAAATATTGTCTTGATGGTGGCTTTGGTTTCTTGGCCCTACCTTGCAGATCTATTTAAGCCTTGTTTAGGGGCATTATGAGGCAATATGACAGCTGCAAATGCACTGGTGGAAACATATTATCTCTATTTAACTTATTATCCTCATTGTTTGTTAACCATCCTTTGTGTGATTATTGTTATTAATCCTCGAAAAACATATTTAATCTGGACTGGTTGATACTATGTTATAAGACTGCTATGTTAATCATTAGGAGATAGATTGTTGCATAATTTTCTGCAAATAATTTTAATTTTGAGATTGCTTTATACTGAAACACAAGGCAGGCTTTTATTTCTTACTTGGCAACTGTAGTTTATATTTGCTATGTTGTATTGTAAGCTATTTCTGTGGCTGAAAGAGTTGCTGATGAGTGTTGTGAACCTTCACCAGGTTAGGATGGTTCTTTGGTTGGTTATCAAGTTCGTCTTGATAGTGCAAGGTGTTTATATGCCTGCTCCACTAATTGTTTTTTAATGGTGCTTATAATATCAGAGGCATCATCTTATATTGCTTTGACTGCATTTTGTTGTTATTTTCTCAGTATTCTACAGTTTGACACAATCTATTTCACTTATCTTAAATCTTTTTCAAAGACATACAGTTTTGGAGTTCAGTTGTGATTTCAAATCCTGCCTTATGTGTCTTTCTTTTTGGGTTTTTCTTTTGTTAGTAATCTGATGTTGACGTGTTTGGCTGAGATGTTCTTTATAGTATATAGAATCAAGTGTTTGATGTTTTGTTTGGTGTGGGTATATAAACTAGCAGAGAGAGTTACTAATCACCATCAGTATACTTAGGACTAAACTGAAGTAGTAATCATGTTAGCAGTGCCAATTAAAATGTACCTTTCAGGTTATATATATATATATATATATATATATATATATGTCAACTGTATCACTTATATTTGCTTTAATTTTGTGATCTCAGGAGTGAAAAAACAAAGCTTCTTTTTTGTACCATGGGCATTCTTCTTAGAAAATTTGCCGTATGCCCTTCTGTCTGATTGGGTGATATTACTGAATCTATTGTAATCTCTTTGGTACTCATGCTGATTTTTGATTTCATATCAGATCTAAATTTTGATTGTCAAGTTGTTACCTATCCAAAAAAAATAAAATTATTGTTATGTTGTGGTGGTGGTTGTTTTGGTTCTAGTACTATAATTTTTCATGTCTATAAATTGTGTAGATCCTTGAAATGCTTTACTTCACGAACTCTTACCGATCTATTAATGGCAACCTAGCTATTTTAAATTCTCATTCTTTTTTCTGACGTATTTCTCTCTCTCTCTTCCCCCCCCCCCCCCCCAATTTTAGTGGATAAATCACAAGTCACTAATCTTTCTCTTTGTCATTCGCTTTTCTTGCTGCAGCCTTAAAAATCTAGTATGCTTAAGGGGTATTAAATATCATTCAAAGTGGAGTGAACATAACATTTATTTAAGATACTTCTTTGATTAAGATAAAAAGAAAAGCATATACTTGAAATGCCACTCCACCTTTTTTTTTTAATGATTAAATGTCATTTAGAATATACTATTTTCTTTCATTTTAATTAAAGGATTATCCTAAATTAATTAATTGGTATAAGACTTAGTTTAGTTAAGTTGGTTGTGTTTCATACATTACCTTTAATGATACATAATAATTATTTCACCAAATTGTTTCAGATTAATGAATTTCTTGTGATTACAGCCATTATTAGTATAGTTTAAAAAGCAGGCTTTAGAAGTGACTGCAGTCACTTCTAAAGACTATAGAAAAGTGGTCTATCATATTGAGAAATAAATAGGCAACAAATATCAATAAATCTTAGAGCAAATTACATTTTAAACCCTATACTTCAGAGGTGGTTCAAATTAAGGGGTGAAATTTTTTAGCATGTGTGTTTGTGTGTTGTGGCCTTATCTTGTCTTTTGGATTCATAATGAGCTGTTGAGGGTTCAGGCTAAAGCTTCCCTTTCCCACAATGATTTAAATTTTGTTTTTATGTTTTTTAATTTGTTAAAATTGATATGCTATTCTCTTAAGATATAGATAAAGATTTAGAAAGAGAACTTGTAACCTACTGGTTGTTGAATAGAATAAATCATGACAGTATGAGTATCAGATTACTAGCTAGTTCTTATTGACAATTTATTTTTACCTCTAATACGTACATATATTTGATTAACTCTGCAGACTAACATTACAGCCATAGATAAAACAGTAACGGTTGTGTTGGATATTGAGAGACTTGCACAATCCTCAGATAGAGGTTCGGGGAGCCCAAAAGTGACTGTGAGTAGCAAATCCCCTACATTGAAATCTTCACTACTCAACTTGCATGAACTATAATTCAACAACTACTCTCTCACCTCTATTGTTTTAATCACATACCTTGTGCTTTAAGATTGGTTAAATTATTTAACCAAAAAAAAGAAGATTGGTTTAATTACAAACCTTTTTTTTTTTTTAATCCATATGCTATTAACAATAATTAATAGAGGTGTGTCACATAAATGCCATGTGACTTATAAAAGTTATACACCAATAATGGCTAGCATAATACGTCTTGAATAAAGTTTAGCACTCTTGTACTATCATCATTGTGTTATTTTAGTTTAATTTTTTTTTTATAATGACAATACTTGATCCATTATATTTTCCAATTAGGAATTGCTGAAGCTTATAGTTTAAATTATTTAGAATTTATGAATGAACGCTTATACTATATGTGTTCAAAATTTCAAATTACTATATGTGTTCAAAATTTTAAATTAACTATCTCTTGAAGAATATTATTGGACTTCTTCTATTTCTATGATATTATTGGAATTATATTCACTTAAGTATTTAAAATCATTTGAACTAAACAAAACATTAAACTGTTTACTACTAAACCTAGGACTCTTTAGTCTTTGCTTATAAGTTAGACACAGAAGTCTCATATAATGGTTTTTGTGTTATGAAATTGTATGATAAATTTCCCTTCTTCCATCACAAAATTTTGGAAAGCTTGAACTACAATTTAATTAAGGTGAAAATACATAAGTGAGTTTATGTTTATCCACATTTGTTTTTAGGATTCCCTATGAGTTTGGATTATTGGAATGACATGTGTTCATCTTAGCATCAATTATTTGATAATTATGAATTTGTGTGTTTGAAGTTCTATTAATTGTGTGTGACATATAGAAACTTTACCCTAGGTTGGGTAGGTTTTTTAATAAATTACAATTTATTTCTCTCTGTTTCTTAAAATTAGTGATTTGCTTTTATTTCTCTATTGAAATTATAGAGATTATTGGTGTTTGCTTTGTTTTGCACGTTCTGTTTCATGCCCAAAACCATGTTGTGCCTTATGGAATGTTGTAAAGGGGTGGGTTGGAAAAGGAAAGGGTAGCTTTGTTGCACAATTGTCCCATTGTGTTTGATGTGGTGCATTTGGAATGAGGGAAGTACACATGAAGTGATTTGAAGAGATGTTTAAAAATTTTAGGGGATATTGGATACTATATGTTTAAATATGCTACCATTATTTAGGTTTGAATGCATGTAGTGGAAGCATGAGAACTAAGTTTATATTGAAAGTAAGCTCATTAATACATAAAATGATCTTGTGCATTGTGCAGGTTAAAAGCTAGTTGGATTAATTTACGTCATTTAAGTTATCATAATAGTGAGCAATGGTCATTTCTCTTTTGCAGGAGTGGCAGCTTGTTTGAAGTTTACATTCTTCTTTCCGTGGGCAAACACTGGGATTGCTAAAGGGTCAGTAAGATCTACTTCTTAATTCCCTTAAATTGTAAAATAATGTGGTGGGTTGTTGTTTAGGAGCAAGCAGGTGGCTTGCATGGAGAGAAAAGGTGGAATATATTGGGAGTGTTGTTTGTTTTGTGAATGTTAACATATTGTTGTTCAATTTGTTGTCAATTTCTTGTATTTTGTCTAAGTAAATACATATAGTATGCTGTGGTGGGTGGTTGTTGGAGAGAAAAGGTGGAGTATTTTCTATTAGGAGTATTGTTTGTTTTGTGACTTATATTTTTGAAACTCAATGTGCAATGGTGAAATTGTAGTGTAGGTGCGCCTCATAACATCCTAGACACTTGGGATGTTTTATTTTGTGTATATATAACATTCTAGATATTTGGGATGTAATTATAGATATGGTGTAATTAAATATATTTAGTTTCTTGGTTTAATGTGTTATTGTATTTGCTATTGGAAAATATGAATTGTGGTTCATTACCATTGCTATAAAATAGGTATTGAAAAATATGTATTGTAGGTACATTACAGGTGCTCAAAAAATATAAATTTAAAAAAAAAAAATGACCTATCCCAGCGCTTTGAAAACCGCTGGAATAGGGTTTGGAAATTTTTTTTTTATTTTAAAAATGACCTATCCCAGGGCTTTTGAGAGCGCTGGAATAGGTACCGCCTATGCCAGCGCTTTTGAAAGCGCTGGTATAGGCCTTTTAAATTTTATTCATCCATGACCTATACCAGCGCTTTTAGAAGCGCTGGCATAGGTACAACCTATGCCGGTGCTTTCAAAAGCGTTAGCACAAGTAGTAAAAACACTGGTATAGGTTATATTCACATTTTCATAAAGGCTGTCCCAACACAAGTAAAAACGCCGGAACAGGGTTTGAAAGCGCCGGGACCTATCCCAGCGCTTTTGAAAAGCGCTGGTACAAGTCCGCGTGACCCTATCCCCACACTCAAAAGCCAGCGGTTTGAAGCGCCAGGAAAAAAAACGCCGAGATAGGAATTTTGACCCTATCCCAGCGCTTTTTAGGGCTATCCCAGCGGTTTTGAAAACGCTGGGATAGCCCCATTTTTTTGTAGTGCTTGTTAAAGATTATCAGTAGTATTTAATGTGATTTAATTTTTCCCACAATAGTTGTTCTTGATTCATATCAATTAACTAAGATAAAATTCTAGATATGAGTTCAATCATGTTTTTCTCATGATTTAGGATTTATCTTAATTAATTGAATGCTTGGTTTATTATTATTTTTATTTTAAAATTGGATATCTCTTATGATTTGTTTGTCAACTAATACAATTGATGATTTGATTTTATACCTTGGAAGCGAAAAAGAGCATGCTTTAGATTTTTAATCATAAGTTTTAATGATAATATTTTCCATGATAGCGAGATTGATTTCTAGATTATCATGTAGTGATAGGGAAAAATTAATGATCGTAAATATATGCTGATATGAATTAACAAGGTGGATTCTAAAACCTTAATTCCTTTCTTTAGGTTGTTTAATCTCTATATTGCTTTATATTATATCCTTTGCTTAGTTTATTTAATTTCAAACAATCAATTTTTGTCAAACTAGATTAGGATTTATTTGGTTAAGATTTGATTAATTTTCCTACGTTCATACAAGTCCCTGTGAGTTCGACCTTGTTCTTGTCAAACTATACTTCGGCACTTGCGAGTACTTTAAAATTTCACAACATATATTAAGCAAAAAAACTGCCATTGATAAGCAAAAATCCATATGGTGTAGATAGAGAAAGTAATAAGAATATTCATCAAAAAGAGAAAGTAATAAGAATGAGAAACGAGACCACTCCTCATTGCGCCACGTGACTACATAGATTAGTGTCATATATACATTTAAAAATATCGAACAGTTGTGACTTATCATTTTGTCCGTTAAGTTTCTGTATCTACTCACCGTTTCATAAGATGTATATATTAAAACAAAAAAACTGTCATTGAGAAGAAAAGCATTGATAAGGTGTAAGGAAGAGCATGAGAAATTGAGAAGAAAAACATCCGTAAGACATTTAAAGAAATCATTCAGTATTATCGTTGCTATTGTTGGTGTGGCTTGATTCTTGAACTTTTTCACTATTTAATCAAAATAAAACCCAACTTAAAAACCAAAAAAAATACCAACTTACAAAACAATTAACTATCCAAACTGTTGGGAATTTAAAATAGATTCAAACTATTTGACTCTATTATATTGACCAATTTTTCCTTAATCATCAGCCCCATATGCATACGCCATTGAACATTTTTTTTCTTTTTTCTTTTTTTGAGGAAAATACGCAATTGGACATAACAGGCCAAAGCTATGTTATTAGCATTAATGAAAATGACATGTTTAATGGCCATTTACATCTAAACCTTAATATCATTACGATTGTCAAGGATGATCCATGAATAGTGAATAGTGAAGTCTGGTCTTTGTAGACCATGGATCATATACACCATTGCACCATTCGCTCCCATTATGCAGCACCATTTCAAAGCCACCACACAGACCAGATGATCGCAATCAAACACATTCATTAAAAGCTTAAACGATTCAAGTAATTTGAATATCATAGCATTTGAGTCAATCATTGAATAAATATATAAATCGCAGTGGCCAATACCAACCAAAACACAAATTCAAACCATTAACTTTGGAACCCACTAGAAACGGTTCCAGAATTCAACAAAGGCTATATATACTAGCCGCATATACTCTAGCTGCTCCTTTCAGTGTCGTTGGGAATGCCCTGCACATCACCTCATCTGAGGTCATCTGCAACAACATCAGTATCTTGAATGATTCAATGTGATCCAAGGGATCCTTGGAACCGTCATATGATTCCAACTATGGGAGACAGAATTTTGGTGGGAGGGGACGGTTTAGTACTTCAGTGGTGAACGGTGAGTCCGTCCTTCAAATCATCTCATCCAAATTCTCCCCGCCTTTGTCCTTCGTGGCATTTTTTAACTCTTCCATCTCCTTTCTCATGTTGCAAAGCTCATTCTCCATCCTGGAGGAATCTTCTCCTGAGGTCCTGTCTTGCCTGTTGGCTTGGGAGTTTGATTCTTCTTCATTTTGATTTTCTCCTGTTCGTCGACGTTCTACGTTTTGGGATTCCATTGTCTTTCACAGCTCTTCATTCTGGCGAGTCAGCTCTTCCACATTAGCAAGGAGGGCCTGGATTTGTTGTTGTTGCACAGCTTCTGCCTGTTGTGTGATTTCTGATTCCATCTCGTACTTTGAGGAACTCTTATGTCACTGGGAAAGATGGCTTGAATGATTAACGATTCCCACAGATGACGCCAAACTGATGATGCAAAAAATCAGCAATTGAGCTCATCATCATAGTGGATGGACGAAGCAATGATTGGGGTCGTCTCTACGGAGGAAAATTGCAAAATGAACTAGGTGGAAGAGTAACATGCTGGTGTGGCGTTAGCCAAACCACCTCCGATACTTAAGTCAGTAAGGGAGAAAGATTTTAGAGAGAATTGACTGGAAAGTGATTTTTGTAGAGTATTTTTTTTGTGTACCTTTAATTTCTGTTACCTTCTCTTTTATACTTGTGCGCCTAATTAATGGGCAATGAATCGTTGTATTTATGCTCAACGACTAGTGTGTTACAAAATCTTTGTCTGAAGTTCACAGCTCACTCTGTGACCGCTGCTCCGTCCGTTACATTTTGTCATCAATGAGCGTAATAAATGCATAACGTCTTCTTTTGGTTAATGACGATCTCAGCTTAATGACGATCGTAAATTTCTGACTCATCACCTCCCATGCTTGTTCCCACTAGAACTCCAATTTTTGTCCTGTCCATCTTCAGGCCATGCAAAATGATAAATCTATAATGCTTAATGTACAAGCTGATAAACTACAACGTGCTGCTCATAAAATGACTAACTTTTTCAATAACTTCAGTTCCAAGGTTGGCAATATAGAAAAGTTATTTGTTGCTTCCAACTTGAAATACCAACTACGAGAAGATCTAGTTTAATTATTCTTTTTTTTTTTTTTTCATAATCAAAAAAAGTCATTTGATTTTCATTTTCCAAATGAAAGTTCAAACTCTGAAAAGTTGGGTCATGGTAATATATAATCGTGATACTATGAGCAGAACAACCAATTGAAGATTCAATAAATTCGTTAATTTTTGCTGTAATAAAACATTTCATAGGAGATCTAGAAAGGGTTTTTTTTTTTTAAGAAAAATGTTTTTGTTGGTTATTGTTTCCTTAATGGTTTGCCAAAAGGAATGATTATGGATTGTGGGACATTTGAAGCATGATGAACCTTACCCTTATGGTCATGAAGAATTTGTGGTTATGTGCAAAAGATGCTCAATCGACCTTGAAATGTTTAAGTCGGTTAATAGGTCTTTTTAATATATTTTTTTCATTGTAGTTCGACTTAAATAATAAAATGCAATATTTTGTTTTTTTATTCATTGTTTTATCTAATGCCATCCTCCGTGTGATAAACCAAAAAATATATACACACACCAATAGCATCACTTAAATAATAAAATGCAATATTTTTTTCATTGTTTTATCTAATTATATCCTCCATGTGATAAACCCAAAAAAACAAAAAATGACCAATAGCATCACTACAATTAACCATTCCTGTGTAGTAGCACGGGTTACATGCTAGTTAGAGTATAATTGGAATAACACTTGGCTTGAAATTACATTGGGGAAAAAAATACTTGTCATTAAATTAGAATGACACTTGGCATTAAATTATAGGTCAACTAAAAAGATAATTGGTATGAAATTAGAGTGCAAAAATCTTATTTGGATTCTTAATTGAGATTCCACTTTAATATATTATATATGACTTAATCATCCTTCCAATTTGCTTTTTGAACTAGAAATTTCAATATCATTTTTTCCTATCTATATATTTCTGAATTGTGCATGGCTGGTAAGGATTGGAAAATCAATATCTTATATCAACTTGTTTATATATTGATTTTGTACATTGATAGAGAACTTGGAGTGAAATTTAGTGAAGAATCAATTATAAATTATTTTTTTAAGATTTAAAAAATGGAAATAAGTTTTTTTTTAATAGATTATAAATAATTGAGTTCAAAACGAATTGACAACTAGTTTTTTTTTAGTATCTTTTCTTTTGTTCATATTTTTCAAATATTGAATAGATGTGAGTTTTATTTTTCCTATATTAATTTAGTTTTAAATTTTAGTATATTTATTTTTTCCTAAATGGTTAATTGTTTTGATTCATACTTTGGCCCCAAAGGATAAAATCTCAATTCCTTTTTTTTTTTTGGTAGTTCAACAGATTGGCATTTTCTAGTGCTTCCAATGAAGACATTCAAGGAGAGAGAGAGAGAGAGTTCTTAAGGTAACTCTACCATAAAGTTCTTAAAATTCTATCAAATATATTTTGATCTGAGTGGATTGGATTTCATTATATATTATCAATATTTAAAATATTATTAAAAATTTGAGTCACTTTTTATTTATTTATTTAAATTATTGATGATAAAATTCAATTGATTCATTTCGAAATGAACGTATAATATTTAAGAACTCTACCGTATAATTTTACTAAAAACTTTGAAGTATCCTAATCCCTCGCAGCTTCATAGACAGGCCTATAAATATAGCAACGTGTGCGTGTGAGGTGATGTAGGAATGGGTGGAAGGTAGAGAGGGAGAGTAAAAGGAAAGTTCATGGTGAAGGCAAGCATCTTCCTAGGCCATCCAACGTACGTGTATACTCGTCCTATAACCCCACAAACAACTTCTTCCAAAATAGACCTACACAAGGATTTGCAGTCCATGGGTGTCACCATTGTCCAAGTAATATTCTCCCCCCACCCCCCCCCCCCCCCCCCCTCTCTCTCTCTCTCTCTCTCTCTCTCTCTCACATACGCAGCAGCAGCATCAATAATTCATTAAAGGAACTATATATGTTCAATTGAGACAAGGAGAACTGAACGAGCATGTGTATCAGTACTTTGAGAAGTGGACATAGTGATCTCCACTCCACCATAATGAGTATGAGAAACTTTTTAAAATTTCACTTTTTCCCGCATTTTTTCAAATTTTTTCACAGTACAAGTATACTTTAGTACACTTTTAACAAAAATTTCTCAGCAAAAAGTTAAATAAACTACTTCCAAACGGACACTTAGTCAATCTAAAAGTGTGTAAATTTACATTGCTATTTAATATTTGCTACTACAGTAACCATGGACGGAGCCATGGTTACTAGTTTTAGTAATTTTGTTTTATAAAATTACAAACCTTTGCTCATTTAACAACATCATTGATTCTTTTAAGAGTATTATTATAGTCACAAATTTTTTTACAATATTTTTACAAACTGTTAAAATAGCGAATTCTTATTGGTTCGCATTTGGGCTCAACACTTATGTTATTTTTTTACTTACTCATAACTACTCATCACATCAGCAATTTGTAAAAATGTTTGTAACTCTAACATTTTCCTCATTTTAAAGACCATAAAAAAGATTTATAAATCTAAAATCTAAAACAAAATATACAAGTCCAAAAAAATTAGTCCAACAACAAAAATTACCAATAGTAAAACTAAAAAAAAAAATTAGGCCTAGTCAATAATTTTACCTAAAACAAACAACTTGACCCTTTAAAAAATTTTAAACAAAATAATTTTTTCTTACCCAGCAATGCACACAAAAAAAAATTAAATAAATAAATAAAACCTCCAACAATTAAGCAGCAACAGAGTTGAAGGTCAAAGTCACTACACACAACCAGTTGTAAAGTCATCCCCCCTAACTCTAAGTTCTGGGTCTGTCCCTTATAGTAACTGTATAAATATACACGGTTACTATTCACATGCAAATCCATTTTTTAATACTTCTTTACTTACACACACACACAGATATTAAAAATTAATATATAAATAATATTTTAATGAAATGTAGTGTAAAATAGATAATTTGATGTGAATGTTTTTGAAAAATAATTAGGTAAAATAGAAAAAGTAGATTTTAATGCTAAAATAGACAAAAAAAAAAAAAAAATTGTACGAGTTGATGTCAATTAATGCTCTTTAGGCTTGGATTTGGTTGTGCGCTGTAAAACCATTGAGAATGAAGAAGAGATCTGATGGCGTGTGCGGTAAACCTTTGAGAATGAAAAAGAGATCTTTCTGCTGTCGAATCCAAAAGGCCAGGCCAGAGTAAGCGAAATAAGTTTTTCAATAAAAAATGGAGAAAAAATTAGAAATTTTTTAGTTTTCTTTCATTTTCTGAGTAGTGTTACAGTGACAACATTTTCACCAAAAAAAAAATCTCAACAAAACTTAAGTGGCAATATGTTATTGATTCTCATATAAGTCCACCGCTGATATAACCTTTTTACTTAACACTAACATCTTGATATCTAGGGTTGTTGTAAAGTTGTTGTAGAAATATTGTGTCTAATTTTATTCCTTTCATGAAAGCTTAGTAATGAAATTTATGAAAATAAAATCCAGAAATGGGATGGCCAGTTCTTTTGCATTCTTATAAAAATTAAATTGGCAGGGATAATTATTATACTAATATATATATCTAATAATTTTTTTTGACAAATTCTGGAGGGCCATAGCCCCCCTTGTCCCAACATGGCTCCGCTAGAATCTCTAAATACAACTTGATTTATTATTTTGAGTTATAAGTGTTGTTGTGGCTAAAATTTTCCTTGTGTTGCCCTTGTGTTAGAAATTCTTTCTCTTTTCTTTATGTGCTTGTGTGTTAGTTTCTTAAATTAAAAAAAAAAAAAAAAAAAAAAAACTCCAATTATACTTTAATTTTGGGTGTGAATACACATGGACTATAATTTAGTTATAATGGGTAACTTTTTGGCTTGTATCTCATCAACAATTTGGCTTTTTTTGAAATATGTTGTGAACCATGCATAATGTTGTATTGCTGTTTTTTAGATATGTGAATCAATTTGTGGGTTCCCTTTTTTTTTTTTTTAGGAATCTCTTATCGTCAAATAAGATATTTGTGAGTTTAATTTTTATCTACACTAAAAAAACTAATAAGTGTCTTGACTTAATGATAAAAACAAATTAATCATTAAGAGTGAACGTCATAGATTGAAATTATTTCTCAAAAAGATTATAAAAAAAAAAAATGTGAATCAAACATTCAGCAAAGAAAAAAGAAATGTGAATAATTATTATTTTTATACATATTCTATTACCTTTCCCCTTTCTTTTTCATTTACCTTATTAGTGTAAAAACCACTCATTAAGAGTAGTAAAATACATCTAATATTCTATCCCACCTCAAAACAATGGCAATGCAAAAGGTGGCCATTCCCATTAGAAATAGTAAAAAAATTATAAACCACATAAAAATTTATTCACCTGCAGCCCCCTGAAATTTTAGAATTAGCTTTCAAAATTTAGAATTGACAATTGAAAATTTTGAGCTAGTCCAATAAAAGTAAAGTAAAAAATCTCAAATAAATTAATTAGGTAATTGGTTAGAAATATCCAATACTGTTTAGTGTAGTTCTTTGGTCTTTTTGAGCTTGGAGGCCTAATATTGTGTAGTACAATTCATTTATTGTATTAGCTAGGCCTGAGTTTGGTTGGGCAAGACATAAATAAATAAATAAATATATATATATATATATATATTAAAAGTCCTGAAAAGAGGTTATATGGAAAATTAGAAATAGAAAATATTCAGCAAATTTTATTTAAAAGTCATTATGCTGAAACACGAAATACAGGTGGACAAAGTGCACTATTTGTGTTCAACAACTGCCAATAACTACTTATTCCATATCTCACTGGCCTTTCACTCATTCAATTGCAGCAATTGTGGGCTTCGGGGGATTAACAAGAAAAATATCAAGAAGTTGATCGATTGTTGTGTATTCAAGATCTGGATAAAGCCTCGAAGCCTCAATGTCGTCCTCCCCCAGCTCAAAGTTCATCAACTCACCCTTTACAAATATGCTGTGAAGGATAGACACTGGAATGTTATTTGGAGCTGGTGTGGCTGCCTACAAAATAATAGTTCTTAGTTAAATAAATAAATTATTATATATTTAGAAGTAAAACTGACATATGATACATATGGAGAGCATAGAGCTTAATTAATTCAACAATATTGCAAATACATCTATTTTCACACTTTTGCTGATTAATTTGGTCAATTGAAAGTGGTGGAGAAAAAATGATAGGTCAATATAAAAAGTGGTATGTAGATAGTGTTGACCGCTCATAATCGACCACTTTAGCATATTGTGAAATTGAATGTGTCTCGAGATTTATTGTAATTGATAATTTAGTAAAAATATTTGTTTGCCTTGCATAGTCAATTCTTACATACTCTTAGAAAGCCGAACCCATTCTTCTTCAGGGACATAAACCCTATTGAAACTCCGATTAGTACTCTTCTTCTCCCAAAGTGATATCAATTCGAGTTGTGACACGATGTTTTTAAAGGGCCGATAAATGACAATATGGTTGCATGTTCTAGGGTCATTGGCCACTTTGATAGTGTAGAGTGCGACATCTTCTTCATAATTTAGCACCGCTAAACATACATTAGAAATTTCACAAAAAAAAGGTGATTACTGCATATAAATTAAAGAACAACAAATGCTTATTGAATTTTAAAAATGATTGAGAAAAAGAAATTTAATTATAGGCATACCCTTTGCTTTACCACTTCCATATACTACAATATCATCTTGTTTCTCGTGTGGACGAAGCAAGATATTAACAAAATAAGCACCAAAGCAATTTGCAGAAACAATTGTGTAAGGGATCCCAATTTCTTCTATGACCCTCCTGATCTTTTTCTTTTTATCTAGAAAATCTTGAAAAAGGGGAAGAGGGGTTACCCTGTCCTCTTCGCATCCAAAATCTGATGGAAGGAACCTCTGGTAGGCCATTCAAAAAAATCTTCAAAGTTAGAGATTTTTTAAAAATAATAATACTTTGGACTTAACCATTGAACCAGAATAAATTTGTATTATTGTTGATTATACGCAAAAGGATAGTGTGAGTAGAAAAGCTGTATTATATATTGATATCATCAATCAATTGTGTGAGGTTCTAAGGAATTATGAACTAATGTATTAGAACTTCATTTTGTAATGTTAGCAAACCATGATCAAAACGTTTTTAGTCTTGTTTAGACTTGCTTAAAGTATGTGTTTTTATTTAAAGTTCGAATCGAGTTACTGTAGGATTTATTGTGTAAATCTGCCTGACTTGATCGATCGAAAATTAGACTCGATCGATCGAAAGTTGTGCAGATTGTTTTTTCTACAAAATTTCCAACCTAGCCCAGGCTCGTTTGACGTGTAGGGTTTTAAGTGTTGTCTTAGGAAAACCCTAGCCACGTCTTAGTGTTGCTTTTTATGCTGTGTGTGTGTGTGTGTGAATCTCTTGTGAGATCTAGAGGTGTTTGCCTTCATACACACTTAGGGTTTCCAATCTCAAGATTGATGTCAAGAGCTTGGTAATCAATTCAGCTGCTGTTTTCAAGAGCTTAAAGATACACAAGCAGGAGTGCTTGTACTTGCTGTGAATCCAAGAAAGAAGTAGTCTGTGGACTCGGAGCTGTCATGTGATCATGGTAGTAAGTTTCCTACTCGAGGTAACAATAGGATGTTAGTGGTCTAAGTCGCTATTGTGTAAATTTCAATTCTTTCATAGTAGATTCAGTTTACCTTGAGGATAGCTAGGTTAAATCTTCCCCAGGTTTTTTACCAGTTTAGTTTTCCTAGGTTATCATATTGTTGTGTTCTTTATTTTCAACACTATTAGGACATATGTGATTCATTTGTTAGGAATATATGTCACTATTTTATGTAATTGACTAATCCTTTGACAAAATGCATTTTACTTGTATTTGGGTAGATTTAGGATGTGTTTAATACTTCAAGAAACTGTGTTTCAAGATCAAGTATTAAAGCCATGTAAGTCTGTTCAAGATTCAAGTTTGAAAAATGTCTGTCATTAAAACTCGACAGCTTGCTCAATAGCTAGCCATCTATCGAGCTTAAGACGTTGTTCCAACCCCGTGGCTCGACAGCTGCTCGACAGCTGCTCGACAGCAGTTCAACAGATAGGCATCTGTCAAGATTTATGAAAAACAAAATTTTAGTTCTGTTTTGACTCTAATCCGTAATTATGTGTTTGAGTTTTCTTTTCTCACAACTCTAGACATATAAAATGATTATTTTAAGGTCCATCAAAGTGGACACAAGTTGCACAAGTGTTGAGCAGAGTTTGTTCAAGCAATTTGAGACCAAAGACACAGTTTTGCCTAGTTCATCATTCTTGTGAGGAAGTTGCTGTGTTTGTGCACGGGTTTTGTGACCGAGTATCTTCTTGATCTTCATCGTTGGGATGAACTAAAGAACTTTGCAACCAACAACCTTCTCTAGTTAGTGATTGAAGTCGCGTACTGGGATCCATGCAATTAGTTAGTCACGTACTGGGAGTCGTGCATCAAAAGGAGAAATTGTCACTACAGAACAAGTCCAATTGAGTATTTAGGTAAGGGTTCAACTATAGGTTGATATAAGGTACCGAGATTCCTTTACTTGTAACCGCTTGTTGTGATAATAGTGGAATTTCGGGAGTGGTGACCTTAAAATCACCCGGTGGGGTTTTTGCTATATTGGTTTTCCCCATTCGTAAACAATTCACCGTGTCAATTTAATTTCCGCTACACTTAGTTTAATTGGTGATTTGTTTGTGCTACCACGCGTTTGCATGTTAATTTGATTAATTAATAAACTTGGCTAATTAATCAATTAATTCATCACAAAGGGTCAATATGTTTTTGGCCTAGCTCGCACTTTACAATAATATGATATATGTGTGTTAACCTAGATTTGATAATTTGACTAAGTAATTATTTGGCTAATTAACAAGGTTAATCTGGTTGTGTTTTAAAGGGTCTAAAAACAAACAAATTGTTTGAAAATTATACAACTTGAAGATGAAAATGTTTAAATATTTTAAGGGTACCGTTAAGACTTTCAGCTCTAGCCAAATGTGTAGCTCCTCATGGTTTAATACACACACGAACTGTACTATATGTTACACATAGTTTTTCTTTTTTTAATAAATTTTTTTATAACTTCCATTTATTATATTTAATCCAAAAATATTACAAAAGTTACTTGTATTTTGTAATTAAAAGCATACAACTGTGCATATGTACATTTACATTTTTTTTATATACTGAATTTTAAAATGTTTTTAAAAATATTTAATGAAAGATGCATATGTATTTTATTTAAATGAAATCCCCAAAATACATATGTATTTTATTTGAGTATTACAATCACATAGAGTTAGAGTACTTATAGTGAAAATCTTCCCGTGTTAATATGATTTCACTATGTTTTGGTTTTTGGTGATAACATTGTATTATTCCTAAAGAGTTGTCTTAAGTTTTGGATTTCTCTATGAGGAAATTTTCAGTATTACAACCACAAAGACTTAAAGTACTGAGAGTGAAGATCTTGTCATGTAACTCATCATGTTAATGGTTTCATTAAGTTTTGTTTTTTTGCGATGACATTGTATTATTCATAATAAAGAGTTGTTCTTAAATATTTTTTTTAATGTATTATGAACTCAAGTTTTGGACATAAATTTGAGTGTTCTAATTTGTATTTTATTGTAGCGTATTGGTTGGATTTACCCTGTGATTTTCTCTCTATGCTAGAGGGTTCACCTAGATTTATTTTTTTCTTTTTTTTGAAATTTTGTTTTGTTATTTTTTTTCCACTATTACTTGGGTAATTTAATTTTATTTAATTAACACATAGACAAGTGCCTTTAGAATGTGTTGAGATAATTAAGTCACACACTAGCCAGACATGCACTATTTTGGATGAGTTCATGGCATTAATTTGTAGATCAGTTCCCCCCTAAGTGAACGATATTTTATCTAATGATATAGCTCAATTATCACGAAATGAATGCCCTTATTTAGTTATATCCTTTTTTTTTCTTTTTTTTAAATGTTGGCCTAGCTGTTACCAAAACTTCCAATAGAGAATGGGTACCTTTATATTACCAGCAACTTTGATGGCGTCTATGATTTTGAGTTGGTCAAGAACTTGAGGACATGGGAGCGTGGAGATAACTATGTCCACTTCCCGAAGTACTGATACAATCTTCTCATGCTCATTGAGCTCTCCCTGCATGTCTGAATATGTATAAACTAATGTAAAATAGTAATGTACAATACTTCATAACTGAATATGTATAAACCAAAGTATATTTAATTAAAATTAAACAATCATGATATTGTTTATAAACAACAACTAAATACATGTGTATATATTGTTTATTTATTTATTTATTTTTCTTTGATGGGTATATATTGTTTATAATATATTGATTATTATAATAATAAATAATATATTATAAGAAATTTTAAAAAGAATGCACTGAAAATAAAAATTAAAAAAATTAAAACAAAGAAAATACAAATACCTGGAAAGTGTTAAAAACTTATGAGTCAGCCAATCTTATTAGAGCACTGCACCAGCACAAGCACAAGCATGGAAGCTTCACAAATTGAGGAGCCCACGGCAATTAATTACTGACAATGATAATGACAAAGGGACAAAATTGAGTTACTCTTTCTTGTCTAAATTGAACACATAGTACGTTTACCAAAAAAAAAATTGAACACACAATACACTATTGCAAAACTTTTACTTTTAAATAAAGGGACAAAACTTTTACTTTTAAACAAAGGGATGAAAAACAAAGAACTAAAATTTGAAAAGATAAAAGAAAAAGTTAAAAAAAAAATTAAAAATTAAAAAAAAAAAAAAAAAAAAAAGAGAAGAAGAAGAAGAAGAAGAAGGCAAAGGCAGTGCAGTGGCGAGAAGAAGGGAAAGAGAAAGAATTGAAAGAAGAAAAAGAAGAAGAACGAAAAGGCCAAGTCCTCAACGGAGACAAAGGGAGCAAGAGAGAGAGAGTCACCTGTGTAAGTCTGTAAGAAAGATTGTTTCTGCAAGACTGCTGCAACTGTGTGGCCGTGTGGGTGAGAAAGTTTTAGACTTTTCAATTTTTCTACTGTGTACAAGTAAGCCCTAGATGTGTTGGTATGAAAATTAATTTTTTTTTCTCTTTTATTTGTTGAGGTAATTGTTAAAATACCTATTTGTTCATTTTAAAGATGTTAAATGTGTAATTATTGTAATTTGTTGACATGTATCTGTGGATTGTATTTTATTTAAATGAAAATTGTGTTTATTTTTAGACTTTATATGTGTATATTATCAGGTATGGGGGCCAAAATCACAAGATTATATAAGAATCTTCAAATTATTTAAGATATTTTCAAAAAAAAAATTAATTTTTTTTAAAAATTTTGAGGGGGCCAAGGCCCCCTTGGTCCTCAAGTGGATCCACCACGATATATATATTATTTTATTTCATGAGTTTATTAGTATATTTGTTTATGTAGTTTTGTAAAACCACACGTTATTTTTAAATTGTTTACAATTTAATTTTTAATTTTTTTAATGAATAAATAAATATTATTATTATTTTTTAAATAAAAAGCTAGTTCAAAACACAACATGTGACATGAAGTTAATCCTGATATATAGAGTTCAGAAACAGAAATAGAATCCAAGGTAAGAAAGAGAAGCCGACGTTGATATGGAAGTAGAGTACTATTCAGAACCACCACGCTCTAGTGAAGAGGAAGATGAGCTTGACCAGAGTGTTAAGAAATTCAAGGAAAATCTTGGAGCTAGGCAATTTTCCCAACCCTGTGTGTCAATCAATTACAAAGACAGCCTCGTAGGAGAAATTCCTGGTGCATATGAACAAGCGTTTAAGTTTGAGAAAAGCAGTGAAGAGGAGTATGAGTCAGATGTGGACGCTGAACCACTTATTGAAGGCATGGCCGAAGTGAAATTATCAAAGGAGACAAAGTTACTTATCAAGGAGCCTTGGTCGAAGGCTTTGATAGTGAAAGTATTTGGTAGGACAGTGGGCTTCAACTACCTTACTTTCAAGATTAATGCCTTATGGAAACCATCTACCCGTATGGACTGTGTGAACCTGGGAAAATATTTTTTCTTGATAAGATTCAGCAGCACGGAGGACTACGACAAAGTTCTTCCAGGTGGGCCTTGGTTTGTAGGGGAACATTTCCTAGTAATTAGGCCTTGGGAGCCATATTTTAAAGCTTCAGAGGCAAAGCTCTCCTCGGTGGCAGTATGGGTTAGATTACCTGAGCTACCCATTGAGTTTTATGATCGAGAAGTGCTCAAAGAAATAGGCAAAGCAATTGGGCCGGTGCTCCGCATTGACGCATACACAGCAACAGAATCTAATGGCAACTACACATGGTTATGTGTTCAAATAAACCTTGAGAAACCTCTAACCAAATGGGTTAGAGTCGGCCGTAGCAATCAACAGGTTCTATATGAGGGTATCTCGATGCTTTGTTTTTGTTGTGGAAGGTTAGGCCACAAGCAAAAGCAATGTTGTTATAAGGTTAAGCATCAATCTATGAGGAAGAAGGTGAATCATCACACCATGAAGAGGGGGCTCAGGAAGGACAAACGGATGGCAACTTCGGTCCGTGGATGTTAGTCACGAGGAGACGAGGCCTAGTCAGGAATGGACGAAACAAGACTTTCATTAAGTTAGAAGCTAACTAGGAAGGAACTAAGGGCTTCTTAGGAAATCAAGTGCCCAATTTACGTGTGGTGGAGGAGAACCCGAACCACAAATCCCAAGGTGTAAAGCTGAATAGTCCACAACTTTCTGCTACGAGTATTGACTTAACACACCACATGCCTGGGGAAAAGGAATTTGATTTAGGAAGCAACATGGCCTCAGGAAAAGAGTCGTTAGCTAGGGAGTCAGATGTAATTATGAAAGAAAAAGAGGTACAAGCTACCTACCCCATCAAAAGTGGAGCCACTAAAGAGCAAGGCAAGAAGAGTTCTAGGTCTCTCAAAAGACACAAATTTAGTTCAGGAAACAAAATTTCTCATGTTCAGCCATCCTCCCTCTCCAGACGCGCCAGTCACAGAAACAATGGGAACAAGTTTCCAAGATTCGAATCTGAATTTACCACAAGGTTGGGCAATGAAATATAGGGACAAGGTGGTAGTAGTACCAGACGAAGTAATAGTCCAAATAAAATCTACTTCTATAGATACCATGGGTTGGGTAAAAGAGGGTCTGAGGAAGGCATGGATATCCATGTTCCCCCTGACCCAAATCAGCCGTCAAACAAGGTATTTGAATTTGGATCACCCTGCTTAGGGTTTAGCGAACAACCAATGGTGGAAGTTCCTAACGAATGTTCCACTAATTTCACGGGAAGAGGCAGAAAGGTTGAGCAAGCAACGAAGGCCATCAGTGATTCCACATTTCGACGAATCGGGATGGCTCATTCAGGAAAGTAGGTTGGTGGACTTTAGAGGGATAACATCGGCCCACTTAGGGAATCATCCAACTTTAAAGCTAATCCAAATCCTGGAACCAGTCTAAAAGTGCGACCTTCTGATCTATTGCAAGGAGGAAACTCTCGACATTCTCAAGTACATGATGGTTTGGAAACCAGAGTGGGCAATGGGTAAGGACCTCTTGCGGAGGGAGAGCTGGAGCATGGTGGAGGCGTCTATGTTAAACCCTAGACTGGTTGAGGTGACTTTGGGACAGTTTGTCAAGATGAATATACTTATGTGGAATTGCAGAGGGGCTTTGAACCTCGATTTCAAGAGGAGGAGTTTTGAGATGGCGGTTAACCAACGACCTTCAATCATGGTCATCACTGAAACAAGATTTGGAGGTGACAGAGCGGGGAGAATAATTGAGGGGCTTCCCTTTGATGGGTTCATTATTATGGATACCATAGGTTTTACGGGTGGACTATGGCTTCTGTGGAAAAAGGAAGATGCTGATGTGAATCTGCTTGCATTCACAGAAAAAGAAATACATGCCACCATCAAGGTATGTTACTCGAATCAATCTTGGTTTATTTCAACTATTTATGCCAGTCCTAGATTAGTTAAAAGACACATTATGTGGTCTAATTTATCTGAAGTTGCCAATTTACATGACCTTCCCTGGCTTTTTTTGGGAGACTTTAATGAAATCCTGTGTAGGGAGGACAAGTATGGGGGCAGGAAAGTGAATATCAACAGAGCCTTAGAATTTAAGGATTGCATCAATAATTGTAATATGATTGACCTAGGCTTTACTGGTCCGAAGTATACTTAGACTAACAAATGACAGATATCGAACCTTATCTTAGAAAGGATTGACAGGTGCTTCGTCAATCTTGGATGGCACATTATGTACCCTAAAGCAACTATCACCCATCTGCCTCGCACTTTTTCTGATCACCGCCCAGTTTTGGTGGAGCTGAACAAGCCTTCCCCTAATGCCTCGAACAGGCCATTCCGATTCCAAACCATGTGGCTCCTCCACCCGGAATTCCCTAGAGTGGTCCAGGATGCTTGGGCTGAGAATTTTGTTCTCCGTGAGTCAACAAAAATTTTTACAAAGAGGGTAAGGAAATGGAATACAGTTGTCTTTAGCAATGTTTTTGCTAAAAAGAGAAGGATGCTTGCCAGAATTAATGGAGTGCAGAAAAGCCTTGCCAATAATCCCAGTTAGTCCCTTCTCCGTCTAGAAAAGCAATTGATTGAAGAATATGCATCAATCTTACTTCAGGAGGAGGAGTTTTGGACCCTAAAATCCAAGTTGAATGCTGCCACATTTGGAGATCAAAATACTGCCTTTTTTTATGTTTCCACAGTTGTCCGTAGGCATAGATATAAAATTAGAGGCATCAAAGATAGGGTTGGGGAGTGGATATTCGAGGAGGAAAAAAATCAGGGACCACATTCAGAAGGGCTTCTCTGACCTGTACTCCACGGGTATGGATCTGTCTATACTTAGGTCTAATGTCTCAAATTTCTCTTGTCGAGTTCTCTCGGAAGAGGATCAAGATTGCTTAGGAAGGGAGGTCTCGGAGGAGGATATCAAGGAAGGATTATGGGCCTTAAAGGCCTTCAAGGCTCCAGGCTTGAACGGACTTCATGCAAGCTTTTTTCAACACTTCTGGCATGACGTCAAGCACTCTATTTGAGCAGAAATCAAGAGCATATTCACACACAGCTTAGTACCAGCTTACTTGAATGAAACCCTCATCACCCTTATTCCTAAATGTCAGAATCTGAAGCTTATTTCTCAATACAGACCTATTAGTCTGTGCAACTCTATCTACAAAGTGGTCTCCAAGATCATAGTTGGCCACATTAGACCACTTCTAAGTAATTTTATATCGCCTATGCAAGCTGTTTTCATCCCCGGAAGAAGAGGATTAGATAATGTCCTAATTGCCCAAGAATTAATCTATGCTCTAGATAGGAAAAAGGGGAAGGAAGGGTTCATAGCCATCAAGGTTAACTTGGAAAAGGCCTATGACCGATTAGAATGGTGTTTCATTTACAAGGTTCTTCAAGCATTCCATTTTCCCCCCAATCTCACCAAGCTTAGTATGAGTTGTATCACATCAACAAGCATCTCTATCCTTGTTAATGGAAGCAAGTTGGAAACCTTCCACCCATCGCGTGGCATTAAACAAGGAGACTCCCTGTCTCCTTATATTTTCATCATGTATATGGAATTTTTAACCCATCTCATTGAAGGAAAATGCGTGGAAGGTAGCTAGTCCCCCTTAAAGGCATCTTGGGAGAATGTTGGTTTCTCTCACCTCATGTTTGTAGACGATCTAATATTGTTTGCAAAGGTCAATGATAAAAATTGTGAAGCCATTTTGGAAGTCCTACAAACCTTCTGCTTGGATTCTGGGCAGAAAGTGAGCATGGAAAAGTTTAGGATCTACTTCTCTCCCAATGTAGACCAGAGGATGAAAGAAAATGTTTGTGAGAGGCTTGGTATCCATGCCACCTCAGATTTTGGAAAGTACCTTGGATTCCCAATCAAACATAGAGGATCGGACAAAAACAGATTCAAGTTTGTTGTTGAAAGGGTTATGTCCAAATTAGCTGGCTAGAAAGCTAACTTTCTGTCCTTTGTTGGCAAAACAGTCTTAGTAAAATCTGTCATATTCGCTATTCCAACATACGTGATGCAGGGAGCAGCCCTTCCCTTGCATTTGTGTGAGAAATTGGACAAGGTTAACTGAAACTTTCTTTGGGGTACGACAAATGACAAAAGAAAGATCCATCTTGTTGGTTGGAGCAAGCTAATTAAATCCAAGGAAGAAGGGGGTCTGGGAATTCAGGCATCAAGGGGGGAAAACATTGCTTTGCTCGCAAAATTAAATTGGAGAATGTTCCAAGAGAAGGAAGCGTTATGGGCCAAAGTGATACTTAACAAATACTGTTTAGCTTTAAGGAGAAGAGCACATGATGCTGACAGTTTGCCCTCTTCCTCAAATTGGCAAGCTATTAAACTTGGGTTCTCTACTTTTGCTAAAGGCATTGGGATGAGAATAGGTAATGGTGAAAAAACCAGTGTCTGGTATGTCAGGTGGGTGAAAGGAAAAACCTTAAAGGAACTTATTGAAGGTCCTCTACCCCTTACAAAAAGTAGTTTAAAGGTGGCTGACCTGATCCAAAATAAAGCTTGGAACTGGAATTTAATTTCCTTTGATCTCCCACAAGCCATCAAGGATAGTATTAAAGCAACTCCTATTCAAATTTTTAACTCGGGGGAAGATTCAATTATTTGGTCTGAGTTTAAGGATGGTGAGTTCTTCACAAACTCTGCTTATCGCTTAGTAAACCCGGAACAACATTCAGATAACTCCTTTCAAGGATCTTGGATTTGGAAAAGTGATATGCTCCCAAAAATTGTGCACTTCATGTGGCTTTGCCACCACAATAGCATTTTGGTAAGAGGAGTTTTGGCTTCGAGGGGTATCAATTGCTGCACAAAATGCCCCGTATGTAATGATCAAGAGGAGACAATAACTCACACTATAAGAGACTGCAACTTTGCTCGCATGTTTTGGGACAAGATCCGTGTGCCCCCCCAATACTCAGATATACCTTTAATGCAAGTCTGGTTGACTGGTTCAAAGTAAACTGTCAAAGCGGCACTGTCGATCATTCTGCTATAATGTGGAGTATACTATTTCCCTTCGCGATCTGGTTCCTTTGGAAGCACAGGAACAAGGTTTGTTTTTACAATACCCCTCTCAATCTTGTTCTCCATAAGTCATGCTTCAATCAGGCCTTGGATTACTTTTACGAAGTGGGGAAAATCAGAAGCCAAAATCCGAGGGTGACAATTCCAGAAGGTGGCTAAATCCTCCTATGAATTGGCTAAAGCTCAATACAGATGGGGCGTCGCTTGGGAATCCAAGAAAAGCTAGTGGGGGTGGCATTATCAGAGATAGTGCAGGCAAATGGGTGAAGGGATTTTCACGTTCTATAGGGCTTGCAATGAGTGTGATGGTCGAATGTTGGGCTCTTAGAGATGGGCTAAGCCTGGCAACCCAGCTGGGTATTCAAAATATTATAGTTGAACTCGATGCCAAAACTATTGTTGATTTATTGCAATCTAACCAAGAGACTAACAACTCCTTCTCTCCTCTGACATGTTTTTAGAGAAGCAAACTTTTGTGTTGATGCCTTGGCTAGAAGAGGTGTGTCACAACTTGAAGATTTTGTTGTATTTGATAATCCTCCTTTGGATGATGTTAACACTTTTGTAAACTCGGATATGTATGGTTTGTACTATGGCAGACTCACAATTGCTAATTCTGCTACTTTGGCCATTCTAGCTAGTTTATCTTTAATGAAGTTTTCCTTTCAACCCAAAAAAGAAAAAAGTGTGGTTGGAACAAACTCTTGCTTCCTGGAAAGTGCTTTGGCAAAAGAAAAATGTTATAGTTTCCTTAGGAGAAAATTTTATTTTGGGTTCATTGTCAATTTGCTTTTTACGTTTTAATAATAGTCAATTTAGTTCATGTTATTTTTAACTTGTAGTCTATTTGGTCTCTATCGTCAACTCACTAATAAAAATTGACAATGAGTTGAAAATAATGTGTTGGCCTACCCCTTACCAAAACTTCCAACAGAGAATGGGTACCTTTATATTACCAACATCTTTGATAGCATCTATGATTTTGAGTTGGTCAAGAACTTGAGGATATGCCAACGTGGAGATAACTATGTCTACTTCCCGAAGTACTGATACAATCTTCTCATGCTCATTGAGCTCTCCTGCATGTCTCAGCAACAGTTTTTCATGTTAAAACTGTTGTTCCAAAAACAAAATACATGTTTGGTAGAGTTTTTTTTTTTTTTATTAGTGTTTGAGATATGTTATTCAAACACTGATTTTAGAAAGCTCCTCAGTTTTCAAGTTGCAAACAATTGCTCAACAGCACAACCGTAAATATTTTCAAAAAGTGGAGCCCACTTTAATTAGACAACACCCAATACCCAACTACTTTTCTTTCTCTCTCTCGCACATATCTTTTTTCTTTCTACCTCTTCTTCTTTCTTTCTTTCTTTTTTTCTTTTTCATTTCCTCTTTCTCCTGCACGATGCCACTCTTTCTTCTTCTTCTCTTTATTTATTTATTTTTTTCTCTTTCTCTCTTGCACGCTGTATTCTTCTTCTTTTTTTTTGTTTTTTTGTAAATATCCTAGTCGATGGGTTTCTCTTGTTTTTCTTTTTTTCGGGTTGGATGACTAGTGATTCAGTTGGATAGAATAGTAATTTGGCTTTTCTTTTGTCTGGTTTTTTTGGGTTCATTTTTTTCTGGTTTTTTTTTTTTTTTTTTGGGTTTTTCTGGGTATCGTGTGTTTGGGTACAAATTTGATGTAAAAATAATTGTTGTTGTGTGGGTTGGCTATTGGGTACAACTTTGATGTGGCTACAGTTGTTTTGTGGGTTGTGAAATTTGATGTTGGTTACTGGGTTTGAGTTTGGACCGTTGAAGTTTGATGATATGAGCAAAAAAATATTATTGTTCAAGTTTGATGGTATGAACAGAGAAGATTAAATTTGATGGTATGAAAAGAGATGATTTGGAAGAAGAGGAAGTAGAGAGCAGAGTGGATTTAGGAAGAAGAGAGTCTTAATGGTAATAATGTAGAATTGAATAATAATTAAAATAACAGTAAATGTACAGTAGTTGTCAGATAAGTACAACTTTTTGTTTAAAAAAATACCAAACACATTTTTTGCATTATGATTACTTTAAACACATATTTTCACAATACTTTTTAAATCACAATTTTCACATCATTTTAAATAACAATACGAAACAAGATACCGAACGGGCCTGATTGTTTTAGCAATAATAACTTGGACAGCTGGATAGCTATATTATTGTGTATTGTGTATTAATCATATCCTTCGCCCTCTAGTGAGACGACAAATTAAAATCGTATAAAGCTTCTGAAACTCAGAAACCACATGCTTTTGTCATCTGAGATTTGTGATGAGTTATGCTAGTACTACATAAAGTGGCACAATTTGTGCCACAACTCACTCACATGGCGAGTTATGAGTGATAAAAGGTGTCTTTATATGGACTCATTATCACCCCTCTACCACTCATAACTCACTACGTGAGTGAGTTGTGACACAAATTATGCCATTTTATGTGCACCAACATAACTCATTTGTGATAGTGTCATAGTGCCAAGCCAAAACTTGCCCTTTCAAGTGGGGTTTGGATACACGTTTTGAGTTTTGCACTTGCGTTTTACTCCTTTTTTTTTTTTTTTTCAAGCCGCGTTTCAATGGGACTTGAGCAGTCTCCTGTGAACAGTGCATCCGTGCACTGTTCACGGATCCCACAAACTTCACTTTTCAGTCACTTTTTCATTAAAAATGAGTCTCACGATACTATTCACACATTTAAAATTTATTTTACTACAGTATTTTTAGTTTTCAGTTTCAACAAAATAAGTTTTATCCAAACAGATCCTCAATGTTTTTTTCGAGAAGCTATGGAGGGAAATTTTCCATACGACTAGGCGAACTCACTGGACCACACTGGCTACATGACCGATACTATCGTTTTTGAAACTAACAAACATGAGTCATTTCATGCAATTACGTGTTTTATTATTATGGGAAAATGTTAATATGAATGCTCTTTAAGTCTCTTTAAGGATAATTTATTGTGGGATCTACCTAATAAAAAAGTACTAAAATAATATAAATTGATGAGAGAATTAAAAATATTACTAAAATGATAAATGAAACTCAAAAAGTTAGTTTAATTGGCTTTACACTTTATAAAATTAGTCAAAAACCTAACATAAAGCAAATTATAGGTCAATTAAAAGGATACTTGGTACAAAATTGGAGTGCAACTAGAATCTCTTTTGAATTCTTAATTAATTGAGTTTCCACTTTAATATATAATATAATGTTTTAATCAGCCTTTGAATTCGAACCAAAAATTTCAATATTAATATAATCCTATATATGTGTGTATAAATATATATATATATATATATATATTGTGCAAGGTTGACAAGTACTGGAAAATCAGTAGCTTATATCAACTTGTTATATAATGGTTGTACTTGTACTTACTTTTCTAATTTTTATTGCAACTACAAAATGAGAATTTTCATCCATAATTATGATCAAAACTAGGTTCTGCAACAAAATAAAAAGTGATTTTATACCGCTCTTTGATTTTGTACATTGATAGAGAACTTGTAGTGAAATCTAGTGCAAAATCAATTATAAATAATTTAAAAAACCACTATAACTTTTATTTTAATAGATCATAAATAATTTAGTTAAAATGAATTAAAAATTAGTAATTTTTTATCTTTTCTTCTGTTCATATATTTTCTTAATACTTGAAAAGATGTGACCTTTATTTTTCATATATTAATTTAGTTTTAAATTTTAGTATATTTCTTTTTCCTAATTGGTTAATGTTTTTTGGTTCAAACTTTGCCCCCAAGATAAAATCTTAGTCCTTCATTGTAATTAAACTAGTTGGCACTTTTTAGTATTTCCAAAAGAGACATTCAGATTTCAAACTTCCCTTGCCCTCCCAACTATCAAAAATAAGGTGGAGTTTCTAAAATTCTATCAATTTATTTTGAAATTAGTGAATTGTATTTCATCATCTATTATCAATATTTTTTATAAAATAAATTGACACATTTTTTTTTATATCTATTTAAACTATTGATGACATGGTAAAATAATTGAATTTAACCATTTCAAAATGAGTGTATAATAGTTTAAGAACTCTACCATACAATTTCTCGAAAAGAAAAGACTTTTTAGTGTCCTAATCTCTCAAAGCTTCATAAACAGGCCTATAAATAGAAAATTATTACATACTTTCAAAGTATGGTGATGTAATGCTTCATTCTCTTATATTCATGATAGATCTTATCATGAATTTAATTAATGGAACATACTTCGAAAATATTTAAAAATTACTCAAATAAATATAGCATCATGTGATGTGATGTTAGAATATGTGAAAGTAAGAGAGGGAGAGTAATGGCATTGGCAGAGAAGAGCAAGATCCTGACATTTGGGGGAACTGGGTACATAGGAAAGTTCATGGTGAAGGCAAGCATCTTCCTAGGCCATCCAAAATACGTTTATACTCGTCCTATAACATTCCAGTGGCTATCCTTCACAGCATATTTGTAAAGGGTGAGACGATGAGCTTTGAGTTAGGGGAGGACGATATTGAGGCTTCAAGTCTATATCAGGATTTTGAATACACAGCCATCGATCAGCTTCTTGGTATTTTTCTTATTAATCCCCAGAAGCCCACAATTGTTGCATTTGAATGAGTGAAAGGCTAGAGGAAGAGAGACGGAATAAGTAGTTCTTGACGGTTGTTGAACACAAATAGTGCACTTTGTTCACTTGTATTTCGTGTTTAAGTATAATGACTTAAATAAAATTTGCTGAATATTTCTAATTTCTAGACTTACCCAAGAACTATCTCACCTCTAATTATCTTCAACTAATGTGTAGCCTCGTGCATATACATGTATATAATTAAAACAATCACAATTATACATTTTCTTTTTAGAATAGATTCAAATTATACATAGTATTAGTTTGCACTTTTTTTAAACCATACATTTCTAAATTCTCATTTTATATATATATAATTTAGAATTTAATTTGATTTAGACTCTTCAATTTTTTCATTCAATAATTCACTTGTCACAAAAATTTAAATAATAAATGAACACATGATGAAAAATTGGACTCCAATTAAAATCCAATTTAGAAACTAATTGGATTTGGACTCTTCGATTTTTACACTCAATAATTCTCTTGATACAAAATTAAAAATTAAATGGGATATGCAATGCAAAATTTGAAAATCCAATTAAAATATAATTAGATTTTTTCTGAACTTTACCTATTAAAATATATACATATTAAACCTCAGACAACTTTCAACATATCGTATTAAGATTAATTAGCCATATAGCCTCTGTTCAGGGCTAATATTTAAAAAATGGACAATGTTGTCTTGCCCAACCAAGCCCAAGCCTAATGCAATAAATGAATTGCACTTCACAACATTGAGCCTCCAAGAGCTAAGAAGTAAGAACTACACTAAACAGTATTGGATATTTGATATTTCTCTTCCAATTAATTAGCAAGCAAAACAAGGCCACAAAAAAAAAGTGGGCCCTCGAGTACTCTAACCTTTACAGCAACCAACTCAATCTTCATAGCTTTAACTTCTTAAATAATTGGACCTTGAGCTTGCTCATCTATTCCAGCCCATCCTCAAAAAGTCAGCCAATGTTTGAGGCCTAAGGCCATGGATTCTGAATTTAGGCGATGTAACAAGTGGTTTAACAGGTGGCAGAGACAAAATTTGAGAAGATGGGCAGGGATCCCCATGCAACTAAACATCTGTATACATGCGGCACGTTTCAAGGGCATAGGACCCATATGTTAGCCATCGATTAAGGATGGCAAAGGGTACAACGCGTCGGATCAAGGGTGTCATGTCCTCAATCTTCTTATAAAAAAAATTAAGAGCGGGATGGATAAAAGGTATTTTATTATTCTTAATGAGGTGATTTTGACATTAATAAGATAGATGAAAATAATAAAGAGAAAAATAGTCATGAGTGCAAATTGAGAGAAAACAAGTGTTTTATCATGGTAATAGATATATTTTATAGAAAATAAATTATAAATAGGATATAAGAAATACTTGTAATGAAATCACTTGAAATGAAAGCTTATAACTAAAATACATGTATAGATGAGTTTCAAAAATGTAAGTTGGAAATTAGACAAGTTGATGGAAGAAAGCTCTAGTCTTTTCTTGTCTAAAATTTGCTCTATCTTCAAGGCTTTACCTTCTATTTATAATACTGGAGATGTTTTAGGATACAATGAGAGTAGAGACTTTTTTTTTTGAATAATGAATGTCCTGTGTCTGATAGTGGAGTGTCCTAGATAATAGAATGTTATGGGATGTGCTTTGCTTTCTGATTGATAGGATGCATGGTGTGATGTCTTGGCTTTTGTCACTTTGGTTGATGGAATGCATTATTCTTGATTGCATCGATGGTAAGATGCGTCATATATAGACACATTTAGAGCTGGACGGGGTGAGCTTTCCATCCCTAAATACGATTTATAGGTGGGACTAGGAGTTTTTGTCATTCCTACCATTGATGCATGTTCTCATTGATTAAGAACTAAACTTAAACTGATTTTTGTGCAGAAACTCTTAATATATCATAAAAGCGTCAGTCATTAACGCTAGGAATACTTTTAGCAACCTTACTAGCAAGCAAAAACCTTTCCCCTTGTGGTTAGACCCAAATTAAACCAACATAACCAAACACCCCAAAGTGAGCAAAAACTAGAACCACCTTTGCACCCATGCAAGTCCACTGTTAAACATAAAAGCTATGTAGTAGCCACTCACAAGTTATCATTATAAGAGCATCCACAGCAGTGGAGCTATAATTTTAGCTATTTAGCACCACCAAAACTTACTTTATGTATTTTACCTACATACATGCTGCAGCAGTAGATCTATTTTAGCTTTCAATACAATAAAATAATATAAACATCACAATAAAATAATATAACCACTACACTAAAATAATATATCCTACTACCAAAAAAACCAACCACAAACACCTCTACCATCAGACACAACCACCACTACCAACACCACCACCAGTTCACAGCAGGAATAAATAAAAAAATTAAATAAAAAAAAAAAAAACAATTCTCTAATCTTTTTCCACAGCCACAACCATCAACACCACCACCAATAGTCCACAACCAAAAAAAAAAAAAAAAAAAAAACCCAAATCTCCAATCTTTTTCCTCAACCACGGCTACAACCACAGCCACAACCACCACCACCACCAGTTCACAGTAGGAAAGGAAAAAAAAAAAAAAACTCAAATCTCCTATCTTTTTCCTTAGCCACGGCCACAACCACAGCCATAACTACCACCACCACCACCACCAGTTCACAATAGAGAAAAAAAAAAAAAAAAAAAAAAAAAAAAAAAAACCCATGACTAGCAAGCACTGATCACGTCGACGAGCTGGGTCGGTACAAGGGGTGGATCGACGGCTTGGGTGATCGAAGTTGAGAGAGTGCGAGATCGGAGTGAGAGAGTGAGAGGTCGACTGGAGTGAGGGAGTGAGAGACCAGAGTGAGAGAGAGAGTGATGTTCAGAGAGAGAGAGAGAGAGAGAAAGAGAGAGAGAATGAGATGATTATTTTAACCTGGGAGTGATTATTATTATTATTATTATTATTTTTTTTTTTTTTTTTGCTCCTCATGAACAGTGCACATCTATTTTTAGATGTGCACTGTAGCAGTGGAGCTAAAATTTTTAGATTTAGCTCCACTGCTGGAGCATCATTTTAGCAGCAGTGTAGCTAAAATATAGCAATATAGCTACAGTGCTGCAAATGCTCTAAGGGGTTTTTTTTTTTTTTTAATTACCTGTGCTAATAAGTTATATACCTCCAATTAACAAACTTCAATATACACCATCCCTGTCAGAAACGTTCTTTTTCCCCCCTTTTTCTATTGCGATGCACACCACCTTAATAGTCTAGCCCACACCAAACTAAAGCTCTTATAATGAGCCTGCTATTACATAAAGAAACCTATTCTAATAGAAATAGGAGACTGTATGCCTATAGAAAAGAAAGAGGCGGCTTTTTTAGTATATATACAACTTGTGCATATGGGAAATTGCAAGAGTGCAAGCCGCAAATGAGGAGAGAGATGATGTTTTTCTTTCATAGTAGTTCTGTTTATTCTTAAATTACTATCAATCCAAATGAAACAATGCTATTATGCTAGCAACTAGCAAGTGGAATGAAACAGTAAATACATAAAACAAAAATTCTTGTAGTAACACAATTAATCCTAGATTCTGCTATTCTACCTGTCAATCGTGGAGATGAAGTAGAGAGAAAACAGAGGAGAGGCCAGAATCAAGTGGAATAAGAACATTTACTTACAGGATGGATACTAAATAGTCAGGTCAACTATAATATATTGGTAGACTACTCCCCAACTGTGCATACATACATAAATAATAGCAATCCCAAGGTCATAGGGAAAAAGTTTGACAAAAGGGGAAAATCTTTTATGCTAATACTTTGCAAATTTGTACATGAAGGAACATATCAATAAAACACATCCTGGCTTCTTTCCCTGCTAGACCACGAGATAAGGCTGTTGACATGAGGATGATACATACCTGACATTTTCAATCTTTCCTGCTCCATTTCAATTTTTCTCATCACCTGGAGTTGGAAATCATAAGCATAAAATGATCCGTCTTCGTCCCTCTTGAAAATCATATCTCCTTTGATTCTTAAACTGTAAAGGGGGACCATATCCAAAATGCAGCCCGTTTTGATACTAAGTTGCCTTGTCCAAAGTTCCCCTAAACCCTTCAAGATCCAAACGCCTATCTGGTTCTCTTCTTCATGAGTGACAAAACTCAAGAAACCACGCATCTCAACAATCCTATCATGATACCGACTACTTTTTGGGAGAGGTATTGTATGAAACCTCTCCTTGTCCACTTCAATAGACACTAAGTAATCACTACTATCAATATTAGGTACCCAGTGCAAAGCTCCAATTGCCAAAACAGGCAAGCATCCAAGCCAGCGCAAGAGTCCAAAAGAAGGTCCATTCACTGCTCTCCAAACTCTAGTACCAAGATTTAATATCTCACAACCGAAATACCTCAACTCATCCTGAAACAAGTGCACCACTTTATATTCACCAGTAACAGTGCAAAATGCAAAGCCATACGATTCTTTATCAGCAGGACATAAAGTACCCAGAGGAAGAGAAATCAACTTCCTAGTCACAGGATTTACGACTATAAGTCCTCCTTTCTTCAGTTTGTTTTCAAGCAAAATTAGACCATTGCAAGCAGCCCTAATATGGCCTGTGCAACTTACACTATATTCTCCTATTTTGCTCCTTCCATTGTTAATTTCCAAGAACTTGATGTAATATTTCAAAGTGGGGTTTATGTTTGGCTGCACTAAAACAGGGACCGATTCTGACTGAAGGAGTTTTGCCTCAACTGAAAAGGTATTTGGTTTCTCAACTGCAAATGGTCGCGTAGAAAAAGGGTACAGATTTTCTTCTTTAATTGATGATATAAAGATCAAAACAGATTCTGATCTTTCGAGATGATCATCAATGAATTTGAGGCTATTAATTATAGTATACCATGGCTTACAAACAAACCTTGACCTTTGAAGAGACTCAAGAGGAAGTCGAAGAAGAACATTTGAGATGCAATCTTTAGGAATATAGGGGACAAGAGCATCTTGCAGCTTCTTTTTCTCTTCCTTTGACAATGCTCTTTCCTCCACTAATCTTAAAAAGCTTGCCTTCTTGTCGCCCATTAGATTGGCCATTGCGCCTTTTTAATTATGGTTGGAATACCTATAGATAGAATGATCATTTAGAAAAATTTTGTTAATGATTGTAATTGTTAGCAGATAAGAAACATATAAAGTGAAAGATAAAGAGGGTGAGGGGTTAGGGGGAATGTACACAACCAGTTTCTTAACATTTCGGGAAATTATATTAAATAAAGGGGGGAAATTAAAATATTTACAAAGTGAAGACTGTATTAAGAAGAAAGCAATGGATGTAAAAAACAATGTTATCACGCAAAAGGATAGTATTAACCAATTTGTACTGAAAGGAAAAGAAAACCATATTCTTATCAGAGTAGGTGGCCCCAAATCCGAATCATGTGTCCACTTAACTCCCATTTAAGAAAATTAAAATTCCAAGTGCTAGACCCCACTTATTGAAGGGAGGTCTGGACCCACACATGAGGGGAAGCGTTAAAATAATGATTAAATTCATTCTTTCCTGTCAACTTAAGTTTTTAGGGATCAATGGTAGTTAATCAGTTCATATTGTAGAATCCATATGACAATGAAAATGTACCGACACCATATCTTGTGCCTTTTCTTCTCCCCTATTAAGTAAAATATGAATTGAATATATTTTTATGATGAATTCATTTCCATATGCCCTTATTTTGATGAATTCACATACATGATACATCTAAGAATAAATAAATCATGGAAGAAATATATGTAGTGAAAGATATTTTGTGTGGAAACTACTATCTTGTTTTTGGAGCAGTACCATTCTATTTCCTTTCCTGTGTGTGGTATAAACCCTGTCACCATTAAAATATGTACACAAACATACAAGGCCAAAGCCTATACATACTTGAAATCAAAACTTTTATTTTTATTTTTATAAGTAATAAACTTTATTGAAAAAAGATGTAAGAAAATACAGAGGAAAAAAGCACACAGGCAGTGTGCTAGAAGCAACAAAGAAAAAATTAAGTAAAAATGAAAATGCAAAAATCAAGCATATCAGGTAAAGAAATGAAAAAAAAACATTAGAAGCATTTGCCCAATCACGCAAAGTCTGAAGTAATAGAAGCTTCAACTCATGAATCGATCTTTCAATCCCTTCAAAGGTACTTGAAATCAAAACTTAAAACAAGACAATTATAGTCATAATAAAGAAAAGCATCAAGAATAGAGATATTAAATATAAAATAATTTTAAGAAGAAAAAAAAAATCAGCAAAGTGGAAGTGGTGGTCATAAATAGCAATAACTAAGGAATCCCATGATAAAAGAACCAATGCAAGAATATACAGTAGTTCTGATTGAGTCAAAGGTGTAAAAGATATGCGGAAGAATGTCAAAAGCAAGGTATCTTTATTTTGTAATCTTAACTATGATATTGAAAAATCAAAATATGTTGGAAAAAACAGAAGTAATCTTCTATTACACATTAAATTTTATTAAATGAAAGGGTATGCAAATGAGACTATACAAGAGAAATGTGGAAAAAAATTAAAATTAAAATCTAAAGAGTTACACAACTCCAAAAGACAAAAGTGATAATAAACTACTAGCAGTCATCAACCAGTCAATCAGAAATATCATTTTTCAGTTTTATCACTCTGAATTTGATCCCTTTAAATGTCCTTATGGTCTTGCCAAATACATCACATAAGGCGTGATTGAATTAATTTTCAATAAATCATTATTTGGTAATCATATATAATTTATGTAGAACCACAACATGGAATGAGATACTAAAGGATTAATTTTGGCAGTTATAATACATAAGTTTCTGACTTGTCAGTTAAGCAAAAACTATCAGAATTGGAGACTAATATTCTTACTCTACCAACCATTCGGAAAGGTTTACTCACTTATGATGCTCTTCGTAGAATTTGGTCAAATACTTCATCCATAGGAAAAGAAAAGTAAAAAAAAAAATTGCAGCGAATCTAACCTACTTCATTTAAGTGGTCCTTGTCACAGTTTTGGATCTGCGGCAACCAAATTGACAGAAGTTTATCTTAATGGTAGGTGAATCCAAAATTATGAACCAAATGAACTACAATATCAAAAAATAATTGATAGAATGATCACAAATTTTTTGTTTTTGATCAAAGATGAATTTTATTGAGAGAGAGAGAGAGAGAAGCATAACAAGCTGGCCTCCAAGTACACAGGTGGTGTGCTGCTGCAGGCCTATATAATCAATGGAAGTTAGAATGATCAAAAACTATGATTCGGATTTTCAATTCTGTTCTGACCCTTTTTGCTTCTTAGTGGAAGATACTCATTGAGGAACTCTTAATAGTCATTTAGGATAAATAAACCTTAAATGACACCAATTTTGCCTGCTTTAACCAAGCCTTAGTTACAAAATTTTGGGGTCACCTATGGATTCTCAACAAACTAATCGGGGTCAGCCATGTGTATTCTTTTCCACCATTCTATTATATTCTGGAGAATAATAACAGAAGTTCCAATTGCAATTCTAGCAAAAATTCAATAAACTGAACGCAAAGATACATTTATAGTGAATGATAGAAATCAAAAGAAGGAAATCAAAGATATGTATTTTAATAATTCAGAGTTTTTCTTTTTTGAACTCCCAGGACAATGGGAAGAGTTTCCTGATAAACAAAATTCAGGTAGCATAAACCAGGTCAGAACATTTAGTCAGACTGTTGTACATCATTACATGACTTTTAGTGTGCTTGAGCTGACAAGGATGCATGACCCTTTTAGCTTCTTTGTGGAAGACACTCATTGAGGAACTCTCAATATTCATTTAAGATAAATAAACCTAAAATGACACCAATTTAGCCTGCTTTAACCAAGCCTTAAGTTACAAAATTTTTGGAGCACCTATGAATCCTCAACAAATTAATCAAGGTTGGCCACATGTATTAAGCCAGAATTATTACTGATTGATTTCATTTGATTTGAATTTTATTTCTGAATTTAATGTTATTAATTACATTGTTTCTTTCCTTATTTACTCCAAGAGTATAGTGACGTGATAGTTCTCTCTTTATCATGTACTATTGTGATCACACACATTAAATTCATGGTGGTATCCCATAAAATAAAAATCCTACCCCACAATTCATGCGAGTACAAGGTTACCACGTCACTATACTCTACAAATATTGATAAATCCATGGATTACATGTTCTTCTAGTATCCTCTATGCTTGTAAAATTTCAAGATGATCAAAAATCGAGTTTAAATTTTATGTTTTTATAGTTTAAAATTATGCAAAAAAAATAATTTTATAGATCAAAACTCTAAATAACATACACAAAATTTGACACGCATATTAATAACATATTATTAATAACAAATAGAATATTTAATCCAAGGTGAGATTTTCAAGATATGAGTTCACTAAATCCTTACAAAAATTGATATATATATATATATATGGCTTAGGGTTTGTTCAGCTCTTCTTTCTAAATCCTTACACAAACAGCATCAAATTTGGTGTCAAAGCAAACTCAAAGACAGAACTAAGTAAGCACAAAATTGACTGAGAGCTGAAATTTCATTATACAACAAATAACATGTTTATTACACAAATCTATCTATTTGGACGATGAAATCTACTTTTGTTCAAAGCGATTAAAAAAAAAAAAAGTAAGAATCGAAAATCCGAAGTATTTGAGGAATTCGATCGTGGTGATGTCGTACCTGATGACGTCCCGTCGTGTCGCCTTCGTTGTCTTAGAAAACCCGATCAGTTCCGCTACACAGTTTAGTAAGAATGAATTCTGAGACTTTTGCGATGAAAGTTTACTTAAAACTTTTAAAAGAGGACCGTGACTTTTTAATTGGGGCGATTAGTCCAATAATAACAATTTGTAATTTTGTTGTGAAGAGAGAGAGAGAGAGAGAGTGAGAAGTGATAAATAAAGCAAATTGTATTTGATTTATTAATGATTAAAAATATATATATAGGAGCTTGACCTAACTCTTTTTTTGATGGTCCCTTGTGGGAGACTAATAAGACTGGGAGTAAGTAACTGTACTCCCAATCGAGAGAGAGAGACTGGGAGTAAGTAACTGTACTCTCAATTCCGCCAAAATGACTCCAATCTTGCTGCTTTTTATTGGACAAAGTTTTTCTAGCGTGATTCAGCACACTATTTTCAAATGATTAAAAAAACCAAATGATTTATTAAAAAACCAAATGAAGAGCCATCCATACAAAATTTTTTAATAAAAATTTATATATTATTATATAATAAAAGTTGGGTTTAGAAGCCGTAGTTGTGTCAATTCATGATGCATGCATGGACCATGTGGCCTAGCAATTAAAAACTCATTATTCATTTCTTTATAATAATTATTTATTTTGTTATTGTTTTTCAAATAAAATATATATTATAAGATTATGGTAAAACCATGCAAGGCACAAGCTTTTAACTAATAATATATATATATATATATTTTATCTAATAGAGGTGTTTGAGTAAATTTATACAAACTCCACTTTCTATCTTCCCATTTTTCTTTTCAACCAAACAAAAAAAAAAAAACATTACTTCACTTTTCCACCCTTCAAACGAAACATAAATGACAGAAAACTAAATTTTTTATGCCCTTCCACTTTTTTATACTCCCACTTTTCTATCTTCTGAACCAAACGGACCATATGGAAACGTGAAAGGATAGAAAATAAAGAAGGGATGGAAAAATGGAAGAATAAAAGAGTGGAGAGATAGAAAATAAAGTTTGTATAAATTTACAACTATGTCCCTATTAAATAAAATAAAAAGTAACACTTTTCTTATTAAAAAAATTGTGTATGGACACTTGTAATTTTTTTTAATTTTTTTGAAGTATGGCATAAGCCAAAGGATAAAAAATAAATAATAATAAAAATAATGAGAAGTACAGTAAAAAAAAAAAAAAATCTAAAGAAGAAAACCAAAGAAAAATAAACAAATGGTATAATAGAAAAAGACAAAAATCAAAGGAAAAATAAAAAGAAACCCAAAACCTCATAGTGGAGTAGAAGAAACGGAAAAACAAAAGAAGAAAAAGACAAAAGATAAAAAATTAAAAAAAAATAAACTAATGAGAAGTACAGTAAAAGAAAAAAAAATCTAGAGAAGAAAACAAAAGAAAAATAAACAAATGGTATAATAGAAAAAGACAAAAATCAAAGGAAAAATAAAAAGAAACCCAAAACCTAATAGTGGAGTAGAAGAAATGGAAAAACAAAAGAAGAAAAAGACAAAAGGGTAAAATATCATTTTCGTCTCTAAATTATTACAAAAATTTATTTTTTGTTCTTCCGTTTATGTATGTTAGTTTATGTCCTATATGACCTGATGGGATGCTAACACAGTATCCGACTAATACTAAGCTATTTTATTTAAAAATATATAAACATGTGGCAAAAAATTGTTGGCACACATGGAAACCATTTCTTAAAGAGATTAAGGTTGCATTTGTTTCGGCTGAAAATGGATTCGGGAAAACAATTTACACCCTATCGTATGTTTGGTTGCGCATGGAAAATATGGTCAAATGGAAAATCATTTCCGTTGACTGTAAAATACCCACCCCACACCCGTAAATCATTTTACACTTTCATTTTACCTTCAAACTATTTCTACTCTCCTCAAAAAATTTCTCTCCTCACTCACTCTCATCACTCACGCCAAGCCTAAGCTAAAGGACGGAGAGAGCTATCGCCAGTGAAGCCCAGATCCAGTCCCCGACCCACGACCCCGCCGGTCTGATCGCGCCGCTTAAACCCATCGCCGATCTGATTGTGCCGCCTTAAACCCATCTCCGATGAACCCAATCTGATCGTGCTCGCCTTCGCCTCTGCCTCGCGATCTCGCCTCTAGATCGAACCCAGTCGCCTCCACAGCGCGATCTCACCTTCGCCTCTGCCGCACGATCTCGCCTCTAAATCGAACCCAATCGCCTCTCTCTCTTCCTTCTTCTCTCAAATTGACCGGATTTGATGATTTTTTTTTTTTTTTTTTGGGTTTTGTTTCTTTTGTGTTTCTCTGTTGACAAAATGATATTATATATTTGTTTGGAAGCTGAGAAAATGTGAGTAATAAGTAGAAAATGTGTTTTCTATGGTATTTTCAAGAACACAACTAAACACTAAAAAATAATTTTCAAAATATTTTTTAAAATGCCACCAAATACCTGAAAATATTTTCTTTTTCGAAAAATATTTTCACCTAAAAATATTTTACACTTGGAAACCATTTTACATAGAAACAAACACACCCTAAATTCTATAAGGATGGGGTGTAAAACCTATGTTTTACACCATCCAATAAGTGATTGCCACATCAGTATTTTACTTAAAATTCAATACATCCTACCACACCTAATAACATCTTAATAAATTCTCAATTTAATTGGATTTATATATGGGTATTATAATTAATTGAGTGTGATTGTGTTTATTCTTAAATACATGATAGGATGATGTGGCATGTTGGAATTGGAGGGGTAAAACATGAGTTTTACACCACGTCCTTATAGAATTTAATCTCTTTTTTAAAAGGCCAAAAATACCCCTTATGCCCTCATTTGACAACCCGATAGAACGCCAATCCCCAAATCTAAAACCCCAAAGTCCAACTGCTCCAACTATTTAACAATAGCCTCCCTCCGCCTGCGTTGATGAGATAAAATATGGCTTACAACCCCAAAATCCCCTATCGGCTGGGTTATACAGAATTAGCAACAGCCCACTCACATCTCATAAGTTACCAACCTTTGTGAAGTTGGCAACCAGATTAAAAGAACTCAACAAGGCAATGACTAGCAAGGACTTAATAGATTAACACAAAGAAATATCTTTGAGACCCTAAATCTAACTGTTAGGATATGTGCCCTTTAAATCCTATTGTATGATACTATGTATGATATTATGTTGTGATTAATAAAGTTGTTTTATTATTATTTAAAATAATGGTAACATGAATATTTGGACATTATCATATAGTCCATAAGATACATAGTATGTAATTTGTGTGATTTAGTCACAGAAGATATAAGTCATAAGTTATCTGTAAATTCAGAATTTTAGTTCGCAATCGGTGATGAAATTGGGCATTTCATCTGCGAAAATTATAACATTTCAACTAAGATGATTTGTCTTGATCATAGAAGTAGAGACTTCTAGTTGATATGTTTTAAGTGTTAAGACATGTTGAACTGGACTGCTATGAGATTTATTATTCTATTAACGACTGTCAAATGAATAATAAATCTTACGACTTCTATTTACAACACGAGGAGTAGATTGCTTTGAAATATCAGAAGTGAAATCTAAAGCCACAATCAAAATCTTAGTATGTTGGGCAGCCACATTTAGTGTTGAAGGAACATATAAAATATTCTCTTGAGATAAGTTTAATGAGTTTAGTTATTCTGAGTGTTAGGCCTAACCATTTTAGTAAGGATTTACTAAAGTATATATTTATAAAATTGGATTTCATAAATATATGATGAATAACTTAAAGGATCAAACCGGGTACTCAAGGATTAAAATGTAGTAATCTTCAAAGTGGCAGTCATCATTCATGACTTTGTAATATTACGAATATTTTAATGAAGGGGTTGAATGTATAATAAAATCTTGGGATATAATTTATTAATAAGGCCTAAAGTGCAATTATATTTATATAGTGATATTAAATATAATTAATAACAATTTTGGGCTTGTCAAGAGTTGACAAAAAAACCCAAAACCCATTGGAGCTAGTGTCTTATTTGTTCCCTTTTGGTCCCACTCCAAACCACATACTAAAACCCAATTGGAATGGTTCAAAAGGCTAACTCAATTAGATAATCAGTTATAAGGAGAGAAACATACAGAATTTTATAAGCAAATGAAATAGTGTGTATGTGAGTGTAAGTCACTCTCTAATTCTCCCTTAAACATATACATATAAACTGATTGAGAGACTACATTTCTTAGGCACAAGTGGAATTGGAGTGAAAATTAAAAGTGTTCCCAAGTACTTCTAATCTTTGTTTTTGAATTTCACTGCACCAAGGTACATTTTCTTGTTTTTATATTCTGAAATTTACATAGTATATGTTATCAACTACAAATGAAGTAAATCAATTAATTTTCCACTGCGTATGTTTTGTATGCGATATAAACATATGTTTTTCCAACACAAACATCACGTAGTATAACTTGGAAATTCATGAAAATAATTACCATTATCTATAATAAAACGGTCAGCAACAAAACTAGCATAAAAATACCAACAACAAAAAATATCATACTTCTTTTGTTATGATTAAGCAAAAAAAACCAATGAAAAAAAAAAACCCCATTATCTATATACCTCGGTAAAGATCCACTGAAACAAAATAATCTCAAAGCAATTTTAGTTTTGGGGGTTTTGGGTCTTTTGCACTAACCAAGCCGTTAGGGTTCTAAGCCCTATTTTTTTTCTGCTTGACGTAGGTGGAAGGAAGTTGCTATTAAACAATTCGGTCGCCGTGAGTATTTCACGATTGGGTTGGGGTTTCAAGTTTGGGAATTTTGAGATTAACACACGAGTAATGGATTTCTATTTGGATGTGTCAACTAATGGAGAGAGGGATATTTTGGCCTTTTAAAAATGGTTTCCATGTGTGCCAACAATTATTTGTCATATGTCCACATTTTTTTAAATAAAATAATTTAATCCAAGTCAAATAACACGTCAACACTTCGTCAGGCCACATAAGACATAAACTAATAGCCATGGATGGAATGACGAAAATCATAACGTTTTGCAAAGTTTAAGGACAAAAAACAAACTTCTGAAAGTTTAGGGACGAAAAGAGAACTTTTGTAATAGTTTAGGGACAAAAATGATATTTTACCCAAGACAAAAAAAAAAAAAAAAAAAAAAAAAAAAAAAAAAAAAAATTGTTGGTTGGTGAGGAAGGACAATTTTGTCCAAAACACAACTTTCCTCTTTTTCTTTCCCCCAATTTGGGGAGATTAAGGTGAACGCACTTGTATCGCTCTTCCATAACCTTGTTTTAAAAATTTATTTTTATCTTTTTTCACTTTTTCATTAAATTTTTCTAAAGCCTTTTTGGAACCAAAATTCAAAGAGAAGGATCAACCCTTTGAAATGCTGCATAATCTCAAAAACTCTATTTCTCCCTTAGCTTTTCATAATTAGCATTTTGCACTCGTTCTTATTTTTCATCAATTTAACATAAAATTCAATATTTTTAAATCTTATATTTGAACCCAAACTAAATCAACCTTCATACCCTCATCCCTCTATAATATTTTGTTTCATTTCTTCTGATAAATGTTGTTGTTGTTGTACATTTGGCCACAAATATAGTATACCAAAAACTAAAAACAAAAAATAAATAAATAAATAGCACAACATTTTTCCATTATTATTGCCCTTTTTTTCTACATGGAAAAATTGAAAATAAGTTGTCCGTATTATCCTTTTTGAACAAATAAAAAAAATTTAAAAAAAAAAAAAAACCAAAAGAATAGAACATATCAATCCCGAATGTAGCTTGTCAATCCAAGTATTCTCAAGGCTGGTATAAGTCGATCTAATATTACAAAATAAAATTGTCACATTACAAACTTTACAAAATATAATCTATTGTCAGAGGGCATAACTTAGTTATCCAAATCATAACCAAAATAACAAAAATATTTTGTTGATGTATTCTAAACTTACAAATAGGGACGGAACCAGGATTTGAATTTAAGGGGACCTTTTGCCCTCCTTGTATGAACTTTTAGGGACCTTTTGCCCTCCTTGTATTTCTCAGCTTAAAGATTTTCAGTCATTTTGATGCACTCTCTAGAGTTCTTTCTTGCCTCAATGCACTTGCACCTTTTTGTGCTTGATGAATCTTTTCCTTCTTTTTTTTTTTTTTGATGAACTTTCTTTTGGATGAACCTTCGAATCTTCTTGGCATGATGAATTTTGGGTTCTTCAAACTTTATGCAAATTTTTTTTTCTCACATTGATGGAATTTCATTCCTCTTTCCTTGATTGAGTGAAAGCTCATTTTTCTTTGATGATCTCTTATCTTTAGTTTAATGAATTCTCTACTTGTCTTTCATGTCTTCTAGGAGAGCTTTATCAATTAGCTTCAAAGCTATAAGGTCGACTCCTCCTCAACATGAGATTTAAGCATGCATACTTTGAATTTTTCCCACCCCAAGTTTAGATTTTAGTGGGTTCGTGCAAAAAAAAGGCTAAATGTTTGAAGGCTCAAATGGGCTAGCAATGGATGATGAACATTCTAGGTAATAGGAAATAATTTGGTTTAACCAAAGATGGCCTCCTATCCCTAGTAATGCTTGCTTATAGGCATAGTGATTCAAGCTCTTTTAATAAATTCATCTTAAAAGAAAAAGTATGAATGCTCTAATGATGTGAAACAAAAGACTTTTGAAAATTGGATCAAGTGCATGGACTTTTGATTGCTCAAGCCTTTAAACATCAAGATTTAGAAAATGTTTTGTCCAAGGGATCCTCATGTACCATTTTGAAAATGAGACTTTTTCTTCTTCTTCTTCTTCTTCTTTTTTAAATCTTGAAAGAAAAAAATTGGGTCTTTTTGAAAGAGTCACTAGGAAGTTCAATGGTCCTAGTTCAAAGATTTTTTTTTTTAAATGACTCAAAGGCCCAATGCCCCTAGTCCAAACACTTTCTCATTTGATTTTTTTTTTTTTTTTTTAAATATATACATGAACAAAGTACATCAAATGCTACATGGATTTTTAGAATTCAAAGAAACATAGAAATATAGAATAAACAAACAAACTTTAAACTTAATAATTATGATGTTGCAAACCAAATTTGGAGTGAGGCAAAGTTGGGCCACTTGCTTCTTCTTGGTCCATTTAGGATGCTTGAGGCTTGGTGCGCTTGAACCTTAATTATGATGAAATGGCTTGGGCTTGCACTTGGAAGGCTTGAACCATATGATCATTTGGTATTTGCTTGAACTTGGGCTTACACTTGGAAGGCATGCATCTTGTGAACTTTTGGCTTTTGATGTTAATCATTCGTATACACCATTGATGGGCTTAAGTGTTGGGCTTAGAATGATTCAAGAAACAATTTTGGGCTTCCATACCAAGTAGAGTTTAATCGTAGGTTTTTGGACTTGAGTTCATTCATAGCATACAAGGTTCAAACAATTATGATGGGTTCAAGCATTGGACTTGAGTCATCATGGTTCAAACAGCGTCCATACACATGTGTAATACAATGCAATTTACATGGACCGATCTAAAGGTAGGTTCTATTGGTCATTAAAACATGGGTAGAAGGTAGGTTAAAGGTCTTCACAAGCTAGGACATCGTACCTCCCAACTTGTGATGCTAGGAGCGCTGCGTTGGTCCGAACAGTACAATTTGTCCTTACGAACCACCATGGCATAACCATGATGATCCTTGTCGCGGTGGGTGGTAGGTTTGCCGCTAGGTATGTGAGTCTTAGGAAGACCACAATCTACAGCTAATACTACCAGGCTTTCGGGCTAGCACACAAATAAAATATATTTCATTCAAGCAAATGATGCATGACATGCAAAATAATAACATATTAGACATATTATATACAAAAAAGTAATAAATAAACAATGACATGGTTAGCCACCATAACCTAATTGAAACTTAACCCTCAATATCCCCAGCGGAATTGCCACTGTGAGAGATCGCGCCCCCAACTCGTTTTATAGGATGTTGGGCCAAACCCACGTGAATGGATGGAGTTGTGTTATTACCTCTCAAAATGGAGATTCGATTAGTTATATTTTCTCCTTTAAATTAAGGGTTTTACAATGGAGTCGCCACTTATTTAATTATTGGGATAAATAAGAAAACCAAAATTGACAAATTTCTCATTTTATTAATTTTCAATTGAATTTACTTTGATCATAGGAAAATTACATGGATTTGGTCCTAGATACAATCTAAGATATAAGTACATAACTTTATTTCCTAGTTACAATCTAAAAAATGAAAATTACAAGGATAAACATTGATCTATCAACCTTTGATCTAGGTTCGGAGGCTATGTTACAAGATGAGAAGGTGTTAGGCACCCACCTTACCCGGTGAAACCGGTCTTCTAGACTATGGTGGCCAACATTCATATCACATCATCCAATATGTTATCAATCAATTTACATGTTGAATTTAAAGTGTGTGCATGTGATAAACCTTAATTCAATTTATTAAGCATTTCATTTGGATTGACAAATAAATTATAGTGAATATGTGTGGATAGTGATATCCTAGGTTCAAGAATTTAAAAGAATTATTAAACAAACATTTTTTTTCATATTTTTTATGTGGATTTAAGATCGAAATTAGTGTTATGCATGAACATATGATGAACAACCAAGAACATATAAAGAACACATAAGAACATTTAAAAACATTCAAACATATTCAAGAGAATTTAAATAGTTACTATCATGTTTTAATTCTAAATTCTCATCATGGCAACACAAAAAATAAGTTAGGAAAATGGATTATACCTTTATGCAAGATCCATATGGTGGAGAAGGAGACTCTTGGTAGAGGTCCTAAGAGTGAAAGAAAAGAAGAGTTAGGAGAGGAGTGAGTCTCACTCAATACCTTGAGTCTCAGGAAGACCAAGATATGAAAAGACTGTTCAACTTCATTAGAACTCAAGAGAGGGGAAGAGATGAGGTTTTTGTGTCCTTTGGAATGAAGGAGATGAGAGGTTTATATAGTAGTGGTAGAGAAAATATGAATGAAATACCATTTAATGAGGGTTGACAAAAAATCATGAACCTAGACCTCATTTTAATCTTTGGAGAAATTTGGTGCATTAAATGCGAAGATTGGTGAGAGTGAGGAGCAAGCCAAAATTTGGTTTTCCCGTAGTTGTTATAACAGCCTGTAAAGTCAACTTTAAAAAATTATATCTGACTCAATTCTAATTAGAATTGTCTCATTCTTGTGCTTTAATTGAAGTCCCGGATGTCTAATTTTTGGGAAAATTAACCTCATTCACAGATTCAAAATATTTTGTGAGATATCAATGAAATGGTGAGTAGAGGTCATTTGTTAGAAAATTATTTTAGCACAATTAACATTAATAGGTCTCAAATTAGCTCTCAATTAACATTAAATGGCTCCAATTACTCCCATTTCAGACTTAATTGGTTCCAAATTTATCCTAATTAAAAGATAATTACACAAATTACTCATTGAATAATTAATATTTATCTATCTAATTAATTAGGTGTATGCAACGTCACCATAAAATGTAGTCCTAACCAATCAAATTATGACACATTATTAATCTCAAATCGATTATAATTATAACCAATTGGAATCAATTGTTTATAATCACATATAGTCGGACTCAATTTGCGATAGTGCATCTCGGCCATTAAAACTTGATTAGATGATAACTTTCAATCTGATGGTCCGATTAGGGCTTATGACCAGTCGATTTGATCGTTACAATATCAAGATCATTTTGGTGAAATGAGATTAAGGACTAGTGACTAGAATCAAGATGCATATTTTCAAGGCGAAATTACCTTTCTACCCTCCATGTGAGGTTAAATGCAGGTTGCAAAATGAGGTGTCAACAGTTGTATGTAAAAATAGAAGATTTGATGTGGGTGTATTGTAAAGTGATGCATTAAAATAGATAAAATAGTTTTTTGAGGTGTTGAAAACTAAAATTAACACCTTTAAAATGTTGGGTATGACACTAGGAAGGATAGTGCGATATATGCCCAAAATGCATTCTTTATAAAATGCATTTCATCTACATGTGCTCTACAACAATTAGCTCCCAAGGAGCTTTTCTTGAGGTTGGTTTGTAATTTTTATTTTATTTTATTTTATAATTTAAACATTTTATCAAATTTAGTGCTAAATAGTGATGGTTCTCAGTAGGAGATAGTTCTTTGCTCTCTCCACTGTAGCATAGTGTTCCCCTTCTCTTCGAGAAGGACGTTGCATACCCTCTAGTTTCTATGGGACTAGTAGGGCTTTCATTTTTTCGTTAGTTTTTCTTCAGTCTTTCTATTCTCTGGTTGTGGCTGTGGTTTCCCACAACACCATAATATGGAGGACCTAGCGCAAAAATGGAAAACTCTATCCCTGACAAAGATTGAAGATACAAGGGTGGACCTATCAAGGGATTAGAAAAGGCTGGATTTTGTTTTCACTGCGAAGTTTTTCACCCATAGATCCTTAAATATTAAGGCAGTGGCTAAAACTTTTCAACCCCTATGGCGAACTCAGGGTAGTTTCGAGGTGACTGATGGAGGTAATAATATTTTATTGGTAGCTTTTGAATTGGATGTTGACGCGGAGAAGATCATTCAAGGAGTACCATGGTTTTTTGATAGGCACTTAGTTGTTTTTCAGAGGTACGAAGGCTCTGTTCCGGTTCAAGACCTTCGCTTTGACATTTAGATTCACAACCTCCCTTTCTCTTTGTCGACGATAAAGGCGGCAATAAGTATTGGTGAAACAATAGGCACTGTCACAAAACCGAAGGATGTTGGAGAGATGAAAAGGGGTAGTTTTATGAGGGTTCATGTCGAAGTGGATATTTCTAAACCACTGTGTAGCGGAAGGAAAATTTCATGGGACCAAAATAGCAAGGGATGGGTAGCATTTCAGTATGAGTGTTTACCAAATATTTGTTATTGTGTGGTCAAAATTTGATTCAACTGTAATCTCGCTGGTTCAAGATGATAACAGATGTGATCTGATAAACATTGCAATTATGGAGGATAATCCCATGCATTATACTAGGAGTTCGAATATAAATACGAATAAGGATATTCTCAATCCAAGTGTCATAAACTCAGCAGTAGGGTTTAAAGTGGGCTAGGCTGACTATCGGTTGGATGTGAGTGGTAGTAAGGCTCGGCCCAAGAAGAATTCTAGTAAGGGTAAGTGCACCACGAAGCCAAAAAGCAGTTCATTTGAGCAAGGTGTGTTCAAAAGAGGCTCATGTGAAAACAGTCCAACGCAGGGAACTTGGAAAAGGTTACCTAGTAGGACTTAAACTCAATCCACGGCAGCTTCAGAAGATCTGGATGTGGGATAAAAATGCAAGTCAGTTGTGGCAAATAGGGAGATGGTTGGAGGTGTGAAGAAAGAAAATAAACTGAAGTGGCTTAATGTTTCTGAATCTCTATGTAATCAATTGACTGAAAGCTTGGGATCAACGGAGGTTGCAGGGCAACCCCGTCGGGTCCAATGAGTCTCTTAAGCTAGAACTGTTGGGGCTTAGGAACCTCCGAACAATTAAGGCCTTAGAAAATGTGGTGAATAAAGAAGAGCCCATCATTGTCTTTTTGATGGAGACAAAGTCGAAAAGAGAATGGATGGAAAGGTAAAAGAAAAATGTAACATGAAGCATGACTTAATTATACCTAGCAATGGGAATAGTAGAGGTATTGCTTTATTGTGGAAAGAAGATGTTAAAGTAGAGATTCAAACATACTCACAGGACCATGTTGATGCATGGGTGGATAGGGGAGCAAATGTGGGCTGGTGGCATCTTATAGGCTTTTATGGAAATTTGGAGACGACGAAAAGACCAAAATCTTGGGCAAAATTAAAGCATTTGAAAGGTACCTCACCACTACCATGGCTTGTAATTGGGGATTTCAATGAAATCACTAGCCTATCAGAGAAGGGAGGTGGGAGCTTGAGACCAAGGAAGCAGATGGAGTTATTTGTTAACACCATTAATACCTGTGGTTTGTGTGACATGGGTTTTATTGGCCCAAAGTACACATAGCTCTACCAACGGTTTGATGGGGTGCAGATTTGGGAGAGACTAGATTGTGCCCTCGCAACAACGGATTGGTTGGCTTTATTCCCTATAGCAAAATTGTTTCACCTTTCCACTTCAGTATCTGACCACTCTCCTCTACTCTCCATTTGATACCTAGGAAAAAGAAAAGGCGTAAAATTTTCAGATTTAAATCCATGTGGCTGAAGGGTAGTAGGTGTAAGGAGATTGTGAAGATAGCATGGGAGGAGGAGTGCTTTCAAGGTTGGACTGGGTGCTTGGCACTTGTTTGGAGCGTTGCAGATCCTCTTTAGATGCTTGGAACAAATCAGAGTTTGGCCATGTGGGTAAGACAATCGCTGCACTACAAACAAAATTGAAGTGGCTAGAATTGCAACCATCATCACCATAAATGGTTCATGAGTTGAAAAATACAAGAATATAATTGAATTGCTAGTTGGAGAAAGAAGATGAAATATGGTGCCAACGATAAAGACTTAACTAGTTTCAAGCTTCTTTCATGCAAAAGCCTTGGCTAGACTTAAAAAGAATTACATGGAGGGGCTGTTAGATACCAATAGTTTGGCAGGATGATGAAAATAAAACGGAGGAGATTGTGGTGGACTACCATAGCAACCTATTTACATCAAGCAATTCGACGGAGTTTGATGAGATCCTCAATGCAGAGCAACTGAAGGTTTCAACCTCCATGAACCAAGAGCTAGTTTGAAGCTTCAATGAAAATGAGGTCAGAGTGGCTTTGAAGCAAATGTATCCCTTGAAGGCACTGGGTCCGGATGGTATGCTTTCTCTATTCTTTCAATATTTTTGGAGCACTAGCGAAGCGGTGGTCACTAAAATGGTACTTGATTTCCTTAACCATGGTATTTCTCCTCCTAATTTTAATGAAACTCATATCGTGCTTATTCCAAAAGTAAAAGAACCTAAAAGAATAACAGAATATAGGCCTAACAATTTGTATAATGTGGTTTATAAGATTGCCTCAAAAAACTATAGCAAATAGGCTTAAAAAGGTTCTTCCATCCATTATTAGTGAAATCCAAAGTGCTTTTGTGCATGGAAGGTCAATCATTGATAATGTGTTAATTGCTTTTGAGACTATGCATCACATTAATTAAAAAAAAGGAGGGAAGGTGGGGGAAATGACTCTTAAACTTGATATGAGCAAGGCGTATGATAGAGTGGAATGGGAATGCCTGGAGAAACTCATATTTTATCCAATTTTATTATCATGTTCTATTTAAAGTCCAAGAATACTTATGCTTGGCAATATTTGAGAAGCTCATGATTCAAGTCCATGACAAAACAATTTTATCAATGGAATTCAAATCCATGATCAAAGCCCATGATTTAAACCCATGGCAGTTTATTTATCCAAAGCCCAATTTTCATTGGCAACATCAAAGCCCAATTCTCATTGGAAATATCAAAAGCCCAACTTATATTGGCACTATTAAAAGCCTAAGCTAACTACTTGGTACTATTCTATCAAAAGCCCAAAGTTATTAATACTTGGCGAAATACTATATCATAATTATTTCACTTAAAAGTCTAATAATGAACAATACTTTAAATTCTTAAACATATTATTATAATATTACAAGCTCGTGGAATTTATGAATTATCTATTCTCAAAACTCATGGCAATCATCTTGTAAAAACCCATGAAAGTTATGATTGTTAGACCCATGACATTTATTTATTTCATGTTATAAACCCATGAAATACATGGACATCATTTGTATCGCGACATCCATAATATACGCCTTCGACACTCATGGTAAACATTCAAACCCACAAGTTATGATGCGATTATTAGAAATCATGAACATTATTGCAACATGGAATTTATCATAGTAAATATTATTTACAAAAGTATTTTGAAACTTGTCTTATTGTTTCAAACATTACAACTAATTGCCCAATGGCCCATTGCAAGTATTTATGAAAAACCTAAAAATATTTACTAATAAAAGTCCATGAGGAATGAAAGCCCATGGCAACATGTGCTCACAACCCAGCCCATGTGAGCAAGCCCAAGCAAAAAACACCAGCATGAGGCAAAGGAGAGTGGGCAAAATAGTCCTTGTTCATTCCTAACCAAAAAGAGCAACTAGGTACTCATACAAGGGAACCAAGCCTTTGAGAATAGATTAAGGGCTGTCCCATTAATTTTCTGCCACCCTTTACTTGACGTGAACAGTGCCTAAAGGCTGTTATATCAGCTAAAGTCAAAAGGATGAAGGGACTCCATCATCTTCCTTAAGACTGCACCTCTAGTGGAAGGGGAGCTAAAACCAAACTTCAACAAATTGATGCTATAAATATTAAAAAACATTCAAGACGTGATTCATGTGCCAAGCCTAGGAATCCTAAAGGGGAAAAATTGGGAACGTGTGGTTTGAAGGGCATAAAGGGATCTCCAACGGAACCCCTGAAATAGACTAAAGCTTCACACCTGGCTTGGGGTGTTGAATCTTACTTTTTGGGGGACTAAATCTCAGTTTGCAGCATTATGATTTATTCTTGATACACGCCATAATCATATTGATTTAGCTCAGCCCCAGAAATCATGGCATTAAATGCAAAGCACTCTAAAATCCCATCATTGCCCAAAAAAGCAAGGCACCCCTTAAAGTGAATCTCTTACTTCTGACCAAAAATTCTCAAGAAGTTTAACCTTGATTCGTCACCTTTGATAAGTCATGCATTTTTGAATTCTTGTCAATCAATGCTTCTCTAAAGCTCCATTATAAAAGCATACACACCTCAGCCCACTGGGGAAAGAGGGAGCCTCTCTAAAAATTTCTGTTATTGACTACACTCTGTAGAAATTTAATCCCTATTTTCTTTCTTTAAACTTCCCCAAGCTCTCTCGAGCTCACTCACAACCTTTCTCAACCTATAGTCACCATAACACCAACATTCACCACCTTACTTACACCTTCTTACTCCATAAACGTCCCATAACTGACCAAGACAGCCACTCCCTCTGAAACCCCTGGTTTGTTTATTACTTTGCTCGTGGTTTAGCTTTCCTTAAGCTCACCACTCATCATCTTCAGCCTACACTCATCTAATCCCAGATATTCTTCCCACCACAGCTCAAAAATGTCCTCCAACTAGACACAAACAGCCCATTACTCACAAAAAGCTTCAATCTCAGTGTTAATCCCATCTCACTCATTCAAAATAGCCCACATTCACCTCATTCATGCCTTATAATTATACACTCACCAAAATCTTAGTTTAATACTTACTACACTAAGTTGGGGATCTTTCTCTCCCTTCATTCCATACTATTTTTTCTCTTTTATTTGTAATTATGGAGCCTTTAATCATTGTTTATTATTATTATGATAAAGGATATAATATATTTGTAACAATTGAATTTTTCCCTTACATTGATGTAATGATGGCTAAAAGTACTATAAATTCCCCTGACCAAGACACATAAGGACCCCCAGGAGTGAACACTTTCCTAAATTTATTTAATCATTGACTGCTGGACTCTAAGTATAATTTCACCCCTTTCGCTGGAGATAATATCGTACCGCTAGAGGACTGATTGGAACTATGACACTATAAAAAGACTAATAATATAACAAACTAACAACACTAACGTGTTTATTGGGCTTTATTGTTGTCTTCTTGTTAGGATGCAACCTTTGTCTCTTGCTTGGGCGGACTTACACCACACCGATAGCCTTTGGGCTTTATTTCAAGGGCCCATCGTCGAGTTTCGGCTTGGCTACCCCATATTCTATTTAGGAACATCAAAATTTTCCCCTTAACAAAGGTTTATCAGCTCTAATCAAAGCCATGATTGACAATGGACAGATGAAGGGGTTGGCTGTATGCCGTGGTGGTCCAAAGCTTTCTCACTTCTTTTTTTACAGATGACAACCTAATTTTCTGCAATGCATCCATAGAAGAATGTGACACTTTACAATGAGTCTTGGAAGTATATGAGAAAGCCTCAAGCCAGCAATTGAATTGGGTAAAAACATCTTTATTCTTCAGCAGGAATGCACCTAGGGAGATCCAAAAGGAGATTAAAAGAAGATTTGGGGTCCAAGTGATTAAAAAACATGAAAAATATCATGGCTTGCCCTCACTTGTGGGGCGAAATAAAATGAATACCTTCAATGACATCAAGGAGAAGTTTGGCAAAAAGTTAGCGGGGTGGAAGAAGAAAATGTTGTCCAAAGCTAGCAAGGAGATTTTAATTAAAGCAGTGGCCCAAGCTATACCAATGTATACCATGGGTTGCTTCAAACTACCAAATTTTCTCTGTGAGGAGTTAACAAATATGGTTAGAAACTTTTGGTGGGGACAAAAGAAAGAGGAAAAGAAAACTGCCTGGCTTAGTTGGGAGAAAATGTGTGAACCAAAATCATGTGGAGGTATGGGTTTTAAAAATCTAAAACTCTTTAATTTGGCTCTTCTTGCAAAACAAGGATGGAGGCTTCAGATGGGTCATAATTCTTTGGTGTATAGGGTTCTTAAGGCCAAGTATTTCCCAAGAAGTGATTTTGTTAATGCCTAGCTCGGAAACAACCCTTCCTTCACTTGGTGTAGTGTCATGGCAACCCAACATCTAGTTAGAAAGGGTCTTAGATGGAGGGTCGACAATGGTGAAAGTATTAGAGTATGGGGAGACAAATGGTTGCCAACTTCCCCCATGTATATGGTAGTTTCTCCAAGATTGTTCCTACAATTTGATACAAGAGTTAGTGAGTTGATTGATGCTGCCACAGCTAGTTGGAAGACCTCCATCGTTGATGCTTTATTCCTATCCCATGAAGCCGAGACAATAAAAAGCATCCCACTGAGTTCTCGGCTGCTAGCAAATAGACTGGTTTAGTCTGAGATGTCAAATGGTTTGTTCTCTGTGAGTAGCGCTTACGATCTAGTAGTGAAAGCAGCCCAACATGCCAATCTTGGAGAAAGCTCAGGGAGTAGTCACGTTCACTGCTTCTGGAGGAAGGTTTAACACTCACCGATTCCACATAAAGTTCGTTACTTTGGTTGGCGAGCTTGTCATGATACTTTACCAACGAAAGCAAACTTGAGACAGCAGCAAATTGTACAAGACGATATTTGTGATAGTTGTAGAATGGAGCCGGAGTCTGTTGGGCATATTCTGTGGAGCTGTCCGAAAGCTCAAGAGGCATGGGGCTGAGAAGTTCGAACTTGGAGGTTTGTTGCACGTTCCATGATCTGCTGTGGACTTTGTTGATGGTTAATGAAGTTGGTGATGACCAGGCAGCGAAGGTTGTTACAACTGCATGGGCATTGTGGCACAATCGTAATGAGGTGAGACATGGGGGGGGGGGGGGGGGGGGTGGTGGAGAGAAGAAGAACAAAAAATCATTGGTGCAGTGGGCCCTTAACTATATTGCTGAGTATAATGCAGCTATTGATGATGTTAGTAAGTCAATACCAGTGGTTGAGTAAGATGCTTCTTGGCGACCTCCACATTTGAATTGGTATAAAATAAATGTTGATGGCGCACAATTTTCTCTGCACAAAAGGTAGCGGGGATCAATGTGGTCATTAGAGATGATAAGGGAAGGGTTGAAGTAGCGTTGTGCAAGAAGATTATGGCCCCAATGGTGGTTGTTGAGGCAGAGGCAAAAACTTTTGAAGCTGGGTTGTTGTTTGCAAAAGACATTGGCATTCAAGACATTATCCTCAATGGTGATTCTCTGTTGGTAGACAATGTCCTCTGTGAGAAGTCTCTTCCCCCATCATCTGTGGAAGCAGTGGTATCGGGAATGCAGAAAATGGCCAAGGAATTTAGACTGATCGAGTTCTCCCATGTTAGAAGATAGGACAATAGACCTACACATCTCTTAGCTAAATATGTATTTGGCATTAGTGACTATCTTGCTTGGATTGAAGAGAATCCTTGCTTTATTGAGCAAGCTTTAATCCATGATGTAATCTCTATTTCTCATATGCAATAAATCTTAGCTTTCCTATATAAAAAAAATTAGTGCTAAAATTTGATGTCTAAACTTCTTGACAACTTGTAGTTTTATCTTTAGCTTTATTTATTTGGATGAAGAAGAAGAAGTATTGAGATGAACAACATGAAACTGACAACACCCATCCTATGAAGGATATTTTGGCCATCCTCTTTTAGCTAAGCAGTTTTACTTGATAATTTATCTCTATTAGCTATTTCAAATGATTGCCTAGGAAAAATTTAAAAGAAAATCTATTGAATATAATTCTTAGACATTAACTAGCTTATAACCCTATGCGTATGCATAGTTATACTTAAAATATACACATTAAGATACATAGTACAATAATCTTACATATATAATTTAAATATTATTGATAGTCATTCTTATATTTTTTTTTAACTCTTTAAAAAGTCTTGTAAGAATGTTATTAGGTAGAAAATGTAAATTGTCTATTTTTTAAATATTTTTATGTTTATTAATTCTAGACTCTTTGATTTTTGTACACAACAACTCACTTGAATGGATATTTATGATATGGTCCCACATTTAATTCCAAAATTAGAAAATAAAACTCTCTTTAAAAATAAATAATTTAGGACATATAGCGCAAAATTAGACTTCAATTGTAGAATCTAATTGGATTTTCTTTAAGCTTTACCTATTAATATAAATAAATAAATAAATATATATATATATATATATATATAATTTTTGTGCCAAATGAATTGTTTTTAGTTATAAAAAAAGGCTCATAGGTATAAAATCATTCAAACTCTCTTTTCTTCTAATTTTATATATAGTGTTAGATATATGATTATATTTTTTATGATTTATTTATGTAAGGACTCAATCCGTAACGGCCCCAAAATGATATTAGGTTCGTACGTTAAAAGGCCCAAACAGTATAATTTGTAGAGCGTGGGTTTGAAAGGCTAGGCCTTGGTCACCGAACGGTGGTTAGTCATGGTGTTCATACAAAACTAAACCATGTTCGCTTGAGGAGTCTTTCTTCTCGAGACGGTCTGAAAGACTCTGGTTCTTGGCCTTTTTTCCCAGCTTCTTTCTCTGGATTGCTTACTTTTCCTTTTATATTAGCCTGTACCCCTTATCCATCGTTCACGTGTGGGTTCGACTTTCCAGGACTGATACTTGTCCTATCAGCCCATACCCAGAGTGGTTGGGGGTGGTTGTAAAAGTTAAAGAGTATGGTCCTGTTAGGTGCAGAGTGCTTTATTGCAGTATTAGCAGCCTTTTACTTGGGCCGCTCCTGCACTGTGCTCGCCCTTTCTTTTAGGAGCGCTCTGGGATGCCGAGGACAAAATCGTCCTCGGCTATATCCATAGGCCATTTGGACTTTCATTGTACGTTCTCGGCAATGCCTCTCCTCAGCTCGGGCCTTGAGTCTTAATATAAAATGGGCCGATGTCATAAATTCTCTGACCCCACAATAGCCCCTCAAAATCCTACTGTTCGACCTCTTGGTCGGAAAGGAGGGTTTTGGTGATACTGAGCCTTTATCACAATTTGTCTAGTTTTGTCATTCATTAATGTTAGTGTCTCTTCATCTGCCTAGGGAATGCACCGGGTTACGAGACATTCTTTTAGATTTATTCACGATGCGCCCCTGCCGTTTCAGTGTACGAGGCACGTCTTTAATAAGTTCTCTTCACGAGGCCACTCAAATCCGACGGTTATAGACGGCGTTGGGAGTTGAGTGGATACTATTTCGTTTGCAGGTCCTCTTGGAAATCTATATAGATTAAATGCCTCCAAACCTGCCTTCCATATAAGAAGCAAGGTAGGAGGTCACTGCCTTTACGCACAGACCCTTCAGTCTTTCTAAAGTCCTAAACCTCCAACTACACCCAAAGTTTTCCTTATCAGCATAATCAAACTTTAGAGTGTGATATGTTTGTGGTAAAAGTGGGGGTGAAGGAACCACATCCTCTCCAGAAGCACCGGGTCCCTCCGAAATTTAAGATGGCTCAGTTAGGGCAGGGTAGGTAGAGACTCAAGATAGTTTTCCTCTTCCTTCAGCCAAAATCCAAAGCAGGTGTTAATCGCATCAAATATTTTGTGCTACGGAGCTGGGGTTGCTCATCATCAGTACCATCCGCTCTCTTTCGAGCATAGCTAATATGGCACCTGCGAGATGGGAGTCAGGGCTAACGCAGGGATTAAGCATTCCTGCTTCTTCCTCTCTTCTTTCACTAGTGCCTCCTTTCGCCTCCTCTTCTTCTTCTTTCCCATCGCCGGATCCATCCTGGTGCTTTTACTTCTTCCTCTTCTTCTCCTCATTCATCAAAGGGGGTCACCCTCTCATACATCATCACTACTGGAGCAGAGTTTAGAAAGATTTTTCGTTCCTTTGTATCTTTTTATTTTTGCTTTTGTAACTAGCTTCCTGTATAGGCTTGTTTAAGCCCCTCATTGTATGCTGTACTACTTCTTTATATTAATAAAAGTTGACATTATTTTATTTCATGTATTCTTTCTTTTCTGCAATAGTTATGCTGTGAATGGATGATATATATTTTTTTTCTACACGATACTTAGGGTCGAACCCCTTGTTAACAAAAAGCAATTATTTTGAATTTACTGAGACAACAGGCACAATAAGGCCGACTTGAAAATGGTTATACGTATAAAACTAACCAAGATAGTAGACGAACGTTCTGTATTGCGTATGGAGCAATCATCCGGGAATGGGTAACCCAACACAAACTATCCGAGATGGTCGCTGTGTACTAGGATGTTTTACCACGTTCATAACAACATTCATGGCCTTAACCATTTTTGGCATCTGGTCCGAGGACCGAGGTATGACTGTACCGGGCTTAAATACTCGTTTACATCAGTTTCCTTAGAGTTGGGGATTCGAGGACAGGACGGGATTTCAATTCTGTTTAAGACTTAATATATTTTCTAATAACTAATTTTCTCATAGGTTTGAGTCCAAGGACCATACAATACAAACCCTTGGTTCTGTCCAAAACTTTAGCTTTTTAAGTAGTATGGGGGATTAGCCCCTCGGCCAAGCCGTGGGACATTGGTTTGGGGGGATTAGCCCCTCGGCCAAGCCCCTAGAACCATCCGCGCTATTGACGCTTTGAAGCGTATCCCCTAATGGAAAAGCGTAGCCCCTAATGGAACTTTATTTTAGAGCACTACAACGGGCTGTTGGAAGTGATGGGGGGACTTTCTCGACCCACCGCCTGTGCCAACACACAAGCCATCCCACAGACGATGCCAATTATAAGGACTCAATCTGTAACGGCCCCAAAATGATATTAGGTTCGTACGTTAAAAGGCCCAAACAATATAATTTGTACAGCGTGGGTTTGAAAGGTTAGGCCTTGGTCACCGAACGGTGGTTAGTCATAATATTCATACAAAACTAAACCATGTTCGCTTGAGGAGTCTTTCTCCTCGAGACGGTTTGGGAGGTTCTGGTTCTTGGCCTTTTTTCCTAGCCTCTTTCTCTGGATTGCTTACTTTTCCTTTTATATTAGCTTGTACCCCTTATCCAACGTCCACGTGTGGGTTCAACTTTCCAGGACTGATACTTGTCCCATCAGCCCATACCTAGAGTGGTTATGGGTAGTTGTAAAAGCTGAAGAGTATGGTCCTGTCAAGTGTAGAGTGCTTTATTGCAGTACTAGCAGCCTTTTACTTGGGCCACTCCTGCACTGTGCTCGCCCTTTCTTTTAGGAGCGCTCTGGGATGCCGAGGACAAAATCGTCCTCGGCTATATCCATAGGCCATTTGGACTTTCATTGTACATCCTAGGCAATGCCTCTCCTCGGCTAGGGCCTTGGGCTTTAATATAAAATGGGTCGGGGTCATAAATTCTTTGACCCCACAATTTATATTGACCTCCTCGTTTTCTACTCTAAATTAACTCATTTGGACCAAAAATTAAAAAACTTCGATTAGATGGAACATGTGCTGTAAAATTAAACTTTAATTGAAATCTAATTTTTACACTGAACTAACTAACTTAGTTCAAAATTTTAAAAATTTTGATTAGATGAGACACGTGACACAAAATTAGACTCTAATTGAATTCCAATTTAAAATCTAATTGGATTTTCTTTCAACTTTACTTATTAATATATATATATATATATACTTATAAACTTGAATTGTTTTTAGTTCTACAAAAAAAGGCTCATAAATATAAAATCATTCAAATTTTTTATTTTTATTTTTTATGGTTTACTTATATTAGACTCCTCGTTTTTCTACACTAAATTAACTCATTTGGTACAAAAATTAAAAAAAAATTAGATTAGATGGGACACATCGCAAAATTAAACTTTAATTGAAATCCAATTTTTATATTAAATTAACTCACTTAACACAAAAATTTAGAAACTTAGATTAGATGAGACACGTAGCACAAAATTAGACTCTAATTGAATTCCAATTTGAAATCTAATTGGATTTTTTCTCAGTTTTACCTATTATTATATATATAGATTTGATGCTTTGTGTAGAGTAACAAGTTCCAAAGACCTAAAATATTTGATAAAGAATAATGAATAAAGGAACAAGTAGAAACTAAAAATATAGTATATTAAGAGATTTAGGGTTTGAATTCGTTTACACCAAAAAATAATTGGTGTCTTGGCATAATGATAAAAAGTAATTATAATGGAGCTAATGTCGTAGATTCAAATTTCATTGTCTCCATTAAAAAAACCATAGTGTATTAAGACTTATTCAACAACCTCCCAATGAAAAAACTTGCGTTTAATTCTTTTCTTTTAAAATTAATATATTTATATTTATTTAAAGTTAAAACTAAGAGAAAATTCAATTAGGTTTTCAATTGGAGTCTAAATTTTGTGCTATGTATTCTGTCTAATTAATTTTTTATTTTTTTATTTTTATGCCAAATGAGTTAATTCAATGCAAAATATAAGGAGTTCAATATAAATGAATCATAAAAAAACTCAATCATATAACTAATTTTATTTTTCAAATTAAAATAAGAGAAAATTTGAAAGATTTTACTTTCTAATGCCATTTGTTTGTCTAACTAAAAATAATTCAAATTTATTAACTTTTTACACAACACTATGAATATGAACTATGCTTGAATTCATGTCAAACCTCAAATCAGTAAACCTTTCCATTTTGTCTGTTTTAGTTCTAATTTAACTCAATTGATGATAAACTTTTGTGTTTATTAAAAAAAAAAAAAAAATGAAACACAAGTTTAAATTAGGCTAAAATGCAAATTGCACCCTTTAAGTTTCGATCAAAATTCATTTCAATCCTCAAATTTTATTTTCGTTAAATTGAGTTCTCCAAGTTTCAAATTTATTTAATTCAAACATTCTATCTAATTTAAAATTAACTTTAAAAAAATATTTGTCTCACATGAAAAAAATCTATAAAACTAATAAAATATTTTATAGATTATTTATGTCAGAATCTCATTTTAATTTTTTTATTAGTTAATTGCATACTTAACGAAAATTATTTAACGAAATTGGACAAAAGACCTAAATTGAATAAATTTAAAACATAGAAAACTCAATTGAATGAAAATAAAGTTAAATAACTGAAACGAATTTTCCACTCTATTTGTTTTGATGTAAAATATTTTAAAGGGTTTGTTTATTTGCGTTTTTGCCAAAAATATTACCTCAGCTAAATATCAATTAGTGTTGCCTTCCCAAAAAAAAAAAAAAAAAAAATTCAATTAGTGTTTTAACATAACCTCATATTCCATGACATTAACGAGTATTCAAAATTCTTTGTGTGTTGACCACCGCATACCCTTGGTGCGATGATCACTCCACAAGTATAAGTGCTTGTGGAGTGTGGGGGGGAAGGATCGGGGTTCAAGTCTCCAAAAGGGAGTTTTCACATATATATACACTTAGATTAAGTTAGAGTAAAATTTCTATCTTGTATTAAAAAAAAAAAAAATTCTTTGTGTGCTGTTAATAGTTTGAAACTCTATTTAAAAAAAAAAAACCAAAATTCCAAACCAGCAATGGAAACTCACAAATGAAACACACACTGAATTTTTTGGGTAAGCGCTTTACCTCATTGTGAGTTCATCTTGCGTAAACAGTGATTAGTATCGGGTTGAAAGACATGAGATATACTGTGCAAGAGTGAAAAAAAAGAATAAAAGAAAAAAAGAAAAAAAAGAAACACACGCTGAACGAGATCTGGGAAAGAAACTCAGAGAGGTGGGGAAAGAATGTATATAAGGAGGTCGATTGTCCTCTGGAATGTCGCTTCTTCTCTCACCAAACTCTGTAGGCTTCACACAGGTAAACACTACTCTCTCTCTCTCTTTTTATTTATTTTTTATTTTTATTTTATTTTTATGTCTCTGTAACGCTTCCCTTTCCACCAAATCCTTTTGATGCAATCAATAATACATAATTTATGTTATATCTTTTTGAGAGAAATGAACCCCATTTTTCCTATCATATCATATGCGTTCAATCTTCACACCCCATTGAAGCCGTTGACTGATTTCAAGTCTTCATAACAAAAAGAAAGTTAAAAAGACAAATGGGTTCTCCTTTCTGAGACTGATACACCTTTTGATTAAAAGCAAAAGAGTATCTAGCGCTAGCTGTTGCCATACACTTCATGTATTATGCGAAAAATATTTTCTTTGGAAGTTCATGATACAAAATTACAAATTGTTTTTAACCCACTTTAAGACTAGAATTTCACTAAACAGAATGAAAAGAAATTACATCAGTTGAGAGAGAACAAGGGCTCTCCTCAATGCAAGTAACATAATGCTCAACACCTAAAGCATATTTTGGTAAAAAATTTGCAGGTATATTACCATTCCTGCGAGTATGAGAGACCTCAAACCTGCAAAACTCATGCATTAATATGGTTGGTCTTGAATCCATCACCTCACCATGCTCTTACAAGGGTAGGGTGGTGTCACTTTAGCTACAGCTCATTGGCAGAAGTGTTTTTATGTTATTAGAGTAGTTTACTCACATACCTGTTTGGTTCAGCTTATTTTTTCAATCTTCTGAAAATGGGATTGTTTGAATTGAAAAAGCTGTAGCTAGAAAGAAGTTGAGTTTGAAAAAAGTACGGTTTGAAACCAAGTTACCAAACAGGCACACGTCACCCCACCTTGCTGTAACAAGGGGTGGAGGAGGTGTCACCTTAGCTGCAGCTCATTGGCACTATTGTTTTTAAGTTGTTAAAGTAGTTTATTAGCTACATCACTTCAATTTGCTCTTTCAACGGGAGGAGGAGGTGTCACTTGAGCTGCATCTCACTGGAAGAATTGTTTTTAAGTTAATTTGATGTGATTATATTTTTTATTTTTAGGTTTCGTTTGGGAGGAGGGAAAAGAATGGAATAAAAGGAATATTTTTAGAATATTCTTTCCTCTCATTGTTTGAGAGTTTTAACGGAGGGAATGGAAGGTCCATTCCCTTGTTTGGGAGTTTAAGTGGGAGGGAATGGAATGGTTAGGAGGGAACACTCATTCCTCCTCTTTCCCTAAAAAAAAAAAATTCAAAATGAGAAGAAAGTAATATATGTGTGATGAGGAAAATTAATAATAAAAAATTCCCTCTAGAGTGGCTTTCTTTGTATGGACAGCAGCCTCGGGGAAATGCCTGACAATTGATAACTTAAGCAAAAGAAAGGTTTGCATTGTGGATTGGTGTTATATGTGCAAGTGTAATAGTGAAACTATTGACCATCTTTTCCTTCATTGCCCGGTTGCTTCGGAGTTGTGGGATATGGTTTTTGGGTTATTTGGAGTTTGCTGGGTTATGCCATTTTCTGTTGTTGGGCTTTTGGCTTGCTGGCAAGGTCATTTTGGCCGCCATCGTAATGGAGATATTTGGATGGTTGTTCCTCACTGTTTGATGTGGTGTATTTGGAAGGAGAGAAATAGTAGGTGTTTTGAAGACAATGAGCGTTCCATGCCCGATCTCAAGCTTCTTTTCTTTAGAACCTTACTTGATTGGTTCTCTATGTGGAGAAACCATCAGTTTTCTTCTATTTTGGATTTTCTTGATTTTTGTAATGTTCGTTTTTGATTTGTTCTCCCCTGTATACCCCCAGTGTACTTGGGTGTCTTTCTCTTTTTGATATCAATGAATTTTTATTACTTATCAAAAAAAAAATAATAAAAGGTTGGAATTTGGAAATTGAGTTGTCTTGGGCAGTGTGCTTAGCTGAAGAAACCAAGCCACTGCCCAGCATTATTTCAATTTTGGCTTTTTGTTTTTGATGGTATTGATTTTGGCTTTCTGTTGCATTAAGCCATTAACATAATTAATTACTATTTTAATTAAAATAATAGTAGTTTAGGACTTTAAGTGAGTTGGATTAGATTATTTTTAATATAATTTTTTATTTATTTATAAATATATGAAAATATAGATTTTTGAAGTGTCCAAATTTTATAATTTTTTTTATATTATTAAGCCAAAGAACGCAAAAGCATATTGCGAAGTGTCCAAATTTTATAATGAATAGAAAACTTGCCTATAATTTCTTTGACTAGGACTCCGACTAATAACATAACTTATAAGTTCTCATTGATTATTTTTCATGTTCTTTAAAATGAGGGGTATAATAGTAATGTTATTATAAAATAATTCCATTCCATTCCTTCCAATGTCATTTCCAAACAATGTTATTTACATTCCATTCCATTTATTTCCCTACTAAATCCATTCCATTCCATTCCATTCATTTAATAATCATTCCATTCCATTCCCTTATAAACTCTCAAACGGACCCTTGGTTTTTGCATACTAATCACTTATCTTAGTTTTTACTACCCCTCACATAACAGCACAAGTATATAGTAAGATGTATGTTTATGAGATTTTTCATTCATTATCACAATGAATGTTGAGATGTTATTTTTTTGCATGGATGGTATTATTTATTGCAAAATAATAGTCTGTATTGGTAATTTATTAGAGTAGTTTATTCACTTAACAGAATAATTATTTAAGGGACAATAATAGAATGATCTCTTCTTAGAATGTATTTTTACCCTTCATGTTTTTCTCCTAGTGGATTGAATCCTCGAAGGTTGTCTGGATTTTTGATATGTCAAGGGGGTAAGACAAGAGGACCCTCCCTTCCTTTCATTGGTTAGTCTAGTTATAGAAGCATTGAGTGGGATGGTTGTCAACATGCAAAAAAGGAGGCATGATTACAGGTTCTGAAAGGGATTTGGTTGGTGGGAATGAGATTGTAGTGTCTCCCCTGTTGTTTGCAGGTAATTCCATTCTTTCTGAGGCTGATGCTATACTGTTGTATTCTTTGTGAAGAGTGTTCTATTTTGTTTTGGACTGATACTTGAGAAAGAGTGAGATGGTGCCAGTGGGGGAGACTTAAACTTGTTCTAAGCACTTTTTAAGTCAACGAATTTTGTCCCTTTTCCCTATATTTGTTTTGGTTGTGCAAAGGTTGAAGTAGCTTCAGAGAGATTCTCTATATGCCAGAATGGGGGTAGAGTTTGCTATCAACTATTTGAAGTTGAAGGATGTTTTAGGTTAAAGACGGGCTTGGGCATTGGGAGTTTTGACTTTTGAGGTTTCTCATAGAGTCTTATTGCGTAAGTGGTTGTATTATGATGGGAAACAGAGTTGGGACATTGAGACTGTTATAGTTTTGAGCATAATTATAAGCCTTCTGCTTCTACAAGAAGAATGTTTATCCCTGATGTTCTGATACTTGCTTCGTTGTTGAGAACTCTTTGGACTGTTTAAGCAACTTTATAAATAGTAGCATGCAGCCCTTTTCCTTTGGCATTATCATTTACTCCCTAAAGCTCAGTTGCCAATCACCAATTTGCCTATTGATTAGAGAATGCACCATCTCTAGCCAGAACCCATACTGATAGAATAAATGGTCCCAGGATCCGCTTAGCAGAAAACACAAAGGGAGCCTTCTAAAACCGAAGTCCTTTTCTTCGTTAGCTGTACTTACCGTCCACCTGCAGATTTTAGCCTCCATAACCTTATAAGGAGTACCTGTCCACAAGTATGCATTAAATTTTTCTCCAATTTCTTGATTATCCTTTTAGAAAAGATAAACATATTAGTCTAGTAGACTTGGATTCCTTAACTGTTAATACCATTTGCCAGCAGAATATGTAATATTCTTAGATGGCTTAAACTTGAATATGTAATATTCAGAATGTAGCACGGACTATGTTAGTTTCTTTTTGAATATATATATATATATATATATATGCATGTATGTATGTATAAACTTTCATATAAAAAAAAGTTTTAGTAGACTAGTAGGCTTTTGAGTGAGTTGAAATTTCCCTTTAAACTCAATTCAGTATTTCTTCGCTTATTGTCTTGGTTTTCTGTTTACCCTCAATTTGATTCTTCTTTGTCATAGAAACTCTCAATGTTTTAATTTAGAAACTTTGGTTGGATGGGACTGTTTTATATTCCCTTGTTCTTCTCACTTCTCTTAGTAAATTCTTCATCTATGAATGAAAAATAAACTTTTAGGCTGAGTTTGAAAATGAGAAGGGGAAAAATGTTCATAATCTCATGATATCCAGCATAACGAACCATTTGCAGACAACTCTAGTGTGACATTTTTAAAGGCGTTCTCTTCCCTAAAGGATTATAAGGCATGGTTCTTTACTTTTTGTGTAATGTGTCGTCTGTTCATTTTCTTTTGCATTACTCTTTTAGATCTTCAGTGTATAATTCTCCATTGTTTTACAAACTCTCAGATAAAGTATTTTCTTTTAATTCAAAGGTTTTCCAGTGCAGATATTTTGTCAAAGGTTGAGAGCATGGTTAGTGAAAGTGACACGCACCTTACCCGTGTCCTTTTTTGTGGGCCACATTTTCCTGCTTCTCAGAATTACACAAGAGAATATTTGCAAAAGTACCCCTTTGTCCAGGTACTTCTCTTTGTTTAATTTATTTCTTCCATCTTTGATTTGTGCCTTGCATTTTCTTTATTAGATTTGTGTTGAATAAAATGAAGTTTATGAATGGATGTGGGATTAATTCAGACAAGTCACTTTAGTAAGTATATACCCTCCAAGCAATGTAATGCGGGAAGCATGAAGAAAATTTTATTTTATTTTGGAATTATTTTTATTGTTCAATCACTCAATTGTATTTTGTTTTAGATGTTGGTGGTTAATTAGGTTATTATTATTTTCTCAAAGCCAAGGTTATTTTATAATTCAATAATTGGGATTTTCTAAAAAAATTGGGGGTAAAGGTTGCCTACCGTGATCTCTTCCAGCTCCCGTAAAAATGGGAGCTTTGTGTATTAGGTACAACCAAGGTTATTTTATAATTCAATAATTGGGATTTTCCAAGCCATTTAGAAATTAGAATTAGGTTTTCTTAGTCAATTATAATTTATATTAGGGCTTGGTCCTAGTTATTAAAGATATTGGGTTAATGTTAATGTAATAGCCCAAGAGGCCTAATATATTGTAAGCCCATGTAGGGTTAACCCTAGCTCTTATATATACCTTACTAGGGTTCATTGTAACAATAATTGAGAATACAATAAAGATGTAGCGCCAAGGGTTTTATCCCATGGACTTAGACTGTTAGGTTGAACTACATTACCCTTGTATTTTCTCTCTTTCTTGCTTTTATTCTTGTCTTTCAACACTAGTAATCTATATATGAGCGTAGTGTTGCACTTCTATGAAGACATATTACAGTTTTCTTAATTAGTAAAATTTGTCTTAAAATTTTCCAATTGTCTCGTGCTAACTACTAGAGGCTTTGTTGTTTCTTGGTTGGTGCTGACTACTTTTAGGTCATCTGTCCTTTATTCTTCTGTTTTTCATTTTTATTGTTAGGTTGTTTTGGTTTTGTTATGCATCAAATTTGGTATCAAAGCAAAATTTTGATTGTGTTTTCCAAGCATCCCTATGGGCCACAGTCAAATCTCTTACAAGGGAGAAAAAAAAAAAAAAAATTGTGAAGCCACCAAATCCATCTCGTAGCAAAAAAAATCATCAAAAAAAGAAAAAAAAGAGAGAAAAATGGAAGATTCTTTTTGATGGTCATAGTTGTCAAAACGTGAATTGATTTTTGATATTTTTTTTTTTGGTATTGTGTATCATATTGTATTGTGTATCGCAAGATACACAAACACTTAATACAATTTATAACAAAACTATATATATACATATATAAAGAGTATATTCATTATAAATTCAAAATATATTCAACTAATAACTAATTTACACTTGTGGAGTGGTATTAGTGGTGAATTTAAATTACACCTGTTTAATTGGGCTAAGGTTTGTAAGCCGTTGCAAGTTGGGGGTCTAGGTATTAGACGATTGAGGAGTTTTAATTCTGCCTTGTTAGGAAAATGGTTGTGGTGGTATGGCATGGAGACTAATGCTTTATGGAGGAGGGTTATAGAGACAAAATATGGGAATGTTTGGGGTGATTGGTGCATGAAAAAAGTGACAAGTGCTTATGGTGTTAGCTTGTGGAGATTCATCAGAAGTGGTTGGCTGAATTTTTCTAAACTCCTTCTGTATGATGTGGAGGATGGTACTAGAGTGAAGTTTTGGAAGCATGTGTGGTGTGGAGATCGTACTCTCCAAGAGGCTTTTCAAAAACTTTATTGCATTAGTAGGACAAAGGATTCTTTAGTAGCGGAGGTTCTATGTTGGTCTGGTGGGAGGATTCATTGGGATGCTAAATTTCGTCGTTCACCTCAAGATTGGGGACAAGAATCTGTTGATTTGTTTATGGATATGGTCTACTCTTCGACTGTACGGGGGGTTGGGTCCTGATAAGGTTTGTTGGAAGCCAGTAAGGAGTAGAAGTTTTGAGGTTAGAGGGTTCTATCTTTCTTTTTACCCTCCTACTCTCTAATCCTTCCCTTGGAGAATGATATGGCAATCAAAGGTTCCTCAAAGGGTAGCTTTCTTTTCATGGTCTGCTTTCTTAGGTAAGACCTTAACAACAAATAACCTTAGCAAAAGTCGTGTGCTAGTTCTTGATTGGTGCTATGTGTGTAAGAGTTGTGGGAGGTCAGTGGATCATCTTCTGCTTCATTGCCCCATAGCTTGTGAGTTGTGGTTGTTGGTGTTTAGTTTGTTTGGAATCCATTGGGTTATGCCTCACAAGGTTATTGAGTTGTTTGAGTCTTGGTAGGGTAAGTTTGGACGACATCGCAACATAGATTTTTGGAGACTTGTGCCTCATTGCTTGATATGGTGTATTTGGTGTGAAAGGAATGGTAGAAGCTTTGAGGGATGTGAACGTTCTAGGCTAGACATTAAGTCTTTTTTTTTTTGCACACAAGTCTTTTTTTTTGCACACTCCTTGATTGGAGTGTGGTTTTTTGTCATCTTTCTTGTTCTTCCCTTACTTTTTTACTTGATTGTTGTAATTTTGGTTCCCAATTTGTGCCCCTATAGTATGTGCCCCTATAGTACATTCCCAATGTACTTGGGTTGGCTGTTTTCTTTTATTTAATAAAATTTTACATTACCTATCAACCGTCCCCAACTCCCTCTCTCTTCCCCTTCCTACCACCGGCAGTCCCACATATTCCTTCTCTCTCCCTATCCTTTTTTGTTCCCACCTCAATTCCCACCTTTTGGATTACCATCATACACCTTTTGTCACCCTTCTACAGAAATCCCCCCTAGCTCAATTCCTCCGTCACACCCCATACAATCATCTACATTGCCTAAAAAACCTTCTATGCCTACACCTCCATTGTCACCCGATATCTCACTATTTAAAACTAATACCAAAACAGTTTCACACCTTAATACCTCTTTACCTTTATCGGATCATGGGGGCAGAAAACTTTCTTTCCATATTGATGCAAAGTTTTTCTCTTTTTCTTTCAATGGTGGGCGGCTTGATTTGTATGCTATACACGAGAGCAGCTGGCATATCAAGCACACTATTTGGGTAGGACGTAAAGGCTTTGAGTGGATCCTTTCTTGTTTTGTTGACATTCGTGATTGGGTTCCGGGGAAAGTTTCTCTTTGTAAACTTTATGGGAAAATAATAAGTTGTTGGAATTTTGTGGGAGATCGAATAAGGCTAGCATTTTTGTGGCCATAGCTGAGTACTATGGTGGGGCTCGCTGAGGGTGTGTTATGATACCAACAAGCACTAACCGTTTTGGATGGTCTTTGTTTCACAAAGAGTTAGGCCTCTTCTTTCCCGGTGGCAAATCAAGGCCAGGTAATGGAGGTGAGAGCGGTGTTTTTTTGCTAGCCATTGGTGGCCAGAATAGGCAAGTTGTGAATAATTATGGGAACCAGCAGAAGTTTAGGCATTTTGAAATTTTGGGAGATAAATTGGGTAATAATGTGATTCTTGTTGATTCTACCAAAAATAGTTTTAATGGCAGATCCACACGTGCATTTATTTTTAAGTTGATTGCTGAGAATATGGCTTTGAGAGTTTTTAAAATTTGAAGATGGGAAGAGAAAGTGCTTTAGGCTAAAGCCCAATGAAGTCATTAAGTATGGGCCTTTAAATGTAGAAACCCGGGTGCCCATTCCTCCTATTTTTAATAGTATCGTTTTTGCTAGGCTTGACAAGGTCCAAACGTTGGCTTTGGAAGACCCTAAAGGCAAAGGGCCTTTAGTCCAACCCTTAGCCCAGCCCGTAGCCCAACCCTTAGTCCAGCCCGTAGCCTAACCTTTGTATGTGCTGGGGTCCCAGGGTCTGAAGCCAATAGAAAATTAGCTGGGTGAGAGTGAGTCTCGGGGTTTGCCGCCGTTAGAGAGACAGGTGGGTGAGAGCTCAAGTAGCGATGGGATGATGGCGATGAGAGTATTTGGTGATCTAGAGATTGGAAAAGACTTGGTGTCAAGGTGTAGCTCTGCTGCAGTTAATCTTGATTTCGTCAAGGCTGTTTTTTCCATGGTCACGGGCTCCAATGCCGAGGTAACTCATGGAATAGGTAATTGAGACTCTTGATTCACCGGTGATATGGTGGTTAGCTCAACGACAGCAGTGATTAAGTCTCCGATTCTGAAAGATGTGTTGCCGATCCTTTGTCGTCATCCATGGGTGGTTCAAAATTGATTTTCTCCTCAGACTTGGGTAATGGAGTGGAAGTTGAGTTTGGGGAAGGGGAAGATCATGAAGAAGAACAGAGGAGTAGTCACTATGATGATACGGCGTAGCAAAGGTCAGTGGATTTTGTTGAGGAATTTCAGACAGATTCTGGGCTTCACCTTTTACCGTGGGAGACTAGTGGGGTGGATGACCGTGGTTGTGGTATTGGAGAGAGACAATTGTGTGTTGGAGTGTGACCCTCTGTCTCGATGGGAACCCAATGAACTCAGAGAGTTGCTGGTTCAGGATTCTGTAGAGGGAACTCAAGTGATAGAGTTTGGGCCACCTTCGAATTGGGTGTCCCAGTTGATAAAAAATTTCTGTAATATGATGGGTTTCCCTATTGTGTATCATGAAGCTCAATGTTTGGCTCTGTTTCGCCTTCTGGAATAGGAATGTCTCAAGGTGATTGATGATGAGGTGCCTAAGCGACTTGCAAACTCAGGGTCACGAGGTCTCAGGGAGCTTAAGGGGCTTATTTCTAATGATAATTATGATGGTGTCTCTTCTAGGAGTAGGAGTAGAGCTTCTTCGACTGTTGTGGGGGTTGTTGGTAGTTTTAAATGACTTTATGACTACTTTCTTGGAATGTAAGGGGACTTAACAATTCCCGGAAGAGAGAGGTTTGTAAGAATCTTCTAAAAGAGTGGAAGTGTGATATTGTATGTTTTCAAGAAACGAAAGTATCTTCTATAGACGTTGCTTTTGTTAGGAGTTTATGGGGTAGTCCTTTCATTGATTGGGCTGTTTTGGAAGCTATGCAGACTTCGGGATGGGTCTTGCTGATTTGGGATAAGAGGGTTTTTGAAAAGTTGGATGTAATTGGATAGTTTTCTGTTGTTTTATTGAGAGGAGTGGTGGATGACTTTGTTTGGGCTTGTACAAGTGTGTATGGCCCCAATGACGATGGACATCGGTCTATTTTGTGGGAGGAGTTATCACAGGTGCGTGCCAGGTGGCCCATGGCATGGTGATTTGTAGGTGATTTCAATATTATTAGGTATCCAAGTGAAAGGCTTGGTTGTGAGTCTTTTAGCCTTTCTATGTTTGCATTCTCGGATTTTATAAAGAGTAATTCTTTAGTTGATTTACCTTTAGAGGGGGCTTCCTTCACTTGATTTAGAGATTCTGGTTTTCCCTCTATGTCAAGAATTGATAGGACTTTGGTTTTTCTAGATTGGGAGGAACATTCTGAGAATGTATCCCAATGGGTGCTTCCTCGTGTTATTTTAGACCACTGCTCACTTTTGTTGGAAGCTGGTGTTGTTCGATGCAGTCAAGTGCCTTTAAATTTGAAAATATGTGGTTGAAAGTTGAGGGTTTTGTTGATGTTTAGCAATGGTGGAATGGGTATAGTTTTGCAAGCTCTCTAAGTTTTATTTTGGCACAAAAATTGAAGGCTTTGAAAGCAGATTTAAAAAGGTGGAACAGGGAGGAGTTTGGTGATTTGGCTTTTAGAAAGAATTTTCTGATTGAATTGATGGGTTTAGATGCTAGAGAGGAGTTGGTGGGTCTATCGAATGGTGAACAGATTCGTCGTATTCAACTCAAAGGAGACATAGAACAGTTGGCTTCTCTTGAGGAGATTTCCTGGAGACAAAAGTCTTGGGCCTTGTATGTGAAGGAGGGAGATAATAATACTCGTTTCTTTCATAGATTAGCAAACTCACATAGAAATGCTAATCAAATTAAGAGGATTGAGGTGGATGGTGTTCTCTATGAGGATGATTTTGATGTGCATTCTCAGTTAGTTCTCTTCTATTAGGGGTTGTATGAGGAAATTGAGGTGGGGCGCCCTACTATGGATGGGTTAGATTTTGCATGTATTGAAGAGGATGAGAGGTTGTCCTTAGAGAAGGAGTTCACGAAGGTGGAACTCATCTAGGTCTTAAGGGAGATGGAGGGTGATAAAGCCCCTGGTCTTGATGGTTTCACCATGGCTTTTTTTTCACAAATGTTGGAGTGTTGTGGAAAAGGATGTCATGGATTTTTTTGATTATTTTCATCGGCAGTCCATGTTTAAACGGTTAATGAATGCTTCGTTTCTCACTTTAATTCCTAAGAAGTGTAATGCCGTTAACATTAAGGACTTTTGCCCTATCAGTTTGGTGGCTAGTGTGTACAAACTGCTGTCCAAGGTGTTGGCTAACAGGTTGAGGGCGGTTTTGGATAATCTCATCTGAGACTCAAAATTCGTTTGTTGGTGGAAGACAGATTTTGGATTCAGTGCTCATTGCAAATGAATGCCTGGATAGTAGGTTGAAGAGCCGTTATCGGGTGTGGTTTGCAAGCTTGATATTGAAAAAACATACAACCATGTGAACTGGGAGGCCTTGTTTTATCTGTTGGGCCGGATGGGTTTTGGGTTGAAATGGAGGGGGTGGATTAAGGTTTGTGTTATTCCTGTCTGTTTTTTAGTCCTAGTAAATGGATCCCCTAAAGGTTTTTTTGGAAGCTCTCATGGGTTGAGACAAGGAGACCCATTATTCCCTCTTTTGTTTCTCTTGATAATGGAGGTTTTAAGCAGACCTTTGAGGAAGACAGAGGAGAGTAATCTTATTCGGGGTTTTCATGTGGGGGCAGTGAATTCTGTTGGTGGGCGTATTTCCCATTTGTTGTTTGTTGATGATACTATCTTATTTTGTGATGTTTCTAGGGAACAGATGCTGTCCATAAGGTTGGCATTGTCTTGTTTTCAGGCTTTTACGGGTTTGAAGATAAATGTTAGGAAAAGTGAGATTGTTCCTGTTGGCGAGGTGAATAATCTAGATGCACTAGCTTATATTCTTCGTTGTAGAGTGGGCAGTTTGCCTATGAAATATTTGAGGATGTCGTTGGGAACTTTTAAAACAGCTTCGATTTGGAATCCTATTTTGGAGAAGATGGAAATGAAACTATCAGGGTGGAGGTGTCTCTATTTATCTAAGGGTGGTAGGCTCACGTTACTAAAGAGTACTCTCTCAAGTCTTCCAACATACTTTTTATCTCTTTTTACTATTCCTAAAGCTGTGGTTGCTAGATTAGAAAGTATTTAGAGGAATTTTCTTTGGGGGTCTTCTGAGGGGAGTTTCAAATATCCTTTGGTGGCTTGGGAAAATGTGTGTTTACCCATCGAATTGGGTGGTTTCGGGATAAGAAGTGTGGTGTCGTTTAATCAAGCTTTATTAGGGAAATGACTATGGAGGTATGGTTATGAAGTTACCCATCTTTGGCAGAGAGTTATCTCCACAAAATATGGTGAGGGTCAAGGGGGATTGAGTACTAAAGTTTGCAGGAGGACTTATGGATGTGGCATTTGGAGAAGCATTCATGAAGGGTGGGAGAGCTTTTCTAAGATTTGTTTTTTGTAGTGGGTGAAGGCACTCGTATCCACTTCTGGCATGATAGGTGGATTGGTGATAATACCCTAAAGATCTCTTCTGAGCTCTATGTTTGTTCAGCTGCCAAGGATGCTTGTATTTCTGAGGTTTTGTGGATTCCGGAAGGGGGTGCTGTTAGAGTGTGGGATTTAAGGTTTTATAGAGCTTTTGAAGATTGGGAGCTAGCTGCATCTTATTCTCTACTTTAGTTTATCCAAACTCGTATTCCTCGGGGTGATAGGAGAGATAATCTTTGTTGGTGGCTCAAAGGTGATGGTAAGTTTGACACCTGGTTTTACTACCATGCGATTCGGGGTACCCCGAATTCTTTGTTTCCTTGGAAGGGTGTTTGGAAACCAAAGGTTTCTAAGTGAGTGACTTTCTTTTTGTGGACAACTGCGCATGATTGGATTCTCACTTTGGATAATTTCATGCTTAGGGGTCACCCTTTGACAAATCGGTGTTATATGTGTTGTTGTGATGGGGAATTGGTTGACATTGTCCTGTTACACATACCTTATGGACTTTTATGCTTTAGGCTTTTGGTATATATTGGGTTATGCTAGGATTGGTGGCGGGATTGTTATCTTGTTGGCATCAATGGCTTGGGAAGCATAATTCGAACATTTGGAATTTGATTCTAGGGCGCTTAATGTGGATTGTTTGGTTGGAACGAAATCGTCACTTCTTTGAGGACAATGAGAAGATGCTGGATGAGTTAAAGGTTTTATGCCAACGTAGTCTTTTTGAGTGGTCTTGTTGTTGGGGTTTTTCTAATTATTCTTTTCTCTCTGAGTTTATGTTTTCCTTTAGATTAATTTCCTGATTACCCTCTTTTTTTGCTGTTTGTTTTATCTTTTTCTTGCTGTTCATCATCATGAACAACTTGTACTCTTCCTTATTTACTCATTAATAATAGTTATCTAATTACCTATAAAAAAAAAAAAATACATAACAAATGACCCAAAATAATAATTTATTTTCATCATATTTATCATCTTGTCTAAACAACTCCATCTAAGTCAGTGTTATCATCATGTTCATTTTACAAATTTTATTTTTTCATTAAAATTTTCTTTATCATCATCAATATTTACTATCTTTTTTTATTTTATTTTTATTTATTTTTATATATAGAATAAATTAAAAAAAATTTCTTGGCATTTTAGCATTTTAGACTTATAACAATAATGACAAAAATAAAAAGAATAATTATATTGTCAGTTAATATCTTATTCATGGTATAGAAAAGAAATTTGGAAATATGAAAGTGAAGTATAAGTGTGTAGTCCAAATTTTGTAGGAGAAAGAGGGAAAAAAGAAAAAAAAACTTATGGACATGTTATTTTATTGAAATAAATTAAGTAACCTAATAATTTTGTGTTAAAAACAAGTTTAACAACTTGTTGGATTCAAATAAAAGCACGAATATTAACAAAAAAAAAACCCATTTTAAAGCACATGTCTTATGTATCATATGATATGTATGATTTTACGATACGATAGGATTCATACAATACGCATTACTGTATCGTATGATTCATGAGCACTAATAATACGCCATTATGATATGGAACTCTTTGTACATGATATGATACGTATTACGTATCATACAATACTGACAACTATGTTGATAATTATCTATAGCCTAAAACCCATATCATTGTAACCCCAGGTTGCTGTCACAACCAGACCAGAACTGTTAACCCAACCTACAACAAAGCCCTTGTTAAGCTTGACCAAGGTAACCAGTAATGCGTACCCAAAAAACAAGTCAACAATCCAAGGTGACCCCACAAACTCATCCATACCCACCAACCACATTGCACCATCCCAAGACCCACAGATCCACTGGTGGTTCAAGGTTTCCCAACTCTTGGTCATTGCTCTTGGCCCAAACTGCTGTGTTGCCATTGATATCCTTGCCTGAAAAACTATCTCGTGTGTTGTTGCCAAGATTGTGTTTGGTCCACCATGACACAAATCTGCCAGTCTTGCCATTCGCACTTCAAGCAGTGTCTACAGCTGCCTACTGTCACCACATCACTGGAAATTTTGCGAGTGGAGCGCAACCTGTACTAGGGCCCATTGTGAAGGGCCTGTGAAGGCTGTAATTATTGTTGACACTCCAACGCAGTTTCCAACATTAAAATAAGGCATTTTTAAACATGTTGTTATTAGTGTAATTAGGTCCGCTACAGTTGGACCCAGTGTTATATGATCCAACACTTTGTTATCTCGTATGTGATGGACCATTTATTTTTCTTTGGACTGCAAGCTTTGCACTGCTCGTGACTTGTCAGCAGTTCAAATGAACAGCTCAGGCAGCTCATGTTGGTATACCAGGTTCTTGTTACAATGATTTGTGGAAAGATCTGTGGATTTTCACCAATTGATTAAATGAGATGGACCAATTCTTTGAATAAGTAGGTTTTATCAAATAACAAGAAAGTATTTTGCAAAGATGAAGCTAATAGGTAAAGCCCTACATTTCTAGGACCTCCAACAAACCATCATTAGGAGGCACAAACTTGCTATTAAAGATAGGGATGAAATAAATGAAAAAATTTGATATGAATATTTATCCTAATCCTTTTGGAAGAAATTTCTTCCCCAATCTCATCATGGTTGTTTTCTAGATTGAAGAAACACTTTGAGGCAATGGAATAAATAGTTAGTAGCACAGTTTGAAGAAAACAAGATAATTATTTGCTGAGTTTTTAGTTCTAAGCCCACTCCAGCATAGTCATCCATGGAACAAACGTGAAAATTTAGTGAAATTCGTCCAAGTCTTATGCTACTTATCTAAAGGCTGCCTAGGATTCATGGAGTCCTCCATCCAAAGGCTGCCTAATAACCTTGAAGGTGTTTAACGCTTGTGCAGCAGGAAGAACAAATTGTAATACCTAAACAGTATGGTGAAATATCTGAATCATGTGTAGTAGATTTAATTGTTGAAGAGTCATATATGTTGCTTAATGCTGAGAAGGAAGACTTCCCCTACTTGATGAGGAGAAAGTTCAACTAGATATCAACAAATCAGAGGGTACACTTGTTGTGCAAAATGAGTTTTTGAATTCTTTGCTACTGATTAACCCTTTATGATGCATCAAGTGACAAAGTTTGATGAAATGGAAAAATTGATACCATGGTGCTTAAGAGAATCAAGAGGAGGTTGTATCATTTCCAAAGCTAATATGAATCTCACACATTATTTTGTAACTCCAGTGGAAGTTCATGGTGTGGTGGAATGAAAGGCTTCTTTGTTCTTAGTGCTATCAAATATGATTCAAGAGTTGAAGCAAGTATCCAATGTCAGAATTGTTATCCTTCCAATACTTCAAAACTCATATACAAGGTTTCTATAATTGGGAGAGAATAGTGTGAGAAAGTGCAAAGAAAATTTTATTTTAATTTTGGTAGTCAATTGAATATTATTTTACTTATGAGTAGTTAATTAGGTTATTAGATTTTTAGCTAAATTACTAATTTGTTCTTTCAACTATAAGGTAAAGTTCAATTGGGTCCCTCAACTACCAATTGTGGTGGTATGGTTTTGAGCTAGAAAGCACGGGTGTGGCTCCAGGGCCACTGCACCTGCATCAGACTCGCCCTGATGTGGCATCCTGCGTTTGACGCGTTGATTCGGCTTTTTTTTTTTTCCCGATTTGCACCGAAACCAGCCAATTCACTTCGATTTGGCCTGATTCCAACGGAAACGGAGCCGAAACGGCCGCTGAAACAGACTAATACAGCCCGATTCTGGCCGAAATGGGCTGCTGGCTGCCATTCTTCTGCTTCATGTGGCCTTGAGAGAGAGAGAGAGAGAGAGAGAGAGAGAGAGAGAGAGAAGACACAAAGAAATGGTTAGAACAGGTGAGGAAGAAGAATAAAGGTTTATAACAAAAGAATATAAATTAAGTAGGTGAGAAAAACAATTGTTTCACGTGAGTGGGCTTGGGAATTGGAAAAGGAGCAAAGGAAACTTCTTGGAAGGTGGTTTTTTGTTTACAATTACCAAAAATATTGATTTTATTAAAAACAAATCATAAATAATTTTTTTTTAATAATAAACTCTACCCCTTTATTTGAATTTTTTTATATAAAAAATATTAAATTTACTATATAAAAATATTTTTAATAATTTTTTAATCGTTGCACTTGCACTTTACTTTTTCAAAAATTGCTGAATCCTGCACCCGCACCCACACCCGAATCCAGAAACGCACCTGTGCTTCATAGGTTTTGAGAGAGATGCTCTTTGGAGAAGAGTGATAGAGGTGAAATATGGTAGTGAATGGGGGTGGTGTACTAGCTTAGTCCTTAGTCCCTATGGTGTTAGTCTATGGAGAACTAGTAGACAGGGCTGTCCGTCTTTGTCTTCTCACATTCACTATGAGGTTGGGGATGGAACACGAGTGAAATTTTGGCAAGACTGATGGTGTGGGCAGACTTCTCTGGCTGTTTGTATCCCTGAGTTATTTAGACTTAGCCTCAATAGGGATGCTAGTGTGGCAGATTCTATGCATTTCACCAATGGGGTTCTTCACTGGGATCTCCACTTTGTGCGGGCAATACAAGATTGGGAATTGGAGTCCTTGATGACTTTCATGACTACCATTTATGATTCAGAAATAGGGGGATTGGAGAGGATAAGATGTGTTGGCAACCGGATAAGAAAAAGGGCTTCAAGGTAGGTGTTTATTACCTACTTTTGGACTCTAATACTGATACTACTACTACTGATCACCTTTTCCCTTGGAAAATTATGGAGATCCAAGGTACCTTTGAGAGTAGCTTTCTTTGTATGGACTGTAGCTTTGGGTAATATTTTGACTATTGACAATTTAAGGAAGGGAAAGGTAAAGATCATAGATTGATGTTATATGTGCAAATGTAATGGTGAATCTGTTGACCACCTTGTGCTACATTGCCCCATCGTTTCATAATTGCGGTCCATGACTTTTGGTTTGTTTCGAGTTTTTTGGGTGTTGCCAAAATCTGTAGTTGAGCTTCTAGCTTGCTGGTAAGGTCAATTTGATCGTCATCGAAATGATCACATTTGGATGATTATCCCTCATTGTAGGAATAATAGAAGTTTTGAAAATACCGAGCATTCTATGCCTAATCTCAAGTTATTCTTTTTCTAAACTTTATTGGACTGGCTGACTGCCATAAGGAACCTTTCTTTCTTTTCTATTGTTGATTTATTAGACTTACGTAATTCTTGAAATTGATTGTTTCACCCTAATATATTTCTTGTATACTTGGGTGACTCCTTTTTCTGACATATGTATATATTCTTATTACTTATATAAAAAAAAAAAAAAAAAATCTATCCAAAAAAAAAAAAATTGAACCAATTTAGTCCATCAACATTCAAAATCAACTCAATTTCATCCTTGAATCTCCTATTATAGAAAGTGTAAAGATTTTAAAATCAAATAAATTCCAACTATTAATTCCATAAAAATTTAAATAGACAAGAGACCAAAGGATGAACTTGACTCGATTTTGAAAGTTGAGAGGCTAAATTGATAAAATTAATAGTTGAGGGATCAAACTGAACTCTATCCAATAGTTGGAGGACCAAATTAGTAATTTACCTAGATTATTATTAGTTTCCCAGAGTTAGGGCTATTTTATATTCAATAATTGGGATTTCCCAAGACACTTAGAATTAAGTTTCCTTAGTCAATTACATTTAGTATTAGGGTTTTGTCCTAATAGTGTAAATAGGCATAGTATTGTACTCCTATGAATACAAATTACAGGCTAATTAATTAATAAAATTTCTCTTAGAATTTTCTAATTGTGTGGTGCTAACTTTTAGAGGTTTTATTTTCTCTTGCTAGATGCTGACTCCAAGCAAGCCTAGGTGCTGACTCCTAGGTCATCTATCCTCTTTCATTTATTTTGTTCTTTAATTTTATAGTTGCACTGTTTTGGTTTTGTCTTACTTCACAATAATGATTGCTTTTGCTAACATTCTATTTTGGAAGGTGCTCATGTATGTAGATCTATGAAGAAAGAGGGTTTCTTCTTAAGAATATTCACATCTCAAAGAATTTTGTGTTACTATAATGAGAAATACTATATTTTTCCAAAAGGGACTATATTGTGGAAAATCTGAATAACTGTAAACTAAGGTGCTCATTCAGTTTGGTTATGTTAGAAAAAAGTATTGTGCTTTCAAAACATGAAAGTAAAAATAAGTTCAAAAAGCGAAAGAATTTAAGAAATCAGGCTTGTATGTGTTGTAAATTTGTCATAATTTTAGTTTTGGCCATCATGCCTTAGTGTTTGAACTAGCAATTTTAGGATAATAGGATAATAAATTTATTGATTAGAGAAGGCTTCATGAGCTTAATAAATGTATCATTTCTTCTCTTAAACTCTACATAGCCAGTGGCATGGTGGATACAATGTGGTAGATTATGATCATTGATGTTTTTCTTGTAATAAAATCCTTGTACGATCAAAGGTTGACATGTTTTTAATGGAACATTCCACAATAATTGTCTGAATAAATACTTCAAATACAGTAAATTATTTTAAAGACCTAAGTGTTGTAGAACGCTGTTTATGTGAAGATCTTTTGTACTTTACTAGGGTATTTGCGTAATTCAGGATCTTAGTATTTTTATTAATGAACTATGGTAGTAAATCCTATACCCATTCACTTTGTGCCATTCAGCGCATTCCTCTTTTATCTCTCTTTTTCTACTATTCTTCTCACTTCTCTCTGCACCTTTTCTCTTAAAATTAGGAAGAAGGCATCATACAAATAAAGTTTCTATTAGAGCATAAACAGATAAACATGTTACTGGACTGGTTGTCATTGTAGCACAGTTTTCATTTTTAATCAATTCACTTCTTGTGTAACTTAGGTGGGATCTCGTTAATGTCTTTTTTTTTTTTATAAATGAATTGACTTACATAAGAAAATATTTAGAGTTTCATTATATATTTGGATTTCATAAAACAACCTTTTGCTATCATTCTTTCATTGAACAGCTCTATTTGTGACATTGTAGGTTGATGATGTTCCCCTTGATGACGTGCCCAATGTCATAGAGAAGTACCACATGTGTGTAGTGAAAAACATGAAGCTAGACTCAAATGTTCTCTCTCGTGCAACTCAAATGAAACTTGTCATGCAGTATGGTGTTGGTGTGGAAGGTAATTGTTGTGTTTGTTAATTTACCTTAACTTAATGCATTTATTTGTATTCTTATATGCTTTTGTTCTATTACCTTATTGAAGGCATTGATATTAATGCTGCTACCAAGTATGGAATCAAGGTTGCAAGGATTCCGGGTGATGTAACTGGAAATGCAGCATCATGTGCAGAAATGGCTATATATTTGACGATGGGCCTTCTACGAAAGCAAGTATGTTAGTCTAATCTAATCTAATATAGAAATAACACCTTTTTTAATGTGCTTAGGTATGTATGTGTGCGTGCATGTTTATTTACTTATTGATACTAATATAGAAATGGAGAGACTGATTTCTTATAAAAAAAAAAGAAAAAAAAGAAATGGAGAGACTGATTACTTATTAAGCAAAAAAAAAATGATTCACAATATGATTCACATTTTGATTACTGTGTTTTTGTGAATATTTAGAACTTAAAAAAAAAAAAAAAAAAAGTAATTTGCTGAAGTTATTTGACTCAAATGGGCATAAGTTGGATTAATCTTGTGATAGACCTACTAATTGGGATATTTGACATTTTATTAATTTTCATGTTACTGATTAATCAAAAATTTTTTTTTTTGGTTTTAATAGAGAGAGAGAGAGGGGGGGGGGGGGGGGTTATGGATTGATATGCACCTGTGTATCTGGGTAATTTCAACACGATCACAATAATGGAGCAAACCTGATTGGGTCAAACCCATCCTGATCATACTCATTGCTACGTGCAGTGTTCTAGAATTGTAATTTGCAATTCTCTGTAATCAGTTACCACTGGTGCTGTCCCTATCTATTTGTCAAGCAGTAAGAAATAACGTAACACAAGGAGTTCAAAATTCAAGAAGTTACATACATAGTTACTTATAAAAATTAAAAAAAGAAGCTACCTACACAGTTTTAATCATTGTCCCTCTTAAACAAAATGTTCCTCACCCGCATTTCTATCTTGGAGATTATGAAGGGCACATAAACCAGAAGATTGCATTTGAAGTTGCTTAGGTCATGCTGCCTTCTCTTTGTCAGCAATTGAATTGTTGACCTTGTAGGATGGGATCTTCCTAGTATTTTGTGGAATATGTACTTGTTTGTCCCTTACGGTCACTTTGAGACAAGAGAAGTAGAAGGAAGAAAATGAATCGATAAATTACTAGATGATTATTTCAACAATTTATTGTAAATATTAAATGGACTTATTGATGCTAATTTCATTGGAAAAGAAAACAAACGAGGGGGAGAAGGTTAAGGCTCATTTTGACATGTGGTGGTTTTGGTTGATAGCTTCATAGTCACTTGAAAGCTGTATACACATTGCACACACCCACACACTTTTTTTTTTTTTTTTTTTAAGTGGTAAGTTATGCAGCCAGTGGGTGTTCAACCACAGTCTCACCCTCCAACAAATTATTATGGGAGAAGGAAGTGCCCAGTTGAGCTATAACTAATTGGCATGCTTGAACACACACACACACACACACAATGCGTGTTTGAAACACTCTTTGATGCAAGATATTGGTAACTGATTTTTATTAGTTTTTAACAAGTGCGATGAGCTATTTCATTTGAAAGAGTTATGCTATAGGCAAAAAAATATTCAAAATAGTTGAGTTGGCAAGTTTTTATTGGTTCTTATATGGGTCCACTACTAATGTCATTTTATTATTTACCATTAACAACGTTTCACCTCAGCAGCTGTGAAACTTGTTGTGACTTTTAGAATTACTGCATTTAAAATTAGGGCTCTCTATTCTCTTAAACAAAAAAATTTGAGGCCAAAATCAATATTAGGTGGTTAATTAAGTTTTTACAAGTTTGACATAATTGTTAGGATGTGTTGTTTGTTGGGATGGTTCACGTGTGTACATATATGTAAATACACGCCTTTGCAAAAGTTTTGCTTTGCTTCTTTGTTTATAGTGTGGTGCTCATATACACGGGAGTTTATGATTATGTGATTGACTTTACACCTATGTACATCGTTTAAATTTCTTGAATTTTTTAATCTAGACAATTTGCATTATTCTTGCAGAATGAGATGCAAATTGTTGTAAGGCAGAGAAAGCTTGGAGAGCCAGTTGGTGACACACTACTTGGAAAAACAGTGAGTTTCAGTTCTCTTGGTTTTCTTTCACAAATTTCCTGTGATCAAAGCATCTGAGTTAATTTCTTTCTTCCTTGGTCAATGTTCCTATTTTGCCGGCAAGTGAAAATCTTTTTTTTTGATAAGTAAGAATGATATATATACGAAAGGCAACTCTATGAATGAAAAGCACAGGACAAACCAGAAAATTACACGGAGAAAAAAATAGAGAAAATACATAGAAGAAAACCAAGCAACAGATTAAAGTTTTAAATTCTATTTGCCTAAATTGTAGTTCTTAGTAAACCCAAATTGATTTAGAACAAGATTCCTAGGAATTTTTTCGAGAAGTAGAATTGTGAGAAATTAATGCAAATGCTCTCATAGTCCATGATTCTCAACCCACTGACCTTAATTTTTCATGTCTAAAATTTAGTTATTTTTATTTAGCTTATTTTATTCTGTTAATTTAGTCTTTCAATTGAGTCCTAGGAGGTTTAAGGTTATTTTTATAATTTTATTTCAGAAAAAAAGCTTAGTAGGAATCATAAAGAGTCCATATACATTTTTCATTATAGTAGATTGGTTTTATTAGACCAAAATAAAATATTACTTTGAGAGTTTTCCCTATGTCTAGAGGATTCTAGATTTTTATTTTATTTATTTATTTATTTTTCCTTTGAATTTTTCTAGGTCTTTGTTTAAACAAGAATGACATCTATGTTAGGAATGCGTTGCGACAAACCAATCTTCAGAATAAAATATTTCTTTGAGAATTTTCTGTGTCTAATGAATTTTTGTTATGTTTTTTTTTTTTTTTGGAGAAACATATTTTGTTTTTTGTTAGAAATGCATTTCAACAAACAAGAAAAAGAGGAAAATAAGGAATTAAAAAAGAAAGAAAGAAAGAAATGATGAGTGTTTCATTCAATAAGTTGTCATTCCACTAATTAAGAGTATGTGTCAAAAATTTCAACATATTATCTGTATTTTTCCTTGAAAATTTGGCACAAAGAATGATGAAACTTCGAAGAGATTTTCTTTCAAGTGGGATGGGTGAGGAAGTTAGATTCCATTTAGTTAATTGGAATGTTATTTGTACACCCATTCTCTATGGAGGTTTAGGGGTTAAAAAATATCTGGTTCTGAATCAAGCACATCTTGGGAAATGGTTCTGGTGTAATGCATAGATGGAAAATGCACTATGGAGAAAAGATATAGATATTAATTATTGTCTTTTGGAGGGATGGTGTTTTGAAGTGGCTACAGGTCCATATGGAGTGAGTCGTTGGAAATATATCATAATTGAGAAGAGGATGGTATGTCTCTACCAGATTTGTTAGATATGATGCAAAAAAAAAATGGGTCTAGAATTTGATTTTGGCATGATCCATGGAGTGGTGGAACTACACTAAAGGAAGAGTTCCCTAATTGCCAAAAATAGGGATGCATGAGTGGAAGACTATCTAATACCCATCAGGGTGCAGCCCAGTGGTTGGAGGTTTAGGATGAGTTGTAAAAACATCGTGGGTTCGATGCTCGAAAGCACGGGTGTGGCTCTAGGGGCGCCGCACCTGCACCAGACATGCACGGATGCACCGTGTGGCCGTCGACGCAGCTGCACGCGCGTCTGTGGCAAGTCTTTTTTTTTTTTTTTTTTTTCCCTGTTTTCCAATTTGAGCTGAATCAGCCCGTACCTGGCGAAACAGGCTGAAATATGTGTAAAAAAAAAAAAAAAAAAAAAAAAAAAAAAAAAAAAAACTACAAACCCAGGTCGCCGGCCGCCATTCTTCTTCTTCTTCTTTTCTCCATTTCATCTTCTTCTTCTCCATTGCTTCTTCTTCTTCGTTTCACACCGGTATTTTCCTCTTTTAATTTATGTTTCTACTATTGTCTAGAGTCTAGTACTCTTTTTAAGTTTCAACTTTTAGTTTTTTACTGAGACCACATGTTATTAGCTTTGGAAATGACAAAGAAACGTTTAAAAAAAAAAAAAAATTCTAAGCAAGTGTCAGACTAGGTAGTACATACAATGGTATATAATATATATTAATGTTTATTTATTCTTAAAAAAAGAGGTATTATTATTAGGAGAAGCAATTGTTTACAATATTTTCATAACAAATTATAAGTTTAAGGTTTTTATTTGTTCTAATTTGAACTTACCACTAAAATTAATTTTTTGCCCATCAATATCAACTCATAATAACCTACCACTTTAAATATGTTGGTGAAAATATTGTGGATATAATATTTCTCTATTGTTATGTATTCACTTTGTTATTTACTATTGTTCTTAAATTAGTATATGTTTATCATTATATGAAAAATATATTTAGCAATATATAGAAAATAAAAATAAAAATTTATTTAATATTTTATTAATAAACGTATCCCGCCGCACTCGCACCCACACTCTACTTTTTCAAAAATGGCCGAGTCGCTGCACCGCACCGCACCCGAACCCGAATCCGAATCTGCACCCGTGCTTCTTAGGTTTGATGCCTACTAAGAGTTCCCTTGGATTACCTGATACTTAGTTCTGGTGAGTGGGGTCGTGTATTTGTGATTTACTCTCTAGGAGTGGGTCCAAAGGGCCTTTCCTTGGTGAGGTTTCACGTCATAAAAAAAATGATATTGGTAGCTTAGAATCTATTGAGCATTTCATGGATAACCTATATACAATTAAGATATGTTGGGAGGACCTACTCAAAAAAGAAGAAGATATGTTGGGAGGAGGAAGATAGAATGAAAAAATGTCTGTGGAAAAACCATGGTTTCCAGGTGAAAGTCACAATGAGGGAGAAAGGGGGAAGAAAAATATTTTCAATGGCAAAACATATCAAGAGTTCATGTACCCTTTAGAGTGGCATTTTTCACTTGGATAATCTTAGAAGCTGGGGTTTAATCATTATGGAATGATACTATATGTGCATTTAATTGTGGAGAAATGGCTCATCCACTTTTACACTCTGAAATTGCTAGGGGATGTGGTCATTAATACTTCTTATTTGGTGTTAGTTGGGCAATGCCCATTTGAGTTGTTGATTTATTATCCTGTTGGAATGGACACTTTGGTAAGAGAGAGAATGGTGAGATATGGAAGGCTATACTGTTATGCTTAATTCAGTGAATATGGCGGGAGAAAGGAATGTAACTGTTTTGAGGGAAGGAAATGCAGTAACGAAGTTGATGTTTTTATTTTTGAAGACTTCATGTGAGTGGACACGGACTTCAACTTCATCTTCTACTTCAAATTTGTTAGAGTTTCAGATAATACTATCGTATTTTTTTTTATTTTTTTTTGGTTCTCATCTTTTGCTTTCTTGGAATTCCTTTGTATGCTTGCACCCCCCTTTGCGCTTGTTGATACCTAATTTTTTGTTGGAAGAGATCAACCACTTGCAATGGTGGCACATGTTCCTCCTTGCGCACACTTAGCACGAATATGGGAATTAAATTAGTGGAAAGTGGGGAGTTTTGTGATTTATGAGGCTGTCACTAATCATTGAGATTTTTTTATGGTGTGATTGGTAACTTATATGTACACGGAAACAAAGACTTTTGAGAAGTGAACAAATATTGTACCTGGAAGAAAAAAGGGGAAAAGTATGGTCTAAGAGCATATGGCACAGAATGATTAATTTTATTACTAAACCTAACTCAAGTGGAAGTCTCAGAGTCTCAGGTTAAATAGATTGATGTTAGCTGTTGGAATATTTTAAAACTGTGAGGTTGAGCGAAAAGAGAGAGAAGTGTGTTTGTGTGTCTGGGGTGGGGAGCAAAAAATTCACATTCCCTTTGTGAATTTAGCAGGAAAAATTAGTTTCATGTGCTGAACTTAGCTAATAGTTGAAGTTCTGATTTGGCAAGAGTGTCTCAACAAGATCTCAGTAATTTGTCCCGTGACATGTGTACTAAAATTGTAATTTGACTTATTGCATTGGGAATTAAGTGTCAATACTAACAACAAAAAAGTGGGAATTCTAGCTTTTGATATCTTTTTCTATATGTTCTTATCATCGTCATCATCATCATCATCATCATCATAAATAGTCCTAGTAAGTCTTAGGAAAATGATTTTCTTCAGTTATACAGGTCTTTATTCTGGGATTTGGAAATATTGGGATTGAATTGGCAAAGCGCTTGCGAGCATTTGGTGTTAAAATTATTGCTACAAAACGGAGCTGGGGCTCATATTCACAAGATTCTTGCCAGACTAATGGTATGTAAGGATCCATAAGTTTGACCATTGCTGTAGAATGCATTACTCTTATGTTATATCTACATCATTTGCAGTTCATGGTGATTTGGTTGATGAGAAAGGTGGTCATGAAGACATTCACAAGTTTGCGAGCAATGCAGACATAATTGTTTGTTGCCTAAGTTTAAATCGTCAAACAGTGAGAATGCTTCTTTGCCTTTTTCATCCTATGTCATATACTTCTGTGGGAAATGGTAGAATTCATGTTTCACATCTCCAGTGTAAAAAATGGTTACTGGCAGTGATCATGCCAGCAAGACAATCATTTTTTTTTTCTAATGAAAAAAATACTTCAGCAACTAAGTTGGCACTAAAGGGACATAAATCTCACTTCTATTTTAATTATGCGAAATGTTTTGCATAAGTTTTATGTGGACCTTTTACTATATATCCTAATCTAGTAGTGCACTATTTTATCTATCAATAATTGTCTCCCTCTTGTCCATTTTGTACAAACACATGTTGGAAATGTCCCTCAATATAAAAAGTTTCATTAAAATCCTGGACATCTCAAGATGTGGCTGACACTGCTAGACAATTCTTGAAGTGCTTTCCAGCGGTGGAGACTTCAAACATAAACAAGTTTTCTGCAGAAGCATCCAATAATTAATTGTCTTGTGCATACTTACATTTTATCTATTTTGAATTTCAGGCTGGCATTGTAAACGAGACGTTCATATCTTCAATGAGAAAGGTTTGTTTCTATGCGCTAGTTGTTTACGTAGGAAAATATAATTTCTGTTTGCAATGATGTAGATTATATATTTTTGCGTAATTCAATCATTTTATTCATATTTCAGTATAATTGAATGGCTATAGTTTGGTGGACTGATTGCAATTTATCAGTTGTGAAGTTATTTTAACTGTGCTTGGTTAGCATTGCAATATATATATATTTTGTTTTATAAAATCCTCTCTTCTTTTTCTGCCTACCCGCTCCTCCCCCCCCCCCCCCCCCCCCCCCCGCCCCTCACTGGCAGCACATTCAGTTCATCTCATCAACATAGGCAAAATGGCTTCCTTGTGAAAGCTAATGCAATTGCAAAACTTTTCACAACCCCAATTATTCTTCCATATCAGATGTCAAAAGGTAAGGAGGAGACCATCTTTCAAAGCTTTTTTAATGGACCTGATCAACATGAAAAGTTTGATGCTCCTAATACACTTCAATTTACCGATCTGAAGAACAAAGCATATGAGACATTTATATTTTCCATAATTTGTCTCTCTCTTCGGTCAAGAATAGGGAGGAATCGATTTCTTAACCATGGCAAATTCAATGATATTGACAGTGTCCATGAAGCCCCACTGCCTTGACGTCATTGTTGTTGTGCACCACGTGTAGGGATCAGATAGCATGGTTTTTGACACTGAGACCAACCTCAACCTCAGCGACCGCCCAGAATCAGGTTTGGTGTCATTGTGTCATCAGTGATGAGTTGTTGGAGGTTTGATGGTTGAATTCAGTGACAATGGGTGCTGTTTGGGTGGCCTTACGATGGTTTATTTATGGTATTGGGTTGGTGGTTTTATTTTTATTTTTTAGGTTCCTTGGTTTGATAATCTAAGAAAATTCGAGTGTTTGGCATGTATGAATATCTGGATTCATGTTTATTTTTTTATAATAAACTTTTTTAAAGAAGATTTAATAAATTTTTAATATAAAAATTAATTTAATAATAGTTGAAGGTAATTATAAACAGAAGGATTGACAATGAGCAAAAATGTAAACTTACAAGTCTAAAATGGCTAAAGTGAAACTTAAAAGGACTAAAATGACATTTGACCAAACTTTAACGGGTATAATTTATATTTTTTCCTAGAAATTACTTTCGAAACGAATTACTCAAGACCTAATAAGTAAATTTTTAGGCCATCTTCCCTGTCATTTTTTTCTTTATACATTTAAATTTGATTTCTACTTATCTTTTGTTCTGTCTCGTGGTAATTCAGGGCGCCCTTTTGGTAAATATAGCTCGAGGGGGTCTTTTGGACTATGAGGCTGTACTTAATCACCTTAAGTCTGGCCACTTAGGAGGTTTGGGCATTGATGTTGCTTGGACTGAGCCATTTGATCCAGATGATCCAATTTTGAAGTTCAAGAATGTTATAATCACACCTCATGTCGCTGGAGTTACGGAACATTCTTACAGATCCATGGCTAAGGTATCCACCTTATCTAATATATATTGGATCACTGCTTACGTTGTGGATAACAATAGTAGTTCTCTTTCCAAGCCAATAAATAAATAAGTGAAAGGATGATACTTCTCTCAATGCCTTTTTCTAGTTTCTACTTAATACTTAAGAAAAAGTACAGATAATTTACACATTCAGGTAGTAGTCTTTTACTACTGACTAACCTAATTGGCTAATTTTGCGATAGGTTGTCGGTGATGTTAGTCTTCAACTTCATGCGGGCGCTTCATTGACAGGGATAGAATTTGTCAACTGATTCAGTTCAGTGAAGTGTGTTCATTGTGAAGCCTATTTCATATTTCATTTGATTGTCCATCTTAGGCTTCTAGCATAGAAATTTTGGGCTGGAATGTCCAAGCTATTTCATGGTTTTACCTTTGTCACCATTAAACCAATTGAGTCGAATTGGGTATTAAAATATAAAAAATGATTCATTTAATTTTATTCAAACACAAGGCGAGTTTAAACTCAACCCCAAGTTATATTATGTGTTCAAGCCTTTTTATTTTCTTGTTGAGCGAGCTCAATCTTGTTCACGAGCTTTTTAAATTAGTCGAATTGAGAGTTAAAATATCAAGAATGATTTCATTTAATTTTATTTGAACACAGGCTGAGTTTAAACTCATCACACAAGCTATATCATATAGGTTCAAGATTGTTTTATTTTCTTGTTGAAAGCTTAACAAGCACCGGGGTTCAAGTCTCTAGGAAAGAGTTTCACACACATATACACTTATATTAGATTAGAGTAGAATTTTATCTCGCAGATGTGAAATGAAGGAACATTGCTATAGGATTATTGAACAATTTCTCTTGATTAGGAAATAGAGTTAATTAATGCAATACAACGTCTGACAAATTTAGTACATAAGTATATCAATCCATTTAGATAAAAATTGATTGATTTTCTTTTCCATCAGGTCCATCATTGTTTTGGACCTGCGATTCTAATGGAACATTACATGAAGGCAAGTGAGGAGGAGGTTTGTGGATACTTGTCTCAGCAGTGCCTCCATTCTTTACTATAAAAACAGCAGCCATACCCCAGGTCATATGTCTATCTATATGACAATGCCAAAACCACACACCTGCCAAATAATATTGATATTAACATCCACAATTCTTAGACCAACCAGAAGATTAGATCAATTTGTATATGCATATAAACTAAACATATAAGATAGTGATAAAATAACTTGCCTGGATTGTTTGCTACGAATCTAATGGCAAGCCATCCATTCTTAGGGACACCGAAGGTATTCACTTCGACTGGATCAACCAAATTAAAAGTTTTTGGGTCGGTTTCATTGTTATAATTTCCATAACCAGATCCAACCACGTAAAAGCTATGCCCATGCAAATGCATTGGATGAGTCCCAGCGCCGTTCATTAAATTAGTACCTTGAAAAACAACCTCAACTACTTCATTATAATTCAACATCTTCACCTTGTTCCCAAGGTCTGCTATTGCTATATCAATTGGGAGCTCGTCAGCTGTGAAGTTATAATAATAAAGGGGTTGGTCTGGGAAATCTGTAGTGTAAACCCCACTAATGTTCCTGCATGAAAGATTTTAATTTAATCAAATATCAAAATGTATTGTCATATATGGTAGAAGGATAATCATGTTGCTTTTTGATAAAATATTCATATTTAGTCAGTATTCTATGCAATGTTTGACGGAAGTCCTTTAATAAAAATATTCAATTAAAAAAAAAAAAAACTCAACCAAATGATAATATCAAAACTCTAAAAAGATAACTAAAACATAAATTGATTATATGGAATAGGACCAAGTAATTATCAAACTCTACACGGTCTTTTGAGTAAAAGTCATAGTTTTTTATTCTAACTTTTTAACTATCACTACCGTGGTATCAGTATCATAGGACATAGAGTGTGCGTTTGGGTTCCCCTCTTTTTTTCTTTTTTCTTTTTTGAAAATAATCAAACTTTTAGCTTTTTGTCATAAATTTAATATAAAAGTTATCAAAACTATATTTTTTGATAAATACTATGAAAATAAACTACCAAAAAAATAAGCAAAATCTAAACGCACTCGCAATCGCAAAGGAACAAATGGAAAAGCATTGAAACTGGATACTTCGTTCTTTACAAAAAATAAAACAATGTATATTAAAAATAAAATAAAAGAGGGAAAGAGGGGAGAAAAAAAAACCTGTAGTAAGCAAGCAGTATATCAATAGGAACTGGGTTACTCCAACTTATGTTATTCGTGCTTGTAGCTAATATATCTCCACCTTTTGATGTACATGTGCTATTTTGGCAAGCAATTTCACTCATGGAAACTGTTACATACATTCTAGTGGTTATGTTTAAGGGGACATTTACAGGATGGTCATTGCTTGCTAAGCTCCTAAAAAGGATTGAGAATTTTATGGCAGCTGTCAAGTCTTTGTAAGTGGGAAGTGTACTTGGAAAGGAAGGAGATAATGGAATAGTGTAGTTTCCTCTGTATTCGATGATTGCAGTGACATTGACATGGTCAAAATCTGTATCTCCCACACCTTGGCTCCAGAATTGTCGAGCAGCTATATAATAATGGCCAAGAGTCTGATTTGCTGTGAGTAGAATATCCATGGTTTGTCCTGGGCTTATCATTATGTAACTAGTAGTTATGGGTTTGATATAATTTGCATCCATTCCAACAATTGTGAGGTTGTGTTCAGCTATTGCAAAGAACATATCTGCTGCCACAACTGAGTTGACTAGACGAAGAAGATAGGTCTTACCATGATCAACCACCCGACGGTATGTTGTTTCTACAACATTAAGATTATGACTCAATTAATTCCAATAAGTGATTTTTTATTTATTTATGGATAATGCTAAATATATACAAATTTTAGTAAATTGACATGACAAAGAATATGATCATGGGTTTCAAAAACCTAATAAATGAATGTGTAATCATTTTTTTTTGGTGTGATTGGCAAAATGTCAATGCCAGGGATAATACAAAGAGTGATGATAAAAATACTATAGATTTTACTATATAGGTCGTGCAAATTGATGTACTAATCACAAAAAGTAATTCAAACACTCATTTATCATCTTACAAGTGATGCTAGGGATACTATATTCTTTATTACATAACCTGTACAAATTTATGTGTCATCAATCACATAAAAAAAAGTGATTTTGATATTCATTTATTATGTTTTTGACATTCACCAATCGTATTCATTATTGTCACATCAATTTGTAAAGATTATATAATAAAATTTATAATGTATTTAATGTTTTTTTTTTATTATCTTATTGAAGTGACACAAATGATAAATCTCATTTAAAGTACTGTTATAGGTACTACAAGTTTTACTATATATATATATATATATATTCATTTGTGAGGTGGTTGAAACCCACTAATTACGTTTATTGTCACATCAGTTATGTAGAAAAACTTGTAATACCTTTAACATTTTCCATATCATTTATTGCCATTATAGCTTATAAGCCTTTTGTCATAGATTTAAAATTTTCCGTAACAAAATGATCCAACAGGGTAGATATCTTGAATTAAGATTTTAGGAAATTATGCTACATAGAGTTGTTTTAATCTTTTAACCTTTTATTTTGTAATAAACGGTTCATATTAGCAAACACCTTAAAAAAAATGATGGGACAACCAATTTCATTATCATACACTCGTACCTCTAGTCCTCCGCTTTTGTTCTCACTGTCGTGCTGACATTGATATCAATGACTCAATGTAGGTGTCCAATTTATTGAGTATTAATTGCAATACACCATCATTTTAAGATTCTTGCTAGTGGATTTATGACATGATTTAATTTGAACCGTTTATTACAAAACCAAATATCAAAATTAAAAATCTTTATGTGATAGAGTTTGTCAAAAATTCTAGAAGATCTTAATTCCAAGTATCACTGAGCTATAAAATCTAAAATCTACCATAATTCCTTTGGAGCATGGACACAAATCTCCTGGTTCGCCATTTATGGTGTAAGCAATAGAGTGTGGCAAGTCACTGCCATATATTAGGCCGTAATCCAATTCGGCTTTTAAATTTCCACTGTACAATGACCCTGCATTCTCAACAAAACTTAATCAGAAATACAATAGCATAATATTATTCATTGACCTACACTAGCAGTTAACCTGTGCAAAATGCACGGGATGATGCCAAAATGATTTTGCACAATCAAATTTATTAAATATGCAATTAATACACAGTAAAATTTGCCTACGTTTAATTTATTACTTTTTTTTTAGAAGAGTTTAATTTTTTACTTCATAACTATAGAAAACATTGACATTTAGGAATAATGTTTTTTTACCTCCAAAATTTTGGAATTTGTTTCTATACATACAATTATACAAAAAGATTGGGTTGCTCATAACATTTTTTAAAAAAAAAAGAAAATCTTGGACACTAATATACATATATATATATATATATATATATATTATAGTGAGATTAGGAAACATAATATGAGGAGTGAAAAATTCTTAGATATTCCAAGAATATAGATAAATAATGCTTCATTCTCTCACATTTATGATGGACTTCACTATGATAATAAGTGAATCTCATTATGAATATGAGATGACTATTTTTTATGTTCCAGGAGTATCTAAGAATTACTCATATGGAGCACTCACTATTGGCTAGGGCCTAGGTGGTCGATTGTAGACCTGTAAGAAATTGAATTGCTATGCGTTGTCCAGCACATCAATCTCCATTTACCTCTTTTCGAATTATGACAAACGGGTTAGGTTTGGCATGCATTAAAGTCGAATATATATTTCATTTATGACTTGAAAAATATCACAATTGCTACAAACTCTATGTTTTACAAATAAAAATATACATGTATAACCACCGCACACCCTTGGTGCGTTGGTCACTCTACAAGTATAAGTGCTTATGGAGTATGGGAGGCAAGGGTCGAGGTTTAAGTCTCCAAGAAGGAGTTTCACACACATATATACACTTATATTAGGTTAGAGTAGAAATTATATCTTATATAATATATATATATATATATATATACATGTACAACTATTTATCTCTATATATTAAGAGGATTTAGAAAGTTAGATATTGTCTTTTATACTCCAAAAATATCCGTAATTTAGTTAATTTATCTTTATTCCTAAAACATAAAAATGAGTTTAAAACTGTAAATTGACAAAAATTAAAAACAAAAAACCTACCAATATTTATAAAACTAAACCATGTTATATAAAACTTCCCACCACCCAAAATAAATAAATAACCCAACACACCAACGAGTCCACCACCCACGTTTTCCTGTCATGGTCAATCATCGTCTGCAGAGCCACCACTACCGGACAGTTCTTTAAATCCAACCAAATCCCATTGTCACACTCAAACTCATCGTAGACACTTTGTCTGACACAATTCGGAAAAGCCTTGAAATGCAAACTCTTCCATTTGGGTAAACATTAGGAGATATGATTTCAAAGACCGAGTGCTTGCATCTAATGGCTACTACAGCAGGTGGCGTTTAAATTGACACTTACGATTTGTGTTCAGTGCAAGGATCAGTCCATCACTGCAAATAGCAACGAGTGGGTTCGACGAGAGAATCGTTGTTTGGTTGTTAGCTGGGTTGAACTGCTGAACTGGGGTTGCTGGTCTGACAGAATTTACCTGTGATCTTTGAGATTGGTTTTGGATTTTTTTTGGTGGTAGTGGGACAGTGGTTGGCCGTGACCGGCAACGTTGATGGCATCGGGCGAACATGGGAGACGGATCTTGTGGTGTGTTGGGTTATTTATTTATTTTGGGTAATTTGTTTTTGATAGGAAAAAAAGAAAAAAACCCAAAATGAGAAAAAAAAAAAAAAAAAAAGCAGATTTAATTAAATAAGTGTACATGCAGTAAATTTTTATTGGTGAAACATAAAATGAAATAGGGAGAGTAGTGCCGAAGATTTGCATTCTTGCAAATTTTTTTTTTTGTTTTTTTTTAATGGTATGCATTCTTGCAAATTTGATTCCATAGTCAAATTGGGTAATTAATATTATTAGTAGAACTCAATCAGCTCATGAGTGAATATTTGAAATTTTTTTAATAGTCGGTGATATATTAGTTTTTAAAATTTTTAATAAAATTTGTAATATGACTAGTATCAATTTATTTGAATTATAAATTTATTTGAGCATTCACATCCATTATTTTATAATTTTTTTCTACTCCTGTGGCTCTAATCTGTATTGTTAAGACTCTAGAAAATCCTACCTTTTAAAGTGAATATCATCATACATTAAATAATGTAGTTTAAAAAGTCAAATTTTTTAGATGATGTTTGCAATCTTTATTTTATTATACATCCTAATAATATAAGTGATGGTAGGTGATATAATACTTCATAAATGTCTAGGTGGAAAATTGTGAATAGTAGGTGATATAAGTGATGAGTCATAACTAATGCAAACCAACCCAGATGGTCCCATCGTTGGCTTTATATTGTGGAGATGGTGGGGGTGGGGGTGGGGGCTAAATGATGTTGGCTCTTTATTCCATGTAGAACACAAGTGAAAGTTTGTTATTCCATGAGTCATCACTATTGCAAACTAACCCAGATGGTAACTCCATCGTTGGCTTTATATTATGGGGATGGTGGGGGCTAAATGATGTTGACTCTTTATTCCATGCAGAACACAAGTGAAAGTTTGTTTGCTCGTTTGTTTTTGTTTTTGTTTTTTGTTTTTACATTTAGTGGGATTGAGAAATTCAAAAATATAAGCATACCAAGAATAATGATAGCCTCATCATCTGGTTTGGGAAACGGATAAGTTGTTCCAATAGTAGGCAAGATGACAATGGCACCATGAACATAGGCTCGTGTCCAATCGCTGTGTGCATGCCACCAGAGTATTCCCTCCTCAGTGGAAAATATGACCTCATAGGTGAAGTTTGATCCTGGTTCAATAGGACATTGTGTGATGTATGCTAGGCCATCTGACCATGGATTCCTTGGTTGCTTTACACCATGCCTAAAAGAACCATAAAATTATCCATGGATGTGAATCTTGTTGAGCAGTACTTATGTAAGAGATAGAATGATGATTTTTTTTTTCCTTGCCTTAGTTTTGTTTGATTTTTTTCCCTTATGAATGTGTGTGTGTGAGACTTCAATTTATTTTTGGTTTAGAGTATATGAGAGAGAGAGAGAGAGACTTCAATTTATTTTTTGGTTCAGAGTCTATGTGTAATTGTGTTTGGATAAGAAATTTGGGAGGAGGCAGAAATTTGAGAAAGGAGATTTATCAATTTCCTTGTTTGATATTGTGAAAGAGATATATATTCAAAGTTGAAAGAAAATCCAATTAGATTCAAAAATTAAAGTTCAATTTTGTGCCAAATGTCAAATTAATTTATTAATTTTAGTGTCAGTATTTATCACTTAGTGCAACAATCTAGAATTTTTTAGTTTTACATAAAATATGACACCACTCTCAATAATAACTACTGCATTTAATTTTAAACGAAAAATGCTAAAACAGTAAACTATTTTACAAACTACTAATGTGGTGGGTGATTATTGGTAAATAAAAAAAATTATGTTAGTAATAGGCCTAGAAGATGACCAGTAATAATTTGTCATATCAGCAATTTGTAAAAATATTTTAAGATAGTTTGTGGTTATAGTTTTCCTCTTTTTAAATATAAGAATTCTATAGCGTATTGAACTTTTAGTTTTAAATTGTTCTCTCTCTCTCTCTCTCATATTTTGTGATCTTCGTTTTACTATTACTTTGGTTGCCTTGGACTTCTATAGCAAAGACAGTAATGTAATGAATGATTAATGCTTGTGTAAAAACTTGGTGCCATCAAATAACCTTACCTGATCTGATCTGATCGATCCACTCCCCCAAAGTTCATGTTTTTGTGAGAAACACAGATGCCTGGGTTTATGACACCTAGACAATTTGCTTAGGGACGGTAGATGTTCGACTTATTCCTACCTGCTTTTTTACCATGTACATTAACGAAGTTTTGTGGCTATTGTTAGGGCCATGCATACTAGTACTGCAATGAATTTCTACTGCCGACACAATCTTCATGCTCCACCATTACCATAATAATGTTATTGATCTTATATTAAGAATCTTGGTTTAGTTTTAAGATGCTTTGTGATTGTGATTCATTGGCACCTTTGATGTTTAGAGGATTCTTAAGTATTATATTTATATGATGTGGATGTAAATAATTTAACAAAATCTAGATTACCAGCATCCAAATTGCCACACAACCTCACATTTTGTGTAATGTAGATTGCTATACCAAAATATGTATCAATATTATCCTAATTTAATTAAAGAACCTACTTTTAAAGTAGATACCAAAATGATTAAGAAACTACTCAATTGTTTAGTACTATGTTGAAAAGTATTAAAGTAATCAAACCTTGTAAAAAAAAAAAAAAAATCATTCTGCATTTAAACCAACAAAGCATAGGAATGTAAATGAGCTTTATGCTGTGTCAATACAATTAACGTGTTTATCCATTAGACTTGTAATTAGGAAGAGTCCATGCTATGTCTTAGTTATTTATTTATTTATTTTTGGTATACAAAACTAATCAACATACATTTACAAATACAATTGGTACATGGATTTTTTTTTTTTTGGGGCTCTCTGCTCTCATATTTTAATTTTTTATTAGATAATGTTACTTGTGTTTTTTTTTTTGTTTTTTTTTATTTTTTATTATTTTTTTTAAATGTGTAAAATATTTTATGTATACATAATACAATGGTGTTCTAGATTAACTAGTAATCCTTCACAATTCCTGTGAATAAGTTTAATATGAGAATATCATACTCTCACAAAATTTATCAAATGAGCATCATTACATTCCTAAATCTATATGTTGTTGTTTTATTTTTCAAGAAATAATTTGATATTACAATAGGGAGGGTGGATTTGGATCCTAATTCTCCTAATTATAAAAAATAGGCTATGTCACTGAGTTAGAAGACTCTTTTATGTATTCCCAAGCATTATGTTTATATAAATATGAATGCCAAAAAACCTCTTTTTATGCTTTTTTTTTTTTCTTTTTCAAAAACTTTTAGTTAATAAGAAACCAGTAAAACTCATTCAAATGCATTTTGCATTTACATGTGCATGTTTATGAAGAGAGTGATTGAGCTTACCAATGAATGGTCACCCCATAAGAACCTTGGTTGTGAACATTGACATACATTGTGTCCCCTTTATGTACCGGTATTACTGCCCTGGAATACTCTCATTTACAACTAACATTCTTGTTGTGTTACATAGTCTCGTGAAGTTTTTCTCTGTAAGCTGCGAAATAAGAAGCATATATTAATAAATTAATGTAACAACAAAAGCAGTAAGCTACAATTCTCTCATTCGGGTGACAAGTTTATCCATTCAAACCATAGTATTGGAAAGTAAAATGTTAAAGCTATATTAAATTTTAGTACAAAATGTTACATTGACAATGAATATGACTAATGGATTTCAACAACATAATAAATAAATATCAGTATTTTTTTTTGTGATTGGTATTATATCAATTTGTAAATCTTATATAGTAAAATTTTTAATATTTCAAAAACAGTATAGCGGTAATTAAAAGATAAAAAGACAACTATAATATGGTAATTAAGTACTTACAATAAAGTCATAGAAATGGACCTCTCCTTCGACGATGGAAAGATACTGTGCAAAAAGAAACAGAAAGCCAATGGAGTTCAACAGACATTCTTTGTTCTTGGAATTCATATCTTACTTTCCTCAGCTCACTCTTTCTTTTGAGATGTTGACGTCGTTCTTTGAGAGCTTCAAATATAGGCCTGCCCTCATTCAAATGGAACGGTCATTACTCATTGGGAAAGTGTCTTATATATATATATATATATATAAATTTTTTTTTAATATTATTTAATAATAAGTGTCTTTTTTTTTTAATGGAATTTAATAATAAGTGTCTTGTAATTTGTAAACGTGGTGTTCTAGGTGCCGCTTGGTTACCATGTTTAAACACTAGTGTTCAGTGTTTAAACACTGAACACTAGTGTCCAAAAACCAAAAAAATGTGTTTGGTATATCAGTCTTGTTCCTTGTTGTTTGGAAAATATTGTTCAAAAACCAATGTTAAAAAACCCATTTTTTGAAATCACCTCCGGACAGTTTTTAAATAACAAATACTAGTGCTCAGTGGCAATTCCGTAATTATATTAAACAATAAACACTAGTGCTCAGGTCAGCTTTTTCGTATTTTGGTCAGCTTTTTTAAAAATGTTTTGGTCGGCCATGTTCTCTCTCCTAATTTAAAATATATTTATTTTGTACTTTCATCAGCTTTTTATATCATTCAAAACACACATACCAAATATATATTTTATATTTTTTGAATACTGAAAAATGTTGTTTAATCATGATATCAAACACATTTTATTTTATTTTATTCACACTAAAAACATATTTTTCAACAACAATTTTTAAACCACAGTACTCACATCTTTTTAAAAAACAAATTTTGAAAACTATGACCAAACTGGCCCTAGTGACTTCATTTTTATTTCCAAATTTTCAGCTCCAAAAAATGTATCACGTGATTCTACAACTTACCTAAACAAGGCATGTGATTATCTACCAGCACAAGAATAAACCGGCATATTCCCCTCAAAAAAAGAAAAAAAAGAAAAGAATAAACCGGCATATAGGTACGTACGTATGCGTAGTTTACTTTGAGTTCGTCGTCTAAAAACGCCATGGGTACTATTACTAATGTAGACTTTACAAAGAGTTTTTGCCTTTTTTGGATTGAAAACGTAGCTTTTGGCTAAATTACAAATTCTAACATCTAATTATAACTAAAATTTAGTTCAATCCCGTAACTTCGTTTTTATTCAATTTAATCTTTTAACTTTTAATTTTATTCAATTTGTATGACAAAAGTCAAAGAAATAACTGAATTGAATAAAGTGAAAAATTAAAAAATTAAATTTGAACAAAAATGAATTTTCGTGGTTGAATTGAATTTTATGTAAATTTAAGCCTTACTTTTTGTTTAGAAAATAAGCTTTTTAGATTTTTTTTGATTCTTTTTATTTTTTATGTAAACGTACTCGCTTTATTTAAACTAGTCTTGTTACATGTACTTTGCATATACAATGAGACTCTATTTTTGCAGTTTTTTTTTTAGTAAGAACTTGTGGTATTTTATATATATAGAGAACATGGGGTAGTTTTAATATATATAAATATATATATATATATATATATTTATATATATTTGTGGGGGTAAAATTCATCAGTCAACAGTGGGCCTTGGAACCCGTGCGGAGCCCAACCATAACAGGAAGTGAAGACACGGCCAGAGGATTCCCAACCCAATCCTGTTGGGCCGGGCTTGTTTAAGGGGTGTCCGAGGAGGAGTGTCTCCTCGGACGCACCAAATGGGAGTCCAATTCACACCCTTTACATGGTAAGAAATCGTCCCAAATCAAAGGGAAATGCTAGACGTTCAGGGGGCAACCACAACTGCCGCATTAAATGCAAGGGAGCTATTTTTCCAGCAGCATTAATGTAGAAAGGACAGGAGAACAGTATTATCTTGGCCAGTGCAACTCACAGAAAAGAAGGAGGATGTCCTATGAGACAGGCACTCAAGTAGAGGCCCAGATGATTAACAAGTGTAGGGCCATAACCAATTGAAGGATGCTATATAAGAGAAGAAAATCCCCATGACTAACGGATCGAAAACTGGAGAGAAAAAAGCAAGGAAAAGAGAGAGAGAGAGAGAAGTTCTGTAAACAAAGTATAAGATACAGTCCCATGGACTGTTATCCCAGGAAACTTAATGAAGCGTCCCCACGGTCAAATGGTTGCATGGCTTACTAACAATTACGTTTACTCTGTCAAGACCTAGTTCTACGACCCACTCTCTACAAATTCATTGTTGAGGGTCTTTTGGGCCAGAATCACCTGCTTGTTGGGCCTGGGCCCCAAACTCCGCCCTCACAATTTTTTATAGAAACGTGGGGTAGTTTTGGTTGTGTGCATGGGGTAGGTTTTTTATTTTTAAATTTTGTCAATTTACAATTTTAATATCATTTTTTTTATGTTTTAGAAACAAGAATAAATTAATTAAATTGAGGTATTTTTTGAAGTAAAAAAAGATAGTAATTAACTTTCTGAATTCTTTTAATATATAGAGAATGGATTATAAATTTATTTATTTTTAGAATCTAAAAAAACATATTTTTGAATGTAGACCGTTGGCTTTTGTTTTGCTTACTGGTAGTTTAGAATACTTATAAAACAAAAAGCTTTTTGTTTTGTTGACTGGTAGTTTAGATTCTCTATAGAATGCGATAATTGGATGTTGCTCTATTATAGCTGTGCTTTAATCTCATTAAAAAAATATATATTACATTAGTTGCGCCTTAATCTCTGGCAGGTATAAAGTTTTTAAAGTCACCTATATGATATCACAAATTTAACAAATGGGACAAAAGGGGCCATGTGGCAATGTCCCCGAGGAAAGAGCTGTCAGACATGTTCTCCTGGAGCCCGCCTAATTCTTAATTGAAAACCATATAAGAAACGTGCACATATACTGAAAGGTAAAAATATCTTTTTGTGATTACATTTTGGCCATTTTTCATTTTGATCCTTTTTTGAAATTCTTATTTTGGTTTCTAAATATTGAAAATTATTTTTAATTTAGGATGTGTTTAAATACTGCTTATTTTACTGAAACTGAAAACTTATTGTTGAAAGTTTTGTAGATAAAGGTAAAAGTTAGTTAAAATAATATAATGAGGCTCATAAATAGTACAAAAAAATGTAGTGGAGCCTATAAATAATAGTAAAAATAAGCTGAATAGTAAAATAATTTTAATTTTTAATCGGTTCCCAAATGCACACTTAATCTCCATCATCATCTTACTAATGAAAATATCTTACATGAAAGATGGAGTGCATTAGTGGTAGACATGACATTAACATGACCATTAAAATAAATTTTATTTGACATTTAAAAAATTCCAAGTCAACATTTTAATTAAGAAAAATTTTAATTTCTCAATTTAAATTTAAATTAAAAAAAATCAAAACAACTTTTTATTTATTTATTTTTATTTTTAACTTCTTGACAATCAAACACACAAAAATTAAATTTATTAACAGCCATAGTGCTACACACTTCGGTCATTTTTCATTTTCCTCTCTCTCTCTCTCTCTCTCTCTCTAAGCTTAGGTTGTGGTCATTGGGATATGCCTTTGATATGGGTTTAGAGATAGAGAGAGAAACTAATATCAATGGTGGTTGACATGGTTCGGGATTTGGCTTTGATCTAAGTTTAGAGAAGAGAGAGAGACTGAGATCGGTCGTGGTGGTTGTGAAGTGTTGGTCGGTTGGGTCCGGTGGTGGGTTGTTGGTTGGATTTGTTATTAGTATGGGTCGGGATGATCTGATACGATGTGTCCATTGGTGACTAATCGATGGTGGCGAACACATTTGATCTGTCCATCGTCACTTTGATATTTTTATTGATTGGTGGTATGATATGTTCATATGGATTTGGCTTCTTAGTTTCATATGAGATTGTTTGTACTAGGAAATTGAAATAATATATTTGTTGGCCTTTTGCTATTGACTTTTCATTTGGATTTGTTTGAATAAAAAAATTGAAAGAATTGGCTGGGCTTTAGGTTTTCATTTGAAAGAATCGGTTTCTATTGGGAAATTGAAAATGTATATAGTTGAAAATCTTTGTGCTTTGAATGTTTTAATTGTAATTTGTGGGCTTTGATATGTGTGAATACTTGTGCGTGTTCTATGTGTTTTCTTGCTGGGTTTATGAGTTTATTTGCTGGGTGGTTCGATGTATTGGAGGTTTTGGTTTGATTTACTAGAGGTTTCAGATTGTTGGGTTTTTGCTCGGTTTTAGTGATTTGGTGATTTTATGGGTTTGGTTGCTAAGAAAATGCAAGAAAAGAAAAAGAAAATCTTGATTTTAAAATTTTCTAAGCAACCAAACATGTTGTTTGAGTAAGAACATGAATAACGATGTTCTTTGGAAGAACATGAACAGTCATGTTCTGGGATCGGAAAAAAATTAATGAGAAGCATTTTTTTTAAATTTAATTTAAAAAAAAAAATCATAAGGTTGATATGTTGTAAGAATTTAAAGTAAGATATGTTGTAAGACCACTAAAAAACTATTTTTAGCGCTTCAAACACCAAAATACTTACTATATCAAGGGTGCATCTAAGTAAGCCTAGGTGTTGGTCATCTATCCTTTAAGCTTATGTTTTTCAATTTTATTGTTAGGTTGTTTTGGTTTTTTTATGCATCAAATTTGGTATCAAAGCAAAAATTTAATCGTATTTTCCAAGTATCCCCCATGGGTCACAGTCAAATCTATTACAAAAGGAAAAAAAAAAAAAAAAATTGTGAAGCCACCAAATCCATCTCCTAGCAAAACCCAAATCTTCAAAAAAAGAAGAAGAAGAAGAAGGAGGGTAAAATACTATTTTGCTTCCTAAACTTTGCAAAAAGTTTGTTTTTCATCCCTAAACTTTAAAAAGTTATTTTTTCATCCCTTAACTTTGTAAAGAAAATTTTCAATAGTTTAGAGACAAAAATAGGGATGGAATAAGAACATTTTTCAATACTTTAGGGATGAAAAACAAACTTTTGGTAAACTTGAAGGAAATAAATTTCCAATAGTTTAGGGACAAAATATGAACTTTTTAATAGTTTAAGAACGAAAAATGAACTTTTTAAAGTTTAAGGATGAAAATCAAACTTTTGGTAAAGTTTAGGAACCAAATAGTATTTTTCCCAAAAAAGAAAAAGAAAAAGAAAAAGAGGGAAAAAATAGATTGACACCCCCATGCCAATGGTTATTTTAATTTTGGAAGTCAATTGTATTTGTATTGGTTAATTGTGATTTATTTTAGGTATAAGTGGTTAATTAGGTTATTAGATTTTTAGGCTAAATTACTAATTTGTTCTTTCAACTATAAGGTCAATTTTAGTTGGGTCTCTCAATTACTGATTGTGTCATTTTAGTCTCTCAACTATTAATTGAACCAATTTAGTCCTTCAACATTCAAAATCAAGTCAATTTCTTCCATGAATCTCCTATTATAGAAAGTGTATATGTGGGGGCCGGCCCAAAAATGATGGGCTATTCCAAACTCAGGTCCGTCCGAGGAGCGTACCATCCGAGGAAGAGCCTCGTATGCAGCATTACCCAATCCCAGCAGCTCCAAGGAAACCCGTCCGAGAAGTAATTCGTCCTCGGACATCACGAAGCCCAGACGAGAAACTATGCTCAGCCATTTCAGCTCACCTTCCCCAACATATAAAACGAATTAAATTCAAAATATCTCACGGAAGGCTACCACCACATTAATTGCGCCCCAACCACCCTCTTGGCTGCATTAATGAGGAAAAGACTCCTGAACAGTACCGCCTTGGCCTCTGCAACTCACAAAGGGTCTGATGAGGGCGTCTGATGGGACAGGTGCTCGAGTGGATGCTTGGATGACTAACAGGTGTAAGGCTGGGATGAAAAGAAGAAAAATATATAATGTAGTGAAGTCCCTCAAAGAATAGAGGGGGGGGGGGGGAGAATTGTAAGAGGAACAAAAGAAATAAAATCAGACTTGAGGAATCCTTCTTTGCGTTCTTATTTCCTTTCTGCAAACAGTACACTACGTGCATTAGACCTGCTAGTTTCACTGAGGCCAAGTTCTTTAACCCATTCTCTACAAGTATTTATTGTGGGTTGTGCTTTGGGCCAAGGCCTGATCAACAGAAGTTGGGCCAGGAAAATCGTGCAACCACAATTGGCGCCGTCTGTGGGAAGAACTAGGGCATCAGCTAGTGCAATGGTCAAGCATGTCAGAACTAGACCCGCACCAAGAGGATCCTCACCAAGCTAACTCCCAACGGACACGACATGCCGAGTCCCAGAGGCAAAATAACCCAACTGGCCCAGCTGAAAGGGGGAATCGTGAAGGGAGTGTGCATACCACCCGGACGAGCCAGAGTCACACTCAGATAGGAAGTCACGTGTCTCAGAGGCGAAATAGTCACCAGGCCATGCAGCGAGAGATAGATGACCTAAAAAGGAAGTTACGACGTGCGCAGCGAAGACGATCTCCCTCTGACTCAGGCGAGTCTTCTAGTCCAGAAGACGTGAGTTACAGACGAAGGTCAAGGACCCCACCAAGCGAAACCTTTTCTTACGAAAAGGAACCACGCTTTGTACGAAAGTATGAGCGCCCGTCCAGCAAAGGTTCGGGGAGCGACGCCATGAAGAAGGCGTTGGATCAGGTTTCAAGATCACCCTTCACGAATAGAATCGAAGGGGCTAAGATGCCAAGACGCTTCAACCAACCGGCGTTCGCCATTTATCACGGCAAAGCAGACCCGGTGGAGCACGTGAGTCAGTTTAATCAAAAGATGGCAATTTACTCGCAGAACGAGGCCCTGATGTGCAAAATCTTCCCCTCTAGCTTGGGATCGATGGCAATGAGATGGTTCAACAGCCTGAAGACAAACTCCGTGGGCTCCTACAAGCAGCTCACTCAAGCTTTTTACTCCCGTTTCATTACAAACACTAGAGTCCCTCGACCTCTCAGTTCGCTGCTGTCCTTGTCCATGCACGAAGGAGAAACCCTGAAAGCGTATTCGGATAGGGATTGGGAGGTGTATAACGATTTAGATGACAACCATGATAACATTGCTATCAGCACATTCACAAGCGGCCTCCCCACTGGGCATGGCTTAAGGAAATCCCTCACTGGGAAACCAGCTACTGACGTCCAACAGCTGATGGATAGGATCGACAAGTACAAAAGAGTGGAGGAGGATCAGCGGCAAGGGAAGGGCAAGGAGAAGATCGTCCCCTTTAAGGCAAATGATTTCAGAATGGAGCGTCACAATCCTGGTCAGCAGAGGAGAGATTTTCCGCGAAAGGCTGGGCAGAGCACCCCGCAAACAGTGAATGCTGTATTCAGAGAGCCAGTACAACAGGTACTGGAGAAAGTAAGGGATGAACCCTATTTCAGGTGGCCGGGAAAGATGGCTGGAAACCCTGCCAACCGTAATCAGAACCTGTACTGCCAATATCATCAGGACCACGGGCATACTACTGAGGACTGCAGGAGTCTGTGGAATCACCTAGATCAATTGGTCCGAGAAGGGAAGTTACGTCACCTGCTGCACCCATCAAGCGGCCATTCCGGCCAAGCAGCACAAGAACCTCGAAGGGACGTGTCTTTAAGACCCCCCACCGGGACGATACATGTCATCCTCGCTGCACCAGGAAGAACTGGACCGCCCATCCCTAGGGTATTAGCCGTGGATCATTTCCCCTACATGGGCAGGCAAAGAGAGCCCAAGAGGTTAAAAAAGGGAAGCTCTTTGATACTGGGATTCTCGGATGAGGATAAAGAAGGAACAATTCAACCTCACGATGACGCCTTGGTGGTCACCTTGCGGATTGGGGGTTTTGATGTTAAAAGGGTGTTAGTAGATTCGGGAAGTGCGGTGGAGATAATGTACCCCGACCTATACAAGGGGCTAAACTTGACGCCAGAAGATTTAACAGCTTATGATTCCCCCCTCCTCAGCTTTGAGGGGAAGCTTGTCACACCAAAGGGGCTAATCCGACTGCCCGTACAGACTGGGGTGGAAGTGGTGGAGGTGAATTTTATCGTGGTTGACGCTTATTCACCCTACACTGCGATAGTTGCAAGGCCATGGATCCACAGCCTAGAGGCCGTGACCTCCACACTTCACCAGAAAGTAAAATACCCATCCCAAGGACGAGTAGAAGAGATCCGAGGAGATCAGGCCGTGGCCAGGAAGTGTGTGGTGGCCGCCATTTTACATCGGCCCTTGGTCGAGTCCTCGGACTCAAAAAGCTTATAGCAACCATCCTCCTCGGGGAAGCATAACGAAGGGCTTGCCGAGGAGATGAGGTGTGAAGGCCTAGATAAGATTGCTGTCAGCGATGACCCGGAGAAGTTCTTTCAGGTCGGCTCTGAATTGCCCTCTCAAGAAAAGGAGGAGCTGGTCAGATTTCTTAGAGAAAACGTCGATGTATTCGCTTGGGACGCCTACGATGCCCCGGGAGTTGATCCCAGCCTTATTTGTCACCACTTGAACGTCAACCCCTCTTCCACTCCGAGGAAGCAGCCACCCCGACGCCCTTCAAAGGAACACGCTAATGCTGTGAGAGACGAGGTGGCAAAATTAAAAAGGGCAGGGGCTATCAAAGAGGTCTTTTATCCCGAATGGTTGGCAAACACAATGGTGGTAAGGAAGAAGACGGGGAAGTGGAGGGTCTGCGTAGACTTCACGGACCTGAACAAGGCGTGCCCCAAGGACCCATTCCCCCTACCCAAAATTGACCGATTGGTGGACGCGACCGTGGGGCAGCCTCGAATGAGTTTCCTGGACGCCTTCCAGGGCTATCATCAGATACCCCTTGCGCTGGAGGACCAAGAGAAAACGGCTTTCATGACGCCCATCGGAAATTATCATTATAAGGTGATGCCTTTCGGGCTAAAGAACGCGGGTTCGACATACCAAAGGATGATGACTCGGATGTTCGAGCCACAACTGGGCAAAACCATTGAGGTGTATATAGACGATATGGTCGTGAAGAGCAAAAGGGTGTCCGAACACGTGAAAGACCTTGAAACCATCTTCGCTATCTTGAGGGAGCACCGCTTGCGGCTAAATGCCTCCAAATGCTCATTCGGGGTCGGGTCTGGGAAATTCCTAGGGTACATGGTCACCCATAGAGGAATAGAAGTAAGTCCTGACCAAATCAAAGCCATTAACAGTCTACAGACTCCTCGGAACCCGAAGGAAGTGCAGAAGCTCACTGGCATGATTGCGGCATTAAGCCGGTTCATATCACGATCGGCGGATCGATGTCGACCTTTTTACCTCCTGATAAACAAGTGGAAAGAGTTTAAATGGTCGGAGGATTGCGTTCAGGCTTTCCAGCAGCTTAAGGACTACTTGTCCCGACCACCCATCATGTCCAGTCCGGAGGCAGACGAGGTGCTGTTTGCCTACATCGCCGTAGCTCCCCACGCCGTAAGCCTGGTATTAATACGGGATGATAATGGGGTGCAGCGACTGGTGTACTATGTGAGCAAGTCACTACATGAAGCCGAGGTGCGATACCTACCCTTAGAGAAGGCAATTTTGGCGATAGTGCATGCAACCCGGAAGCTTCCTCATTACTTTCAAGCGCACACGGTCATCGTCCTGACTCAGCTTCCACTTTGAGCCGTGCTTCGAAGTGCTGACTACACAGGAAGGATCGCCAAGTGGAGTGCTCTTCTGGGGGCTTTTGATATTAAATATATGCCCAGACCCTCCATCAAAGGACAGGTCCTCGCGGACTTGGTAGCAGAATTCGCTGAGCCCTCTATAGAAACAGTGACCGAGAAGAAAGACATGTGCGGAAAACTGGTCGGCGCGATTTCGGCCGGGGAAACCATGCATTGGAAGGTCTACGTGGATGGTGCGGCCAACCAGAGAGGATCAGGAGTTGGGATAGTTTTAATATCGCCAGACGGCGCTGTCATTGAAAAGTCATTAAGACTCGGATTCTCGGCTACGAACAATGAAGCCGAATACGAAGCCTTACTTCAAGGAATGGCAATAGTTCAAAGGTTGGGTGGAAGAGTAATAGAAGCCTTCTCGGACTCCAGATTAGTGGTCGGACAAGTGATGGAAGAGCTGGAAGCTCGAGATACTAGGATGCGAGAGTATCTGGGACAAGTCAAACGGCTACAGGAGAGCTTTGAATCCTTCAGTTTAACGCACATCTCCAGGAGCGTAAACACTCATGCAGACTCGCTGGCCACTCTTGCCACATCCTCGGCACATAATTTGCCACGAGTAATCCTAGTCGAAGATTTAGTTAAGGCCAGTCCCATCAGTGGAAACCCGACCCAAGTCCATCAGATAAGACAAAGCCCTAGTTGGATGGACCCCCTAAGGAATTTCCTCCAAGATGAGATCCTACCGGAGGAAAGACTAGAAGCCGAGAAGATACGTAGAAATGCTCCTCGTTTTTGGCTATCAGAGGACCGCAAACTTTATCGGCGCTCATACTCTGGACCGTACCTGCTCTGCGTGCATCCAGAAGAGTCCGAGTCTCTTCTTGAAGAGTTGCATGAGGGAGTATGTGGAAGTCACACCGGAGGAAGATCGCTGGCGCACAGGGCACTCACCCAAGGATACTGGTGGCCGAACATGCAGAGACAAGCCCAGGAATACGCTAAGAAGTGCGATCAGTGCCAAAGATTCGCCCCAAATATCCACCAACCTGGAGGGGTTCTCAACCCACTCTCCAGTCCATGGCCGTTCGCGCAATGGGGTCTTGATATTGTCGGACCTTTCCCCAAGGCTGCGGGGAACAAGCGATACATAATAGTCGGAACCGATTACTTCACTAAATGGGTGGAGGCTGAGCCTTTGGCCAACATCAGGGACGTGGACGCTCAGAAATTCATCTGGAAGAACATTATCACCCGCTTCGGAACTCCGAGAACACTCATTTCCGACAATGGTCTTCAGTTTGACAGCAAGAATTTTAGGGAGTATTGCCGTGAGTTTGGGATCATTAATCGATATTCCACTCCCGCATACCCCCAAGGAAATGGGCAAGTCGAGGCCGTGAACAAGGTCATAGTGAACGGGTTGAAGAAAAGATTGGATGAGTCAAAGGGGAGATGGGTAGAAGAACTACCGCACGTCTTATGGACCTATCGGACAACGCCGCGGCGTTCCACCGGTGAGACCCCCTTCTCAATGACTTACGGGGCTGAGGCTGTGCTTCCGATCGAGAACAATTTCCCCACGTTGAGGTCTAGCTCGTTTACCCCAAGCGATAACGATGAGTTGCTAGGAAGAAGTTTGGACCTAGCCGAGGAAAGGAGGGAAAAGGCCACAATTCACATGGCCTATTATCAACAGAAGCTAAGACAAGGGTATGATGCTAACGTCAAACTGCGGCCTCTAGGTCCAGGTGATCTCGTGATGAGGAAGATTCTTGGCAGCGCAAAGAACCCCTCTTGGGGCAAGTTGGGGCCCAATTGGGAGGGACCATACCGTGTCACATCCGTGGCCGGAATAGGCGCCTACTACCTGGAGGATTTGGATGAAAAAGCTGTACCTCGACCATGGAATGTAAATAACCTCAGGAGGTATTATTATTAATAAAAATGGCTTGGCATACGTTCTCTTTCACGACTATTTGCCACTTGCCAGTCTACATTACAATTATTTATAAGTTTTAAACAGAGCCCAAGTCCTGCATGGCTCCTCGGACCACAGACTTGGGGTAAATTAATACTTAAGCCGATTGTTTATAAGTTTTAAACAGAACCTAAGTCCTGCATGGCTCCTCGGACCACAGACTTGGGGGAAATTGTTACTTAAGCCAACTATTTATAAGTTTTAAACAAAACCAAAGTCCTGCATGGCTCCTCGGACCACAGACTTTAGGGGAAGTTATTACTCATGACAGCTCATAGTTTTAAACAGAACCTAAGTCCTGCATGGCTCCTCGGACCACAGATTCTAGGGGAAGTTATTACTCATGACAAGTCATAGTTTTAAGCAGAACCTAAGCCCTGCCTGGCTCCTCGGACCACAGACTTTTGGGGAGATTATTACTCGTGATAGATTGGGAGATTGTTACTTAAAGGAAATCACTTTTAATACATACGCACCGTCTAGCACCATCGCGACCCTTGGATGAGCAACCCAAAAACCCATTTTCATTTTGACCGTTTGCCTGTATCTACCTCGTTGCAAATGTTTAAAAAAAAAAAAAAAAAAAAACGCTATTGACATACATTCTTAGTAAGTAAAGCGAACATTCTATATTAATATTCCGAATACATTAAAAGGAGAGGTCCTTACAAAAGAACGAAAAAACAAGACAACTCTCATTAAAAAAAAAAAAAAAGAAGGGCTAAGCCTTAGCGGGAGAATCTTCTTTCTGCTCGGGCTGAGGAGGAGGAACCTCAATGGTAGAGTCTGTGGCAGGATCCTTAGCCACATCAGACACAAGGACGGCATCAGGCACCGCCAGGTCTTGCTCCGAAGCGACTTGGGCTTCATCAGGACTAGCTCGGATCTCCGGAGGATAGAAGATGCTCTCGGGCAGCCTTAGGGCCGAATCCGCAGGAACTCCTGCAGCGTCGAGAGCATGAGCCCATGAAATGTCGCAGTACTCCCTGCACACCTCAGGGATCTCCTCGGACAGCCTGGCCTCAGTCTCTTCGGCCCCAAGCTGGCGAGCAGCATTCTTCTCAGCCTCTGTGGCCTCTCGGATCAGCTGGGCCTCCTCCCTTGCCAGCCTCAGCTCCTCCTCTACCTTTTGCAGGGCAGTCCTGAGATCCTGCACTGCCTGCCTCTCGGTGTTAAGGTTAAGCTGAGCCGTGTACAGTTGTTTACGCTGGTCCTCCGCCTGATCCTCAGCACTCTTCAAGCCAGCCTCTGCACTTTTACGTCGGTTCTCCGAATCCTTGAACTCAGCCGTGAGTTTAGTGTGATCATGCTTTAGGGACCCCAAGGCTTTCTCCACCTCTGTCCGAGCCTGGGTCTCAGCCTCAGCCATGTTGCGGCTATTACGGCAAAACTCCTCAGCCACAAAGACCTGCTGAGTAATCTGCGGACAAAACAAGAGCGTCCTTAAAAGAAAAGTATATAATCTAACAGGAGCAAGTAAATGGACAAAGCAGTAAAAGGATTACTTACCAGCGCGAGATCCCTTTTAAGGGATAGGAAGAGCTCGGACTGAGTGCACCGCCTGTAGGCCTCCATGTCCCGAGGAAGAAGTAGGGGCTGCTCTAAGGCCTCCGCCACGTACCCTGCCCGGCCACGATTATACTCTCGAACCGAAGCAGTGTAAGGAATGGCGAGCCCATCCAGCTCCAACTTTGGGTCCCATGGACGAGGGGCAGTGCGCACTTCAGCAAGGTTCCCCTCATCCCTACTGTCCGAGGAGGTGCCCCTTCTGCTCCTTGGCGCCCGTGTGGTTTTCTGCTGCTTGGCCGGCTGGACAGCCACCTCGCCTTCCTCAGGCGTGTCCACCGGCCTCTTCTTCTTCAGGTCCGGATTAACCTTAAGGCCAGGGTCCGAGACACCCTGGGGGACCACCGGAGGAAGGGTCTTGGCCTGAGATGGAGTTGGCCCCTTCGAAGATTGACCCTTTGGTGACTGAACTTTCCCCCTGGAGGACATCAACTCCTTCAAGGACTTCCCTTTTCCTGCCATGGGCTCGGCCTCTTCGTCTGAGGTATCGTCCGAGCAGATAACGATTGAGGGAACACCAACTGCAGAATGTCGGTCCTGCTCGGCTTCAGGATTGGAAGACTCCCCTAAAGGATTCTGCTGAATTTCCTCCTCGAAGTAAAACTCGTCTATTTCTGCCTCAAGAGAAAGACGGGAAGATTCAGTTTCTTCTTCAATCAGAGCAGCCGCGCCAGGCTCATTTACTGGAGGAAGCTGCTCCGCTAAGTAAGGATTCCTGACCCCAGGCAGCACTACTGGTGGCAAATCGTGTGGAGCTAGGAACCCGTTTCGGGACACGTCGATCCTAGCCAACCTCGGACTGCCCGCCCTTATAGCGTGACCGACTGCCTGGAAAGCACTGCTCAGAGGTTGATAGCCCAAAACCAGATGGGCCGCACGCAACTGTCCGTCCTCGGTAACGTAAATCTCCGACCTGAGAAGATAATTCAGCGCTGGCACATTCGTAAGGTCTATCCGAGGAGCGACGTGAATTTTGTCTGCAAACAACCAAGAAAAGTGAGGTCAGATCATGAAATTTTCCAATTACAAAGAAAGCCAGAAAAAATAACCTCCCAACACTAAATCCTTTCCCCAAAAAGGATCAATCCTAAAAGCGCCGCACCTGGGTTTCCTGCCCGAGTTGGACAGTGAATACCATCGAACCACTCCCCAGAAGCAATGAGGAAGTCATCCTTCACGGTCTTATTGGAAACTGGAAGGCAAGAGATCAACCTAACGACCTCGTTCCGGGATTTAAGATAATACCCATCATCCCCGAGGCGGTGGCATTCGTACAAATAAGCCACATCATGCCAAGTGAGGCCTAGATTCATCCGCTCGTTTAAGACATCTACACAGCCTAGTATCTTGAACATATTTGGGGCACACTGATACGGCGTCAACCTATGGTTGAACAGGTATTCCCTTATGATCCTGCGCATGGGAAGTGTCATCCCTCCCTCTATGAAAGCAATCATGGGGATAACGACTTCTCCCTCAACTCTATCGGTCAATATTCCTTCAAGAGGACAGTGCCGCAGCCCAACCCTCGGGGGAATGTGGTATTTAGCCCTAAAGGCTTCCATAGCGGCAGGAGTTTTTACTAATTTTTCGAATCTACCCATCTGAATTGAACTGAGGAAATGAAAGTAAAGACTGAAAAGAAAAGTAGAGTCCGAGGAAGGAATTGAAACGGAGAGAAAGGTGAAATGTACTGGTACCTTCACAAAACGCTCAAGGGGACGCCTGGGAATCTCTCTTGGACGAAGCGCTTCACAAGAACGGCTACGGTGGCGTAACGGACGCAAGTGTTCGTATATCTCTGGGATTCGATGGAGTTCTCTGGAGCCTTTTGGGGTTTGAGAAATGCAGATGAAAAAAGAAACTGAACCCCGCTGACGTCTCATATAGCAGGGAGGAGAGAGAAAAGATCATCCCCACCTAGAAATACGGGAAGAAACGATGGCCGTTTGATCCACGCCAAGCCATTGGATGAAGGGAACATAACGCCTCCAGAAGTTAATGGCCACGTCTCGTAAATTGTAGCGCGTCAAAAGTAACGGTCCGCACGCGCGCCCCACGATCTCCTTATTCCCCTCCACTCACAAATATCAAAACCCCGCTTTTCTCCTCGGAGTGAGGTTAAAACCGCAGTTTTGAGGGGCTATTGTGGGGGCCGGCCCAAAAATGATGGGCTATTCCAAACTCAGGTCCGTCAGAGGAGCGTACCATCCGAGGAAGAGCCTTGTATGCAGCATTACCCAATCCCAGCGGCTCCAAGGAAACCCGTCCGAGAAGTAATTCGTCCTCGGACATCACGAAGCCCAGATGAGAAACTCTGCTCAGCCATTTCAGCTCACCTTCCCCAACATATAAAACGAATTAAATTCAAAATATCTCACGGAAGGCTACCACCACATTAATTGCGCCCCAACCACCCTCTTGGCCGCATTAATGAGGAAAAGACTCCTAAACAGTACCGCCTTGGCCTCTGCAACTCACAAAGGGTCTGATGAGGGCGTCTGATGGGACAGGTGCTCGAGTGGATGCTTGGATGACTAACAGGTGTAAGGCTGGGATGAAAAGAAGAAAAATATATAATGTAGTGAAGTCCCTCAAAGAATAGAGGGGGGGGGGAGAATTGTAAGAGGAACAAAAGAAATAAAATCAGACTTGAGGAATCCTTCTTTGCGTTCTTATTTCCTTTCTGCAAACAGTACACTACGTGCATTAGACCTGCTAGTTTCACCGAGGCCAAGTTCTTTAACCCATTCTCTACAAGTATTTATTGTGGGTTGTGCTTTGGGCCAAGGCCTGATCAACAGAAGTTGGGCCAGGAAAATCGTGCAACCACAGTATATATTTTTAAATCAAATCAATTTCAACTATTAATTCCATTAAAATTTAAATGGACAAGAGACCTAAGGATGAACTGACTCAATTTTGAAAGTAGAGAGACTAAATTGATACAATTAATAGTTGAGAGATCAAATTGAACTTTATTCAATAGTTGGAGGACCAAAATAAAAATTTATCCTAGATTATTATTTGTTTCCTAGAATAAAGGCTATTTTATATTCAATAATTGGGATTTCCCAAGTCTCTTAAAATTAAGTTTCCTTAGTCAATTACAATTAGGGTTTTGTCCTTATAGTGTAAATGGGCATAGTATACTATTGTACTCCTATGAATACATATTACGGGTTAATTAATTAAACAAATTTCTCTTGGAATTTTCTAATTGTGTGGTGCTAACTTTTAGAGGTTTGCTTTCTCTTGCTAGATGCAGGCCTAGCTCCTTGGTCACTCGCCCTCTTTAATTTTTTTTTGTTCTTTAATTTTATAGTTGCACTGTTTTGGTTTTGTCCTACTTTACAATATTGATTGCTTTGCTAACATTCTATTTTAGAAGGTGCTAAGTAATGTAGATCTATAAAGAAAGAGGGTTTCTTCTTAAGAATATTCATGTGTCAAAGAATTTTGTGTTGCTGTAATGAGAAATACTCCATTTTTCCAAAGGGGACGTGGAAAACTAAGGTGCTCATTCAGTTTGGTTATGTTAGAAAGTATTGTGCACTTTCATAACATGAAAGTAACAATAAGTTCAAAAAGCAAAAGAATTTAAGAAATCAGGCTTGTATATTCTGTAAATTTGTCATAATCTTAGTTTTGGCCATCATGCCTGAGTGTTTGAACTAGCAATTTTAAAATAATAAGATAATAAATTTAATGATTAAGGAAGGCTTAATGAGCTTAATAAATGTATCATTTTTGCTCTTAAGCTTTATATAACCAATGGCATGGTGGATACAGTGTGGTAGATTATGATGATTGATGTTTTTCTTGTAATAAAATCCTTTGTTGGTGCAAACACAATGATAATGGAAATAACATAAAGAGAAACTGAATAATACTTCTGAATTTTATTAATTTGAAGAGAGAAATTACACAACATTATTTGGATTGAGGCGTGGCACTTGCTCTTTTTAAGGGGATTCAAGCTCTTGGTTGGCTAAACTTTGTAACCAGTGCAGACCTTCTCTGACTTGTCTTCTCCAGGATACAACAGCCCAACAAGTGTCGTATGGTTAGAACGACCTCTGCACAAAGTGTTCAAGCCCAAAACTCCACCAGAAAGAACACCCTTCTTTGCCAAGAATCTCTCTCTCTCTCTCTTTCTCTCTCTCTCTATATATATATATATATATATATATTTTTTTTTTTTTGTGTGTGTGTGTGTGTGTGTATATTGTAGTAACTTGGATTGGGTCTGAATGAGTCAATTTATAGGCTCAATGGGCCTCACGAAATTACAACCCAATTTATTCTAATTTGTAAAGTTGTGATTTACAAATATGTATTTTGTTGGCTTTTATTCCGTGCCAAATTTGATTGTAATTATATTCAATCTTTTGTACCCTGTATTTATTGTGGGATTTGATTGTAAGGGTTGTGTGTTAGAGAGAGAGTGTGAAGACTCAAGCAATTGAAGCCAGAAGAGTTCTCACGAGTAGCTCGCAACTAAGCATCCCGCGAAGTGAAGCATGTGCCTTGCACATGACTGGAATGCGAAGAGTTAGTACAGATGGAGATAGCTGTGTTTTGCGAGTATCTCGCGGGTAAGGCCTTCCTGCGAGACACCCGCGAAACATTTTGTTCTGCCAGACTGTACTATTTGATACACACTATCTGTACCCACACTATATATACCCATATTACCCACAAATGATAAAGAGTACTTCTGAGAGAAAACCCTAGCCTCAAACCTTGAGAGTTAGATATTATCATACCCATATATCTCTAGACATATGCTTGTGGATTTCCTCAACTTCTACCTCTCCATTTCCATACCATTGAGAGGTTGATAGCCCAAACACTTACCACATCATTTTAGAGTGTCGAGTGAGGTTTTTGTGCTGTTGGGAAGTATTGGAAGAAGCCAAGGATGGCAGATGCAACATGGAGCTTGTTGCAGGATCTGGAGAGCTAGACAAGACACAGTTCTTGCGAGACACCCGCGAAACATTCTGTTTTGCCAGACTGTACCATCTGATATACACTATTTGTACCCACATTACCCACAAATGATAAAGAGTACTTCTGAGAGAAAACCCTAGCCTCAAACCTTGAGAGTTAGAGATTATCATACCCATATATCTCTACACATATGCTTGTGGATTTCCTCAACTCCTACCTCTCCATTTCCATACCATTGAGAGGTTGATAGCCCAAACACTTACCACACCCTTTCAGAGTGTCAAGTGAGGTTTTGGTGCTGCTGGGAAGCATTGGAAGAAACCAAGGATGGCAGATGCAACATAGAGCTTGTTGTAGGATCTGGAGAGCTAGACAAGACACGGTTCCGAGAAGCCTTGTTGGAGTAGGAGCTTGGAGAATTTAGGTACATTGGGTAGATTAGGCTTGGAGGGTCTCTTGCTAACCCATGTATCCCAACTGATTGTCTAGTGGATTGATTACCGCTTGAAGGGCAGCGGAGAGGTTTTTCGTCGAGTTCTTCGGTTTCCTCTTCAATAACACATCAGCGTGTTATCTTGTGTTTGCATCTCTCTTCCTTACTCTTTTACATTCCATTTTACTACTGTGTTGTCTTGATTATGGATTAGAGTAGCTTGTTTGTTTATACGCTCGCATTTACACTATTCCACACTTAGAATTAAGTTAGCGTAAAATCTATTGAGCCGTAATTTTAATTTGGGGGTCTAAACAGCTCTTGTGTTTTTAACACATTTTCAAGCTTTCATGATTAATTAGGTCCATTATTTTGCTGTAGTGGGTGTTATAAGATTAATTGTTGTGTATTAATCTGATGGGCTGGAGTTACACAATTAATGGTGAGATAAGGAGTTTTTGAAGAATAAAAAGGCCCAAATGGATAGTCCATTAAGTGGGTTAATGGCTCTTCATTTTCCATAATAAAAATGGAGTATTAATTCGGGCCATTTACTCACCAACGAATATAGTAATTACTCTGAATGGGCTGTCAAGTAGGAGGATCCAAGAGGCTGATTCATTTCTATTTTTAATACCCCCACCCTTCACCTCCCCCATGCACATGTATCTAGTCCAACATTTGAGACAATTTATATTAGCTCATTAATCACCACAATTAAAAAGAATAAAATAGTCTCTCTCATTTTCAATGTGGGATTAAATATTTTCACTAACTTCTCATCTTCCATATTCACTCCCACATCTTTACATTTATGTTATAACATTTATTCATTTTAATTATTTAATATTAAAATGCTCCAACAATCCCCCACTCATTTTAATATTAAATTTTTTAGTTAAAGAGAGATTACTAGGCAAAGACGGGTCACTATGCATCATGAAGGTGTGCTTTGCATTGAACCTTCACTTAGTAAAACAACGATCTCAACTCCAGAGTCATAGTGGTCTCTGACTTGAACAAGGACTACTTTAGGGAAATTAAGCGTTACTGCTTACACATAACAATCCAGGTGTTGACATGAGCTTTTATAGTTAGCACTTTACGGCCGTGTGCTGATCCCGGTTTCATGAGTGTATTTGAGATTAAGTCCAAATCTCATAAGGAGTGGCTCCATCCCCACACTCATATAGGTGAAATTTTGTTGAGGATACTCCTGTAATTTTGACACCCCACTCATACGAGCTTCAAATTTCATTAAGAGTTTTTTATTCAACCTCTCCACATTACAAGATAAATGCACTTACATCATAGGGATGAACAATTAAAAAATTATTCACAAAATAAATAATTAAAAAAATAAATTGTGCATTTCTTAGGACCATCGTATGATTCGTTTTTCCCATTGAACCTAATTCTCAGGATCTCTGGTCCTTGGGTTGGGTATCCTTATACATGGCTCATAATTCTATGGACTTTAGTCCCGTCCCCCTCAATGTATTCCATACTCTATCTTTTGCCAAGGCCTATGTAAATGGATCTGAAAGATTATCATTAGATTTAATATAATCTATAGTTATGTTGCCACTACTCAAATAAGATCGTACGGTACTGTGTTTTCTTCTTATAAATCTGGATTTACTGTTGTAGTAATGGTTTTTAACTCTACCAATTGCGGCAGTGCTATCACAATGAATTAATATAGGTGGAATTGGCTTTTCCCAAAGTGGAATTTCATATAACAAATCTTTAAGCCAATTTGCCTCTTCACTAGTTGAAGTTAATGCTATTAATTTAGCTTCTATTGTTGAATTAGCAATTATTGTTTGCTTTTTAGATTTCCAACAAATAGCACCACTGCCTAAGTTAAAAATATAACCAGTGTTAGAGAGAGAATTACCTGACAAAGTATTCCAATCAGCATCTCAGAAAGCTTTAATCACAGCAGGGCACTTTTTATAAAATAAGCCATAACTTTTGATACCAATTAAATATCTCATGATTGTACTAGACCTGACATTACCAATTAAATATCTTTACTAGGCTTGCTAGTAAATCTGTTAAGCACTCCTACTGCATATGCAATGTCAGGTCTAGTACAATCAGTAGCATAATGCAAACTGCCAATGACACTAGCATAATCCTTTTGATTAAAAATCTCATCATCATTATTCACAGGAAATAAATGAACACTAGAATCAAAAGGAGTAGCTACACTTTTGTGATCATGAAAATTTTATTTCCTCAATATTTTCTCAACATAATGTGATTGATCAAGATATATTCCATCACATGCTTTTGTAATTTTCATGCCCAAAATAAAATTAGCCTCACCAAGATCTTTCATAACAAAATGGCTTTTAAGCATATTTTTTGTCTCATTTATAACATGCATATTTGAGCCAAAAATCAACATATCATCCGCATAGAGGCTAATAATAACATGTAAATTATTCCATGATTTAGAATAAATATATTTATCACATTCATTTGATTTATAACCATTCTCAATCATGTAGGAATCAAGCTTTTCATGCCACTGCTTAGGTGCTTGTTTTAAGCCATATAGGGATTTAGTTAGCTTATATACCTTGCTTTCTTGTCCAAGCTCTACAAAGCCTTTGGGTTGATCCATATAAATCTCTTCCTCTAGGTCCCCATTTAGAAAAGCAGTTTTTACATCCATTTGATGAATTTTCAAATAAAAAATTGCAGCAATAGCAATTAACAATCTAATAAATGTAATTCTTGTTACCAGAGAAAAAGTATCAAAGAAATCAAGATTAGCTTTTTGTTTAAAGCCTTTTGCAACAAGTCTAGCTTTAAACTTATCTATTGATCCATCCGGTTTCAACTTTTTTCTAAGGACCCATTTACAACCTATGGTCTTACAACCCAGTGGAAGATCTACTAATTTCCAAGTTCTATTAGAAATTAGAGATTCCATTTCATCATTTACAGCCTCTTTCCAAAATATAGCATCAGGTGATGTTAAAGCCTCTTTTAAATTTTGGGGATTTTCCTCATTGTTAAAAACATAATAATCAGGACCAAAATCCTTTTCAACTCTAGCTCTTTTACTTCTTCTAGGTTCCATTTCAAAATTTTCTTGATTTTGTAGATGTGAAGTAGAAGAACTAGGTTGTGACAAAATATTTTCTTTAACCCCACTATTTTTCAATTTAAAAGGAAATTTTTCTTCATGAAAAATTGCATCACCAGATTCAAAAATTATTTTGTTTTTAAATCAAAAAATCTATAGGCTGCACTATTAATCGCATAACCAAGAAAAGCACAGGTAGTAGCTCTTATACCTAATTTAGGCATTTTAGGGTCAGTAAACCTTACATAAGCAAGACAATCCCATACTGTCAAATATCCCAAATTTGGTTTATGTCCTTTCCTTATCTCAAAAGATGTGGTGTGTGACTTTTTATATGGCACCCTATTCAAAACATGACATACAGTTAAAATAGCTTCACCTCAAAAATGTAAAGGTGCACCAGATTCAATTAACATGACATTTGTTAACTCAATTAAAGTTCTATTTTTTCTTTTAGCCACACCATTAGAAGCAAGTGAATACGGTGCAATAGTTTCATGGATAATTTTCAAAGACTGAACAAATGAGTTCAATGCACTTGATTCATACTCAAGACCTCTATTACTTCTTATTCTTTTTATTTTTCTACCGAATTGATTTTCAACCTCTTTTAAAAAAATCTTGAAAATTTTCAAAAGCATCACTTTTATTTTTCAACAAATAAATAGTTGTATATTTTGAGAAATCATCAATAAAAGTGATAGTATATCTATTTCCTCCACGAGTTAAAATTTCCTCAAATTCACATAAATCAGAGTGAATTAACTCAAGCAATTTGGTATTTCTTACAACACTTTTATGACTCATTTTTGTAATCTTAGCTTGACTACAAGTTTCATATTTTTCAAAATCTTTTGATAGTCTTGGAATTAATCCTAAACTACTCATGATTCCCACATATCTACTATTTATATGACACAAACGAGCATGCCAAAAATTAATAGAAGAAAGCATATAAACTGAACTGGTAGATGCTTTATTATTCTCAACATTCAATTTAAACATTCCATCACAAGCATAACCCTTGCCCACAAATAATCCCTTTTTAGTGATTACATAATTATCAAATTCCATAGTTTGCTTGAAGTCAGCCTTGTTAAGCAAAAACTTGACATCAAATTCTTCCTTATGGACGGAGTGTAAAGTACATCTTTCAATGTTAGTACACGTCCAAAAGTGAATTTCAATTCAACCTCACCACTCCCAAGAACCTTGGTTTTGCTAGAGTCACCAAGCATAACAGTTTTTTCTTCTTCAAAAGGAGTGTACAACTTGAATCAATTTTTGTCATAGCAGACGTGTCTATTAGCACCAGAATCTGCCCACCACCCTTCAACATATTGCACCATATTGATGTCTGTAATCATAGCCACTAAAGGCTCTTCAGTTACATTAGCCTGCAGGATAGATTCACATTTCCGAAATTTGCAAAATCGAGCAATATACCCACTCTTGCCACAGACAAAATAGGATCTATTAAATTGATCTTGTGAAGGGGGTCCTTGGTTCTTATTGTAATTTTTATTCGAGTTTCCCCTTCCTTGAGGTCTATTATTATTTGTGAAGGCTCTCTTTTTGGGCTTCAATTGACCATTTCTAGGAAAATGATTTTTGGGCATATTGTTATTGGCTGAAATAAGGTTTACCTTCGTGGTGGTATTACCATTGCTCTCTTGTGTCATGAGTGCATCTTGTCCTCTAACCTCCTCCACACGAATGCGTGTGATCAAACTCTCCAAGGATGTATCCTTTTGTTTGTGCCATAAAGTCTTTGGGAACTCCCTCCAAGATTGTGGTAGTTTATCAATTATGCCAGCTACCACCAAATTGTCTCTAATCTTTATGCCTTCGGATCTCAATTCTGCCACGATCATTTGAAAGTCTTGTACTTGATCGACCACCAATTTTCCATCCACCATTTGGTAACGGAAAAATCTACTAGCAGTATACTTCTTTGCACCAGCCTTCTCGGTATCATACTTGCTTTGTAAAGCTTTCCAAAATTTCTTAGCAGAATTATAAGTTATATCATAATAATCATAGAAATGATCGGCAAGACAATTTAAAAGATAAGAGCGACAATTATATTCATCTTGTACATTTTTAAACCCCTTAAAACACAAGTTGATTAACCTAATTATTTAACCAAGTGAATACTTAGGTTTATTATTAAGATCTAGGTTAAAACAAAACAATCATATCATGCAAAACAGTGGAAATATAAAGAACACAATGATATGATAACCTAGGAAAACCAAACCGGTAAAAAACATGGGGAGGATTTAACCTAGCTATCCTCAAGGTAAAACAAATCCACTATGAAAAAATTGAAGTTTACACAATAGCGACTTAGACTACTAACATCCTAATGCTATCTCGAGTAGGAAACTTACTACAATGACCACATGACAACTTTGAGTCCACGGACTACTTCTTTCTTGGATTCACAACAAGCACAAGTACTCCCACTTTTGTATCTTTAAGCTCTTTATGCAGCAACAGAACCGATCATCAAGGTCTTGACATAATCTTGATTCTTGATAACCCTAAGTATATGTGAAGGCAAACACCTCTAGATCTCATAAGAAATTCACATACACAACATGAACAACAACATAAAACGTGGCTAGGGTTTTTCCTTTTATACTTAAGGCAAAACATAAAACCCTACACGTCAAACGGGCTTAGGTTGAGTTGGAAAATCTGCAGAAAAAACATTCTGCATGAGGTTCGATCGATCGAGTCTAATTTTCGATAGATCGAGCCTTGCAGAAATTGAACAGTAATTTTCTGCAATTACTCGTTTCCAACTTTACACATAAACATACTTTGAACAAGTCTAAACGTTTTGATCATGGTTTGCCAACATTACATAATGAAGTTCTAATACATTTAAACCTAAAGCTTAGAACCCAACACATCTTTTGTATACTTATCTATTTTTTCCTGATGGAGACTATATTCTTCCTCACTCATCTCATCGCTAGGAACTTTTGATGGATTCTTGTCAGTGGGGATGCAGGAGACTATGAGAAGACTCAAGTACAAGAGGACCTTTCCTTTCCCCCTCTTGAAGTGGGCTCTCTTAAAGTGAAAGGGCTTGTTGAGATCTCCAACAGGCTCATTTGGTTTCTCTTGTGTAGGCTCCATGTAATGAATCTCCTTAAAATTGTTGGTGCAAACACAATGATAATAGAAATAACACAAAGAAAAATTGAATAATACTTCTGAATTTTATTAATTTAAAGAGAGAAATTACATAACACTATTTGGACTGAAACGTGACACTCGCTCTCTTTAAGGAGATTTAAGCCCTTGGTTGGCTACCTCCACCCTTCACCTCCCCCTTGTGCACGTATCTAGCTCAATATCTGAGACAATTCATGTTAGCCCATTAATCACCACAATTAAAAAGAATAAAATAGTCTCTCTCCTTTTCAATGTGGAATTAAACATTTTCACTAACCTCTCATCTTCCATATTCACTTCCACATCTTTACATTTATGTTATAACATTTTTTCATTTTAATTATTTAATATTAAAATGCTCCAACATCCTTTTACTATCAAAGGTTGATATGTTTTTGGTGGAACATTCCACAAAAATTGTCTGAATAAATACTTCAAATACAGTAAATTATTTTAATGACTTAAGTGTTGTAGAACACTATGTCTATGTGATGATCTTTTGTACTTTACTAGGGTATTTGTGTAATTCAGGATCTTAGAATTTTTATTAATGAACTATGGTAGAAAATCCTATACCCCATTCACTTTGTGCCATTCCTAGCTCTTTTATCTCTCTTTTTGTATGATTCTTCTTACTTCTCTCAGCGCATTTGCTCTTAAAATTAGGAAGAAGGCATAATACAAATAAAGTTTCTATTAGAGCATAAACAGATAAATTAACACGTTACTGGACTGGTTGTCATTGTATAAGAGTTTTCATTTTTAATCAAACTATTCGCTAACCCGTGCGATGCACGGGAAAGCTATTAATAACTTCTCTAATATAAAAAAAAAAAAAAAAAAAATTTCAATATCATGGTATAAATTATATACCAAACCAATAAAATCTATCACTTACAAAGTAATACAATCTATCACATACAATGAGATATCATGATAACCAAGAGCTTGAGATCATATTTAGAAAATATATAACTGATATAAGTACACTCCAATACAATTAATTACACAAATATAGTTAATTCCATACTCATTCAATCAAGTATCTTTCATAAATTACATTAATCGTTCTTGATGTTCAAGATGTATTTAAATTCTAACATTGCTAGTAAACAAAGATGCTAGACCTCAATGGGATTGAAAAGGCAACATAATGCCAATTTACACGATTTCTGAAATCATTATTTCCACTATTGAGAGAGAGAGAGAGAGAAAGGGGTGGCTGTTGTGTTGCATCTCTTAAGAAGAATCTACCCTGTACATTTTTTGATATGTAATTGACAAATAACAAAATAGATGTACCACATTTAGAGTATGCACATTTGGGAGATTAAAAGTAAAGTAAAATGAGAAAATGAACCCACCTAAAGTTTTTTGCTCTCCCTCTTGATGTTGACTTTTTCCAACATCTTCCAAAATCATATTTATGTACTCCTCAAAGCCCTATAAGACATAAAAATTAACATTTGATCAAATTTACATGTATTTACTTAAAATTGTGAAAGATGCTAAAATTTAGGTTGCTATAAACCTTTTAACCAAAATTCAACATTTTAATGATTGCACATCAATTAGCAATTTTGCAATTGTTACTTGCAACATAGAATTACCCTAAAATCAAAAAGAACATGCCACAGCCATATGGATAGGAGGCAAAAAAAAAAAATGTACATGTTCACAAAGATTTCAAAGTAAAAAATATACATTATGTAAACAGAACTTTTTCCACCACTTCTACACCTTCTAAAACACCAAAATGACCAAACCTCCTAAAATGAAGTCATTTAATGCAATCTTTTTAAAATTAAGTTATTAAAATAACAGCAAATGACTAACAGCAAGATCCTTTTGAAAACCAATTCTAAATAGTTCAAGGCTTCCAAAATTTGAGACTTTCAAGTTTCTTCTAGATTAGATAACTCTAAGTTGGGCTGATTATGCTCTTTTGGTAGTATTGCCTAGCAGATCTACTATTCAAACATTACAATGGTTCCAAATCAACCCTTCAATATTCTATCATCAACGTGGAATTTAGCCAGTAGCTTCAAAAAGAATTTGATTTGCAAAGTAGGCCACTTACCATTATTCAGGTCTCTTTCAAAGATAGAAATCGGTCAAGAGCATTTATAAATATAATAAGTCTAGAGGATAATTCAGTGATATAACAATAGGGGAAGTGGCAGCATAAATAAAATCTAAATGCATCTTATAGGGTGTAACAATTAGCATAGCTGCTCCTTTTGGAATTTGGATAAAAAATATCTTTACAGCTCTCCATACCATTTTAAATCACAATCATATCATTGAAAAAATTATAACACTATAAGAAGAAACTATACAATGTATAAAAAGAATTGAAATGGAACAGAGCTGATATTGTACAAAATTACAACAGAAATTGCTATGATAAGCCTAAAGACTGAGCTAACCTACATTTTTTTATAAGTAAGTTACACATACTGAGCTAACCTACACTTTGCTCTTACAAGGAGATGATGTGTGATTTGCTAGAGCTCATTGGTGCATTGAGAGCTAACATACAAGCAAGTTTAGAACACAAAGAGCCTCCACAAAGCTGATCAAACTTGCTCTCCAGAATTCTTCACAGGTTTGATACCCAATAAATTAAATCAAAACCAACCAACCAAAATACAGAAAACTAAATCCTATGAAATGCAAAATTAAAAATATTTTTGTTAGTGTTCATATATTTTGATGAAGATTAAGTCTTTCAAACATGGAAGACTCATAGCTTGTCTACAATTATATGGATAACAACAAATAGAACCCAAAATATATTTAAAACCTTATTCATAAGCTTTGAATTAAAAAAAAAAAAAAAAAAAAACACAAATTAGTAAACCAAAGTGCTAAACTGGACTCGAAAACCACAATTTCACTCTGACTAACAAATAAATAAAGAGAATAGGTTAGGGAGGAAATCCTAAATTAAATTAAAAACATCACTAACCATTCCTCAAAACGCCAAGAGACAAAGCCTAGGTAGAATTTGATCTTCTATGGTGTTCCCTTGAGAAAAACAAAAAAGAACAAAGAGGAAACATATTAGCAATTGAAATCTATAATTGCAGCAAACCCTAATTAGGAACCCCAAAATCCAAAAACTAATAAAAACCCCAAATTAATCCTTCAGCCTCAAAGTCATCTTGATTTTGTCCTAATTCAAGAATGTTCAAAAACTATGGAAACAAAAACCACAAATTAATTATAAGCAAATAGATTAGGACAACAACAACAAAAAAGGAAGAAGATAAGGAAGATTGTGGATTCAAGGTGATCTTACCAAGGAGTTCTTGAGAAATTGAATCGGGAGATATTGTGGCCTGGCCTGGCCTGGGTGTGCAAATTGTAACGGTGAGAGTCGGTGGTGGTCAGTTCTTGAAGAGGTTTTAGGGTTTTATTGGGTTTGATTGAAAAACAAATCAGAGAATGCTGAAAGGGTAGAGAAGAGAGATGAGGGAGAGAAATAGAGGAAAAGAGGAATGGCGTTCAGAATTGGGTTTTGGGGAAGGAGAACAAAAATTTTGGGTATTGGGTTTGATATTGTAAGGTTGAATTTAATCAACCATGTGTTGGGTTTATTCCGTGACATATTTGCTTGTAATACAGCACTTAGAAACCCTGTATTTAGGTGGGAATCATGTAAGGGTAGTGTGTGAGAGAGTGTGAAGAAATGCTCAAGACTGTGCAGTGAAGCAGGGACTCGCGGCTAGATCTCGCGGGAAGCTCGCGGCTTGCAAGCCGCCAAAAGTTGCACACATGCAAAGCATGCAAGGGAGCTGAACAATCATGCCAGTTGGAGCACTACAGGACAAAAATCCAGACTAGCCATTTAGCTAGCTCGCGGCTTGAACTCGCAACTTAGTTAAGTCGCGAGGTCAAGTTGCCAGCCAGCCCTGTTTTGAAATAACTGACTCTTTGCATTCCATTCTCACACCAGTATAAATACCCCTCATTCCCACAAAATATGTGTGGCTATTCAGAGAGAAAAACCCTAAGAGAGGTTTCTTCAAAACACCCACCCAATTAGAGAGAGCTACTCATTCTTAGAGAGAAATCTTTGTAGTCTCTTTTCATTCCCTCTCTCATTGTCATACCTATTGAGAGGAGATTTCTATTCAAACACTACCCACACCCATTTAGAGTGTTGAGTGTTTTTGGAGTTTTGGGAAGCATTGGAAGATGCCAAGGATGGCGGATGCTATGGTCAAGTAGCGGAATCCGGTAAGCTAGAAAAGAAAAAAGTTCGGCGCAACCTCGTTGGAGCAAGAAGCTTGGAGGGCTTAGGTACATCGGGTAGATTAGGCTTGGAGGGTCTATTGCTGTTCATGTATCCCAACTACATTTTCTAGTGGATTATTGACCGCTTGGAGGACGGCGGAGAGGTTTTATGCCGAGGGCTTCGGTTTCCTCTTCGATAACACATCGTGTGTTGTCCTTATGTTTGCATCTCTCTTTCCTTTATCTTTGCTTTTTATTTTCTACTGTGGATGTGATTTTAATTGGCATAGTTTGTTTACCAAATCTATATTAAGCTTTTGTTCATGTTCCGCACATTAATTGTTTGATATAAAGCTTGAATTGGTAATTTGTAAATTGGGGGTCTAAACGTTCAAGGGTGTTTATACACATATTTGAACTTTCAATTGGTATCAGAGCGGGTACATTTGTTTTGGTTTTATTACCTAAGTGTGATCCTTGACCCCTTGTGTGTTTTGCCATGGATAATGCTTTGTATGCTTCTATGGATATTGTTGATTGTAACATGCCATGTGTTTGTGAAAATGCCTCTATGAGTGTTAATCCTCATAATTGTGATGACATGTTACTTGAATCTATAGGTGTTGTTGACAAACTCTTGAAGAAAGGAGCTAAGAAGTTTCAAAAGAATTTGAGCAAGTTAGTTAGTGAAAAGGATGATTTGATTGCTAAACTCAATGAATCCAACAAATTGGTTGAGAAATATAAGAATCTTGCTGAAATTTCTCTTGAAAAGCTGAAAGAGTTTGAATGTTTAAATAAAGACTTGGATGCTAAACTTGTTTTGTCTAACATACTTGTTGATGATCTTAAATCTGAAAATGAATCTCTTAAGATGCATGCCAAGTGTTTGATTGCTGAACTTGTTGCTAAAATGGAAGAAAATATATGTTGCAATCATGTTGTGGTACCCGATTTTGTGCCTATTATGTGTTCTACCTCAAAGGACAAATCGGTGTACATTCCTCCACACAAAAGAAATCAAAAAGTGGAGAGAAAGGCTCTTAAGCCTAAGCCTCTGTTTAGGTCCCAATCTAGGGAATTGAGTGGATCTAAGTTTGTTCCTACTTGCCACCATTGCGGTGTGATTGGTCACATAAGACCCCAATGCCTCAAGTTAAAAAGAGAACAAACCTTAGTTGTTAGATCCCTTCCCAAAAAGCCTAATGAACCTAAATACATTGTTTGTCACCATTGTGGTGCCTTTGGTCATCTAAGACCTCATTGCTCTAAGTTTCAAGCTTTTAAGAGAATCAAAAGAAAAGAGTAACTTGAGTTTTTTGGAAGTTGTGCTAAAAAGAGTAAATCGGTTTTGAGTGAAAATAGCACGTTGTTAAAGAAAATGTTTAATGCTCTTAACTCCTTGACTATGTGCATCTCCGGTTCTCATTCTTCCAACCCTCGTCTCGCTTCTCTTGAGACACTCATTCCAAACAATCGTTCCGTTTGGATGAGGAAGGGTTCATATGGTTGAGCTTGTGCTCTTTTTGGTCCTTGATCTAATTCTTTCGATCTTTGTAGGACCCTTCATGCATTAAATGTCATATCATCATGCATTTTGTATATCTTGCATTTATTTGTATGCATTGTTTTGTTCTTGATCTTACTTTTATGTTCCTGCTTTGTGTGAGTAAAAAATCCAAAACCACATAAAAAGTGAAAAATTCAAAAAGTTTGATCGTATATGTTTGAACACATATCACATGTGAGTTTGGCCTTGTACCTTTGTACAAATGGCTTTGTGCATTTACGAGCTTAGCTTGTTATTTTTGCACTTATATCTTTGTGGGAAAAATCTTGACATCTTTGTGTGATTGTTGTAAATCGATCTTCAAGCTTGTCATGAATGATTAGTCAATAGTCATGTTGGTTTTGATACATGCGTAGACTTGTGCTTATATCTCTTCCCACTCTTTTATTTTTATTGCTTAAAGAGCTCAATAAATGTAAATCTCAAAATGAAAAGAGATAATGAGCTGCAAAAGCCGTTGCACATACTAGTATTCAAATAGGAAAAAGGGAAAGCGACTTAAATGAAATTGTATGATGCCCAAAAAGCCAAAGGCTTGTTCATCAAATTGAAATATCACAAATTTCAGGCATCGATCTCAAAATGAGATGTTTTGATTCAAAATGATCAAATGTTATGAATTGTAAAGAAGCCAAATGGAAAGCTTCATCATATGTAATCATTTTCTTGTGGGAGGTCATATATGTTCATTTCTATAATTGAGATAGACCACTTGACTTCCCACTAGTTGTGTATGACTTGATTGAATTGATTATTGAAGTTTCACTCTAGACTAAGGACTATTCCACATTTGATACACACACACAACACTCATGCCTAATGTTCAATGAATGTCTTATTCATTTGTTAGATTGTACTTGTCTAAATGTGATGTGTGTGTGCTCAATCATATATGGTTCAATCCAAAAAGATTTTTGATCATTTTATATGTTTTTGGAAGTGATTTTTATCACTCTTTGTGTTCATGTTTAGTGTTTACTTTGTTTTTCATTGTTTAAACATGTTCTGTATTGAAAAACAGGTGTCAGAGTTTTTCGCGGCTCAGTTGGTGACTCGCCAGTCGCGAAACCCCAGTTGCGAGTTCATCCAGAAGCTTTTGGCGACTTACTCGCGGCTTGCTTGCGACTTACTCACGATTCGCGAAAATTTTCACGATTGAACCTCGCGACTCGCCCAGTCGAGAAACGCCCAGAAATAGCTTTTTAAAGGGTTTTTTTGTGGGAAACTTGTTTTAAACCTCTCCCATCCTCTCTAGAACCCCTCTTTCAATATTTGTACATCAAAACCCAACCAATTTGAATGATTTTTCATTCCATTAACATTTCTAAGGTAATTATAAACTCTTTTCATTAATTTTGATCCTTAGATTATGTTTTGGAGAGTTTTGTGCTCTTGGTTGGGATTTTCATCATAGGGGTTGGGAAAACTTAATTTTTGTCAAATTTTTTTCATGGGATTGGTTTATTTTGTTGATTTGCATTGAATGTTGGCCCCTTGTGGCAATTAGAACATGTATTAAGGGTGGATTTTATGATGATTCATGCATTTTTCTCATTATTGTTCATAGTGTGCATGCTTGGTGTTTGATAAAATGCCTCTTAGACATTTTCTCGCTTGTTTGGACTCCGATGAGTACCAAACTTTGAGGTTTCTCATGTTTCCTTATTAGGAACATGTTTGGTTCATTGGTTGTGTATTTAACACACCTTGCCCCACATGTGCATTTTTCATGCATTGGTCATGCATTGCACTTAACCACCTCTTGCACACACATTTGCTACCCTTGTCATGCATTGGTATAGACCTTGCTTCTTCATCCTAGCATGTCATATCTATCTTATTCTTTGTAGCATTTTACATTGTCTTAGGTTTGAGCTTCATTTTCTCATTCACCTCACATCCCTCATGCATCATTATCATTGTTCGTTCCTTCGTCTCTTGCCCTCGTTTCTCTTTGGCCCTTTGTCTATTCCTGACAAAAAGGGGGAGAGTATACTCTAGAGAGTATACCGGAGTGGTTTGTCATTTTTATATGACTCTTGTGCACATCCTTAGGGGGAGAAATTCTATTTCTCATGCACATTTGTAGGGGGAGAGTTATTCCATAGGGGAGATGCATATACCAAGGGGGAGAAGACATTGAGATAATAAGAAAACTTTGTTTTGTTTTGTAAGGTTGAATTTATTCAACCATCTAATTGGCTTTATTCCGTGCCAAATTTACTTGTAATTCAGCATTTAGTAACCCTGTATTTAGGTGGGATTGTTGTAAGGGTAGTGAGTGAGATAGTGTGAAGATTGCTCAAGAGTGTGCAAGAAAACAGAGTGTCGCGGCTGGGACTCGCGGGTGGACTCGCGGCTTCAACCTGCCAGAAGATGCACACGTGCCAAGCATGCTGGAAGATGAACAGTCATGCTAGCTGGAGCACTACAGGACAAAATAGGACAACTGGCCATACGGTTAACTCGCGACTGGAACTCGCGACTTAGTCAAGCCGCGAGGTCAAGCCGCGAGCCACCCCTGTTTTGGAAAAACCTGACGTTTCGCATTCCTCTTCACTCCAGTATAAATACCCTTTTAACCCACGATTGAAAGAGAGCTTCCAGAGAGAATTTTGAGAGAGAAACCCTAAAGAAAAACCAGATTGTTTCACCCACAATCTCTACCTTAGAGTCTCATCAAATTCCCTCACTCTCTTCCTCTCCATTGTCAAATCCTTGAGAGGCATTATACCAAACCTGGTTCTCACCATTATCATCTCTGTGAGACAGACGTTTGGAGTTCTGGGAAGCAGTTAGGAAGGAGCCAATCTTCATTGGTTGATGCTACGGTGTAGTAGCGGAATCCGGAAAGCTAGAAAAGAAAAAGGTTCGGCGCAACCTCGTTGGAGCAAGAAGCTTGGAGGGCTTAGGTGCATTGGGTAGATTAGGCTTGGAGGGTCTATTGCTGTCCTTGTATCCCAACTGTATTTTCTAGTGGATTGATTACCGCTTGGAGGGCGGCGGAGAGGTTTTTCGCCGAGGTCTTCGGTTTCCTCTTCGATAACACATCTGGTGTTATCTCTGTGTTTGCATCTTCCTTCCTCTCTATCTCTGCCTTTACATTATCTGCTGTGGTTTATTTTGTTATGGCTTAGATAGTTGTTTAACCAATTCCATATTATAGCATATGTTAAGTTTCCGCACACTAGTTGTTTGACATATTGCTTGTGTTGGTTAAGTTGGTTTTTGGGGGTCTAAACGTTCAAAAGTGTTTTTTGTACACGTTTTTGAACTTTCATGTTTGTTTCTCTTTATGTTTGTTTTCTTGTATTGCATCATGTTTGTGTTTTGGACATGCAGATATCCCTATGCTATTGTGCTCCATTGAATGCATGTTCGGATGATCATTTGCTTTGCTATGTGATCATCGTAGTCATTTCTATATGACTATTTTGGTGTATAATCAAGTTGCTCACGTGTTTCACATCATGTTTACTTGATCACAATTTACTTATTACATTATACTTGTCATTTTATTACTTGCTTTACCTTGAGGGTCTAATGTGTTTTGTGCAAGTGTTTCAGGTTACAAGTATATATGCTCCAAGTGCATCACAACTTCTCATCACTTTGAATGGGAGAAACTTTAAGCACTTTTAGTTTATATTGTTTAAGTTTATATTCAGTATTTTGTGTTTTGTACCCATGTTGCTTTTGTAAGCTTTTAGGGTTTATATCTGTAGGCTTTATGGTCTGTACCATGCTTATATGCAGCCTTTTATACTTTGTTACATTAGTACTTTTAACTAAATGTCATGCATTTTCTTGTTAAGTACTGTCACTCTTGTGCCCTTGTAGGATTGTTCCTAGATGCATATACTTAGTGTACTATGCATTGGTTGAGTGTTGGGCATACAAGTAACTTGCATTGTTCTTGTTAGCTTGTACGTTCAAGTGTTCATTCCAAGTATGAATGAGCATTGTGATCACTACCTTGTAGTGATTGCTTATTTGATCAAGCCATGGTTTGTTTCTTAACTCCATTTTTGCTTGATCACATATTGCTTGCTTCATATGCATTTCATACTTTTCTGCATAAAATGATCATGGTGTATTGTTGTGTTTCAGGAGATTCATGTTCATATGATTCAAGAGCTTCACAGCTTCTAGATTTAGGTGTGAGTGAATTTTGCCATTGTTCCTAAACTCACGTTTAAGTCTAGAGTTTGTTTTAGGGTGTTTTGTCACGGAATAGCCAAAGGGGGAGATTGTAAGGTTGAATTTAATCAACCATGTGTTGGCTTTATTCCGTGACATTTAGAAACCCTGTATTTAGGTGGAAATTATGTAAGGGTAGTGTGTGAGAGAGTGTGAAGAAATGCTCAAGACTGTGCAGTGAAGTAGGGACTCGCGGCTGGATCTCGCGGGAAGCTCGCGGCTTGCAAGCCGCCAAAAGTTCCACACGCGCAAAGCATGCAGGGGAGCTGAACAGTCATGCCAGCTGGAGCACTACAGGACAAAAATCCAGACTGGCCATTTAGCTAGCTCGCGGCTTGAACTAACGACTTAGTTAAGTCGCAAGGTCAAGTTGCCAGCCAGCCCTGTTTTGGAATAACTGACTCTTTGCATTCCATTCTCACACCAGTATAAATACCCCTCATTCCCACAAAATATGTGTGGCTATTCAGAGAGAAAAACCCTAAGAGAGGTTTCTTCAAAACACCCACCCAATTAGAGATAGCTACTCATTCTTAGAGAGAAATCTTTGTAGTCTCTTCTCATTCCCTCTCTCATTGTCATACCTATTGAGAGGAGATTTCTATCCAAACACTACCCACACCCATTTAGAGTGTTGAGTGTTTTTGGAGCTTTAGGAAGCATTGGAAGATGCCAAGGATGGCGGATGCTATGGTCAAGTAGTAGAATCCGGTAAGTTAGAAAAGAAAAAGGTTCGATGCAACCTCGTTGGAGAAAGAAGCTTGGAGGGCTTAGATACATCGGGTAGATTAGGCTTGCAAGGTCTATTGCTGTTCATGTATCCCAACTACATTTTCTAGTGGATTATTGACCGCTTGGAGGGCGGCGGAGAGGTTTTACGCCGAGGGCTTCGGTTTCCTCTTCGATAACACATCGTGCATTGTCCTTGTGTTTGCATCTCTCTTCCCTTTATCTTTGCTTTTTATTTTCTACTGTGGATGTGATTTTAATTGGCATAGTTTGTTTACCAAATCTATATTAAGCTTTTGTTCATGTTCTGCACATTAACTGTTTGATATAAAGCTTGAATTGGTAATTTGTAAATTGAGGGTCTAAACGTTCAAGGGTGTTTATACACATATTTGAACTTTCAGATATTGCCGTGGAAAATAGAAATAGGTTTTTTTTAGCTGATTTTTTTTTTAATAATTATGATGATTTAAAAATAATGATGACGTGGACTGGGAAATAGATAGTTTTTTAATTTTTTTTAAATAATGATGACGTGGAAAATTGTGGGAGTTTTAAAGGTTTCGGATATATATATATATAGATGCTCTCTCTCATGCAACTCAAATGAAACTTTGTCGTGTAGTATGGTATTGGTGTGGAAGGTAATTGTTGTGGTCGTTAATTTACATTAACTTAATGCATTTATTTGGATTCTTATATACTTTTGTTCTATTACCTTACTAAAGGAATTGATATCAATGTCGTTGCCAAGCATGGAATAAGTTGCAAGGATTCCGGGTGATGTAACTGGGAAGAGTAATGTTATGATTACAATTTTTGTCACAACTTTGCCATAACTTATTCATGTGGTGAGTTGTGAGTAGTGGAATTGTAAACCCACATGAACTCACCACTTTTACTCTGCCACTTATAACTTGCCACGTGAATAAGTTGTAGCAAAATTATAGTCCTAACATTTTCCAACTGGAAATGAAGCATTATGCGCTGAAATGGTTTTATATTTGAAGATGGGCCATCTATGAAAGCAAACATGTTAATCTAATCTATTATTTATATATATATATATATATATAGAAAATATCACAGTTTTTAATGTAGTGTTCTTAGGTATGTGTGCATGCATGTATATTTACTTATTGAAAACTTTTGTGAAACTAATATAGAAACGGAAAGATTGATTAAAAGATTGTTTACTTATTAACTAGGAAGCACGGATATGGATATTGGGTATGGGTACAACACAGTGATACGACAATTTCTAAAAAATTAGGATACATATATGGCAGAGATACGTGTATCAATTTAAGAGCAATAATGAATATTTTATGAGTAATTCTACGGTACCCCCCTCAAAAAAAGGGGGGTACGGTACCCACTAGTAGGTAACTTGCTACTTCAGGTTACTTTTTTATCATATTTGATGATTCCATCCTTACATTGTACAGTTCTAACATTATATGTGACAGTTCTTTTCTTACATTTGGTGGTTCCCTTATTTTTTTCTCACATTTGACGGTTCCATCTTCACATTGTGCAGTTCCAACATTACATGCGACAGTTCTTTTCTCACATTTGGTGATTCCCTTACTTTTTTTTCTCATATTTGACGGTTTCATCCTCATATTATGCGGTTCCAACATCACATATAACAGTCCTTTTGTCACATTGAGTAGTTCCCTTACTTTTTTCTCACACTTGACGGTTTTATCCTCACATTTTGTAGTTCTAACATCACATATGACAGTTCTTTTCTCACATTTGGTGGTTTCTTTACTTTTTTCTCACATTTGACGGTTCTATCCTCACATTGTGCAATTCCAACATCATATGTGACAGTTTTTTCTCATATTAGGTGGTTCACTTACTTTTTGTTCTCACATTTGACGGTTTCATCCTCACATTGTGCGGTTCCAACATCACATATAATAGTTCTTTTGTCACATTGAGTAGTTCCCTTACTTTTTTCTCACACTTAACGGTTTCATCTTCACATTGTGCAGTTCCAACATCACATATGACAGTTCTTTTCTCACATTTGGTGGTTCTCTTACTTTTTTCTCACATTTGACGGTTCTATCCTCATATTGTGCAGTTCTAATATAACATGTGACAGTTTTTTCTCATATTTGGTGGTTCACTTACTTTTTTTTTTCCTCACATTTGACAGTTTCATCCTCACATTATGTAGTTCCAATATCATATGAGACAATTCATTTCTCACATTTGGTGATTCTCTTACTTTTTTCCTCATATTTGATGATTCCATCTTCATATTGTGTAGTTCCAACATCACATATGATAGTTTTTTTCTCACATTGGGTGGTTCTCTTACTTTTTTTCTCACATTTAACGGTTCCATCCTCACATTGTGCAATTCCAACATTACATGTGACAGTTTTTTTCTCACATTTGGTGGTTCCCTTACTTTTTTCTCACATTTGACAGTTTCATCCTCACATTGTGTAGTTCTAACATCACATGTGACAATTCTTTTCTCACATTTGGTGGTTCCCTTACTTTTTTCTCACATTTGACGGTTCCATCTTTACATTGTGTAGTTCCAACATCACATGTGACAGTTTTCTTGTCACATATAGTGGTTCCTTTTTTTATTTATTTTCTTAAATTTGATGGTTCCATTGTTACATTAAGTAGTACCAACATCGCATCTAGTCTATTTTTATCACATATGACAGTTCTTTTGTCAAATTGGGTGACGGTTCCATCCTCACATTGTTCAGTTCCAACATCACATGTGACAGTTCTTTTCTCACATTTAATGGTTCCTTTATTTGTTTATCACATTTGACGGTTCCATCATCACACTGTACAGTTCCAATATCACATGTGACAGTTGTTTTGTCACATTTGGTGGTTCCCTTACCATTTTTCTCACATTTGATGATTCTATCTTCACGTTGTGCAGTTCTAACATCACATTTGATAGTTCTTTTGTCACAGATAGTGGTTCCTTTATTTTTTTTTCTCAAATTTAATGGTTCCATCCTCACATTTTGTTATTCTAACATCACATTTGACAGTACTTTTACATTTGGGCCCACCACTAAAGTTACTTTTTTATTCACTAATAACTGCTTATCACAATAGCAATTTAAAAAAAAAAAAAAAAAAAAAAAAAAAAAAAACTGTAGTTCCAGCATTTTCCTCCTTTTAAAAGCTATTAAAAAAATTTAGATCTAAAATTTAAAACAAAATAAATATCTCAAAAAATTAGCCCAACCACAATAATTACTAATAATAAAGTTAAAAACAATTAAACTCAATTAACTAATTTTAGCAAAAACAAACAACTCGACCCTTTTAAAAATTTTAAACTAAATATTTTTGTCCTTCATTGTTTATCATTTTGACCATAATGAAAATTGTCAGCCTTATTTGAGTTAGCAAAGCCTCCACCAGCTAAGTCTAAGAGAGCCATAATAGCAATGAAATGTTTTCTTCGTTAAAGACATATCAGTGCTACAAAAGGTCAATTTTAACATAATTGGCTATTAAAAGGTCAATTTTCATCTCTCTCTATTTTGTTCATTTATATTGGCGGTTGACAGTAACCCACACTAACTCCTTAGTGTAAGCAAGACCTATTGACATATGTATTAGTATCATAAATAATATGATGCGGTAGATGAGCACTTAAGAAGAAGCAATTTAGACATAATGTTTGCTCTTGTATTTCTTGATGAAGTTGTTTTATAGACTCTAAGTGTGTGTTTGCCTCCAAATTAAAAAACCAATTTCTTTTATTATTCAGCTTATTTTTGCTGCTATTTATGGGCCCCATTGCACTTTTTGGTACTATTTATGGGTCTTACTGTATTATTTCAGCTAATTTTTACTTTTATCTACAATACTTTCAGCGAAAAGTTTTCAGTTTCAGTAAAATAAGTGGATCCCAAATAGACCCTAAGGATTCTTATATATGAAAATGTGATAGCCTTGAAGGACTCAAAATGGTGGTCTTGGTCAAACTTTGATTATTTTAATGTTTTTTGACCATGAATATTCACTTCATTAACATGAATCAAACAAAAGCTAGCAAAGTCCCTAACATTTCATTCTTCTAATGGAGGAATTTGTTTTACACGAGACATATGTGGCTCCCATCATAACATAATGGCTCTTCTAAGACCACAACTTTTTTTTTTGAAGTGCTAACACCACAACTTTTATCATAATTTGATGAAATAGTCAAATGTGAATGATGTACAATTACTTTCATATGAATCCATCACTTTATCTCCACTAATCACAACTGACCATTTCAAAGTTGTGTCTAAATGATTTATAAAAACAAAATCCACAAAAAAAAAAAAAAGCTAGAATTATCTTGATTTCTTCCATAAATCTTTGAATATATCAATTAACTTTCTACGTATCTCTCTTGGTAGCTCACATCACATTCAGGGCATACCTCCCTCTAAAATAACATAGTTGAGGTCACTTTCTTGATGTTTATATTTTTCTAATTAACATTAATGTGTGAGATTGATAGGGACATATTATTTATTTATATCTATTTATATATGTTTTAAGATATGCCTTACATCATCTTAGTGGCATTAGCTTGCTAGTAATACAGACATGGTTTTGCCAAGCAGGTACATGTTCCAGCAAGGTAATTTGAATAGGCTTCCTTTAGAGAAAACTCCAATGCTACACAACCTGCAAATTTCCATTAAAGTTTTATTGGTATCAGCTGAAAATCGATAGTGTCATAAAACAAAAGCAAAGTAGTTATTCAAAAAAAAAAAAAAAAAAAAAGGAGACTTCTTTTGGATTGCCACAAATACAAAAAAGTCTGCTCAAAGACAAATACATTGAACAGAGCTCTATTTCTTCAATATGGCTCAAGAAAGACTCTAGCTGGCTTGGTTCATTTAGAAAGAGTAAAATAAAAATCCAACAATGTTACAGTTCACAATTGCACGAGCTGCAAGAGAATCTCATGAACCTAATGTACGAAATGTTATTTTTGTTATGTGACAAGACTGTTCCAAAATCAGATTCCAATAGTCCTGCTGTTTGAGTCACTGATAATATTCCATGTTCAAGAATTGTTACTAAAGGATCCGATTTAGTGAACAGGAAAAAGCATTATGTGGGAATCAGTTATCAGTCTCCACAAACTAGAAAAGAGAGTAAAAACAGAAGTTAGGATTAAATTTAGAATGTTCTTAGACTACGTAGGTACCACTCCTAATTCTGTAATTGGCAGATTGCATGCAAACCCTGCAATATTTGCTTGCCATAGATTATATGCGTGAATCCAAGGTGCCGTTAATCATCTTGATGTTTTCAGAAATTGTCAAAACTAGGAATATTGAGAGTTGACCTCGATCAAAACAAATCATTTTGGATGATTGATTGTTAAAGCACTACTAACAAATTTTAAAATTTTACTGTGTTGAGTTGCCAAGAGAGTATAAGACTATATTTGAAATACACAAAAATATAGAGGTAGTAACTACAAAAATAAGCAAATACCTTGGATCCAAAATACTAACATATATATACATAAGAATAACTTTATTGCAAAGAGACTACTTCATGAAAAAAAAAAAACATGAAGTAGCCTAAAGAATTACATCTGAAAAATATTTACATATAAATTGACTCTATGAAATTTTGAATAGAAGTACTATCTGTGAGACCCAAAGCAAAGGACCACTCATAAAGAGAACTAATGAAAGATGTTAGCAACTGATTTGATGTGCACTCCATATCTTCAAAGCACTAACATATACTTGAAATTGCCACTATATATTTGTACACATTACAGGTTAGACCTATCACACTTGATTGAAGAAAGGTGAACATGTAGTAAGAATTTCAATAGAAAAACAAGCTCTCACTGCATAGCCTAAGGCATTTTTCAAAAATGCAGGTATGCTCATGTACAATGGTCACTTCAGGCCTTGAAGCATTTGCACATGTTGAACTCATCCTAAAGAAGCACAGTGACCACAAAGGATGCTAATTTCCAACATAACAGAAACTCTCAATGCCTAGAACCACTGACCAAGGTTTTGGAATCTCAAGGCTTTTTTTTTTTTGGGTAAGTAAATCTAAGACTATAGATTTCAAAGTGCATTATTTATATTCTCTCTTATTATCACTTCAACTTCTTCCAAAGGAAATTTAGCACCCATCTTCCAAGACATAAATCTCATGTAAAAGGAAAGAGTGGAATTAAATTTCTCATCGGATGTAACAAATCCCAAAAATGAAAGCCATAAGAAAAATCAAGGGAATGTAGCAAGAAAAATTCTAATAGCAATAGCATACCCAATGAGAAAGGGAAGCAAGCCTCATAAAATTAAAAATAATTTACACTTTACATAATAAAAAAAAAATGTAAGACTATCAATGCAAGTCCAATATTCCTATTCAAGATATTCCTTATGAAAGCCATAAGAGAGGTCTCTAACCATGCAAACTCCAAGTTAACTCTTAATGACCAAACTAACAGGGCCCCTTTGGCATGTGTTCACCAGAATAGTGTTATTAGGACAGTTGAGCACCAGTATCTGTCAACACCTTATATTCTCAATGCAGCCAATGTAGTTGCAAGTACCAAGCAAAGGCCAAGCTCTACTTAGACAGAATTGCTAGAATAACAACACCAAATCTAAAATACAAGAAATAACCCTCACTTGATGCCACATGGCTTTTTATGCATGCTCTAGATTTAAGGAAGCAGGTGCCTCTACTGAAACCATACTATTTAGTAAGTTAATCCAGATGTAATGTGAAAACGTAGTAATATAAGTTGTCTACCCCCTAAGAGACATTTTCGTTTTTGGTAACCACGACTGGCCAACAATTCACTTAAGTTCTAACCATCTTGGCCTCTCCAGCTCTCTTTTCTTTGTGACACCACACCACCAAATTTTCATCAAATCTCATAGGCAACATTTGAGCAGCATGAATCAACTAATATAATCAAATTCTTTATGTTCCCAGTAATTTGTCGCTGATTTAAGTACACGATCTCCACAATTTGTCAACTAAATCACAGTAGGTTCATTTGGACTGCAGCTTTGAGAACTATTTTGACTATTGAGAATTTATGTATGAGGAAGATGTTGACATAAATAATATAATGTTTACAGTAGATAATAAATAGTTGAATACTATTCCTATGGATTTTCCTTTGTAACTTTTTCCAAACCTAAACAACAAGGAAAAAAAAGGAGATTTGACCCCCCCAATTTGTCAAATTCCTCATGGAACTCATTTTCTATAACAGTGGAAACATAAAACATTTAGAATCATGAAAATTATAGAGCAAGACATATATTAAATAATAATTATGTTATTTTCGAAATATAGACATCTGTGTAATCAAAACTATGTCCTAGCTGTGACTTGTCACTAAAATAAAATGATCCTATCCAATAAGGCGCAAAGTAGTGGAACCTAAAATTTGACATCTAGAGAAGATGAAAGCAAAATTAAAATGTTGGTTTGAAACTTTCGATTTCAACTTGCCTAAATCCCAAACTAAAAGAATAAAGCCCAAATATTTTGCTTCAGTAATAAAACTGAAGGATCTAAAATCAATGATATTTGAACACCAAAACCATATCCTTAAGGAGTTTAGGGTTCTGAAGTCATTCAAATCCAAGAAACAAAAAACCACATATGAAAAGAAAGAAAGAAAGAAAAAAAAAAAAAACGTGATTCTGATCGTTGAAAATGAAAAAAATAAGAAGAGAGAGTTCACACCTTGTGTGGACACGGCCACGTGATGCCTCTTGGGATGGGTTTTCAAGAAAATGAAGGTTTGATCTTGAGAGTATTTTTTATTAGAAAAATCATGAGTTTGAAAAAAAAAGTTGAGGAGTCGCCACTTATTTTATTTTATTTTTTTGAAGGGAAAATAAAACAAGAAATAAAACCCTTTCTTTTTATTTGATTGACTCAATGGATAAGAAAAATGGTCTACGTCCACCAAGGACAAGTTCGGGGGTCAAATTACGCCGTGGAAAGGTATGAGGCACCCACGCACGCCCGGTATGTCTACCGATCTCTACTAAATAAGTAAGGACTATTTGATATTCAATTAATCGTTCGATGGGCACAATATTACTAATCGAATTCATTACACCAAATCAAGCAAGTAGTTGATTTTATGACATGGTGGCCTAAAGCTAAATCATAAGACAGAATAACGATGATAAAAACAAGCAACAAGTTAATAACGAAACAAAATAATGACAAAGAAATTAACAACTACTCTCTCTCTCTCTCTCTCTCTCTCTCTATATATATATATATATATATAAATAAAACATGTGTAAGCTTAAATTCTTCCAAGCCATGATCTGAGCAACATGAGAAGATTTCATTTTAAGGGAACCAATAGGATTACTTTTTTTTAGAGAAAAGTGGGTTTAATCAGATTAGCTTGTGACTTGGTTTTGATTTGAAGTAGGAAATGAAGTATATTTTTATATCTATTTTTGGAAACCGAAAACATGGACTTGGTAAAAAAAAATAAAGCATATTCTTATTTTTGTTTGTGAAAACCGAAGACATAAACTTGTTTTTGAGTTGAAGTAAAAATAATAATAATGATAATAATAATAATAATAATAATGATAATAAGAGTAATAGTAATAAAGTACATTTTTATTTTTTGCTTGTGGAAACCGAAATTAAGGACTTGCCTCTGATTTGAAGTAACAAGACAAAGTATATTTTTTCATTTTGTTTGTGGAAACCAAAATCATGAGAGTTGTTGGAAACAACATGAGTCCAACCAACATGTAGAGGCTAGCTACGGTGGGAAAAGAAAAAAAAGAAAGAAAGCTATGTCTTCTCACAAGTTTTCAATGTATAGACCCAACTTTTAAGAAGTCACATGCATGATTTAACCCCACTATTCTCTTTTAGCTTTCTGCCATTACTTAACCGGTTATCAAAACAGAGCTTTCTTTTATTACAAACAAGTTTTATTCATTGTTCACAAGACAGCCAAGCCTTAACATTCAGACTGAAAAAAAAAAAAAAAAAAAAAAAATACCCAGCAAAACGCCCAGCAAATACCCAGCAAAGCTATGACTTCAAACCATTGAATCACACAAGAATAAAGAGTGGGAAGGTTGAAAACATACCCAGCTCCCTTGGACGAATTTGGTGGTGACTCCGTTGAGACGAACGGCGACGACAACGGCGCTCTCTGATGGATGGCCCTCCCACCACGCGATACTCCACCGGCAATGGTTGACAGAGAAGTGCTGAAATACCTGTGTACAGTGTGAGATTTGTCCCCCCTCAGGACCGGATTTACTCCCAAGAAATTTCAATCTCTCAATGTTTTCCTTTTGTGTTTTTTGAAAGCTTTTTTTCAAGATTAGAATGCAATGGAAAACAAAAAAAAAATGGTCTCTCCGTTTTTCCCCTTTTTTCCCTCCTTCCTTTTTTCCCTCCCCTATTGTTATTTTTCCGTCCTTATATCGTCCCACTCCCTCTTTTCAAAATTTTTAAAATCCACCCGTTATCGGTCTGTGCATTTTTGTTTGCACTCTACTGCCCCGACTGGAACAGTGGAATGACAACCAAGACAAAAAAATTCCTCCAGCTCAGGGCACGCCGGACTTGCTTAGTGTGGGAGGTGTCTGCCAGTACTGTACCCAAAATGCATGTCTCACTATTCAGTTTTATTTTGTCCTTTTCTTTTGGGACCACTAAAGCTGGGTTTGTTAGTATTCGAATTAAAATGCAATTATTTTTAAATTAAATTAACAACAGGAGTTTGAGGGACGAAACTTGATTTTTTGGGATATAGCTTTCAAAAATTGAGGATTTTGTGGAAAAATGAAGAAAAGGAAAAAAAAGACAAGTGTGCATGGATTAAAAATTGTAGCTTCAAATGCAATTAAAATAAAGGTTGATAGTAAAAACTGTGAATAAATAAATAGAGAAGCTGAAAAATAAAATAATAAAGTGTCAAATGAGAGATATTAGAGAGTTATGCATATCATTTAATTAGTTCATCATTGGGGGGACACATGCGCAAAAGGCATACATTATAATTGGAGAACGAAAGAGGGTGTCTACACCTTGGAGTTTGCAGAAGCAGTCTCAATTCTCAAGAGCATCGACATCGTCTTCTTTGGATCGCCTCAAAAATCAGAATTGAAGGAACACAAAATTTTTTTGGTTGCTTTTATACACTTACATGTTCTACCAGTAACTGGTAACCATTAAATTTAATTAAACGGTCGAGATTAAAGTCGATAGAATTGTGTGGTTTAGATTTTAGTAGGTACCGTACCCCCCAAAAAAAATAAGGGGTAGGGTAGAAAGACCCATATTTTATTTAATTAAAGTTTAAGAGTCTATAATATATATATATATATATATATATATATGATAGAGATCTAAAATATTTTACCTCTAATAATTTAAGCCCATGTCCCAAGTATATTAAAGCCTATTATGTGACTGTCATCCTGATATTTGAATTGAAAAAAAGAAAAGAAAAAAAGAAACGTAGGGGAGAGAGGGAAAGTGTAAAAAAAATAAAGAGACGCGTGAGTTTGAGAGAGAAGTGGCTAGCTGCTAGCCACTTAAAAGTCAAATTGAAAAAGAGGAGGTAGTCTGTCACATAACTCTAAAAAAAAAGAGTTTTTCTGAAAACAAAAAATGAAAGAGAGAAAGTTAAGACTGAAGATGAAGAATGGAGATTCAAGGTTATAGATTATTTTTTTCTCTCTTTTTGGCATAGGCCGTGTCCAATAATTAAAAAAAAAAAAAAAAAAATCTGGGACATGCGTGCAACAATGTCCCATGCGTATCCCATATCAAGTACGTGTGACTTGGGCAAAGCAGGCAAAATGCTATGTCTGTGCTTTCACAGTACAATTCACGTTTTAACTACCATATTTTAGTGAATATTTAGAACTTTTATTTTTGTTAGTTAGTAATTTGCAGAAGCTATTTGATTCAAATGGGCATAAGTTGGACCACCTACTGATGGTGTTACAAAAAACGTCAACTCCTGAGCTCGTTCATATGGCTCGTCCAAAGAAAGACCAACTAGGGCGAACCAAGCGCATGTAGTGATTGTCCTAGGCGTCCTTAATGACTTGTCCATCCTTAGAAGCGTTTAGACGGATAAGGTTTCTTAAAAAGCTCATCCGTCCTTTAGAAGCGTTTGGACGGACAAGCTCTACACTTAATAAAGGAAATTAGGCCTTTTAGTGATGAATCGTTTCCAACGACAGTTATAGAAACGATAGTCAAGAAACATAACTCCCACGGCAGTTACAGGAGTTGACTCCAAATCCTACGGACTCCTTAATAATAGGGGGAGTTATGAGATGAATAACCGCTTACATCGACCTATATAAACACTTCTACTCTTGTGAAGAAGGGTAAGTTCATTCTAGACAATATTCCTAGAATCTTGAAATTTCAGATTTTTTCAAGAAAGAAGCTAACTTCATCATCAGAGGATTTGTGGCCGGTCACCCTGGTTTTCTCTGACTTTTGTCAATTCTTTTTCAGGTCTGACACATTATCTTAATCCGCATCATCCAACCTACTGATTTTCCGAGAAACATCAGTTGGTGCCGTCTGTGGGAAAGATTATTTTGCAGTTGTTTTTCTTTTCCGTGACAAAAGGTTGAATGGTACGAACCAGATCGAGGGCTACTAGCCTAGGCCATCAGGGAAGCAGAGATGCTTTAAGCAACCCCCATCGCGATCGCCAATCTACACCGGTCATGCATACATCATCTGTCCACGTGCAATCTATGGCGGCTGCAATGGCGGAGTTAACTCGCCAAAACCAAGAATTAAGAAGGGAGATTAATCTGAGAAGGCAGACACATGAAGAGCGTGAAGGAGGAGGACAAACACAGAGTCATGATGATAGAGAAAATGCTGAAATTGGAAGTCAGTTAAGAGGTACCACTTCACGAACGGTGCCACACTTGAAAGAAGAGATGGACCAAATGAAGAAAGTCATGGAAGAAATGAAAGAGAACATGAGAAGGGTGAATCCTATAGAAGATTTGGTCCATAGAACTGATTCCCCCTTTACAGCTACCATCAATGGTCACCTTCTACCACCAAAGTTCAAGTTGCCTTCTCTGAATTCGTATAATGGGACATAAGACCCTTTTGATCACATTGCTACCTTTAAGACCACTATGCATCTTCAAGGGGTTCTCGATGAAATAATGTGTAGAGCCTTCCCTACCACTCTCAAGGGCCCAGCACGAGTGTGGTTCGGCAAAATACCCCCGAATTCAGTAAGTTCTTTTGAAGAATTAAGTAAATTGTTTGTCAATAACTTCATCTGAGGATAGAGACACACATGTTCTTCGTCCAGCCTGTTGACTATAGAACAGGGGGAAAATGAAAGCTTGCGGTCGTTCATCACTTGTTTTAATAGGGAAGCTTTGGCGGTGGACGAGATGGACGATAAGTTGCTATTGGCAGCTTTCCATAACAGACTTAATTCAGATCTGTTCATTCACAAGCTTTACAAGTAAGAGCCTCAAACTATCGCTGAACTCGTCCATTCCGCTCAGAACTTTATGAATGTAGAAGATGCAATCATAGCCAAGAAGAGAAAGAGAACTGAGAAAATGGAAGCGAACCGCCACTCTAAACAAGGGCCCCGTCCAAAGAAGGGATAGACGGATGACAAAAAGGACCGAGATAATAGGAAGACAGGCCCCACAGCAAGGAATTAGAATTATACACCCTTAAATGCCCCACTCGATCAAGTGCTCATGCAGATTAAGGATGATCCTTCCTTGAAGTGACCAAAGAAGATGAAAGGCGATCCTAACAAGCGCAATAAGAATAAATACTGTCGCTTCCATAGAGATCATGGCCATGACACGGATTAATGTTATGACTTGAAGCAGCAGATTAAGAATCTTATTAGACAAGGAAAGTTGAGGCATTTTGTTGGAAGAGATCATAAAGATGAGAAGTTGAAGGGAAAAATGGAAGAATCATCATGACCCCCACTTGGAGAGATAAGGGTTATTATAGGAGGGACTTTAGCAGGACAGTCTTCCAAGTCAAGGAAGACGTATCTCAAAGTGGTGCAAAACGTCCAGCTTTCTGGACGATCACCAAGGACGAGGGGGACCGACGAGTCAACTATCTCATTCACCGACGAAGAAGCTGAGAGGATCCATCATCCGTATGACGATGCCATTGTCATCAATTTACTCATCGCAGATTATACAACCAGGAGAGTGTTGGTGGATAACGGAAGTTTAGTAGATATATTGTACTACCCTGCCTTCCAACAGATAAGGCTTGGACGAGATCAACTTCATCTAGTGTGCTCGCCATTGATAGGGTTTGGAGGAATGAAAGTGCAACCTGTAGGTACCATCACATTGCCTGTAGTGGTGGGGGCATATCCGCAGCAAGTAACTAAGGATGTGAGTTTCCTAGTGGTTGACTGTTCGTCGTCCTACAATGCCATAATTGGAAGACCAACTCTAAATAGTTGGAAGGCGGTCACGTCCACTTACCACCTGTCGGTTAAGTTCTCAACAGAACATGGAGTAGGACAAGTGCAAGGAGATTAACTAGCAGCTAGAGAGTGCTACCTGGCCATGTTGGCCATGGACGAACAGGTTTAGACAATGAACATTGAAGAAAGAAAACTTGTGGTGGAGCCTATCGTAGCATTGGAAGACATTTCTTTGGACGAGAAAAACCCTGAGAGGTGCACCAGGGTTGGAGCAGATTTAGAAGAGGTGGTTAAGAAGGACCTCATCCGTTTTTTGAGGAAAAACATTGATGTATTTTCTTGGAGTCATGAGGACATGCCGGGTATAGACCCTAGTGTCATTACCCACCGTCTAAATATGTATCCTTCCTCTAAGCTTATACGACAGAAGAAAAGGGTGTTTGCTCCTGAAAGAGACAATGCTATTAAAGAAGAAGTGCAGAAGTTGATCATAGCGAAGTTCATTCGAGAAGTTTATTATCCAGACTGGTTGGCAAATGTAGTAATGGTCAAGAAGGCAAACGGTAAGTGGAGAATGTGTGTAGACTTCACCGATCTGAACAAGGCCTGCCCCAAGGACTGCTACCCGTTGCCTCGCATTGACCAATTGGTAGATTCTACTGCGGGACACAAGCACTTAGCTTTATGGATGCTTTCTCCGGATACAATCAGATAAGAATGGATGACGCAGATCAAGAAAAGACATCCTTTGTCATGAGTCAAGGCTTATTTTGTTATAAGATGATGCCCTTTGGTTTGAAAAACGTTGGGGCAACATATTAGAGGTTGGTTAACCACATGTTTCGTCCACAAATTGGGCGGAATGTAGAAGTTTACGTAGATGACATGTTGGTGAAATGTCAGGATGAGGAGAAGCACTTGGACGACCTGCAAGAAACGTTTGACACACTTAGGCAGTATAACATGAGGTTGAACCCCAGCAAATGTGCTTTCGAAGTATCATCCGGGAAATTCCTGAGGTTTATGGTTTCGCATAGGGGGATTGAAGTAAATCCAGACAAGATCCAGGCGATACTAAACATGGAACCTCCACAAAATATCAAAGAAGTCCAGTCTCTTACCGGACGGGTTGCTGGCCTTAATAGGTTTGTCTCTAAAGCTATTGATAAATGTTTGCCCTTTTTTAAGGTACTTAAAAAGGCATTTGAATGGACGGACGAGTGTCAAAAAGCTTTCCAGGACTTGAAAATCTACCCCACTATGGCTCTTTTACTAAGTCCATCCGTGTTGGGGGAGGAGTTGTATTTGTACTTAGCAGTCACTCTACATGCTGTTAGTTCAACATTGATAAGGAAAGAAGGAAGAGTGCAAAAGCCCGTATACTACACAAGCAGAGCATTAAGGGGAGCGGAAGGACGATATCTGCTAATAGAGAAGTTGGCTTTTGCATTGATAACGGCCTTCAGGAAGCTTAAGCATTACTTCCAAGCTCATGTCGTCAACGTCATGATCGATCATCCGCTCAAGAAAGCAATGAACAAGCTAGAAGCTGCAGGACGATTGATCCAGTGGGCTGTCGAGCTTAGTGAATTTGACATCAGATATCAACCAAGGCATGCAATAAAAGCTCAAGCCCTGACAGATTTCATTGTAGAGTTCACTCCAAGTTGTGAAGACTTAAGCGAAATAGAAGATAAAAAGAAATGGATCATCCATGTAGATGGGTCATTAACACAACATGTAGGAGGAATTGGAGTTGTCTTACTATACTCGGAGGTAGATAAATTGAAGCACAAGGTTCGTCTACAGTATTAAACGACCAACAATGAAGCTGAATATGAAGCCCTTCTTAAAGGGTTGGAGTTGGCTGAATCTGTGGAAGCATAATCGATACTTGTCCTGGGAGACTCACAGCTAGTCATAGGCCAAGTGAATGAGACATGTGAAGCCAAAGAAGAACGAATGAAGAAGCACCTTAACAGGGTGTTAGCCTTGTTAAGAAGTTTGAGGAAGCCAATTTCGTTTAGCTTCCAAGAGAAGAAAATATTGAAGCAGATACTTTAGCAAAAGAAGCCTCAACAAGCGAAGTAATAGACGAGTTTGATGAAATTCAATACCTACCTAGCATAGACTTTCCAGAGGTGCATCAGATAGAGGGTGAAGAGAATTGGATGACTCCAATAGTGTCATACTTAAAGGATGGAAAGCTTCCAAAAGGAAAAGATAAGGCCAGGAAGCTTAAAGTTAGATCAGCCAGATATGTCCTCATGAACGAGGTACTATACAAAAGGGGTTTTTCACAATCTTATCTGAGGTGTTTAGCTCCGGACGAAGCTAACTATGTATTGAGGGAGGTTCATGAAGGAGCATATGGCAACCATTCAGGAGCCAGATCACTTGTCCACAAGGTCGTCTGTGCAAGCTACTACTGGCCAAACATGCAAGTTGATGCCAAGGCATATGTCAAGGTTTGTGATCAATGCCAACGATTTAGTAATGTCCCTAGACAACCATCAGAGTATCTCACCCCTATGATGGCCCCATGGCCTTTTGCACAATAGGGGCTAGACATCTTGGGTATTGATTGGGACGAGGCAGATGAAATTTCTAGTAGTGGGTATTGATTATTTCACCAAGTGGGTAGAGGCAGAACCCCTAGCAAATATCACACAACAAAATGTCAAGAACTTCGTTTGGAAGAACATTGTCTGCAGGTTTGGGGTACCCAGAGTATTAGTGTCTGACAACGGACGACAATTTGACAATATACTTTTCAGGGACTTTTGTAAACACTTCGGAATTCAAAATCATTATTCCTCACCCGCCCATCCCCAAGCAAATGGTCAAGCTGAAGTTGCAAATCGATCCTTGTTGAAAATCATCAAGACTCGGCTTGAGGGGGCAAAGGGAGTGTGGCTAGACGAGCAACCAGGTGTTCTATGGGCATACAGAACGACGGTGAGAACTCCTATAGAAGAAACTCCTTTCAAGTTAGCCTATGGAAGCGACGCAGTCATACCTGCAGAAGTGCACATGGCCAACCATAGGGTGACAATGTATCAGGATAAGGATAACGAGGAGCAACTCTGTCTAAACCTCGATCTAATAGACGAGGTGAGGATGGACGCAGAACATAGGACGACAAGGTACAAAAACCTAATGGCTAGGCAATATGATGCAATGGTGAAGCTGAAGCGATTCAACATAGGAGACCTCATCCTAAAAAAGGTTTCTTTGGCAACCAAGAACCCGACTCATGGGAAACTAGGGCCTAATTGGGAAGGACCCTACAAAGTTATCAACTATAAAAGGCAAGGATCCTACTACTTGGAGGCCCTGGACGGGAGAAAATTGGAGCATCCTTGGAATGTAGAGCACCTAAGGAGGTACTATCAGTAAAAGTGATAGCCTGGACGAGTATTACTATAGATGAGCTTGGAGCTTGTTTGTATACCTACGTTCTACTTATGTTTGATGCTACTTATGTTTAATACTGCTACTTTATTATTTATGTTGTGGTTATGGGCAAAGTTATGGAGTTTGTACTTATTAAATTCCCTAAAAAGGCATTAGCTTGTAAGTAAGTGCCTTATCTGTGAACAATATTTATGTTATGTACGAAATGTTGTGAATTCAAAATCTCCATACTATTTTCGTTCAAGCTAATCCACAAGGGGGCTAAAAGTTCAAGACGAATAAATTCTCTGGACGCAGAGATGTAACGTCTATAAGTTTTCCTAAGTAAAACAAGGAAAAGCTTAGGCATACTCATTCAAGTCATAAATGAGGGAAAGCCTTATAAAGCATATTTCTCCAAATTAAGGACGAGAATAAAAAGCCAACTGAAACAATCCAATCTTTGGACGAGTGAAAAGTTAGGCAAAAGAAATTAGATAGAATATAAAACCAACTTGCAAGTCTTAGGACGAATGAAGCTAAAGGAAAAATACTATCGTCCACAAAGTTGAGTTACATTAAAAAAAAAAAAAAATATATATATATATATATATATAGATAAATATATATATAATTTCACCATGGACGAGCCAAAACTGGAGTTAATATAGATAACAGCATTCGTCCACACAATGATAGGAAATAAACTTTCATTCATTAACTAAAGGGTGGATAGCCTACGTCCAAAAACTCTTGTTAAGTTAAGCAAACCGAAATGATTATTTAAGACCCCGTCCTAAAACCATGGACGAGGCAAATGTATTTTTGTAACATAAGGTCCCAAAAACCAAGGACCAAACAAAAACCAAAAGAAAGGAAAAAGAAATACAAGGATCGCCAAAGTGTAAAAGTCTCGTCTTTAAGAAGGAGGGGCATTAGCATTGGGGTCGTCTTGAGGTGGCTGAGTGGTGGCATCGTCTTCCACATTGACGTCCTCGGAGCTAGTTTGAAGAAGAGAGCTGGTAGCAGCAGCTAGGTTAAGCTTAATGGAGCTAAAGTCCACTTTTGGGAAATTTTCCATAGCATCCGCTCTGAAATCCTCAAAACCTGCTGCATAATTGGCATCCAGAAGATTAGTATATTGCTTGGACGCTTTGAATTCAGTCACGGCATCCTCTTTAGCCTTGGTCAAAAGAGTACTCAGCTTGTTGTTCTTTTTCTGTAGATGGTCAAGACGAGTGTCTTTTTCCACTGCATCAATTTTTAACTCCTTAATCAAGTTTTGGAGCTCTTTTGTCTTCTCCTCAACCTTGGCAACCACCCCAGCCCATTTCTTGGATTCTTCTTCACCTCCTGAATCCTCGTCTCTAACAGGACCCTCATCTTGTCCAATCCTGTAGTCTGCTTGGACACTGCAATAAATTTTGACATAGCCTAAAAAAAAAAAAATGAAAAATGAAAGTTAGATGAAAATATATATATGTATATTTTTTAGCAAAGATGAGGAAAAAATATGATTTACTTACCTTAAAAAGATCGTGAACACCAGAGTGTTCAAAATCCTTAAAGGACATGTCATAGCAAGTATTTATGTCCTTGTCTAAAACAGCTTTCTGAAAACGCTCCAAAGCTAGGTCTTCATTTTCAATGATATTTGAAGGGACCCGTTGAGAAGGCTGGGATGTGGCAGGCACAGTCGTCTTAGGTGGAGGAGACTTGGACAAAGTGATTTCAATTGGAGTGGACGAGTCCATGTCATAAATTTTGACAGGCTGTTGAGATGAGGGAATGTTGGGCTTGACTGTTTGGGACGACCCATGCTTGGCCTTTTTGCCTCGTCGGTTGGGGAGATTTCCCAAATCTAGATTTTTGGACACAAATCTCTTTTTGTCCCCAGCCAATGGACGAACTTGAGGCTGGGTCTCAGGACGATCTTCTTCATCTACCATTTCTTTTCCCTTATTTTCTTTCATTGTTGACACACTAAAAGTGAAAAACAATGACAATAAGTGACGAATTATAAGTAGATCAGGAAATAAGGTAAGTGTTCAAAATGACATTAGGTAGAAACTTACTTCTTCGTACTATGACTTTGTGAGCAATAGCCTCATCTGATGGTTCAGGACCAAGTCCCTACTTGGCAAGACGTCGTAGGGTAACTAAAGAACGAAAATCCCTATCGGCGAAAAGACGAGCTCTATGGACGCGATCACGGTGGAATTCGCTTAAGGAAAGTCATTTAACACCTATCAAACAAATGATAAACAAGAGTTAGAAGCAAATAAAAAATAAGTTGAAAGAAAGAAAAATGAAAAAGGGGAGGGATGTACCTTCAGGACGAAGGTTCCCTAAGATCCTAGAGTAAGGGGCAAAAGGGTCCTTGCCAACGTCCATAGGGTTCCCTGCCCAAAAACCGGAGACAAAGATAAACTCTATCTTCCAATTTTTGTCAGACGAGGTCAGGGACTTGATTAATCTACAATCTTTACCCCTAGCTATGAATTGGTAAAAGCTAAGGGATTGATTTATCTTTGAAGGTTTGTAACAAAAAAGGAACTCGTCCACAGTAAAGGGACGGTCCCTCCCAAATACTTCAATCCACAAAATTTGCATAGAGATAACTAATCTCGACACATTAGGGTTGAATTGACATATACCTAACCTAACCTAACCTAACCTAACCTAACTCTCTAGCAAATGCATTCAATGGTAACCTAAAGCCCCCCAAGAAATAAGCCTCATAGACGACTATCCCAAAACGGGGATTGCAACACCACTCTCCACGGATGGGTAACCTAAGGTTAAGCTTATCTGGGATTTGGTACCATGCCCTAAGATTGTTAAGCCTTTGCTCACTCGTTTTGGAATGAATACCTACAACACAACTATAAACGGTCTCCTCTTCGTCTAAAGGACTAGACGAAGGGACATTGGACGAAGTGCCAGCTTGGGAACTAGAGGCTTTCCTAAGTTGTTCTTGGATAACTTCTAAAGGAAGCCTAGGGACACCAGAGGTGGACACCAGAGGTATACACCTCGTCCGTAGAATTCTCCTCACTACTATGACTACTGTTACTTGAACCACTATTGTTGGTTGTATTATAATACTCGTCTATAGCTTTCTCTGTACTATCGCTAGACGAGGAAATAACAGTTTCAGACATTTTTTGGAAACCAAATACCTAAAGACGAGAAGGAAGAGAATACCTGGCTTTAGACGAGAAAGGACTATGGACGCGGAGAGACTTCTAGACAAGGCTCTAGACGAAAAAAAATTTCAGAAATGTAAAGGGTAGAGGAGGAATTCCACTATTTATAGACATCTAACCTGGGTATTCAAAACGGTACGACCAACCAAGATATGACACGTGGCTTACCCCTCGAAAAAATAAATCGACGAGACTGGACATCAGTGAAATTATAACACGTGGCACGTACAACTGTAGACATTAAGTACACAAATCCTTTAGACGATCCATGTGACTACACATCCTTTAGACGATCCATGTGGACAAGGGGGCAACTGATGGTGTTACAAAAAACGCCAACTCCTGAGCTCGTCCATATGGCTCGTCCAAAGAAAGACCAACTAGGGCAAACCAAGCGCATGTAGTGATCATCCTAGGCGTCCTTAATGACCTCGTCCGTCCTTAGAAGCGTTTGGATGGACAAGCTCTACACTTAATAAACAAAATTAGGCCTCTTTGTGATGAATCGTTTCCAACGACAGTTATGGAAACGATAGTCAAGAAACATAACTCCCACGGTAGTTACAGGAGTTGACTCTAAATCCTACGAACTCCTTAATAATAGGGGGAGTTATGAGATGAATAACCACTTACATTGACCTATATAAACACTTCTACTCTTGTGAAGAAGGGTAAGTTCATTCTAGACAATATTCCTAGAATCTTGAAATTTCAGAGATTTTGTAGAAATAAACTAACTTCATCATCGGAAGATTTGTGGCCGGTCACCCCAGTCTCCTTGATTCCTTCAAGGAGCTCACCTAGGTGTTTGGATCTCATTTTATCACGTGCAATAGAGTTCCTCAACCCTTAGATCCCCTATGATCCATGTCCATGTGATAAGGGGAGACCCTGAAAATGTACTCGGACAAATACTGGGAGATGTTCAATGAGATCGATGGGGATTTCGATGATGTGGCTATAAGGACATTTAAGGTTGGCTTACCTGCTGAGCATGGTTTGAGGAAGTCCTTGACTGGGAAACCTTCTGGCAGTGTGCGTCAGCTCATGGACCGAATTGATAAGTATAAATGGGTCGGAAAGGACTAACAACAAGGTAAGGGGAAGGGTAAGGTTATCCCTCAAGAAAGGAGGGATTTTAGGTCGGACTGCTACAACAATAACAGACACCGGAGGGATTTTGTTGGGCAATCTGGATCTACGGCTCTTCAAGTGGTTAACACGGTGTTCCGAGAGCCAGTGCATCAAGTCTTGGAGAAGATCAAGAACGAGTCATACTTCAAATAGCCAAATAAGATGGATGGAGATCCCATGAGGCACAACCAAAGTCTTCATTGCCAATACCACCAGGAATGAGGGCATATCACCGAGGACTACAGAACTTTATGGAACCATCTAGAGCAACTAGTTAGAGATGGAAGGTTACAACAGTTTTTGTATCGGCCCAATGGGCAAGGAGACCAAGCAGGGTCAAAGGCTCAAGGGAACACTTCTTCAAGGCCCCATTTGGGTATAATTAATGTCATCTTTGCTGCTCCTAGGAGAACTATCTCACAGCCTTCTAGGGTGATGTCTGTAGCTTGGTTACCTGCCAAGGATTCAAAACCTGAGTCGAAGAAGGCTAGGGTGGAGAGCCGGCCAGCAATGAGTTTCTCTGAGGAGGACAAGGTGGGAATCATACAGCCACATGATGATGCCTTGGTAGTCACCCTTAGGATAGGGGGTATGATGTTAAAAGGGTAATGATGGATCAAGGTAGTGGAGTAGAGATTATGTACCATGATTTATATAATAGGCTGGGCTTGAAACCTGAGGATTTGATAGCTTATGATTCACCTCTGGTAAGCTTCGACGGGAAGGTTGTTATTCTTAAGGGCCAGATTTGATTGCCCGTACAAGTAGGATCAAAGGTGGTGGAGGTGAATTTCATTGTAGTGGATGCCTACTCTCCCTACATGGCCATTGTGGCAAGACCCTGGCTTCATGCCCTGGGGGTCATTTCCTCCACTCTGTATTTGAAGATAAAATATCCGTCCGGGGACCAGATTGAAGAGCTTGTTGGGAGTTAATCCATGGCTAGGCAATGCTTGGTGGTTGCAATTTTGCACCAACCTGAGGCTGAGTCCTCGGCCTTTGCTGAGGGGGGCTCATAGTAATCAAAGACTCCGATGTTACTTATCAATGGGCCGGCCAAGGAGGTGAAATGTGAGGATTTGGAGAAAATTACTGTGGGCGATGATTCGGAAAAGTTTTTTTAGGTTAGAGCTCAGTTACCTTCTTAGGAGAAGGAAGAGCTGATGGAGTTTCTCAGGAGGATCGTTGATGTGTTCGCTTAGAGTGCTTACGAAGTTTCAGGGGTGGATCTGAGCTTTATCTGCCATCATTTGAATGTCAATCCATCAGTCACCCCTAAAAAGCAACCACCTCGGAGCTCATTTAAGGATCATTTTGATGTTGTCAAAAACGAGGTGATGAAGTTTAAGCAGGCTAGGGTTATTAAGAAGGTTTTTTACCCTGAGTGGTTGGCCAATACCGTAGTGGTGAAAAAGAAAAGTGGGAAGTGGCGAGTGTGTCCAAAAGACCCTTTCCCTATGCCTCAGATAGACCAACTAGTAGATGCAATTGTAGACCATCCTCGGATGAGCCTTTTAGAAGTCTTTCAGGGATACCATCAAATACCACTGGTCTTGGGTGATCAGGAAAAGACAGCTTTTGTTACTCTTACTAGAAATTACCATTACAAGGTGATACCTTTTGGTTTGAAAAATACAGGGTTCACCTATCAGGGGATGATGAATAGGATGTTTGAGGCACAATTGGGCAAGAATATTGAAATCTATATAGATTATATGGTGGTGAAAAGTAAGGTGGTGTCCGAGCATGTGGGAGACCTCAGGGATATTTTTGAGATACTATGGAAACACAAGCTGTGCCTTAATGCTTCCAAGCGCTCTTTTGGTGTGGGATCAGACAAGTTCTTGGGCTATATGGTCACTTACCGCGAAATTGAGGTTAACCCTTATCAGGTCCAGAAGCTAACAGGAATGACTGCTGCCTTGAACCGGTTCATTTCTCGGTCAGCGGATAGATGCAAACCCTTTTTCTAGTTGTTGAATAAACGGAAGAGATTTGAGTGGACTGAAGAGTATGCCTTGGCCTTTCAACAACTTAAGGAATACCTTTCTCGGCCACCTGTCATGTCCAGGCCTAAGATGGAAGAGGTATTATTTGCTTACATTGATGTGGCTTCTCATGCTGTAAGCTTAGTACTGGTGCGGGTTAATAGTGGTGTGCAGAGGCTAGTTTATTATGTGAGCAAGTCACTACATGAGGTTGAGGTCTGTTATCTACCACTGGAGAAGGCCATTTTGGTAGTGGTGCACGCTTTGCGCAAATTCCCCCACTACTTCCAATCACACATAGTTGTTGTCCTAACCCAACTTCCGCTTAGATCTCTACTTCGAAGTGCTGATTACACAGGGAGGATTGCCAAGTGGGGTACGATTCTAGGAGTTTTTGATATCAATTACATGCCTCGCACCTCTATCAAGGGTCAAGTCCTTGTTGATTTGGTGGCTGAGTTTGTTGAATCCCCATTAGAAGAGAGAATGGAGAAGCAGAATATGGATGGAAAATCAGTTGGTGCAATCTCCTTACAAGAGCCTTTGTCCTAGAGGGTATATGTTGATGGTGCAGCTAACCATAGAGGATCTGGAGTGGGACTAGTTCTAATATCTCCTGAGAGGATCAAAATTGAGAAATTCTTGAGATTGGGCTTCTCTGCCACAAACAATGAAGCTGAGTATGAAACACTACTAGTAGGGATGATCATGGTTTGGAAGATAGGTGGAAAGGCAGTGGAGATATTCTCTGATTTAAGGCTGGTTGTGGGCCAAGTTCAGGGAGAGTTGGAAGCTAGAGATCTCCGAATGCAAGAATATTTGAACCAGGTTAGACACTTACAGTCAGGATTTGAGTATTTTAATTTATCGCAAATCCCTAGAAGTAGAAATACATATGCTAACTCTTTTGCCACATTGGCAACCTCCTCGGCACAAATTTTTCCTCTGGTTATCTTTATGGAAGACTTGTGTAAGCCTGCTGAAGTAGGGAGAAATGTGGTTCACATTCATTAGATTAGGGTGGGTCCTAGCTGGATGGACTTTATAGTACTATTCCTTAAGGAGAATATCTTACCTGAGGAGAAATCAGAAGCTGACAAGGTGCGAAGAAAGGCTCCTCGGTTTTGGCTATCCGAGGACCAAAAGTTGTACAAATGTTCTTTTTTTGGGCCATACTTACTATGCATACACCTAGAAGCATCAGAGCTACTTCTTGAGAAGTTATATGAAGGGATTTGTAGAAGTCACACAGGAGGCAGGTCTTTGTCTCACAGAGCCCTCACTCAGGGATATTGGTGGCCGAATATGCAGAAAGAAGCATAAGAATATGTGAAAAAGTGTGACCAATGCCAAAGATTTGCACCAAATTTTCATCAACCGAGAGGAGTCCTTAATCCTCTGTCCAGCCCTTGGCCATTTGCTCAATGGGGCTTGAACATTGTAGGTCCTTTCCCTAAGGTAGTAGAGAATAAGAGATATTTGTTAGTCGGCACGGATTACTTCACCAAGTGGGTTGAAGTTGAACCATTGGCAAATATCAGGGATGTGGATGTCAAGAGATTTTTTTGGAAAAATATTGTCACTCAGTTTGGGATCCTTCATACCTTCATCTCGGACAATGGTCTTTAGTTTGATAGCAAAGCCTTCCGGAGGTACTATTACGATTTGAGAATTACAAATAGGTATTCCACACTAGCTTATCCACAAGGGAATGGACAAGCCGAGACTGTCAACAAGATCATAGTGAATGGACTCAAGAAGAGATTGGATGATGCAAAGGGAAAATGGGTGAAAGAGTTGTCACACGTCCTTTGGACTTATCGGACCACGCCTCGTAGGTCAACAGAGGAAACACCCTTTTCGATGACTTATGGTGTCAAGGCTGTTATTCCTTTGGAGACTAGTTTCCCAATGCTGAAAACGAGTTCTTTCACTCTAGACAACAATGATGAATTGTTAGAGAAGGGCTTAGACTTAATTGAAGAACGAAGAGAAAATGCTATGGTCCAATTGGCCTATTATCAACATAAGCTCAAGCAAGGGTATGATGCCAACGTGAAGTTAAGGCCACTAGCACTTGTGGACCTGGTATTAAGAAAGGTTTTGGGTACTGCCAAAAATCCAGCCTGGGGAAAGTTAGGGCCCAATTGGGAAGGGCCATATCGTATCACATCAATGGCTGGAATAGGTGCATATTATCTTGAAGATTTAGAGGAAAAAGTTGTACCATGCCTCTGGAATGTAAACAACCTGAGAAGGTATTATTATTAATGAAATATTTCTTCACCATATTTGGGTTTATTACAGTGTGTGCCATGCTTTCTACTATTTATTTGAATATCAAATAGAACCTCGGTCATGCCAGTTTCCTTGGACCACATATCTTGGGTAAATTGATATTCTAAGTTATTTTCCTAAGTATCAAACAAAACCTTGGTCATGCCTGGCTCCTTGAACCACATACCTTGGGTAAATTGATATTTTTGGGTTAGCTATCTAAGTATTAAACAGAATCTTAGCTATGCCTGACTCCTCGGATCACATACTTTGGGTAAATTAATACTTCATGACATCTATCTGAGCGTTAAACAGAACCTTAGCTATGCCTAGCTCCTCAGACCACATGCTTTGAGTATATTAATACTTCCTGACATCTATCTGAGTGTTAGACAGAACCTTAGCTATGCCTGGCTCCTCGAACCACATGCTTTAGGTAAATTAATATTTCCTAATATCTATCTGAGTGTTAAATAGAACCTTAGCTATGCATGGCTTCTCGAACCACATGCTTTGAGTAAATTAATACTTCCTAATATCTATGTGAGTGTTAAACAGAACCTTAGCTATGCCTGGCTCCTCGGACCACATGCTTTGGGTAAATTAATACTTCCTGACATCTATCTGAGTGTTAAACAGAACCTTAGTTATGCCTGGTTCCTCAGACCACATACTTTGAGTAAATTAATATTTCCTGATATCTATCTGAGTGTTAAACAGAACCTTAGCTATGCATGGCTTCTCGGACCACATACTTTGGGTAAATTAATACTTCCCCACATCTATCTGAGTGTTAAACAGAACCTTAACTATGATTGGCTCCTCGAACCACATGCTTTGGGTAAATAAATACTTCATATCATTTTTCTAAGTATCAAACAAAACCTTGTTCATGCTTGGTTCCTCGGACCACATACCTTGGGTAAATTGATATGTTAAATCATTTTTCTGAGTGTTAAACAGAACCTTAGTTATGTCTGGCTCTTCAGACCACATGCTTTGGGTAAATTAATACTTCCTATTATTTTCCTAAGTGTCAAACAGAATCTTGGTCATGCTTAGCTCCTCGGACCACATACATTGGGTAAATTGATATTTCAAGCTATTCACCTAAGTATCAAACAGAACCCAGGTTATACTTGGTTCCTCGGACCACATACATTGGGCAAGTTCATACTTTCTATTATTTATCTAAGTATCAAGTAGAACCAGCCATGCAAAGTGGCAAAACTCTTTGTTACAATAACATGATCAAATGTACACTCATGAGCATCACTTAAAGCATTTGAAAGTATGTCCATGATTTAGTTTGAAAGTTGACTATCATCCCTAATTCCTTAGGCTTACTGATAAATGGAACACTAAGTGGGGCCTAATGTGAACAGATGCTCTGCAATTATGTATGTTTTTGAGATTAAGTTTACACTTTGCTGGGATTATGGACTTAGCAGATTTGACTTATCTTGCTGCTAATCATATAAGGTGGGATATCTATGCTGCCACTCATGCAGAAAACTAAATAAAACTTTATCTCATTTCCATGTTGATGAAGTGTTAGATAAAACATAAACTATGTTAGAATCAATATCAATATCACAAATATAAAGAAAAAACTTGTAAATTATCATTTATCTGAGCCTTAGAAAAAGGCCAATTGTTTACAAAAGATCAAACTAAATTACAAGTTCTAGAAATTAAAAAAATAAAAATAAAAAAATAATTGAAAAGTATTACTCTAAAACTACTTCTTCTTTATTACAATTTTCTCTTTTGGTGGACCCTTAGTAGTTTGGGAGGGTGCTACCTCTGATGATCCTGAATCTTTAATCTTGAGGTCACCCTGGGTAGGCAATGGGAGAGTTGCTAGAACTATCTCCATTATGGAAGGCACCTCTTTCTCTTTAGGTGGATCTTGAGGAACAGCTGGGGGCTTGGTGGCATTTGGGGCCACTCCCTTGTCAGCATTAGCTTCTTTCTCAACAACCCCCTGTTGTTGGGCCTCCTCGGACATGTTGCCAGAAGAAGAAAGGGCCTTGGCTGGGCTACCCTTTCCAAGTTCTGTCACCTCGGAGGGGGTGTCAGCCTTGGAATTAGCTGAGCCTGGTGCGCAGATAGCAGGAGGGTAGTATACATTCTCTACTTTCTTGAGTGCAGAAGAGGCCTTAACCCCAGCCTGGTTAAGGGCCTCATTCCACACTTGGAGACAGTAGTTTCTACATACCCCCGAGACCTTAGCCTTGAGGGCCTCTTCGGTCTCTGCTACCCCCACGTCATAGCCTTCTTACTTGGCTTAGTCCTTTGCCTTCTCGGCCTCCTCCAATTTTTTCTTCAAGGTGGCGATTTGTCCTTTAGTGGCAGCCAGCTGATCGTCGATATTGCAAAGGAGAACCCATTGGCCTTCAGCCTACCTTTCAGCGCTGTCCAAGGCGGCCTCAATGCTCTGTAAGGTTGAATTTATTTAAACATGTGTTGGCTTTATTTCGTGTCAAATTTGCTTGTAATTTAGCAGTTAGATATCCTGTATTTAGGTGGAAATTATGTAAGGGTAGTGTGTGAGAGAGTGTGAAGAAAGCTCAAAAAGTGTGCACTCAAGAAGAGCCTCACGACTGGTGAGTCGCCAAAGGTGGCACACGTCTGAAGCATGCAAGGGAGCTGAAGGGTCACGACAGCTGGAGCACTATAGGACAAAACTTCCAACTTGGCTAAGCAGTTAGCTCACGACTCAAACTTGTGACTCGTTCTAGTCGCGAGGTCGAGTTGTCAAAATGCCTTGTTTGATGAAAATTGACCTTTCGCATTCCTCATACACCCTACTATAAATACCTTTATACCCACGAAATGTAAAGAGTTTCCAGAGAGAATTTTGAGAGAAAAACCCTAAAGAAAAACAAGATTGACTCATCCATAATCTTCATCCTTTGATTCTCCAAATTCCTCTACTCTCACCCTCTCCATTGACATATCCTTGAGAGGTACATTTAGCCAAATCCTTATCTCACCATACCCATATCAGTGAGGAGGTATTTTGGTGCTTGGGAAGTAGTTTAGAAGGGACCAAATCATTTTGGTTGATGTAACGGGCTATTGCGGGATACGGTAAGCTAGAGAAGACAATGTTTAGCGTAACCTTGTTGGAGCAAGAAGTTTAGAGGGCTTAGGTGCATTGGGTAGATTAGGCTTGGAGGGTTTTCTGCTATTCATGTATCCCAACTTTATTCTCTAGTGATTATTAACCGCTTGGAGGGCGACAGAAAGGTTTTTCGTCGAGTACTTTGGTTTCCTCTTCGATAACATATCGTTGTGTTATTTTGTATTTGGATCTTTCTTCCCTTTCTCTTTACCTTTTAATTACTGCTATGTTGGTTATTAATTATGGTTTAGAGTGTGTTACTAATTTGGTTATAGCTTATATTTCATTTTACACATATATATTGTTTAATTATAAGCGTGTGTTGGTATTTTTAATTTGAGGGTCTAAATGTTCATAGGTGTTTTACACACTATTTGAACTTTCACGCTCTTTTTGTCCTTCTCTACCTCGAACAATTTATTCTTCATCTCATTTATTCTTTTCTCGACTAGGTTAAAGGCCTCTACAGTAGCATTGCCCCTCCCTTCTTCTTCTTTCATTTGGCAGTGGTAGTAGTTTGTTATCTCCTCTACCCGGAACGTGTCTTGAATGGCCTGTCGAGGAAAGAAACATGGTAAAGGTGAATAAAGAGAAATAGTAAAAGGAAGAAAGGGGAGGAAACTTGTAAAAAGAAAAGAAAAAAGAAGAAAATAGAGCAAATTGAAAGACTTACCATCGTGAGGTCCCTTTTTAGACTAAGGAAGACCTCGTGCCTCCTTAGGGACCTTAGATCAGCCATATCTTCAGGGAGTGGTAGTGCCTACTCCACCGCATTGGCCACGTAGCCAACTTTTCCTCCTCGAAAGTCCCTGATGGAGGCATTTATAGGCAGAGGTGCTCCATCCAGCATTAGGGTGGGGGCCCAGGACAGGGGTACAACTTAAGAATCACTCCTTTGGTCGACGCCCTTTTGCCCCACCCTAGCTTTTTTGGCCCCTCTTTAGGCTTTGTCTTCTTGGGAGGGGTGGGTTTTTCCTCTTTCCATCACCTCCTTACCCTTCTGCTCCCGTTTCTTCTTAAGGTCGGCAAGTTCGAGTCAGAGGGGTTGGGTAGGTGGAGGAGTGGGAAGCCTGGTCTGAGTGGCCTTCCCAGGTGCATTCCCCCTAGACTAGGACTCCAATAGTTCTTGGAGGGTGGACCTTGGCTTGCGTTAGATTCCCATGTCGCCTAGTATGGAGATAACTTCTTGGTTATGGCTGGATTGGATTGGGAAAGGATGGCTGATATCACCAGTTGAAGCTTCTGGGGACAAAGGTTGATTAAAAACTTTGAACTTGTCCTCAGAGTCAGATACTTCAACTACTTCTTCTTCTTTTTCTTCTTTTTCCTTGGTGATGGCAGGGTGAGAAGAAGTGGCCTCTTCGGTTGTATACTGTGGTGGCAAGGCTAACCTTTGGTATACCTTCAGGGATTGGATCGGTGGTAAGAGTGCCTTTGGGGATAGGACCGGAGATAAGGAAGCCTGGAGCAGCAACACTGATCCGGTGTAGGCGAGGGTCTCTTGCTTTAATTACACACCTCAGCGCCTGGAAACTTTTGGAGATGGGGATGTAATCCAAGATTAGATGGGCCGCCCTCAGTTGGCCGTCTGTGTGGATGAACACCTCGGCCTTTAAGATCTTGTCCAAGCTCTGCTGCTTCACAAGACTAAAGTTGGGAATTGCAGTGTTCTTATTTGCAAAACCATTGGCAAAAACAAAAAACATAATTAGTAAGGAATAACGCAAATCGAAGGAAATTTCATATACAAACACAAACAAAAGAAAAGGAAAAGGGAGTAACTATGAAATTATAAACTTAGACCTAGAACCCCACCTGGTTTCCCCTCTCTTGTAGGACAAGAGAGGCCATCATGCCACTCCCCTGACACGATCAAGAAGTCATTTTTCAAGCCTTTGTTGGAATTGGGGAGGCGTTGGATGAGCTTGACCTCAGGGTACCTAGATTTTAGGTAATACCCCTGCCACATTAGGTGATGGAGGTTGTAAATCCAATTGACGTCATGATGAGTGAGGTTTAAACTCATTCTCTCGTTAAGGGCATCTACACTCCCTAAGATTTTGAACATATTTGGGGCACATTGAGTAGGAGCTATCTTATGAGCCTTAAGATAGTCCTTGGTGACGGCGCCAATGGGAATCCTCATCCTACCCTCTATAAAGGCAATCATTGGGATTACAACTTCTCCCTCTTGCATTTTTTTCATGCCATTCTCTCTCCTTACAGTACCTAATGGCTACTCCTGGAGGGATTCTATACTGAGCTTTAAAGTTCTTTAAACCCTCCTCAGAGTCTACCAGATGGGTGAATCTACCCATTCCTAAGAAAATTTTGGAGGAACTAAGAAGATTGAGAGAAGTAAGAGGAGCCGAGGAGAAAAAGACACAAAGAAAAGAAAGTATATGGAAAAGTAAAGTGAAAAGGTTTATGAAGACTTACAGAAAGAAGAAAATTCTCGTAAGACAATCTCTTGGTATTTGTAAGGGCACAATTGATTTGGGTAAGTTTGCAGGTTTAGTGTATGAGCGCTCAAGTGAAATGAATGCTAAAGTGAGATGAGTGATTGATTCAGGCAGTATTTATATCAAAAAATAAAGTTACAAGTGGGAAATTTCCCGCTCGGGTTCCAGCAAAATCCTCAGCCGTTGGATCCGCATCGCACCATAGAACGTGGGGAACATGGAGTCGTAAAAATTTAATGAAGGCGAGTCTCGAATGCCGAAGCGTTAAGAGCGGGCCTTGAGTAGTTAAAAAGGGCATTTGTACCATTAGAGGTGATGTAAAATGGGTGTGGAGGAACTATCATTACATCAAAATCCTCCTTTCTTCCCGAGGAGCTAGAAAGAAGAATCTCGAGGGGCTATTATAGGGTTGATAGGCCCAAGAGCCCATATTTATGTATATATTAGGCCAGAGGCCCAATCCGAGGACGTTAAACAATCCAAGGACGGGTAAACACTTTAAGAAGGATTCGTGTTAGTGAGTGAAGAAGTGAAATCCGATTAAAGTCATCCAGAAGGGTGGTTCGAGGAATAATCCCTCCTCGGCTAAGCAAAGCCAAAGTCAAAGGGTATGGTCTACCATCAAGGGTAACATTCTGGATCATTTTATGGATGAGGATTAGTACTAGGAAGGAACAAGACAAAGGAAAGTCATGAAATATCTCAAGAAAAAGCTGCTGTCACCGCATTAAATGTTCTGCAGCTAACTCTCTGGCCGCATTGATGAGGAAGTGATACCTGAATAGTAATATTCAGCCTTACTGCTACTATCTAAAGACTTTAGAAAGGTGCTGATGGGATAAGGATTAACACCAACAATCTGATCTGCACGTGGAAAGTGGAGATGAAAGGTGAAGATAGTATAAAATGGAAGAAATACTCTGAGAAGTGGGGATCGAGAAATTAAGAGAAAAACACTGTAGCAATCAAAAATTGAACTTGTAATCTAACTTGAGATAAATATACAAGAATTGATCTCCTCGGACTATGCCAAAGATGATTTTATTTAGAATAAACCTGTCTATCTTCATCTTTTCGTCATTTGAATCCACCTTGCTTGTTGTTTGATTCATTAAAACCCAGTTTTCCAACCCACCCTCTACAAATTCATTATATTGAGCTTTTTGGACCTAAGTTCATTTATCCTTTTGGCTAGGAACTCAAATTGCATCCTTACGTCCCTCTTTATAAAAGGTTTCATTAAAATCCTAGACATCCCAAGATGTTGCTGACACTGCTTGACGATTAATTCTTGCAGTGCTTTTCAGCGGTGGACACTTCAAACATAAACAAGTTTTCTGCAGAAGCCACCATTAATTAATTCTCTAATGCATACTTCGATTTTATCTATTTTGAATTTCAGGCTGGCATTGTAAACGAGACGTTCATATCTTCAATGAGAAAGGTTTGTTTTTATGCACTAGTTGTTTATATGAGAAAAATATATATAATTTCTGTTTGCAATGATGTAGATTATATATTTTCTAATTCAATCATTTTATTTGTATTTCAGTATAACGAATGCCTATAGTTTGGTGAACTGATTGCAATTTACCAATTGTTAAGTTATTTTATCTGTATATTTATAATATAATTTTGCAACTGCAAACAAAGAGCAAAATTTTTCGTCTTTTAAGTTTTTCTTTTGTCATTTTAGTTCTATAAGTTCACATTTGCTGTTACCGTTAGTCCTTCCATCCAATTTGCACCATGTGTACGGATCGGATGCATGGTTTTTGATAGCAAGACCAACCTCAACATTAGCTGCCGCCTAGAATCAAGTTTGTTGTTACTGTGTCATTGGTGACAAGTTGTTGGAAGTTTGGTGGTTGAACTCAGTAATAATGGGTGCTGTTTGGGTGGCTTTATGATTGGTTTATTTGTGGTATTGGGTTGCTATATTTTTTTAAAAATATTTCTTGGTTTGATTTGTTGGGATTTGAAAATCTGAGAAAATTCGAGCGTTTGGCGTGTATGGAAATTTGGGTTCATGGTTTTTTTTTTTTAATAATTTTTTTGAAAGAAAAATTAATAATTTTTTAATATTGTAATGAGTATATATCTAGGGTCAATACAATAAATCAGAGAGTGTATATATATATATATATATATATAAAAGGGTTTAGATGTAAGAAACTTGATACATGTTTTTTCCACAACATGGTATCAAAGCATATTTAGCCTAGCAACCTGTAAGTTTTGTGATTCGTACTCCCTTTTGTGAGAGATTGATATGCCAGTTTCTTTTCGCAAAGGCATGATACGCGGTACTCAATTTTCCTAAAAAGTGGTTTTAGATTCAAAACCAGCGCGAGCTTGAGAGTACATGGAGCCTCTTAAAGAGAGATGGAGTCACCACTTGATGATAGGTTCAAGACCCAAAACATGACTTCATAAAGGTCTTTCTATCAAACTAGGTTCGAAGTTAGAGTACAGGATGAGAAGAGGTTAGACACTCTTAAGTCTGCCCAATCGTAGGTAGCCTTCATATCGTTGCTCAACTAGATAGAAAATAAGCTATCCTCAAGGCTCAAAAGGTGTGCACTTGTATCTAAGCATGGGTGTGAGTCTACGTGTCAAGTGAGGCAAGTAAGGGAAAGCAGATGAAACAAGGGACCATGGGAGCAAAGGCATGTGGAGAAGCAACCAACTCATGGCATCAAGCTCCAAGTGTGTGTATGTGTATACCCAATCATGCAGGTGCATGAGTACATGAATAGTGCATTACACTATAAATTTAATTGCTGAGATTCACTATGATGTGAAATGAAGGAGCATTGCTCTGAGATTATTAAATAATTTCTCTTGACTAGGAAGTACAAATAATTAAGGCAATACAACGTTCAATAAACTTATTACATAAGTAAATCAATCCATACATTCATCAAAAAATAAAAAAAAGTAAATCAATACATTTAGATAAAAATTGTTTGATTTTCTTTTCCATCTGATCCATCATTGTTTTGGACCCGCGATTCTAAGGGAACATTACATGGAGGCAAGTGAGGAGGAGGTTTGCGGATACTTGTCTCAGCAGTGCCTCCATTCTTTACGATAAAAACAGCAGCCATACCCCAGGTCATATGTCTATCTACATGACAATGCCAAAACCACACACCTGCCAAATATTATTGATGTTAACATCCACAAGTCTTAGACCAACCAGAATCAGGTAATTAGATCAATTTTTAAATGCATGCATTTGCGATTCAATTTCCCTTCCCCCCCTCCCCTTAAGTCAGTAGCAACCTTTTTTTTTTTTTTCACAAGTTTGATCCCATCTTCCCCCTTAAACTTATTTAAAAAAAATTATCCATATTTATTTTTGGTTACAAGATCTTGAGCCAACGAGTGTTCTGTCTCTAATGTATGCACTTTTTATAATAATATAAACTAAACGTATAAGATAGTGATAAAATAACTTGCCTGGATTGTTTGCTACAAATCTGATGGCAAGCCATCCATTCTTAGGCACACCGAAGGTATTAACTGCGACTGGATCAACCAAATTAAATTTTTTTGGGTCGGTGTCATTGTTATAATTTCCATAACCACTTCCAACCACGTAAAAGCTATGCCCGTGCAAATGCATTGGATGATACCCAGCGCCCAATATATTGGTACCTTGAAAAACAACCTCAACTGCTTCATTATAATTCAACACCTTCACCTTGGACCCAAGGTCTGCCATTGCCAGAGCTTCTGGAAGTTCGTCAGCTGTGAAGTTAAAATAATTAAGGGGTTGGTCTGGGAAATCCATAGTGTAAACCCCAGTAATATTCCTGCATGAAAGATTTTAATATAATCAAGCCTCCGTTTGGATACAAATTATAAATAAAAATTATTTCACTATTCAGCTTATTTTTACTGCTATTCATAAGCTCCACTACACTTTTTGATACTATTCATGGCCCTACTGTACTATTTCAAATAACTTTTAATTTTATCTACCATACTTTCTGCAATAAATTTTCAGTTTCAATAAAATAAACGGTATTCAAACAGACCCCAAATATCAAAATGCATTGTCATATACAGTAAAAGGATAATCATGTTGCGCTTTGATAAAATATTCATATCTAGTCAGTAATCTATGCAATATTTGGCAAAAGTCCTTTAATAAAATACACAATTTAAAAAAAAAAAAATTAAAATCTCTCAAGCATAATATCACAACTCTAATAAGATAACTAAAACATATATTGATTACATGGAAGAGGATCAAGTAATTATCAAACTCTACATGGTCATTTGAATAAAAGTTATAGTATTTTATTCTTAGTTTTTAATTATCGCTACTATGGCATCATAGGACATGCAGTGTGCGCAAGGTTTTGCTTCTTCTTTTTCTTTTTTTTCTTTTTTTTTTTTTTTTTTTTTAATATTCTAACTTCTAGCCTTTTAAAAATAAACCAGTTTTTATTTTTTTTTCATACATTTAACATAAATTTACTGAAAACTAATCTGTTGATAAATAATATGAAAATAAGATGCCAAAAACTACACTTGCAATCGTAAAGGAAGAAATGGAAAAGAATTGAAACTGCATACTTTGTTCTTTATAAAAACAATGCAATCTATATTAAAAAAAAAAATTATATATATATATATATATATATAAAATAAAAGAGGGAAAGACGGGAAAAACCTGTAGTAAGCAAGCAGTACATCAGTAGGAACTGGGTTACTCCAACTTATGCTATTCACACTTGTAGCTATTATAATTTCTTCACCGGTTGCTATACATGTGGTATTTTTACATTCAATTTCAGCCATGGAAACTGTAATATACATTCTGGTGGTTATGTTTAAGGGGACATTTACGGGATGGTCTTTGCTTGCTAAGCTCCTAAGAAGTTTTGAGAATTTTATGACAGCTCTTGAGTCTTTGTAATTGGGAAGTGTACTTGGAAAGGAAGGAGATAATGGAATAGTGTAGTTTCCTCTGTATTCGATGATCGCGGTGACATTGAATAGGTCAAAATTTGTAAGATCCACCTCTTGGCTCCAGAATTGTCGAGCAGCTATATAATAATGGCCAAGAGTCTGATTTGCTGTGAGTAGAATATCCATGGTTTGTCCTGCGGCTATCATTACGTAACTAGTAGTTATGGGTTTGATATAACTTGCATCCATTCCAACAATTGTGAGGTTGTGTTCAGCTATTGCAAAGAACATATTTGCTGCCACAACTGAGTTGACTAGACGAAGAAGATAGGTCTTGCCGTGATCAACCACCCGACGGTATGTTGTTTCTACAACATTAAGATTGTGACTCAATTAATTCCAATGTGTGATTTATTTATGAATAACGTTAAATATATACAAATTTTAGTAAATAAATTTTATAAACTGACATGACAATAAATATGATCGTGGACTTAAAAAACTTAATAAATGAATATGTAACCACATTTTTGTGATTAGTAAAATGTCAACTTGTAAAAATTATGTAGTAGAGAGATGCTAGAGATACTACAAAAGGTGATGATAGGAATACTATAGATTTTATTATATAGGTCTTGCAAACTAATGTGTTACCAATCACAAAAAAAATTCAAACACTCATAATTATCTTACAAGTGATTCTATTGATACTATAATTTTTACTACGGTAGAAATTAAACTATCACCAAATTAGGAAAAGAAAAAAAAAAGTGATTTTAATATTCATTTATTATGTTTTTGACAATCACCAATCACATCCATTGCCACGTCAATTTGTATATGTTATAAAGTAAAATTTTCTTCTTTATCTTATTTAAGTGAAACAAATCTCATTAAGAGTAATGTTGCAAGTACTACAAGTTTATCTCATTAAGAGTAATGTTGCAAGTACTATAAGTTTACTAAATTGAGCTTACAAACTAATAAGTCACAAATTATAAAGAAGTGATTCAAATGAATATTTATGATCTAGTTGAAACCCACCAATCACATTCATTGCCATATATGTTCTGCTACATAAAGCCCTTTAGCAAAACTTGTAGTACCTTTAACATTTTCCATCTCATTTTTAGCATTTCTCATCTTATTTATTACCACATTAGTTTAGTTTGCAAAATTTTTGTCTTAGATTTAGACTTTTCTGTAACAAAATGATCCAACAGGGTAGATATTTTGGACTAAGATTCTAGGGAATTCTATCACATAGGGTTATTTTAATCTTGACCTTTTATTTTATAATAAACGGTTTTGATTATCACAATTGGTAAATATGCATAAAGTACACGAACTATTGGCGTACATCCATTAAAATTAAAGTTACTCGCATCTTACTTACTGTTTTACAAAACTACGTACTGTTTGCAAAGCTACATAACTAAACGCGTTACTTTAAGTTTAAATGTACAATAAGCGTTAAATACGAATAGGGTAAAAATCGGCTCGTTACATTCGGGTTTGTTAAATGTTAAAAAATCATCTTTTTATTGAAACTTATTGGTTGTTGCATCAGACAAGGAATATAAAATATTAAAAAATCTCAATAAAACGAATACATGTTCAACACTAAATGAGCCTAAGTTGCGTTTGGGATAATCTTACATTGGGCAACTTATTTTGCTATTTGGCTTATTTTTACTACTATTTATAGGTCTTATTGTACTTTTTGGTACTATTTATGGGTTTCACTATATTATTTCAGCTAACTTTTAGTTTTATCTACAATATTTTCAGAAAAAGTTTTCAGTTTTATTTAAATAAGTTGTTCCCAAACAGACCCTAAAAATTATTTTTAATATATTTAAAATATAAACCTGACAAAACACATTCGGAATCTATGTTATTGTTCCTAGTGCCAAAATATCCATGTTTAGGATTTTTTATTATTATTATCTTAAATACTCTAAAACTAGTGCAACACATATTACTTAGGAATGCTAGGTATACAATATTTTTACAACAAAATCTAAGTAGTAAATTGTTACTTGTTATAATTTAGGCTCACCATTAACATCACTTTTTCACTCACCAATAATAGCTTGTCATCGAGGATTTGCTATAGAATTTTTGTGAAAAATGATATGAACATAGCACTACTCCTACTACAAAAACTTAATACTTGATGAGACAGTAAATGTGATTGGTGTTGTTTTATAAAAATAATAATGAGTGTTTAAATTACTTTTTATAATTAGTGACGTGTCAATTTATATGACTTATATAATAAATTTTGTAATTTTTCTTGCATTGTTCTCAAAAAATTTAAATTTTATTTGAATGTTCTAAAGATTAAATCACACTTGATAGGAGTTAAAAGGTTATGATACAAAAATGATTGTATTTATTGAAAAAAAGATATGGTAAATGCTTACATATTTTTGTTACTATTTAAAAAAAAAACAAACATAACATACTTGTAACATACACGTACCATTTTTTTTCTTTCTATTTTCGTATTTTTATGTTGAATTTTGGAAATGTACTTTTTTGAAAGATGTCGAACTATACTCGTCCTAATGCTTGTCATATTAAACTCATACCGTATTTTACTAACTATGCTAATTATACCCTGTCATTAATCCATTAACAAAAACCTTAAAATAATGATGCAATATTAGCAATTAAAAAAAAAAATTTAACATGTCAAATTTTGAATTTTTTGAATTTATTTTAGTTTTCAAAAACTTGAAAAGACCCAGATCTAAGAACCAATTTCACTATTATACCTCTTGTCCTTCTTCACTTCTACTCTCACCGTCGTGCTGACATTGATGACACAAGCCTATCTCAAACAAGATCTCGACAGCAGCAACGATAGAGAACTTGGATCAAGATGGAGTTTGGCCCAACCCAAGATCTTAATCATCAAACCTATATAACATTCTCTCTCTCTCTCTCTCTCTCTCTCTCTCTAAATATATCTCAATTTAAATTTGTTCCAATGAAATTATCTACTTATTCTTCTCAAAAAATAACAAATAAAATTATATACTTATTATGTGCTTGCATTTTACTCAATGAAATGGATACCACATTGACATAATGTGTTGCAATTAGGGGTGGCAAATGGGTAGGTTGGGTCATAAATGGGTTGGATGTGTAATGTACCATTTACCAATTTATGACCTGTTTATATATAAATTAACTACCCAATACCCACCCATTTAATCTAATATGACCCAAATACCTTTAAAACTACTTGAATACCCTCATAACTTCCAAAATGACCTAAATGCCCTAAAATACCCAAAATGACCCAAATACCCCTACACTTCCAAAATTACCAATATACCCTTTAACATCCAAATTATCCCTATTATGGTTTTTTTTTTTTTTTTTTTTACTTACACCTAATATTATTTAAATAACACCTATTTATTTTTCAAACATCACAAAAAAATTATTGGGCATACCTAAACACTTTTTTTACCATTACTATGCTAGCTCGCAACCGTTTTTTCTTTCCTTCAAAAAACTAGGCTACAAATGTAAAACACAATAAGATCCAATGGTTTTTATAAAGCCTAAATTATTTACTAAGTAAGTTAAAATCTCATTCTTTCTAAAGCCCAAGAATTTTTTATGCTTAGCAATATTTGGAAAAAGCTCATGATTCAAATTCATGGCAGTACTATTTTATCAATGGGATTCAACCCCATAATCAAAGCTCATGATTCAAATTCATAGCAATACTATCTTATCAGTGGGATTCAATTCCATAATCAATGCCCATGATTTAAATCCATGGCAAATTATTTATCAGAAAGCCCAATTTTCATTGGCAACATTAAAAGCCCAGTTCTTGCTAGCAACATTAAAAAAGCCCAATTTCCATTGACAATATCAAAAGCCCAATTTTCATTGGCAACATCAAAAGCCCAATTTACATTGGCAACATCAAAAACCCAGTTCTCACTAGTAATATCAAAAGTCCAATTTACGTTGGCACGATTTTATCAAAAGCTTGAGAATATTAATGCTTGGCAAAAAATATCATGTTTATTTCATTTAAAAGATGAACAATGTTTCTCAAACATTACAATGGCAAAAAACCATAGCAACCATTTTATAAAAGTTCAACAAAAAGTTATCTTGAAAATTATGATATTCATCTCATATTATAAACCCATGAACGTGTGGTCATCATTTACAATCACAACATCCATCTTCGGAGCTCATGGAAACTATTCAATCCCACAAGCTCACCATTTAAATTATGATGTGATTATTAGAAATCATGAACATTACTTATGATGTGGAATTCATCACTTTCAAAAATAGTAAATGTTACTTACAAAAGCATTTTGAAACTTATCACATTATTTCAAATATTACAACTCATTGCCTAAGGACCCATTACAAGTATCTATGAAAGCCCAAAATATTTACTAATAATAAAAGTCCATGGGGGATGAAAACCCATGGCAACATGTGTTGTTGATGCCCATTTTGTAGGATGAACACAACCTAGCCCAAAGGGACCAGCCCACATGAGCAAGCCCAATCCAAAGAACCCCAGCAAGGGGCAGAGGATTGAAAGTGGACAACCAGCCCTTGTTCATCCTTGACCAAGGTACAGCTGGAGGCCTCTACAAGAGAACCAAGTCTTTGAGGATGAATTAGGGGTTATCCCATCAGCTTTCTGTCACCCTTTACCTGACTTGAACAGTGCCCAAAGGTTGTGATATAAGCTAAAGTCTAATGGGTGATGGAACTCTATCATTTTCCTCAAGACTATATCTCCAACGGAAGGGGGGCTGAAGCCAAGTTATCCAAATCTGAACAAATTGATGCTATAAATGTCAAAAACATTTAAGGCATGGTTCATGTGCCAAGCCCATGAATCCTGAAGGGGAAAAATTGGTAACATGTGGTTTGGAGGGCATAAATGGATCTCTAGTAGAACCCCCTGAAGTGGACTTAAACTTTGACACCTAGCTTAGGGTGTTGAATCCTACTTCTTAGGGTCCAAATCTCAGTTGTAGCACTAGGATTCGTTCTTGATAATTGCCTTAATCCTATTGGTTAAACTCAACTCTAGAAATCCTGACATTTAATGCAAAACACCCCAAAAACCCACCATGTGTCATATTACCCAAAGAAGCAAGGCAGTCCCAAAAGCAAATCTCCTACTTTTGGCCAAATCCTATGATGATTAAGCATGATTCACTACCCCTGATTAGTCCTACTTTTTTTGGATTCTTGTTAATTAATGCTTCCCTAAACTACACTATAACAACATAAGCACCCTAGCCCACAAATACACGGCTACTACCTCTGAAAACTTCTGATTTGTTTGTCATTTTGCTTGTGGTTCAGCTCTCCTCAAGCTCACAACTCATTATCCTTAGCCCATACTCACCTAGCCTCAGACATTCCTTTCCTCTTTTTGCATATCCACAGCTCATAAATGCTCCCTAATCAGTCACAAACAGTCCACTATTCACTAAAGCCTTAACCTCAGCATTAATTCCATCCCACTCACTCAAAACAGCCCACATTACTCCATTCATGCTTTATGTATATATATTCCCCAAAATCTTAGTTTAATAATTGCTGTACTGAGCTGGGATCTCTTTCTCCCTTCATAGTATGTCAATTAACCCCTTTCTTATGGAAGCTCTAATTTTTACCTTTTGTTTTACTATTGAATGATATAATGTATTTGTAACAATGAAATTATTTTCTCATATTAATGTAATGATGGCTGAAAGTGCAATAAATTCCCCTGACTGAGACACACAAGGACCCCCAAAAGTTAACACTTTCCTAAATTTATTTAATCATTGACTGCTGGACTCTAAGTGTAATTTCATCCCTACCGCTGAAGAATTTATTTTTCTGGACTGTGTAATTTCACCTCTACCGTTGGAGAATTTATCTTTCTGGACTCTTTAAGTGTAATTTCACCCTTACCGCTGGGGAATTTATTTCCCTTGTACTATCATAACAGGACCACTAACGTATTAATTAAGTATTGTAAAGTATTTTTATTGGGTTTTTGTTGCTGTTTTGTCAAGTGCAGCCTTTATTTCTTGCTTGGATAGGCTTGTCATCACACTGAAAGCCTTAGGGCACCGTCTTAAGAGCCCATAGTTGAGTTTCGGCTTGGCTTCCCAATATTTTATTCAAAAACATCAATTTCTCCCTTAATAATCCCCAAAATCTCTAAAATGAGCAAAATATCGCCAAAATCTCTAAAATGAGAAAAATACTTCTGATATCTCTAAAATCACCAAAAATATGCTCAAAAACCACTAAAATGACCAAAATACCCCCAAAATTTGTAAAATTAGCAAAATACCCACGAAACCTTTAAAATGACCAAAATATCTCTAAAACCTAAAAAAAATGACCAAAATACCTCGAAAACCTAAAAATGACCAAAATACCCCCTAATGGGTCAAGGGTATTTCAATCATTTTTTAGGTTTCGGAGGGTATTTTGGTGATTTTTAGATTTTGAGGGTATTTTGGTCATTTTGTAGGTTTCAGGGGGTATTTTAGTCTTTTTTTAGGTTCGGGAGTATTTCGGTCATTTTCTAAAAATTTAGATTTTCTATTGCTTATTTAAATTTTAGATGGGTTTTAGTGGGTATTGGTGGGTTTATCTATTAAGATCCATATAATTAAATAACCTAATGGGCCTTTACCCATTCAACCCAATTATTCAAATGGGTTGTGTTAAGACTTATCCAAATTAGTTGGTTAATCAGTGAGTTCATGAATATGGATAAAAATTGTCATCCCTAGTTGCAATTAGTGCTCAATTATTAGATCTTGAAAACATTACAATTCGGAGCATTTTTATATGCTTGAAACTCAGAATTGATTATAGCTGTGTTTAATTATACTTCTATTGTGCCTAGTTCATTTGAGTCTTCTTGCATTTAGTTAAGCTCTTGTTGTTCTTATGAAAATTTTATTTAGCACGAGAAGTTATATCCTGTTTCTATTGTATGTTACTTCTCCCTCACAAGAGGGTGGCCCCCACACTTGTTCTTACGAAAATTTTATTTAGCACGAGAAGTTATATCCTGTTTCTGTTGTGAGGGAGAATTAACATACAACGGAAACAGGATAGAGTTTTTCATTTAGCACACGCAAATACGTATTTTCAGGCAATTAAAAACTAAAAAAATGAAAGAAGAAAGCTAATTCAGCTTCAATCTCATAGATTTACGTGAAATTTAGAGATATGGAGACTGCGAAACAAGTAAAAATTGAAGCATAAACTTGCCTCCGGTTAGAGATCGACACATAAGATTGAGTCTTGGATTTAAGTTTTTCAATTTTTGAAAATTTAAAAATAAAATCAAAATTTCAAAATATGACATATCAATTTAATTGATTCTTTTAAATGTGACATTATTATTTTAAGATTCTTGCTGGTAGATTGATGACATGATTTAATCTGAACCTTTTATTACAAAAATATATAAGATCAGAATTAAAGAACTCAAGAAGATCTTAATTCAAAGTATTTCTGAGCTATAAAATCTAAAATATAATATACTATCATACCTTTGGAGCATGGACCCAAATCACCTGGTTCGCCGTTTATGGTGTAACCAATAGAGTGTGGCAGATCATCGCCATATATTAGGGCGTAATCCAATTCGGCTGTTAAGTTTCCACTGTACAATGAACCTGCATTTTCAACAAAACTTAATCAGAAATACACTAGCATAATATTATTCATTCATTGACCAACACAGGCAGGTATATATAGAGGAAAAGATAAAGGCGTGGGGACTGTAGAGATATGACACATGATTTTTGGACATATGAGAAGGCTTACAGTAGGTTCATGCATCCAATAAGAGAGCTCTCGACAATCAAGTTTCATTTTACTTTTCATTCATTTGAACATGAATTTTTAACATATTAGAATTAGTCTCGTGCCATACATTGTTTAATCAACAATCACGTATTAATTTTAAAAAATTAATAATGGACAAAATTTAAGTCTAATTCCTCATGTGTTGTACTTTATGTTCTTCAAGATAAATTTAATAATTTGATTTATTAGTCAATACAATTCATTGTAAATAGTTACAATTTCCCAAAGCTACATGGTGGATTGTATTGGAGGGAGTCAAACTACAACACCTAAAAAACTTCTAAATTTAATGAACCAAAAAAAAAAAGATATTAAAATAATAGAACAAAAACTACTTTAAATCACATTATGAATGCACAACATGTAAAGCTAAGATTTTTGTTATAAAAATAGTATAATAAATTATAAGATAACTTATTTTAAAAAAAAAAAACAAAAAACAAAAACAAAAATCATATTTAATAACTTCGTACCGACCGGTAGGGCCAGTATTTTCCATTCCGAAACTCACTACCGTACTGAAAACACCCCTTGTTTTGTCTCGCTCTAAATACCGGACCATTTCAGAAGGTACCAGCCATTTTGGCCGATTTTGGCCATTCTGATTGAAAAATGTATTTCTGCCCGAAATGGTTCATTCTGCAATTTTTTCATTTAAACCAAAAATAAAATAAAAAACAGAAAAACAAACCATGAACTAGAGGTTAACAGAGGCGTGGTGGTGGAACTAGCGGCACTGCTTTAGTTGGGCTGAGCAGAACTAAAGCTTGGTTGGACAAATCGTCATTTTATGGAAGAAACAAAGAACCGATGAATAAGTGGAGAAGAAGATGAAGGAGAAAAATTAAGGAAAAGAAAAAACAATAAAAAATAAGAAATGGTTGAAAGTTAAAAGTTGTGGCTGGGATAAGAAGTAGAGTTATTGTCCACATCAACTCTCTTCTATTTCCAAGGTAATCATGTGGATCTTACCTGTTTCAATTTTCAAATTTTACTTTCTATTTTTATTTTTCCGTTCTTATATTTAATTTTTATTTTTTAAGTCATAGATAATGTTAGATTGATATGATATGTTGGACTTGGGCCATTTTTATTGAGCATGTTGGACTAAACATATAGGTTAGATATAAATTTAATAACTATATACACACTTTTAACTCACATCACTAGCATCACATTCATATCTTTTCCATAATGGCAAAATGATGTTGACTCTTTATTGAACAGACGTGAAAGTTTTTTTATTTTATTTTATTTATTTATTAAAATCTAGTGGGATTGAGAGATTTAAAAATATAAGCATACCAAGAATGATTATATTCTCATCATCCGGTTTGGGAAATGGATAAGTTGTTCCAATAGTAGGCAAGATAACAATGGCACCATGAACATAGACTCGTGTCCAATCACTATGTGCGTGCCACCAGAGTGTTCCTTCCTCAGTGGAAAATATGACCTCATATGTGAAGTTTGATCCTGGTTCAATAGGACATTGCGTGATGTATTCTGGGCCATCTGACCAAGGATTTCTTGGTTGCTTTACACCATGCCTATAAGAACCATAAAATTATCCAAAGATGTGAATCTTGTTGAGCAGTACTTATGTAAGAGATAGAGTAATGAAAATATTTTTGCTTGCATTAGTTATGTTTTATTTTTTTTATTTTTTTTTGAATGTGAGTTCATAGAACTCATGTTAAAAAACCGTTTTAATATATATGTGTGTGTACACGTGCGCGTGTTTATGAAGAGTGATTGAGCTTACCAATGAATGGTCACCCCATAATAACCTTGATTGTGAACATTGACATATACTGTGTCCCCTTTGTGTACCCGTATTACTGGCCCTGGAATACTGCCATTTACAACTAACTTACTTGTTGTGTTACACAGTTTCGTGAAGTTTTTCTCCGCAAGCTGCGAAATAAGAAGCATATATTGATAATTAAATTAATGTAACAAAAAAAAAATCAGGCTATTGTTCTCCAATCCAAGTGATAAGCTTATCCATTCAAACCCACAATATTGGGAAGTAAAATGTTAAAATTATTTCAAACTTTACTACAAAATGTTACAAACTGACGTAATGATGAACATAGTTGATAAATTTCAACAACATAATAAATAAATATCAGCATTTTTTCATGTGATTAGTATAAGTATTATGTCAGCTTATAAATCTTATATAGTAAACTGTGCAATATCTTAGAATCATTCCAAAACAGGAAAACACTTTGCTATTATAGTAAGTGCAGATAAAAAGACAACTATATATAATATGGTAAGTACTTACAACAAATTCATAGTAATGGACCTCTGCTTCGACCATGGAAAGACACTGTGCAACAAGAAACAGAAAGCCAATAAAGTTCAACAGACATTCTTTGTTCTGGAAATTCATGTCTTTTACTCTAGCTGTCTCAGCTCACTCTTTCTTTTGTGAACTTGACGTTGTTCTTTGAGAGCTTCAAATATTTAAGCCTGACTTAATTCAAATGCATGGAACTTAGGAAAGCCGAAAGGGTCTTATACATGTTTTTTTTTTTTTACGTGTGACGCGTTATTACTGACTATTTCCAAAAAAAAGAAAAAAACAACAACAACAACAACAAATTGTCTTTGCTCTTTAGAATTTAGATGAGAACGTGGTGTTCTAGTGACCAAATTTTCAACTCCAAAAATGTATCACGTGATTTTTTTTTTTTTTTGCCGACTGCTGCAACCACCAGTCGACGAGCGATCTGATCTCTCCTCAGCTCACTCTTTCTTTTGAGATGTTGACGTTGTTCTTTGAGAGTCTCAAATATAGGCCTGTCTTCATTCAAACGGGACGGTCATTAGGAAAGTGTCTTATATATGTTTTTATTTATTTATTTTATTTTATATTATTTAATAATAAGTGTCTTTTTTTTTATTATTTATGGAATTTAATAATAAGTGTCTTGTAAACTTTTTATAAATATATATATATATATATATATATAGAACATGGGGTAGTTATTTTATTTTATTTTATTTATTTATAGAAACTTGGAGTAATTTTGGTTGTGTACATGAGACCCTGGGAATTTTTATAGAACATGGGATAGGTTTTTTTAGTTTTAAATCTTATCCATTTACAGTTTTAACATCACTTTTTATGTTTTAAAAATAAAAATAAGTTAATTAAATTAGAAGTATTTTTAGAAGTTAGAAAGATAATAATTAACATTCTGAATCGTGAAGTGAAGGGATTATAAATTTTTTTTATTTTTTTTATTTTGAGAATCTGAAAAAACAGATTTATGTAGGTAGACAGTTGCCTTTTGTTTTGTTCACTGTTAGTTTAGAATACTTATAAAACAAAAAGCTTTTTGTTTTGTTGACAGTTAGTTTAGATTCTCTATAGAATGCCATAATTGGATGTTGCTCTATTATAGCTGCGCTTTAATCTCATTAAAATTTTTTTTTTTTTAAAAGTTGCGCTTTAATGTCTGTCAGCGATAAAGTTTTTAAAGTCACCTATATGATATCACAAATTTAATAAAAGCGACAAGAGGGTGCCATGCGGCAATTTACCCGAGGAAAGAGCTGTCATATACTGAAAGGTAAAAATATATTTTTCTGATTATGGGTGGGTTTGGATTCCGTGTTTGCTGAATCCTGCGTCCACGTTTTTCCCCTATTCCGTGTTTGTTGAATCCTGCGTCCACGTTTTTCCCCTTTTTTTTTTTTTTTTTTTTTTTTTTTTTTTTCATGCGTTTAAGGAGAGACAGATTTTACTGTTCAGAGACAATTTTTACTATTCATATACTGTTTCGTCACTTTTTATATACTGTAGCAGCACTATTCACGCATTTAAAAATATTAAAAATGGATCCCACAGTACTTTTCACACATTTAAAAATTATTTTGCTACCGTGTTTTCAGTTTTCAGTTTCAGCAACAATAAGTTCAATCCAAACAGACCCTATGTGTACGCGCTTTCAAACGCACGTTTTGCGTTTCTTTCCATTTTTTTTTTTTTTTTAAATCAGCATTTGGTGCACTGTTTAGTCTTATGAACAGTAGGCTTTTCATATATTTAAAAATTATTTTGCTATAGTGATTTCAGTTTTTAGTTTTCAATTTCACCTAAAATAAGTTATATCCAAATGGATATTTAGGACATTTTTCTTTTGATCCTTTTTTGAAACTCTTATTTTGATCTTTAAAAATTGAGAATAATTTTTAATTTAGACTCCACTGTCATCTTATTAATGGAACCATCTTACGGGAAAGATAGAATGTATTAGTGGTAGATATGATGCTGACGTGACCATTAAAATAAATTTTATTTGATATTTAAAAAATTCCAGTCAACATTTTAATTAAAAAAATTAATTCCTCAATTTTAATTTTAATTTTAAAAAATCAATTAATTTTTTTGTTTTTACCTTTTTTAGTTTTAAAGACTAAGAAAAAAATTTGTACCAACTTTTTCAACTTTTTTTTAAAAACTTTCTTGACTACCAAACACAACATCACAAAAATTAAATTTATCAATAACCACAGTGCCACACACTTTGGTCATTTAGCACTGTGGTCATTTTTCATTTTCCTCTCTCTCTCTCTCTCTCTCTCTCTCTCTCTCTCTCTCTCTCTCTCTCTCTCTCTCTCTCTCTCTCTCTCTCTCTCTCTCTCTCTCTCTCTCTCTCTCTCTCTCTGAGGTTGTGGTCATTGGGATATGGCTTTGATATGGGTTTAGAGATAGAGAGGGACTAAGATCGGTGGTAGTTAACGTTGTTTGCAATTTGGCTTTGATCTAAATTTAGAGAAGAAAGAGAGGCTGAGATCGGTGGTGGTGGTTAGGGGTGGTCACCAAACTGTAAAAACCGCAAAAATAGTACCAAAACTGCCCGCAAAATGGCATAACCGCACCGCATCATAAGTAATAATACACTGCACTGCACCGCACCGCAGCACACCACATGGTGCAGTGCGGTTTGCAGTTTTATAATAAGAAAACCGCATAAACCGCACCGCATTGCACCCTCTCTATATATTAATATATTTATTTATTTTTAATATTAAATATATTATTAATAGTTTAATAACCCTAGTTTTCAAAAAAAAAAAAAGTTTAATAACCCTAGCAAGTGTTGACTAGAAAAGCCAATCCAAAATAAAGAAAAACTAGCTCAATAATTTAAAACTTGGCCCAAAAAAAGAGAAAAATTAGTTTTGGACTTAGTAGGAAAAGAAATTTGAAAAATATACCAACTTCAAACCGCATCTTATACATAGTATTGAATATGTGACCGCAAAAATGAGGTGCGGTGCGATTATGGTTTTGGCTAAACTCTAAACCGCACCACACCATATTGCATCACACATGTGACCACAAAAACAAGTTGCGGTGTAGTTATGGTTTTAGCTAAACCGTACCGCAAAGTGCGGTGCTAAAAATAACCCAAAACCGCACCGTGAACACCCCTAGTGGTGGTTGTGAAGTGGTGGTCGGTTAGGTCTAATGGTGAATTGTTAGTTGGATTTGTTATTGGTGATTGATCGGTGGTGGCGGACACATTTTATTTGTCCACCTTGACTTTGTTATTTTTGTTGATTGGTGGTATGATATGTTCATATGTATTTGGCTTCTCAGTTTCATATGAAATTTTTTGTACTAGGAAATTGAAATAATATATTCGTTGGGTTTTTGCTATTGAGTTTTCATTTGGATTTGTTTGAAACCAAGAAATTGAAAGAATTGGCTAGGCTTTAGGTTTTCATTTGAAAGAATCGGTTTATACTGGGAAATTGAAAATTGTGGGGCCTGAAATTTGGAATCCCGGCCCACTTCACATTAAGAGCCCAAAACCCAAGCCGAGGAGCCCTATTGCCGAGGAGGTACGAGGAGAACCACTTGATGGCCTAATAAAATAGCCGAGGACAACCTCACGCTCAACGCCTCACAAAATGCCTGAAGAAAAGGACAAATTCAGTACAAGAACAGTACAAGCTAGAAAGCTGCCAACACCATAACGTGGAGCCCAGCACCTGACAAGCCCATACCCCATACCATGCTATCCAGTTTTTCCCAACCACTCTGACGTGAAGATTGATAGGACGAGTAACTACCCCAAACAAGGAGAAACTGACACGTAGATGAAGGAGGGAAATCGAATACTAGTATAAAAGGGAAAAGAGGAGGAGAAAAAGAGCGGGGGGGGGGGGGGGGGAGGGCCCCCGGAGAAAGAAGGAAGAAAAAGGAGGAATGGTGAGAATGTAATGCTCCTCGGACTAATTCTGAGGAGCTAAACCTTTCAAACTACATTGATGCAAGTCTCAGCTATGCAGTCCAAACTCATCTTTGTATAATTACTCATGAAACCGGGACCAGACCGAAACCCAGTGCCCAAAGGCAGGCCTTTCCAAACCCACTCTCTACAAATCATATTGTTCGAGCCCTTTACATGCGAGCCCAACGTTATTCTTGGGCCGTTAAATAATCGTGTCCCTACAATTGGCGCCGTCTGTGGGAAGGCTTGCGCGTTGGCACAGGTGGCGGTTGAGTCAACACTCTAGCAAGTAGAGGTTCGCGGGGTTTCCTCCATCTCCGGCGATATGTAGTTGTTGCTCCGACATAAACCTCTGCTAGGGGCTACGCCCTGCAGTGCCAACGACGCGGGCAGCTCTAGGGGCTTCCGGTCTCAAGCCAACTCTCCCCGCCATGGTCTAGGGGCTGGCCTTCGAAAAACAAATAAGTACACACAGAAAAAACTACAAGTTTTGGACAGAACCAAGGCCTTGCATGGTCCTCGGATTCAAGCCTATGGGGAAACCAAGTACACAAAGAAAAAACTACAAGTTTTGGACAGAACCAAGGCCAGAACTAAGGCCTTGCATGGTCCTCGGACTCAAGCCTATAGGGAAACCAAGTACAAAGAAAAAACTACAAGTTTTGGACAGAACCAAGGCCTTGCATGGTCCTCGGATTCAAGCCTATGGGGAAACCAAGTACAAAGAAAAAATTACAAGTTTTGGACAGAACCAAGGCCTTGCATGGTCCTCGGACTCAAGCCTATGGGGAAACCAAGTATACAGAAAAAACTATAAGTTTTGGACAGAACTAATGCCTTGCATGGTCCTTGGACTCAAGCCTATGGGGAAACCAAGTACACACAGAAAAAACTACAACTTTTGGACAGAAAATTTTTGGACAGAACCAAGGCCTTGCATGGTCCTCGGACTCAAGCCTATGGGGAAACCAAGTACACAAAGAAAAAACTACAAGTTTTGGACAGAACCAAGGCCTTGCATAGTCTTCGGACTCAAGCCTATGGGGAAACCAAGTACACAGAAAAAACTACAAGTTTTGGACAGAACCTAGGCCTTGCATGATCCTCGGACTCAAGCCTATGGGGAAACCAAGTAGACAGAAAAAACTACAAGTTTTGGACAGAACCAAGGCCTTGCATGGTCCTCGGATTCAAGCCTATGGGGAAACCAAGTACTTAGAAGAGACAATACGGGGATTGGACACAACCTGGACATTATATGACCCTTAGAATCTACCCCGCGAAAGAGTTCCCCATTTATAAGTGGGCTAATCCCAAAGCTGCATGGGTTCCCAGCCTACCCTCGGATCCTTGGTACCAGAGGAATTGGTGCGACTGCAATATAGTGCCATACGTTGTCAGAACGCAATTAGAGTCCCTCACTGCTCGGTTACCCCCTCGGATGGATTATTTAGAGTTTATCGTTCTCGGACGGTCTCCTCGCACGTATTACGGAATATTCAGCTGTTATCTCGGTTAGTTTCCTGAGTTTAATTTACTGTGAATTATCGTTATTATGCCTGGTAATGTCAGTAAATTAGAATTAGTTGGATTATGTTTCGAGGTTTCCTGCTCTAAGTATCATTGAATAAAAACACACATGGAGCACACCCATTCACAAAGTAGTTGTTGCAAAAAAGAAAAATATTCAAAACAAGTAAATAAATTCCTCTTTTATTAAGACAAAGAAATAGTACAGCGTACAATGAAAAGCTGGAACAAGCTTATATTAAAGCTAACTACATAAGCGAAAAGAGAGATACAAGAGAATAAAGATAAAGCCGAGGAAGCAGTACAAAGGAGAGGTTGGCTGCTGTTTCAAGACTTTGTTCAAGGAAAACCATTCCTCAACACTTTTACATGCCTATAACTCAGGCAGCCAAAGAACCCAACGTGGGGCCTACACCATTGAAGAAAAGGTGTAGAAAGCCTGGCTTCGGGCTAGCGCAGCCGAAAAAAAGGTGCAGGGAACCCAACTTGAGGCCCGCACCGTTGAAGAAAAGGTGCCGGGAACGGGAAGTTGAGGAGCCTACACAAAAATGTGCCTGTGACAAGGCAGACGGCGCTGATGGCGGAAATTCTTTCTTCTGACACACCAAAAACCTGGTATGACCAGAACCTGCTTCGGATTTTGACTGAAAGAGGGGAGGGTACCGTTCCCACCATATCCAAGCGGGAGGACACTTTAAACCTGTGCCTTCCCTGCCCAGACCACATCACTCTAAGTCTTGGAAGGGTCCGGTGCCTCGATGGCGGGTGAAGTTCCTCCACCTCCACCCAAGCATCAAACATATTGCACTAAGGGAGGACGACACTAGATATGGGAACTGGTTATGGATAAAAGGGTTATGATTCTGAAGAGAGCAGAAGGGTTCATGTGCCAGGAGAACAACCACCTGTCCTACTTATATAAAGGGTAAGGAGGTGTCATTTAATTTAATTTGAGCAAATTCCCAAGAAATGCTACAGACAAGGAAGCCCTGGGACAATTTCCAACGCTATCCTCCACCACAAGATTTAAAGGTCCTCGCAAAGGCGCGCCTTGAATACTGAAATGACAAAGGACACTGCGCGGATGAAGAATAAAGTAATGCCTCTTAATTCGGCACATCTCCCATGCAAATGGAAGAACATAAGTAGCAGTAAGGCACGGAACTTGAACAAGTCACGAGATGGGTTCAGCATCACCAAAACCCTCCTTACCAACTAAAAGGTCGGGAAGCAGGATTTCGAGGGGCTATTGTGGGGCCTGAAATTTGGAATCCCGGCCCACTTCACATTAAGAGCCCAAAGCCCAAGTCGAAGAGCCTTACTGCCGAGGAGGTACGAGGAGAACCACTTGATGGCCCAGTAAAATAGCTGAGGACAACCTCACGCTCAACGCCTCACAAAACGCCTGAAGAAAAGGACAAACTCAGTACAAGAACAGTACAAGCTAGAAAGCTGCCAACACCATAACGTGGAGCCCAGCACCTGACAAACCCATACCCCATACCATGCTATCCAGCTTTTCCCAACCACTCTGACGTGAAGATTGATAGGACGAGTAACTGCCCCAAACAAGGAGAAACTGACACGTAGATGAAGAAGGGAAATCGAATACTAGTATAAAAGGGAAAAGAGGAGGAGAAAAAGAAGAGGGGGGGGGGGGGGGGGGGCCCCCGGAGAAAGAAGGAAGAAAAAGGAGGAATGGTGAGAATGTAATGCTCCTCGGACTAATTCCGAGGAGCCAAACCTTTCAAACTACATTGATGCAAGGCTCAGCTATGCAGTCCAAACTCATCTTTGTATAATTACTCATGAAACCGGGACCAGACCAAAACTCAGCGCCCAAAGGCAGGCCTTTCCAAACCCACTCTCTACAAATCATATTGTTCGGGCCCTTTACATGCGAGCCCAACGTTATTCTTGGGCCGTTAAATAATCATGTCCCTACAAAAATATATATAGTTGAAGATCTTTGTGCTTTGAATTTTTTATTTGTAATTTGTGGGCTTTGATATGTGTGAATACTTGTGCGTGTTCTATGTGTTTCGTTGCTGGGTTTATGAGTTTATTTGCTCGGTTCGATTTATTGGAGGTTTTGGTTTGATTTACAAGAGGTTTCAGATTGCTGGGTTTTTGCCCGGTTTTAGTGTTTTGGTGATTTTATGGGTTTGGTTGCTAAGAAAATGCAAGAAAAGAATAGAAAATCTTGATTTTTAAATTTTCTAAGCAACCAAACATGTTATTTGAGTAAGAACATGAAGAACATGAATAACAATGTTCTTCAGAAGAACGTGAATAGTCATGTTCTGGGATCCAAAAAAAATTAGTGCGAAGCATTTTTTATTTTAATTTAATTTTAAAAAAATTGGAAGGTTGATAAGCTATAAGAATTTAAACTAAAATATGTTGTAAAGCCACTAAAAAACTATTTTTAACACTTCAAACACCAAAATACTTACTATATCAAGGGTGTGTCTAAGTAAGCCTAGGTGCTGGTCATCTATCCTTTAAGCTTATGTTTTTCAATTTTATTGTTATTTATTTATTTATTTATTTTATGCATCAAATTTGGTATCAAAGAAAAAATTTAATTGTGTTTTCCAAGTATCCCCCATGGGTCACAGTCAAATCTATTACAAGGAAAAAAAATCATGATGCCACCAAATCTGTCTCCTAGTAAAACCCAAATCTTCAAAAAAAAGAAAAAAAAAAAGAATGTAAAACACTATTTTGGTTTCTAAACTTTGCCAAAAGTTTTGTTTTCATCCCTAAACTTTAAAAAGTTCTTTTTTCATCCCTCAGCTTTGTGAAAAAAATAAATTCAATAGTTTAGAGACAAAATAGGGATGAAATAAGAACTTTTTTCAATACTTTAGGAATGAAAAACAAACTTTCGGTAAAATATAAGGACATAAATAAAAAATTTCCAATAGTTTAAGGGCGAAATATGAACTTTTTAATAGTTTAGGGACATAAAATGAACTTCTTAAAGTTTAGGGATAAAAATCAAACTTTTGGTAAAGTTTAGGGACCAAAATAGTATTTTGCACAAAAAAGAAAAAGAAAAAGAGGGAAAAAATAGATTGACGCCCCCACACCAACGGTTATTTTAATTTTGGAAGTCAATTGTATTTGTATTGGTTAATTATGTTTTATTTTAGGTATGAGTGGTTAATTAGGTTATTAGATTTTTAGGCTAAATTACTAATTTGTTCTTTCAACTATAAGGTAAATTTCAATTGGGCCTCTCAATTACCGATTGTGTCAATTTAGTCTCTCAACTATTAATTGAACCAATTTAGTCCTTCAACATTCAAAATCAAGTCAATTTCTTCCATGAATCTCCCATTATAGAAAGTGTATAGATTTTAAAATCAAATCAATTTCAACTATTAATTCCATTAAAATTTAAATAGACAAGAGGCCTAAGGATGAACTTGACTCAATTTTGAAAGTCGAGAGACTAAATTGATACAATTAATAGTTGAGAGATCAAATTGAACTTTAGTCAATAGTTGGAGGACCAAATTAAAAATTTATCCTAGATTATTATTAGTTTCCTAGAGTAAAGGCTATTTTATATTCAATAATTGGATTTCCCAAGTCACTTAAAATTAAGTTTCCTTAGCCAATTACAATTAGGGTTTTGTCCTTATAGTGTAAATGGGCATGGTATACTATTGTACTCTTATGAATACATATTACGGGTTAATTAATTAAACAAATTTCTCTAGGAATTTTCTAATTGTGCGGTGCTAACTTTTAGAGATTTGCTTTCTCTTGCTAGATGTTGACTTCAAGCAGGCCTAGCTCCTAGGTCACTCGCCCTCTTTAATTTTATAGTTGCACTGTTTTGGTTTTGTCCTACTTTACAATATTGATTGTGTTAGGTTCTAAAGACTTAGGATCTTATGTATTTAGAACTCTAATGTGTATTATTGGCAAACCATGATCAAAACAAGATGTTTAGTCGTGTTTAGACTTGCTCAAAGTTGTGTCATTTATGTAAAGTTGGATTTAAGTTGATGCAGATTTAATAAAGCAATTCGGCCTGGATCGATCGATCGAAGCTTAGGCTCGATCAATCGAAATTCGGGCAGAATGTGTTTTCTGCAGAATTTCAACTCAGCCCTAGTTTATTTAAAACGTTTAGGATTTTGTGTTTTTGCCCTAGGTATATAAGGTAAACCCTAGCCACGTTTTAGTATTGCTCATATTGCTATTTGAGTAAATCTCTTGTAAGATCCGTGAGGAGCTTTCTTTTACATAAACTTAGGATTATCAAGAAGGAGATTTGTTCAAGAACTTGACGATCATTCAGTTGTTGTCATAAGAACTTAAAAAAACACAAGCGGGTGTGCTTGTACTTGTTGGAGAATCCAAGAAAGAAGGAGTCCGTGGTCTCGGAGCTTGCACGTGGTCGTGTTAGAGTTTCTACTGGTGGGTAGCAATACGATGTTAGCGGTCTAAGTCCTATTGTAAAACTTCGATTCTTTCATAGTGGATTCAGGTTTACCTTGAGGATAGCTAGGTTAAATCCTCCCCAGATTTTTACCGGTTTGGTTTCCTAGGTGATCATATCATTGTGTTATTTATCTTTCTACTGCTTTGCATGATATGATTGTTTGATTGTGATAACCTAGATTTGGAATTTGGACTAAATAATAACTTGGCTAATTAACTAGGTTAATCCAATTGTGTTTTAAGGGGTCTAAAAACCATCAGATTGCTTTTGCTAACATTCTATTTTGGAAGGTGCTAAGTAATGTAGATCTATGAAGAAAAAGGGCTTCTTCTCAAGAATATTCGCGTCTCAAAGAATTTTGTGTTGCTATAGTGACAAATACCCTATTTTTCCAAAAGGGACGTGGAAAACTAAGGTGCTCATTCAATTTGGTTATGTTAGAAAGTATTGTGCTCTTTCATAACATGAAAGTAACAATAAGTACAAAAAGCAGAAGAACTTAAGAAATGTATCATGCCTGAGGGTTTGAACTAGCAATTTTAAAATAATAGGATAATAAATTTAATGATTAGGGAAGGCTTAATGAGCTTAATAAATGTATCATTCTGCTCTTAAGCTTTATATAACCAATGGCATGGTGGATACAGTGTGGTAGATTATGATGATTGATGTTTTTCTTGTAATAAAACGGCATCGAGTTTGGGCAAACAGGAGAGAAGAGTGAAGAGTGAAGAGCGAAGCAAGAAAAGAGAAAAACCGAACCGTAATTCAAACCTGCCCCAAGTACTGCCTTTACCTTACGTTCCAAATTTCCAATCAAATCATCTTCCCTTTTTATTCTGTACTCTCTATTCCACAGATACCCTAACCAACTCTCCAACACTCCCCACCACCAGATGTTACAGCAACGCCAAAATTAAACTAAATGCAACACTCTACGGTAGGCCCACCTTCACTTACCCTTCAACCGCTCAGATTCATCAAAGAAACAAATTTTATTTTTAGGAAGACATTTGAATTCTGCACCAACTTTCACAATTATTTTTTAAATAATTGATTGTCGGTGAAATATAAATGTGATACATCTTTATAAAAATAATAAATAGTCCGTAACGGTCTGTCTCATAAAGTAATTATAAAAAGTGGTATTTTTAGCCAAAAGCTTTGGTATATAGCTATTGGCTTTATATCTGATGATGGGCCATCTACGAAAGTAACCATGTTAATCTAATATATATATATATATATATATATATATAGAGAGAGAGAGAGAGAGAGAGAGAGAGAGAGAGAGAGAGAGAGAGAGAGAGAGAGAGAGAGAGAGAGAGAGAGAGAGAGAGAGAGAGAGAGAGAGAGAGAGGTTGGGTTCAAGTAATACTTAGAGTTCTAAGTAATGTTATACCACTCAATATTTCTTAATGGAATGTGAATTTTGACAAATCCACCGTTAGATTACATTATTTTCAAATATTCTCCATGCTTGTAAAATTTTAAGGTGATCAAAGATTAATAGTCATGTCATCAATCAATTATTTAAATTTAAATTTTTTTAGTTTAAGATAATGCATAAAAGATGAGTTTATGGATCGAATGAAAAATTATATCTGATTGATATGAAAATTGGCATGCATGTTAAGAACATATAGAACATGTAATTTAACGGTTGGATTTTCAAAGTCTGAATTTAATAAGAAGTTATTAGGTGGTATAACGTTTTTTAGAGTTATATTAGGTGTAACTTAAACTTAACCCTATATATATATATAATATCACAGTTTTTAATGTAGTGTGCTCAAGTATGTGTGCATGCATTTATATTTACTTATTTGAAACCTTTTGTGAAACTAAAATAGAAATGGAGGGACTGATTAATTATTAACTAGTAAGCATGGATACGAATATTGGGTATGGGTAAAACACACTGATACAATAATTTCTGAAAAATTAGGATACAGATATATCAGAAATACATATATTAAATAATCATTATTTATATTTTATATATGGTTAAGCATTTATTTTTCATATAATATTATATATATATATATATATATGATAGAAATCTAAAATATTTTACCTCCTTTAATAATTTAAGCCCATGTCCCAAGTATATTAAAGCCTATTATGTGAGTGTCATCGTAATATTTGAATTGAAAAAAAAGAAAAAGAAAAAGAAAAAAAGAGACGTAAGTGAGGGGGAGAGTGTAAAAAATATAAAAAGACATGTGAGTTTGAGAGAGAAGTGGCTAACTGCAAGCCACTTAAAAGTCAAATTGAAAAAGAAGAGATAGTGTGTCACATAACTCCACAAAAAAAAAAAAAAAAAAAAAAAAAAAAAAAAAAAAAAAGAAGTTTTTCTAAAAACAAAAAATGAAAGAGAAAGTTAAGACTGAAGATGGAGACCGGAGATTCGTGGTTATAGATTATTTTTTTCTCTCTTTTTTTGGCATAGGCCGTGTCCAATAATTAAAATTAAAAAAAAAAAAAAAAAAAATTTCTGGGACATGCATGCAGCAGTGTCCCATGCATATCCCATATTAGGTACGTGTAAAGCAGGCAAAATGCTATGTCAGTGCTTTCCAACTTATTAAACAAAAAAAAAAAAAATTTTAATTCACATTACAATTCACGTTTTAACTACGGTATTTTAGTAAATATTTAGAACATTTTTTTTATTTGTTAGTAATTTGCTGAAGTTATCTGATTCAAATGGGCATAAGTTGGACCTCCTACTAATTGGGATATTTGACGTTTTACTACTTTTCATGTTACTAATTAATCTATTTTTTATGTTTTAAGAGGGCCGGGGGGATGATTGTTATGGATGTGAACGTGTGTATCTGGATAATTTCAACACGATCGCAATAATGATGTAAACCTGATTGGTTCGAACCCAACCCGATCATACTCAATATTGCTATGTGCAATATTCTAGAATTATAATTTGCAATTTTTTGTAATCTGTAACAACTGGTACTGTTCCTACCTATTTGTCAAGCTTTAAGGAATTCAAAATTCAAGAAGCTAAATACATAGTTACTTATAAAAATAAAAAAAAAAAAAAAAAAAAGTTTTATGTGGACCATATATCCCTAGTATTGTACTATTTTCTGTATCAATAATTGTCTCCCTCGTCCATTGTGTACAAACACAATTTGGAAATGTCCCTCTTTATAAAAGGTTCCATTAAAATCCTGGACATCACAAGATGTTGTTGACACTGCTTGACGATTTGTATAAAACAGAGTACAACTCTGGCCACGTGATATCAAAACAGAGGCCAAGACAACGATCCAAACAAGTCTGCCATAACTACAAACAGCAGATCACAATAGTTAAAAAGAGAAACACCATAAAGTTTGCACTGTTCTAGTTACTCCTCTGTGTAACACATAATCTTTGATACTCGCTCAAAAATCCATTTGCCCCCTCGAAATCCATATTTGGATGCCGCTGGACTTTGTCAAAGTAGAACTTATTGCGTGCATACCAGATTGCCCATGATATCGTTGCCCATCGTTCAAGCTCCAGCTTTGACAGCTTTTCTTCCAGCATGCGAAATAAATGGAAGAACTCACCTGCATACTTTGACAGCTTTGACGATTAATTCTTGCAGTGCTTTTCAGCGGTGGAGACTTCAAACATAAACAAGTTTTCTGCAGAAGCCACCAATAATTAATTCTCTAATGCATACTTAGATTTTATCTATTTTTAATTTCAGGCTGGCGTTGTAAACGAGACGTTCATATCTTCAATGAGAAAGGTTTGTTTCTATGCACTAGTTGTTTATATGGGAAAAATATATATCATTTCTATTTGCAATGATGTAGATTATATATTTTCGCGTAATTCAATCATTTTATTTGTATTTCAGTATAACGAATGCCTATAGTTTGGTGAACTAATTGCAATTTATCAACTGTTAAGTTATTTTATCTGTATATTTATAATATAATTTTGCAACTGCAAACAAAGAGCAAAAATTTTGGTCTTTTTAAGTTTTACTTGCTTTGTCCACATTTGCTGTTACCGCTAGTCCTTCCATCCAATTCGCACCATGTGTATGGATCGGATGCATGGTTTTTGACAGCAAGACCAACCTCAACCTGAGTCACCGCCTAGAATCAGGTTTGTTGTCACTTGTCACTGTATCATTAGTAACGAGTCGTTGGAGGTTAGGTGGTTGAACTCAGTGATAATGGGTGCTGTTTGGGTGGCTTTATGATTGGTGTATTTGTAATTGGGTTGCTGTTTTAAAAAAAATATTTCTTGGGTTGATTTTGATGGGATTTGAACTTCTGAGAAAATTCGAGTGTTTGGCGTGTATGGAAATTTGGGTTCATGGTTTTTTTTAATAATTTTTTTGAAAGAAAAATTAATAATTTTTGATATTGTAATGAGTATATATCTAGGGCCATGCAATACAATAGATTAGAGAGTGTGTGTATAAATAACATGTGAGGGTTTAGACGTAATAAACTCGGTACATGTTTTTTCCGATACATGGTATTAAAACATATTTAGCCTAACAACCTGTAAGTTTCGTGATTCGTGTTTTTAAAACACAGCCTAAGCCCAACCCACAAAAACACAGCTCAAACATCAAAAAACGCAACTATAGAGCTGATCTTTGGGCTGCATATGGTAAACGCGATTGATTGAGCTGCGTTTTTGCCAAGCGTAGCTCAAAGCCAATCTATAGCCGCGTTTTTGTAAACGCCGCTTAAAAAAGCGCAGCTAAAGCTCGCGTTTTTTGTAGTATGGTGTTGGTGTGGAAGGTAATTGTTGTGGTTATTAATTTACATTAACTTAATGCATTTATTTGGATTCTGACATACTTTTGTTCTATTACCTTACTTAAGGAATTGATATTAATGCCGCTACCAAGTATGGAAAGAGTTGCAAGGATTCTGGGTGATGTAACTGGGAAGAGTAATGTTATGACTACAACTTTTATCTCAACATTCCCATAACTTATTCACGTGGTGAGTTGTGAGTAGTGGAACTGTAAACCCACATGAACTCACCACTTTTACTCTACCACTTATAACTTGCTACGTGGATAAGTTGTAACAAAAATTATAGTCCTAACATTTTTCCAACTGGAAATGAAGCATCATGTGCAGAAATGGTTATATATCTGAAGATGGGCCATCTACGAAAGCAAACATGTTAATATAATATATATATATATATATATAATATCACATTTTTTAATGTAGTGTGCTTAGGTATGTGCACATGCATGTATATTTACTTATTGAAAACTTTTGTGAAGCTAATATTGAAACGGAGAGATTGATTACTTATTAACTAGGAAGCACTGATATGGATATTAGGTATGGGTACAACACAGTAATACGACAATTTCTGAAAAATTAGGATACAAATATGGCAGAGATACGTATATTAAATAATCATTATTTATATTTTATATATGATTAAGCATTTATTTTTCATATAATATTAAACATGTATCAATTTAAGAGCAACCGAGAATATTTTATTTAATTAAAGTTTAAGAGTCTATAATATATATATGATAGAGATCTAAAATATTTTACCTCCTTTAATAATTTAAGCCCATGTCCCAAGTATATTAAAGCCTATTATGTGAGTGCCATCCCGATATTTGAATTGAAAAAAAGAAAAGAAAAAGAGAGACGTAAGTGAGTGAGGGTTTAAAGTGTAAAAAAAAAAAATAAAGAGACGCGTGAGTTTGAGAGAGAGGTGGCTAACTGCTAGCCACTTAAAAGTCAAATTGGAAAAGAAGAGGTAGTCTGTCACATAACTCTAAAAAAGAAAAAAAAAAAAAAAAAAAAAGTTTTTCTGAAAACAAAAAATGAAAGAGAAAGTTAAGACTGAAGATGAAGAATGGAGATTCAAGGTTATAGATTATTTTTTTTTCTCTCTTTTTTTGGCATAGGCCGTGTCCAATAATTAAAAAAAAAAAAAAAAAAAAAAATCTGAGACATGCGTGCAGCAGTGTCCCATGCGTATCCCATATTAGGTACGTGTGACTCGGGCAAAGCAGGCAAAATGCTATGTTCGTGCTTTCACAGTATAATTCACGTTTTAACTTTTAACTACCATATTTTAGTGAATATCTAGAACTTTTATTTTTATTAGTTAGTAATTTGCAGAAGCTATTTGATTCAAATGGGCCTAAGTTGGACGACCTACTAATTGGGATATTGACGTTTTATTAATTTTCAGGGGGGGTCTTATGGATGTGAACCTGTGTATCTGGGTAATTTCAAGTTTTCAACACGATCGCAATAATGGTGCAAACCTGATTGATTCGAACCCAACCCAATCATACTCAATACTGCTATGTGCAGTGTTCTAGAATTGTAATTTGCAATTTTCTGTAATCTGTAACAACTGGTGCTGTTCCTACCTATTTGTCAAGCTGTTAGAAATAACTCAACATACGGACCTTTTCACCATATATCCCTAGTATTGTACTATTTTCTCTATCAATAATTGTCTCCCTCTTGTCCATTGTGTACAAACACAACTTGGAAATGTCTCTCTTTATAAAAGGTTTCATTAAAATCCTAGACATCTCAAGATGTTGCTGACACTGCTTGACGATTAATTCTTGCAGTGCTTTTTAGCGGTGGAGACTTCAAACATAAACAACTTTTCGGCAGAAGCCACCAATAATTAATTGTCTAATGCATGCTTAGATTTTATCTATTTTGAATTTCAGGCTGGCATTGAAAACGAGACGTTCATATCTTCAATGAGAAAGGTTTGTTTCTATGCACTAGTTGTTTATATGGGAAAAATATATATCATAATGATGTAGATTATATATTTTCGCGTAATTCAATCATTTTATTTGTATTTCAGTATAACGAATGCCTATAGTTTGGTGAACTGATTGCAATTTATCAATTGTTAATTTATTTTATCTGTACATATATAATATAATTTTGCAACTGCAAACAATGAGCAAAAATTTTGGTCTTTTAAGTTTTACTTTTGTCATTTTAGTTCTATAAGTTCACATTTGCTGTTATCATTAATCCTTCCATCCAATTTGCACCATGTGTATGGATCGGATGCATGGTTTTTGACAACAAGACCAACCTCAACCTTAGCTGCCGCCTAGAATCAGGTTTGGTGTCATTGAGTCATTGGTGACAAGTTGTTGGAGGTTTGATGGTTGAACTCAGTGATAATGGGTGCTATTTGGGTGGCTTTATGATTGTTTTTTTTTTTTTTTTTTTTTTTGGGTTAAAATGGATGATCTGCATTAATTAGCTAGCCAAAAAAGGCGAAGTACTAGCTGAAAGCCTTAAGGAGTACAGAACAGAAGCATCAAAATCTAAAATGATACAAAGTTCATCCGAATTAGGAGAGTCTAAAACCACAAAATTCCCTATCAGGGTGCAACCTCCTTTGGCGAGGTGAACGGCGCATCTATTCGCTTCCCGATAAACATGACTGATCCTAACTTGTTTGAATTGGTGAAGGAGGTACTTGCAATCATTGAGCAAAGCAGAAAAGGAGTTATTAGAGGATTTTGAAGAAAGCATCAAGTCCACAACCACTTTAGCATCCAACTCCACAAGGAGTTGAGTGATGCCGAGCTGAGAAGCAAGCATCAGTCTGTCCTTCAAGGCCCAAAACTCAGCTGCTATGCTGGATGCAAACCCGATATGCCTCATGTAGCCCTTTACCCAACTCCCATGATGATCACGTATAAGTCCACCCCCACCCACCTTGCCCAAATTGCCAAAAGAAGCACCATCAACATTCAACTTAAACCATCCCACTGGTAGTCTGTTCTAGCGCACTTGAATAGTAATTTGTTGCTTAATTTTCAGGCCTTTGTTGACACAGTAGAAATACTCTCTCGCAATCTAAATGCACAGGTTATTTAGCTTCGGTTGAGAGGGAATTTTCAAAAACAGCCTTGTTTTGCTGTTTCCATAACAGCCACACAACAAAGGGAAATTGGGTTCTTTTGGGAAGGCCGTTTGTATGTATAATGTTGCTGCATAAACAGTTGCGCTTTAGCCAGTCCATCAGATCAAGGGAAAGAAAATCATTTAAGGCTTGAGGCACTCTCAAGCTCAACCAGAAATTCCTAGTAGCTGGACAATCTCTTAGGACATGTAATATAGTTTATTCCTGTATAGAACACAAAGGGAAAATACCATTGCAATTGATGCCTCTTGCCTTAATGACTTGCCTCACTGGTACGCTCCCATGGTTGCACAGCCAAAAGAAATGTTTGATTTTAGGCAATGTGTCCAATCTCCAAATCCAACAGTCCGTGAATGGAGGGGGCTTAGGCAGCTCAACAATGGCCAAGAGGTAAGCCGATGCCATATTAAATTCCCCATCAAGGGAGAGTTTCCACATCAAGGAGTCGTCCTTTTCACCAAATGCTTGGATATGTATGGCTTGGATTCTATCTACAATCTGCCTAGGGAGCTCAAAGGAAATTTTTTCCCATTTCCAATTCCCATTTTGATGCATTTCAACAACAATCCGATATTCCTCATGCTGTGTAAGAGGGCCTTCAATAAGATCTCTAACAGCGTTGCCTTTCACCCAGTTGCTCTCCCAAAAACTCAAACCTAACTTATTACCCACATTCCAGCAAATTCCTTACTTAAAGATTGGAAACTCCACTTTAATCGCAGCCCAATTCGAGGAACAAGGCAGCTTATCAGGGTCTAAAGACTGCCCACGCTAATGAGAGCAATATTTGTCAACTTTATGATTGGTTTATTTGTGGTATTGGGTTGCTGTTTTTTTAGAAAAATATTTCTTGGTTTGATTGTTGGGATTTAAAAATTTGAGAAAATTCAAGTGTTTGGCGTGTATGAAAATTTGGGTTCATGGCTTTTTTTTAATGCATTTTTTGAAAGAAAAATTAATAATTTTTTAATATTGTAATGAGTGTAAATCTAGGGCCAATACAATAAATCAAAGAGAGTATGTGTGTGTGTGTCTATATATATATATATATATATATATATAACATGTGAGGGTTTAGACTTAAGACACTTGATACATGTTTTTTCCACAACATGGTTCAAAGCATATTTAGCATAGCAACCTATTAGTTTCGTCATTCATACCCCCTTTTGTGAAATTGTTATGCCAGTTTCTTCTCGCAAAGACCGGATACACAGTATTTAATTTTCCCAAAAAGTTATTTTAGATTCAAAACCAGCGCGAGCTTGAGAGTACACGGTGCCTCTTAAAAAGAGACGAATGAGTAGCCAGCTGATTATAGGTTCAAGACCCAAAACATGGCTTCATGAAGGTCTCTCTATCAAAATAGGTCGAAAGTAAGGGTATAGGATGAGAAGAAGCTAGGCACTCTAAGTCTACCCAGTCGTAGCTAGCCTTCATATCGTTGCTCAACATTAACTAGATGGAAAATAAACTATCCTAAAGGCTCAAAAGGTGTGCACTTGTATCTAAAGCATAGGTGTGAGTCTACGTGTATGTGAGGCAAGCAAGGGAAAGCGGTGAAATATGTGACCATGGGAGCAAAGGCATGTAGAGAAACAACCAACTCATGGCATCCAACTCCAAGTATGTGTATATGTATGTGTATGTGTATACCCAATCATGTAGGTGCACGAGCACACGAATGGTGCATCACACTATAAACTTAATTACTGAGATTCACTATTATGTGAAATAAGTGAGATTATTGAATAATTTCTCTTGATTAGGAAGTAGAATTAATTAAGGCAATACAATATTTGATAAACTTATTACATAAGTAAATCAATCCATTTAGATAAAAATTGATTGATTTTCTTTTCCATCGGATCCATCATTGTTTTGGAGCCACGATTCTGATGGAACTTTACATGGAGGCAAGTGAGGAGGAGGTTTGCGGATACTTGTCTCAGCAGTGCCTCCATTCTTTACGATAAATACAGCAGCCATACCCCAGGTCATATGTCTATCTATATGACAATGCCAAAACCACACACCTGCCAAATATTATTGATATTAACATCAACAATTCTTAGACCAGCCAGAATCAGATAATTAGATCAATTTTTAAATGCATGCATTTGCGATTCAATTTCCCACCCCCACCCCCCTCCCCTTAAGCCAGTAGCAACTCTCTTTTTTTCCCAACAAGTTTGATCCCATCTTCCCCCTTAAACTTATTTTTAAAAAAATTATCCATATTTATTTTTATTTATTTGTGGTTACAAGATCTTAAGCCAACGAATGTCCTATCTCTAATGCATGCACTTTTTATAATAATATAAACTAAACATATAAGATAGTGATAAAATAACTTGCCTGGATTGTTTGCTACAAATCTGATGGCAAGCCATCCATTCTTAGGCACACCGAAGGTATTCACTGCGACTGGATCAACCAAATTAAAATTTTTTGGGTCGGTTTCATTGTTATAATTTCCATAACCACTTCCAACCACGTAAAAGCTATGCCCATGCAAATGCATTGGATGAGTCCCAGCGCCGGCCAATAAATTGGTACCTTGAAAAACAACCTCAACTGCTTCATTATAATTCAACACCTTCACCTTGGACCCAAGGTCTGTTGTTGCCAGAGCAATTGGAAGTTCGTCAGCTGTGAAGTTATAATAAGAAGGGGGTTGGTCTGGGAAATCTGTAGTGTAAACCCCACTAATATTCCTACAAGAAAGATTTTAATATAATCAAAAATCAAAATGTATTTTTATATATGGTAGAAGGATAATCATGTTGCGTTTTGATAAAATATTCATATCTAGTCAATAATCCATGCAATGTTTGGCAAAAGTCCTTTAATAAAATACTCAATTAAAAAAAAAAAAATCTCTCAACCATAATATCACAACTCTAAAAAGATTATTAAAACATATATTGATTACATGGAAGAGGACCAAGTAATTATCAAACTCTACATGGTTATTTGAGTAAAATTCATAGTATTTTATTCTTAGGTTTTAACTATCGCTACTATGGCATCATAGGACATGCAGTGTGCGCTAGGTTTTGCGTTTTTTTTTTTTTTTTTTTTTTAATATTCTAACTTCTAGTCTTTAATTTGAAAATAAACCAGTTTTTATTTTTTTGTCATACATTTAACATAAAAGTTACTAAAAACTATATCTGTTGATAAATAATATAAAAATAAGCTACCAAAAATTGCACTTGCAATCGTTAAGGAACAAATGGAAAAGAATTGAAACTGCATACTTTGTTCTCTATAAAAACAAAGCAATCTATATTAAAAAATAAAATAAAAGAGGGAAAGAGGGGAAAAAACCTGTAGTAAGCAAGCAGTACATCAGTAGGAACTGGGTTATTCCAACTTATGTTATTCACGCTTGTAGCTAATATAATTTCCGCACCTCTTGATGTACATGTGCTATTTTTACAATCAATTTGACCCATGGAAACTGTAATATACATTCTGGTGGTTATGTTTAAGGGGACATTTACAGGATGGTCTTTGCTTGCTAAGCTCCTAAAAAGGTTTGAGAATTCTATGGCAGCTGTTAAGTCTTTGTAAGTGGGAAGTGTACTTGGAAAGGAAGGAGATAATGGAATAGTGTAGTTTCCTCTGTATTCGATGATCGCGGTGACATTGACCTGGTCAAAATTTGTAACTCCCACACCTTGGCTCCAGAATTGTCGAGCAGCTATATAATAATGGCCAAGAGTCTGATTTGCTGTGAGTAGAATATCCATGGTTTGTCCTGGGCTTATCATTATGTAACTAGTAGTTATGGGTTTGATATAATTTGCATCCATTCCAACAATTGTGAGGTTGTGTTCGGCTATTGCAAAGAACATATCTGCTGCCACAACTGAGTTGACTAGACGAAGAAGATAGGTCTTGCCGTGATCAACCACCCGACGGTATGTTGTTTCTACAACATTAAGATTATGACTCAATTAATTCCAATATGTGATTTTTTTATGGATAATTTTAAATATTTACAAATCTTAGTAAATAAATTTTATAAATTTATATGTATTTCAAAAATCTAATAAATGGGTGTGTAATCATTTTTTTGTGATTGAAAAAATGCCAACTTATAAAGATTATATCATAGAAAGATGCTAGGGATACTACAAAGTAATGATAAAAATACTATGGATTTTACTACATAGGTTGTGCAAATTAATATACTAATCCCAAAAAGTAATTCAAAAACTCATTTATTATCTTACAAGTGATGTTAGAGATACTATATTCTTTATTATATGACCGGCCAGTACAATCACATAAAAAAAAAATAAAGTGATTTTGATATTCATTTATTATGTTTTTTACATTCACCAATAATATTTATTGTCACGTCAATTTATGAAGGTTATGTAGTAAAATTTATAATATATTTAACCTTTTTTTTATTATCTTATTGTAGTGACACAAATGACAAATCTTATTTAGAATAGCGTTATAGGTAATATAAGTTTTACTACATAGGTTCATTTGTGAGGTGATTGAAACTCATTAATCACGTTTAACTTGTAATACCTTTAACATTTTCCATATCATTTGTATCAAAAAAAAAAAAAAAAAAAAAAAAAACAATTTCCATATCATTTATTGCCACATTAGCTTATAATAGCTTTTTGTCATAGATTTAAAATTTTCCGTAACATAATGATCCAACAGGGTAGATATCTTGAATTAAGATTCTAGGAAAGAGAAATTATGCTAGATTGAGTTGTTTTGATCTTGACCTTTTAGTTTGTAATAAACGGTTCATATTAGCAAACTACTTTAGTCTGAAGACTCTGAACTGTTTATTACAAAACAAAAGGTCAAAAAAAATAAATAAATAAATAAACTTTATGTGATTGAGTTTGTCAGTAACTCCAGAAGATCTTAATTCCGAGTATCACTGAGCTATAAAATCTAAAATCTACTCTCGTACCTTTAGAGCATGGACACAAATCTCCTGGTTCGCCGTTTATGGTGTAACCAATAGAGTGTGGCAAGTCAGAGCCATATATTAGGTCGTAATCGTATTCGGCTTTTAAATTTCCACTGTACAATGAACCTGCATTCTCAACAAAACTTAATCAGAAATACACTAGCAGCTATATATAGAGGACAAGATGCGTACAGACTGTAGAGATATGACACATGATTTTTGGACATGTGAGAAGGCTTAGAGTTGGTCTATGCATCCAATAAGAGAGCTCTCGACAATCAAGTTTCATTTGAACCAAAAAAATATATATATTAAAATAATAGAACAAAAACTACTTTAAATCACATTATGAATGCACAACATGTAAAGCTAAGAATTTTTTTTTTTTTTTTTACAAAAATAGTATTATAAATTATAAGAAAATTTATTAAAAAAAAAAACAAAAATCATATTTAATAACTTCGTACCGGTCGATATTTTCCTTTCGGAACTCACTCCGGTACAGAAACACCCCTTGTTTCATCTCGCTCTAAATACCATAACATTTCGGCCATTCTGGACGAAAAACGTATTTCAGCCCGAATTGTTTCTTCTGCAATTTTTTCATTTAAACCCAAAAACAAAAAAACAAACAATGAACCAGAGGTTAACAGAGGCGTGGTAGTGGACCCAACGGCGATGTTTTAGTTGGGCTAAGCGGGACTGAAGCTTGGTTGGATAGATAGTCATTTTATGGAAGAAAGAGAGAACCGTTGAAATAAGTGGAGAAGAACAATAAGTAACCAAAAAAAAAATTTGAAAGTTAAAAGGTGTGGTTGGGATAAGAAGTAGAGTTATTGTCCACAGCAACTCTCTTCTATTTCCAAGGCAATCATGTGGGCCTCACAAGTTTCAATTTCGAAATTTTAGGGCTCGTTTGGTACGAGTATTTAAACAACAGTTTTCAGTTTTTTTAGAACTACGTGTAGATGAAAAAATGTGTGAAAATATGTGTAATATTGTTTAAAAATTGAAAATATGAGTTTAAAATAATGTACCAAACAGCCCCTTACTTTCTATTTTTATTTTTCCATTCTTATATTTATCTTAATTTTTTTTTTTTTTATGTCTTAGATAATGTTAGATTGATATGATATGTTGGACTTGGGCCATTTTTATTGGGTATGTTGGACTAAACATATAGGTTGGATATAAATTTACTAACTATATACACACTTTTAACTCAATGAATATATAGTATATATGTATTAGCGATAATTCTAAAATAGTACACCGATATTAACCGATACCGAAATATCATTTCTTTGAACAAACCAAAATGCCTTCCAGTATGTTATTGACTCTCTTGCATGTATCATGTTAAAAAAGCAAAGTGCAAGGTCATTAGTTGTTTATTTCTGATAAAAAGAAAAATGTTGTAAGGGTCAAGATGCCTAACTATGAACCTCACATCTAGGCCTGTCCACGGGTCGGTCCAGGTTAGGTTTGTACCCAACCCGGAACTAACCTAACTAGATCAAGTCCCCTAAACTTGGACCCGCTGCCAACCCGCCAAAGGCAACAATTCAGGTGGTCGGATGTCATAGGTTTCCGGTCGAGTATCAGTCAGTTTCAAACGGTGTGAATCGTCGCCAGATTTTGCAGAAATCGTCGCTAAATTTTGCCCGAAATCTTTGGCTTTTGCTGGATCTTGAAGAGATCTTGGTAAATCTCAACGAGATCAGGCCAAATCTTGAAGAAATCCGACGAGATCTTAGTGTAACTCGAAGAGATCAGACAAAATCAGACCGGCCAACCACTCCAATCGGCGAAGAACAAAAATTTTGATGTATTTTCCAGTCGAGTCAGTTGAAAATCGGTTTTTCATGCTCAAACCCATTAACCGACCTGCCAGTCTTGGGTTTTATGGACAGAGACCCGCTACCAACCGTTGCCAGTGTCGGGTCGGCCGATTTTCAGGACGGGTCGGCTAAGTTGGGCAGGTTGGTCGGGTTTTGGGTCTACTTGGACACCCCTACTCACATCACTAGCATCACATTCATATCTTTTCAATAAGGGCAAAATGATGTTGACTCTTTATTGAACATATGTGAAAGTTTTTTTTTATTATTATTAAAATCTAGTGGGATTGAGAGATTTAAAAATATAAGCATACCAAGGATAATTATATCTTCATCATCCGGTTTGGGAAATGGATAAGTTGTTCCAATAGCAGGCAAGATAACAATGGCACCATGAACATAGGCTCGTGTCCAATCGCTATGTGCGTGCCACCAAAGTGTTCCCTCTTCAGTGGAAAATATGACCTCATATGTGAAGTTTGATCCTGGTCCAATAGGACATTGTGTGATATATTCTGGGCCATCTGACCATGGATTTCTTGGTTGTTTTACACCATGCCTATAAGAACCATAAAATTATCCAATCATGTGAATCTTGTTGAGCAGTACTTATGTAAGAGATAGAATGATGATTTTTTTTTTTCCTTGCATTAGTTTTGTTTGATTTTTTTCCCTTATGAATGTGTTTTTGTGTGTGTGAAACTTCAATTCATTTTTGGTTTAGGGTATATATATGTGTGTGTGTGAGAGAGAGAGAGAGATAGAGAGAGACTTCAATTTATTTTTGGTTCAGAGTTTATGTGTAACTATGTTTGGATAATTTTACCATGCCTATATACGTGCACATATGTTTATAAAGAGTGATTAAGCTTACCAATGAATGGTCACCCCATAATAACCTTGGTTGTAAACATTGACATATATTGTGTCCCCTTTGTGTACCCGTATTACTGGTCCTGGAATACTACCATTTACAACTAACATTCTTGTTGTGTTACACAGCTTCGTGAAGTTTTTCTCCGCAAGCTGCGAAATAATTAAGAAGCATTTATTGATAATTAAATTAATGTAAGAAGAAGAAAAAAAAAAAAAAAAAAAAAAAAAAAAAAATCAAGCTATTATTCTCCAATCCAGGTGATAAGCTTATCCGTTCAAACCCACAATATTGGAAAGTAAAATGTTAAAATTATTTCAAACTTTACTACAAAATGTAACAAACTAACGTAATGATAAATATAGTTGATGAATTTCAACAACATAATAAATAAATATCAGCATTTTTTCATGTGATTAGTATAAGTATTACTCCAGCTTATAAATCTTATATAGTTAAATTTGTAATATCTTAGAATCATTCCAAAACAAGAAAACACTTACGCTATTATAGTCAGTGCAGATAAAAAGACAACTATATATAATATGGTAAGTACTTACAACAAATTCATAGTAATGGACCTCTCCTTCGACCATGGAAAGACACTGTGCAACAAGAAACAGAAAGCCAATAAAGTTCAACAGACATTCTTTGTTCTTGGAATTCATATCTTTTACTCAGCTCACTCTTTCTTTTGTGAACTTGACGTTGTTCTTTGATAGCTTCAAATATTTCAGCCTGACTTAATTCAAATGCATGGAACTTAGGAAAGCCGAAAGGGTCTTATATATGTTTTTTTTTTTTTTGAATAATAAGTGTGTCACTGATAAGTGATAACACATGTAACGCGTTACTACTGACTATTTATAAATAAATTAAAAAAAATAAAAAATAAAAAAACAAAACAAAACAAATTGTCTTTGCTCTTTAAAATTTAGATGTGAACGTGGTGTTCTAGTGACCTCATATATAATCACCAAATTTTCAACTCCAAAAAGGTATCACGTGATTCTTCATTCTTCTGCTTACCTATAAACAATGCATGTGATTTCTACCTTCCAGCACAAGAAAAATCGGCATGTTATGGTTTTGAAATCCTGAACGAACCGTTCATTAAGACGGTTCTTTTAATTTTAAAAACCGTTTTATGTAGAAAAATCAGTGAAGGAGGTATTTACAGCACCTTATCACCATTGTTAAGAAAACCTCTAAGAAATTCATTCAATATATACAAATTAAGATGCTTCATCAAAGCTTCCACCCTTGTCGACTGCTGCAACCGACAGTCAACGAGCGATCGGATCTCTCCAAAGCAGTGGCTCTGAAAAACAACTCTTTTCTCTTTTTCTCCCTTCCTCTCACTGTTTTGTATTGTTTTGTTTTTTTTTTTTAACTGAGACCTCTAGTCTTTGTTTTGTTTGATAAAGTTGTAGTACATAGCCTAGTACTACAGACGTCACATCACAATCACTTAGGGCGGTTTGTTATGGTATTTTAAGAAACAGTTTTCAGTTTTTAAACAACATTATATAGATTTTTACACACTTTTTCACCTGCATATATTTCAAAAAAAGACAAATAATATTACTAACCCTAACTTTGTTATTCTATTCATGCATGCATTACAATACCATTGTGAGGTGTCCCACAAATGCATTACAATAAATCAACTCTGACATTGTTACGTACTTAATTATATATATTTGTTTATTTATTATGTTTGATTTGGATTTAATTTTTTATAATAAAAGATATAATATGAAAAATACATTTGAAATATAGATATTTATATTTATTTAGGAATTATTTTAGTCAAATTTTGTATTTGTACTAATTTAATATATTTATTTACATTTTAAATAATTATTAAATTAATTATGACATCATTACGGTTGATCTCAGTTTGACCTTAAAAATCTTGAACCTTTCTTTTTTACGGTTTTGGTCTAAAAATCATGCACACGTATGTATTCAAAGTTTACTTTGAGTTTTCTCCATCATATAAAAATGGCATCTATACCATGTAGCATCATCTAACTTTGAATAAATTTTAATTCAATTCTATAACTTTATTTTCATTCAATTCAGTTAATTAACTTTTAATTTTATTTAGTTTAGTCATTTCATTAATCTTTGTTAGAATTGCATTATTTGTAATCTTTAAAGTGACATCATTTTTTGGTCTCGTTTTGAACACTTAACGGTAATATTAAAAAAAGATGATAAGAGGACTGAATTGAATAAAGTTAAAAATTAAAAGATAAATTGAATGAACATGAAGTTACAAGATTGAATTGAATTTTATACAAAATTAAAGAGTATAATTTGTAATTTAGCCTTTGCTTTTTGTTTGGAAATTAAATAAGCTTTTGGAAATAAATTAACTTTAATTTTTGTATCACAATTTTAGTATAAAACTTCCAAATATATTTTATATATTTGTTTTATATCTATCAAGCAAATGAAAGTTAACTTTCTTTTCAGTTTTTTTTTTTTTTTTTTTTTTGTTCACACATAGTTTAGAATACTCACAAAAAAAAATACTTTTTATTTGATGAGAAATGTTATATCCACAATATATTTATAACAAATCTTAAGTAGTAAATTCTCATTAGTTGTTATTGGTGGACACAAAAGTAATTTTAGTGATAAATTCAAATTCAAATTAATAATAACTTCCATCATGAACGTAGGTTTTTTTTTTTTTTTTTGGTTTTTTGGTAGGGCTTGTCCTGTTTTGTTGACTGATAGTTATAAATGCACTTTGGAGGTGAAATAAAGTGGATGGAAAAATTTGAAGAGAAAATAGAAAAGAAAAATTTTTTGGAGCATGTTTGGTTGGGTGGAAATGAAGAAAAATAAATAATGGGGTCCGAATGTTTTCTTCCTAAACTCACCAAAAAGCTTTCTTCCCAAAATGAGAAGAAAACTGAAAGAAGAAAATATGGCTACTTAATGGATGAAAATGCCCAAATACACTTGCATATGGCTTCATCCACATCAATAGCCTTTACTTTTTTAACTTTTTTTTTTCTTCTTCTTTATTGTTTCTTCCAACTGCTTTGTTTACTTCTTTTTCTTTTTCTTTTTTTTCTTCATCCATTTGTATATACACAATTTTTTTACTAAATAAATGTGTTACTTTTTTGTTTTATTTAGTGTCCATTTGGTAAAAATTATTTTTGCCAATTTATTTTACTATTCAGCTTATTTTTGCTACTATTCATAGATCTCACGGCATTTTTTGGTACTATTCATGGGTTTCATTGTACTATTTCAACTAACTTTTACCTTTATCTACAGTACTTTCATAAAAAAAATTTTAATTTCAGTAAAATAAACAAATCACAAACGGACCCTTAATGAGGACATAACTAGGTGATTGCATTTTTTTTTTGGGTTGTTTATCACTTCTTTGTTTTAATTAAGTTTTATTTTTTAACAAGAATATATGAGTAAATTTATACAAATTTACTCTCTTTTTCATTTTTACTTTTAACCAAAAAAAATTATTATTATTTTTTTATTTTCTAACTTTTTTATTCTCTTCCAATTCTTTACCATCCTATTTTTTCAACCCTCTAACCAAACCAACCTTAATGTCTGGCACCAACTTTAATGTAACCTTAATGTCTGGCACAGATCAAATCTATAAAAGTCACCTGTACCACAAATTTAAAATGAATGGACCAAAGGATTCGACGTCGTGAGGAATGATCTGACAGACACGTTCTACTGGACCCGGCCTAGTTAATGTACTGAAAGTGAAAACACAAAAAGAAACGTGCATGTATAGTTATCAAAAAAAAAAAAAAAACGTACATGTATACATTGTATAGTACTTTTACCTTCCAAACTTTTGTACTGTTACTTTAAAGAGGTTATACTATTTAGAAAAATGATCAGTTACGTTTGTAAATATCACCGAGTTATAGTTAAAACTCAAAAAGTTAATTTTATTAACTCTATATTTTATAAAATTGATCAAAAATTTGACAAAAAATTGACTTTATTGACAAAAATTTATTTCTTAATGAGCACCTTGCAGTGTCCATTAATATTTTACTTACTATTTTTTCAAATACACATTTCAATAAACTCTTTATCATTTCTCTATCTCATTTAAATATTGTTTATTCATTCTTTTTTTGTTTTAATCTCTCTATATATTTTTTAAAAAATCTCTTTATCATTTTTCTATTCATTACCAGCAGTTGTATAGAGTGAATGGAAAACTTTGAAGAGAAAATAGAAAAGAAAACTTTTTTGGAGTATGTTTGGTTGGGTAGAAATGAAGAAAAATAAATAGTAGGGTCCGGATGTTTTCTTCCTAAACTCACCAAAAAGCTTTCTTCCCAAAATGAGAAGAAAACTGAAAGGAGAAAATATGGCTACTTAATGAACGAAAATGCCCAAATACACTTGCATATGGCTTCATCCACATCAATAGCCTTTACTTTTTTTACTTTTTTTTTTTTCTTCTTCTTTATTGTTTCTTCCAACTGCTTTGTTTACTTCTTTTTCTTTTTCTTTTTTTCCTTCATCCATTTGTATATACACAATTTTTTTACTAAATAAATGTGTTACTTTTTTGTTTTATTTAGTGTCCATTTGGTAAAGATTATTTTTGTCAACTTATTTTATTATTCAGCTTATTTTTGCTACTATTCATAGATCTCACGACACTTTTTGGTACTATTCATGGGTTCCATTGTACTATTTTAACTAAATTTTATCTTTATCTACAGTACTTTCATAAAAAAGTTTTTAATTTCAGTAAAATAAGCGAATTCCAAACAGACCCTTAATGAGGACATAACTAGGTGATTGCATTTTTTTTTTTTTTGGGTTGTTTATCACTTCTTTGTTTTAATTAAGTTTTATTTTTTAACAAAAATATATGAGTAAATTTATACAAATTTACTTCTTTTTTTTTTTTACTTTTAACCAAAAAAAATTTTTTTTTTTCCAACTTTTTTATTCTCTTCCAATTCTTTACCATCCTATTTTTTCAACCCTCTAACCAAACCAACCTTAATGTCTGGCACCAACTTTAATGTAACCTTAATGTCTGGCACAGATCAAATCTATAAAAGTCACCTGTCCCACAAATTTAAAATGAATGGACCAAAGGATGCGACGTCGTGAGGAATGAACTGACAGACACGTTCTACTGGACCCGGCCTAGTTAATGTACTGAAAGTGCAAACACAAAAAGAAACGTACATGTATAGTTATCAAAAAAAAAAAAAAAAAACGTACATGTATACCTTGTATAGTAATTACCTTCCAAACTTTTGTACTGTTACTTTAAAGAGGTTATACTATTTAGAAAAATGATCAGTTACGTTTATAAATATCACCGAGTTATAGTTAAAACTCAAAAAGTTAATTTTATTAACTCTATATTTTATAAAATTAGTCAAAAATTTAACAAAAAATTGACTTTATTGACAAAAAGTTATTTCTTAATGAGCACTTTGCAGTGTCCATTAATATTTTACTTACTATTTTTTCAAATACACATTTCAACAAACTCTTTATCATTTCTCTATATCATTTAAATATTATTTATTCATTCTTTTTTGTTTTAATCTCTCTATATATTTTTAAAAAAAATCTCTTTATCATTTTTCTATTGATTACCAACCGTTGTATATTTCAAATTCCTAAAAGGTATGGGCCTTTTTTGTAGCAATGTTCAAATAACAGTTTTCAATAGCTACTTAAAACTGTAACTAAAAAAAAAAAGTGTTTGGTAATGATATTTGATTATGAGTGTTTGAAATATATATTTTGACATATGGCATGGGATTTTTTTTTTTTTTTTTTTTTTTTTTTTTTGGGCAAAAGGCTTGTGTAACCTCTACAATCACTTTTTGCAAATTAAAGATTCATGATCCATTTCCTTGAGAAAATTTTTCTCTAAAATCATTGCAAATCTCCAGGGTTGTATCTATGTAAATGATGCTAACTTGAATTCTTGGTGAAACTACATTTGTAATCCATGCTCCCACCATGTTACCTACTTAAATCCAAGCTTGTGAGTGTTCTATCTACAAACCCCTTCTTAATTGATTAGGCCCAAGCTGGATAGTTTTCACCAACTAAGGGCTGAGACATAAGAACTATACTAGGATTCTCTCCATGATATAGAAACAGATGATCATCTGCTATGCATGAATCCTGTAAAGATGAAGGTTTAGAAGCAGAAGTATTGGCGCTAACAATAAGTCAATAACCATTAATGAACTTCGAGTTTTTGAGAAAGAAAGAAAACACGAATTCTAGAAAGGATGTAAAAACAGAAAATCACATAGAACTTGGAGAGAGCTTTTGAGAGAGAAAAGAAAACTTGCATTCACTAATCAAGAAACTATTACTGAATTAGTTACAAAATAATTAGCTTACAACTACTTATATACATGAAAAACAGAGACTCAAAACTGGCGCCTAAAACTCATAACCAACTCTCAAACTTGCAACCAATAATACAATGACATCTGGCAGAATATGTAACTAACTCTCCACTAAATCAAACGGTGCGTTTAATTCCTTTATTTTTCTTCTTTGTCGTTTTACATTTAAATCTTTTGTAACTGTTGTTATTTTGCTCCTTCACTGCTTGCCGTTTAATTCCCATTTCAGTTTCAACACTCCCCCTCAAGTCCAGTGTCTTAGACTCTGTGACTTGAACTGAACAAGCTTTCTTCAAAACTTTTGGCTGAAAAATATCTTTCAATCCTAACTTCTCTGATAGCCTTGTAAAAGATGCCAAACCCAAGGCCTTAGTGAATATATTAGCCACCTGAGAATTAGTTGCTTACATGAAAAGTCTTTATTTTCCCTTCCAAAATTTTGTCCCTAACCAAGTGACAATCAACTTCTATGTGTTTGGTTCGTTCATGGAAAACTAGGTTTGTAGCTATGTACAATGCTGCTTGATTATTACAAAATAGCATAGCAGGTTTGTGGTGTTCAATCTTTAGATCTTTAAGTAGCTGCATCATCCAAGTAATTTCACAAGCTACACTAGCCATGGCCCTGTATTCAACTTCTGTAGAGGACCGAGACACCACTCCTTGCTTCTTTGATCCCCAAGATATCAAATGTTAAGGACATATTTTATGTAATTGGCTAATCCTTTGACAAAACGCACTTTATTTGTATTTGGGTAGATCTAAGATGTGTTTAATACTTCAAGAAACATGTTGTTCAAGTCTAGTATTAAAGCCATGAAGATTGGACCAAGAAACAAGTGAAGAAAAACTATTCATTAAAGTTGGACAGATAACTCGACACCTGTGGATAGATAGCTCGACAGCTGCTCGACAGATAGCTATCTATCGAGATTTAATGAATGAAGCTCGACAGATTCTCGATCAATCGATGTATCTATCGAGGTTACGGGAATTCAGATTTCCAGATCTGATTTTCAGCCCAAGCTTTTGTATTTGTGTAGGGTTTCTTTTCTCACAACCTTAAACCTATATAAGGCTTATTTTAGAGGCCGTCATATAAGAGAATACAAGGATAACATATGCAAAAGGTGACCGATGCTTTATTCTCTCTGAAAGAAGCTACTGCATCTTTGTGCCTCAGGGTTTTGTAACCAAGTGCTTCTTGATCTTCATTATTGATGAAATGAAGAACTTTGCAGCCAACATCTTCTTCTAGTTGGTGATTAAGTTGCGTACTGGGATTCACGCAATTGATTAGTCACGTACTGGGATTCGTGCATCAAAGGGTGGCGTTCATATATTGAAGAGTTCATAGGTTCTGAAACGATAAAAGTTTTCTGCTATAAGTTCATCTATGAGGATTGAAGAGTCTAGGGACAAAAGCTTTGTACTAGATCTGAAACTTCTCTTTTCTATAGTGGATTGCTTTACGGGAAGGTTTCCCCCCAGGTATTTTACTGTGAAACTAGTTTGTTTCATTAGTTTTCCTGCGTCATCATATCTTATTTTATTTATTTTTCCACTACATGATTTTGACATGATATTGATGTTTGTTTGTTTTAACAAGTTTTATTCATAATAAATCTAATTAAAAACTTGGGTTTAAAACTTGTTAATTCTATCAATCGGGGTCTAAATTTTCCAACATCAAAGAATCCCCCAAATACACCGCATATCCTATGAGAAACCTTCGAGTGTCAGGGCATCCAACCCAATCTGCATCACAAAAGGACTTGATATGTAACTTTGTATTGCTAGGGAAGAAAATCCTTTTTTCCTGGTGAACCTTTGATGAATTGAAGAACCCAATGTGCTGCCAACAAATGAGGTTCTCTAGGCTGTGACATAAATTGACTCAATCTGTGCACAACATATGTTATATCAAGTCTTGTCAAAGTTAAATATAAGAGTCTTCCTATAAGCCTACTACATAGCCTTGGTTCTGCAAGAAGTTTCCCTTCATACTTAGACAATCTTAAGTTTTGTTCCATAGGAAATTTCACAGGTTTGCAACCATAAAACCTGTATCTTTCAATATCTCCAAGGCATATTTCCTTTGGTTTAAAATAATGCCTGCATTAATCCTTGCAACCTCTAAGCCCAAGAAGTATCTTAATGAACCAAGATCTTTTAAACCAAATTTATCATTAAGCAGCTTCTTCAAAGCAGTAACACAAGTGGGATTATTTCCTATAAGCAATATATCATCAACATAAACTAAGAGAACAGTGAAAGAAGCACCTTGTGAATGTGTGAATAAGGAATAGTTTAATTTGGACTGTACGAAACCCAACTGCAAAATGGTAGTTGAGAACTTCTCAAACCATTGTCTTGAAGCTTGCTTAAAACCATAAAGACTTTTATTCAACTTGCAAACTAAACCCTCCCCCTTGCTGTAAAAACCAGGTGGTAAGGACATATACACATCCTCAACCAAGTCACCATGCAAGAATGCATTATTGACATTCATTTGGTGTAAATACCACCCTTTCATAGCAGCCAAAGAAAGAACAATCCTGACAGAAACTGATTTAGCAACTGGGGAAAAAGTCTCAGAATAATCCAAACCATGCTTCTGAGTGAATCCTCTAGCAATTAACCAAGCCTTATACCTCTCAATTGAACCATCAGGCAAATACTTGATCCTGTAAACCCACTTGCAGCCTATAACAGTCTTACCAGGTGGCAAAGGAGCCAAAGTCCATGTATGGTTCACCTCCAATGCCTCAATCTCTTTGTCCATAGCAACCTTCCATTCAAGATATTGAACAGCTTGATGAAAGGAGGTAGGCTCTGAAGGAATAGCACTGACTACTAGGACAAAGGACTTAAAAGTATGACCCAAGTGAGAATAGCTCAAAAAATTTGAAATGGTATATGGCAAACCAAATTGAGGTTTAGCACTAACAGATTTACAAGAATAATCTGATAGGTAAGATGGAGGAATGTGAGGTCTAGTGGATCTTCTTAATTGGGGCTGTATAGGTGGATCAATAGGGATTATAGCAGAACAAGAGATTATAGCAGAATCAAAATCTGAAATAGGTTCTACTATAGAAGTATTAGCATTAGGATCATCTAATGGATTAGGATGTGGTATAGTAACATCAGAAGTAGGAGCATCTAATGATTCTACCATAGAAGTGTCATTGGAAGACAAGGAATTAGAATGATCACAGTAGTGGAAGACAGTAAAGGAGAAACAAAGTCAATGGAACAAGGAACATTTGAAGTAGCATGAGGAAAAACAAAATCATCTAGGTAAGAAGTGGAAGGATGAGAAGCAAATGCATAAGGAAAAATGGATTCATAGAAAACAATGACCCTGGATATGAAAACAGAATTAGAATCAAGATCTAATACTTTGTAGCTTTTAATGCCATGTGGATAGCCCAAAAACACACACTTCCTGGCACTAGGTGCAAATTTGTGCCTATGATTAGGTGAGGTGGAGATAAAACACAAACAACCAAAACTCCTAAGATGTGTATAAGATGGTGGAGTATTAAAAAGAATTTCATAAGGGCTTTTGTTACCTAGAGATTTGGAAGGAACCCTATTGATCAAGTGGACTACAATGAGAATGCAGTCACCCCAAAAATACAAGGGAACCTTAGATTGAAATCTCAATACTCTAGCAACATTAAGTATATGCTGATGCTTCCTCTCAACAATGGCATTTTGTTGAGGAGTATCAACACAAGATAATTGGTGCAAGATACCATTGAAATGAAAGAAGTCTTTAAGGTAAAATTTTGTACCATTATCATTTCTAATGGTCTTAATGTTGCTATTAAATTGAGTTTTAACCATATTAGCAAAACTTGGAAGTAAAACCTGAGTATTTGATTTAAGTTTGAGAAGATAAACCCAAGTGCATCTTGAAAAATCATCCACAATAGTCAAAAAATACTTGTAACCTTCAACAATGCAAGTAGCAAAAGGACCCCAAAGGTCACAATGAATCAATTCAAAAGGGGCAGAATATACATGATTACTAATGGAAAAAGGAAGCCTTTTCTATTTAGAGAAATGACAAACATCATAGCATGAAGCTTTATTAGAAACATCAATATTTACAACATTTTTCAACAATTGAAGTTTAGAAAATGAAAGATGGCCTAATATAGTATGCCATAAATCTGTGCTTGAAAGAGGACTGGTAGCAGTAAGAGCAGAAGATCTATGCTGAATGGAAGAGTCCAGCAGATACAAACCATTGCTTTCTCTACCCTGACCAATCATGCTCCATTGAGCAAGGTCCTGAATAAAGCAACAATGACCAAGAAAAATGAGACAGCAAAATAGATTCTTGGTAAATTTACTGACTAAAATTAGGTTAAAACCAAAAGATGGAACACACAAAACATCGGCTAAGACAAGAGTAGAAAAAATATGCACAATGCCCACATGTGTGACTAAGGCTTGTTCCCCATTTGGCAAATAGACACAAGTATTGACAATTGAAGTAATAGAGGTAAGTTGAGTCACTAAATGAACCATATGATTAGTGGCTCCAGTATCTATAATCCAAGAATCAGATTTATAAACAATCGTATCTACTACTTGAGTAGAAAAAACTGAATGAGAAAAATTAGGTGGAATCCAAAAAGGATTACCTGAGAAATTAGAAGAACAAGAAGCTAAATTGGAAGTAGAAGGCAAGGATGATTAAAGTGTGACAGATGCAGATGTCTGTAGTGAGGTAGAAATGGTATTGGGAGCCATGACAGATGCAACTTAACAGATCTGAGTACCAACACCTGAACCAATACCTACATACCCTTTCAAAAGGTGCACTTGCAATAGCATTTTGAAAACTAGATTGAACACCAAGAGGAGTATTAACCAAATTCTGAAACATGCTGTCAAATTGGACTCCAAAATTAAGCAATCCACTAGGCTAAATAGTGGAATTAGCATCAAACCCAAAATTTCTTGAAACTTGATTAGCCATTGGCTTGTTAACCCCTTTAGGTTTGTATCCAGGAGGATAGCCATAGAGCTTATAGCCCTTATCTGCTATATGCCCAGTAAAGCCACAGTAAGTACAAACAAGTCTTTCCTTCTTTCCTTTCCCACCACTTTTGCTCTAACCTTGATTTCCTTGAAAAGGTCTATTGTTATTCACATACATTGCCACAACATCCAATTGTTGAACCAAATTAACAGTATTTCCTATACTCCTTCTTTTCTCTTCTTGCAAAATCAAAGAACACACTTTGCTAAGAGAAGGAAAAGGCTTAATTAGCAAGATTTGTCCAATGAGGTTTCCATAGCTATCATTCAAGCCCATTAAGAAATGAAATACATGTTCTTTATGCTATGCATCTAACTAAGATAACTTAGAACCACAAACACAAGCACAAGTGCAAACTGTGAAAGGTTGATAATTGACAAATTCATCCCACAAAGTCTTGAATTTGGTAAAATAGGAACTCACTGAGAGTGAACCTTGAACCAAGTGTGAAATCTCCTTTTGAAGCTCAAATAATCTTGGTGTGTTGTCTTGAGATAGCCTATCTTTAAGATCAATCCACAAGTCTTTTGCAGAATTGATGTACATCACACTTGCCTTAAGATCAGGGCTAAGTGAATTGGTCAGCCATGTGAGGATTGTAGTGTTGCATCTACTCCAAGAATTGAACAAAGGTGAGGTTGGATCTGGCTCTGGAATTGAACCATTCACAAATCCAAACTTATTTACAGCACTCAAGGCCAAAAACACAGATCTTGCCCAACTCATGTAATTCTCAGGACCAATGAGAGGTTGAGATGTGAGAATTAAACCAGGATTCTCGTTTGCTGGTAAAAAGAAAGGATTATTAGCAAATTCATCTACCATAACTGCACTTGTAGGTAGTACAGTTGAAGAAGAAGGTACACTCGACGAATCTCTCAACGAATCTGAAGCCATGAAAGCTAAGAAAAATCTAATTCAGAAAGAAAACTTAGTTTGGTTGGAAGGAAAGTGAAGGAAAATTTGCTTTGATACCATGTAAAAACAGAAAATCATAGAGAACTTAGAGAGAGCTTTTGAGATAGAAAAGAAAACTTACATTCACTAATCAAGAAACTGTTCCTGAATTAGTTACAAAATAATTAGCTTACAACTACTTATATACATGAAAAATAGAGACTCAAAACCGGCGCCTAAAACTCATAACGAACTCTCAAACTTGCAACCAATAATACAATGATATCTGGCAGAATATGTAACTAACTCTCCACTGAATCAAACGGTGCGTTTAATTCCTTTATTTTTCTTCTTTGTTGTTTTACATTTAAATCTTTTGTCGCTGTTGTCGTTCTGCTCCTTCACTGCTTGCCGTTTAACTCCCATTTCAGTTTCAACAAAGGAAAAGAAAACTCTAGAAGTTTCAGTCTAATACTATATCAAAGATCTGTGTAAATGAAACTTTGATTAATTTAGCAAATGAATACAACCTCTGTTTATATACTCGAGGCCAAGAGGGAAACCAACTAACAGATATAACTACCTAAACTAACTAACATTTAATCATAGCACGTGCTAGTCACATGGTTACCAAACTCTACAAATAGAAGAGAACAATGCTACAAGTCGTTTTGCATCGTAACAACTAACTAACTGTCGTTTAGCTCATTGTTGCATTATAACTTGTTTCTTCTTCAGCTTCTCATTCTTCTCTTCTTCAACCAGCTTTTCTTGTTTGTCATTCTGATAAAACCATAATGCTCGTGCAAACAGGAACATAAGGAATAGGTGGTCCGATGTTTCTTCCTATATATCCACTATGGCTCTACGTAGGTTGCATTAATGTCTATTGACTATTGTTATATGCCTATGGGCTAGCTTTATTTTGATGGCTAGGCCGTTGTGTAGGAGGTGACGATTAAACAAGGTCACCCTATGTGGAATATGCAATTTTCATAGCCTGCTTTATGTCTGCTTGTTTCTCCCTTCGCGTGGTTCATCTTCTTGGTCATTTTGGTCTTATTCTTGTGTTAAAAATATGAACCCTCTTCGTACCTAGTATGTTCCATTTTAATAATTAGAGCAAGATGATCATTTTTTAAGAGATTCACTACCGTTCCTTCTTGTAATTGCAACATTTCTGAGGAAAGTTAACAGATATCTTAAGTACATTATATTTTTAGAAATTTTTTATGGAAAAAAAAAAAAAATGACAGATTTTTATATTTTTCATAAAAATGATATCAAAATTTTCTTAAAAATGTCCTTTAACAAATACCCAAAGAGCACCGTTAACTGGATTCTTCCAAAATTTCGGAAGTGCATTGTTGGAACTACTGGTTGCTGTCTTTGGGCCTAATGTTTTGCCCCATACCCCTACTCTCCATTGGGCATGCCCTAGCTGTATTCTTTGTTTCCCATATGGCCTTCCACATCCTTGTTGAATTCTAAGGTTGTTGAGTGGCTTCCTACAAGTGGTTGTGCTTTGGAAAGTACTTAGATCTCTTAAAGTAGTGACTAGAAGAGATTGAGGGATTTAAGCAATCCTCCAAAATTGTTTTGCTAAAAGGGCCTAAGTGCATTGCGGAGTTTTCCTGGACCTTCCTTCTAAATCTTCAAGAAGATTAGGATGTTATCTGCAAATAAGAAGTTTGGTTGGCCCACCTTTTCTTAGCTCAATTTCTTTTAGCGTACCACTTGTTTCAATGTCTATAAGGTTGCAAGAGAGAGCATTTTCACAAAGAATGAAGATGTAGGGGGATAATGGATTACCTTGTCTAAGGTCTCTGTTGGGGATAATTGGTTGTGTTGATTCATTAACCAGGATGTTGTATTGTCCTAACACATTGCATTATTATTTGTATCCACTGATGGCTAAATCTCATTTTTCGCAAGACTACTTCAATAGCATTCCAACTTAATTGTCATATGCTTTGCTGAGATCGAGTTTAAAGGCTGTTGATCTATCTGCTCCCCTCCTCTTCTTACTTATCTCGGTTAGAGTATTAGCATGGGGGGTTGTGAAACCTCCCAATTGCTATTTTACAACCCAATTACATTAAAAACCCACTTCATCTAGGTATGCATATCCAAATTTTTTTACAACCTTGCTACAGTAAGTTCTTATAAATAAGAACTCACTATAACAGGTTGTAAAGACTTCTTTAATGCCTAAATATTGTCTCTCTCCATCATATTCTCTGAATACTCTCTCCTCTCTTCATTTTTCAGTAACACTCTCTCTCCATAATCTCACACTGGTTAAATTTAGATTGTTTGAAATTTGGTTTCCCTTGATGAAGCCATTGATTATGGTACTATGTGATGAGATCATTTATTAGGATGGGTTTTAGGCTTTTAGCCTGTTTACCAAGGGAAATTATTGTGTACTTCTGAAGTATCATAAATGCATACTCCCTCCTCTCACATGAACGATGAGTTCTACTAATTAAATTCATGGTCGGACCCACCATTCATATAAAAGGGGGGACTATGCATTTATGATACTCTGAAAATACCTAATAATTTTCCGTTCACCGAGACTTTTGACGCTATATTGTAGGCTACATTGCATGGGCTAATGGGTCTATGGTCACTAACTATTTCTATTTATCTCATCTGTTTAGTGATGATAATGAATAGAATTTTAAATTTGCGTATTCCACAATTTCTATCTCTTTTGACCTCGTTCGCAATTTATCTCCTCTAACATCCTCCATGTATTGTCCTGGTAGAAATCGATTTAGTCGTCAATCTCCGGGAGTTAAGACTTAACTACACTACTATCACTTCTCGTTAATTCTATCCTCTCATCATAGCTCTCAAACTCTAGTCTCTTGGTCCACAAATCGTATCCGTCCGGAATTAGATAGAATCATTGTCAAAGAGCCTCAATCACGCCAAAATTTCCCACTTCAACATCGCTAGTGGAGCTAATATTGTCATCTTCAGTTAATGATGCTTCTTAAAAAATCAGACTTTGTCACTGTCTATGATATACTTGAAAATGTTGGTCACTTGTTGAATGCCACTGGCTAAAAAGATCAAGATAAATTTAAACAAAAAATAATAATAATAATGAATATTCTACCTCTAATTTAATAGTTATTCCATCGTAGAGTCTATTCCAACACAAATGAGGTGAATTCATTGCTAACTAGTCCTCAGAGCCTATGTATAGCTAAAAATAGCCATCAATTCTAACCTTTCAAAAAGAAATGGCTATTCCTTAGGTAAATTGCTATTCTTACATACCAAGTATGCCTTAAGAGTATTAACTCAAAAACTTTGTGAAAGTTTGATAGCAAACAAAGATCTAATAAATGCCTTGATTAAAGCATAATCCAGCCAAGTTCAGTTGTAGTTGATCAATATTTATCTGGTAATTTTTCAAGCCGAGTACTGAGTTGTTCAAAACCACCCTATTGGGCTAGTCTCGAATTGTTCAGACCCCCATTGTGGGAGAGTTGGTTTCACAACCCTAGTATTCTCTGAACTGTCACAACAAGAAGCTGTGAGAGAATACCAATGGATCAGAAGATAATTAAACACTTTCAAAACAACTACTGAACAATATGATTTTAATAAAAAGTCCACAATATATTTATAAGATCATCCACAATGTCTCTTATCTGGTAAAGCAAAGACTTGACACCACCATTTAGCCTGTAAAGAGCTAATAAAAATTGGCACCATGGCATTTGCAGAATGCCTCCCAAAGTTTATAACTTGAATAACAAAATGCATCTTTTATTTGGAAAATCACAAAACTAGTCTTAGCACAGGCTATTGTACACAAGCAAACTTTGAATGAAGCCGTACAAGGCAGGAAGCACCAAAGAATAGTATTTGATTTATATAACAAGATGTTTCACCACCTCTTTTTCTCTATTCTTTTTCTCCTATTTGCTTTTCCTTGCTTGAGCTTTTCAGCAAGTCCAAGATGACGACCTCTTAAGAGCTGGCTTCATTTGCTTGTCCTCTTCCAGTGAAATCATTCCCAAGTGTGATGGATCCTCTAGCATCATCTTTGCCACCAAATATCCTGCAATTGACCATGTCTGGTACTTTCTTGCCTGCTTCCCAATATACCTCCCGGTTTTCCCATCATAATATTCTGGCCAGTTATCCTTCAGCAGACGATTCTCAGCAAGCTCAATTGCTCGTCTTGCAATTTGTGGTCGTCCCGTTTTAATGCAAGCAGCTGTCAGCAGCCACAAAAGCACTGCACTCGAGATAAAGAGGAAAATATATATTGTAAAAAAAAAAAAAAAAAAAGCTTATGAATTTCAGACACAAACTTGAACAGCATAACTCAAGATTTGTATATGATGCTTCTTGTTTTAACAGTTTTATCCTAAAGTAAAGAGAAAAGGAGAAGCAAGAAACACAAAGAAACATTTATCTTGATTTAGTTTTATTTAATTTTGGAGGTCAATGGTATTTTTTTAAGGTATTATTATTTAATTGGGTTATTAGCATTTAGTGTCCGTTTGGCATGAATTATTTTTACCAACTTAATTTACTATTCAGTCTATTTTTTCTACTATTCATGGGTCCTATTGCACTTTTTGATACTATTCATGGATTTCACTGTACTATTTTAGCTAACTTTTACCTTTATCTATAGTATTTTCAGCAAAAAGTTTAAAGTTTCAAGAAAATAAACGGATTCCAAACGGACACTTAATTTCCTAGAGTTAAGGTTACTTTTGAAATTCAATAAGTAGGATTTCCCAAGTGAAATAGAATTAGGGCTTCCTAAACCAACTAGAATTAGATTATGTTTTGTTGGGGCTTCGGAGTATGGAAAGGTGGGAGGATGGAAAATGTTGGAATGATAGAAAAGATTTAGATTTTCACCTTGTGACTTGTGTGTTTGACTATTTGGTACAAATGATGGAAAAGTGGAAGAATGAAAAAGATAGTTTGTACAAATTTACTACTATGCTCCTAGAACTTTATTTTTTAATATGTTTTATAAGATATTTTTCAATTATTATGTAAGAATGACTGTATAATAAAATAAATTTTGATGACATGGAATCTCACTAAGGTAAGACCCTTTAGACCCACCCTTAGGGAGTAAACCATGGATACATAACCCCACCCACCAAAACCATGTACCAGGTAATCCAAGGAAACTCCTAGAGTGAGGATTGAACCCAGAATGTCTGGTTCTACAACTCATTCCAAGCTTCCAATCACTAGGCTGCACCCTAATGGGTAACTCATAGAATGAATTTATCAAGAGTATAAAGTTACATAAAAAAATAACAAAAATTTTGGATAGTTTCTAATATATTTTCACAACATATATAAAAATGGAAAATAATAAAATAAAATAAAATAAAAAATTTAAAGGAAAGAAATCAATGGGGCATTCATTTATTTGCCACCATACAACGAGTGTCTATGTGGTAAAAGGTCCACATGCACACATGGATAATTGCAAATTTTTACACTCCAGCTAAGTGAACGGCAAAGATCCACAAACAATGCCAGCCAAAGAACTTCCAGTGCTCACTTATAAAGAGCTCAATGAACGTCAGTGGCATTGCAACATTACCCAAAACCCATGGCCTCCAAGGTACACTCCAGCGCAATTGGTGAAGGGTAGTTGGGTAATTTTAATTGAAGCCCTCTTTTCTCTCTTGTTTTCTCTCTCATTTGGAAAAATGGTGTTTTGGTTTGGTGGCCCAGGTGGAAAATACCTAGAACCACCCCATTTTCTCCTCAATTTTCCACTCTCAACCAAACAAGAGAAAACTCAGTTTTCTTCCCACTTTTCTCTTCTCTCCAAAACACCCCCCCCCCCCCCCCCCTCTCCCTTTTCCCATCCCCCAGCTTTCATCCCAACCAAAGACAGTGTTAGAGTTTAATTTTAGTAGTCCAGACAAGCACAATATTGTACTCCTATGGAAACAATTTTAGTAGTCTAGGTACTAACTCCTAGATTTTCTATTCTGCTTAGTGCTGACCCCAAGTATCCCTAGGTGCCGACTCCCAGGTGATTTTTGTTGTTTCTGTCCTTTAATTATGTGTTGAATCAAGTTTTGGTTTTGTCCTATGTCAAAAGGATGCATGCAGCAGTGTATTTGCACGTGCACTTTTGTGTGTTATACACATGAAGAGAATAATGTTCAATAAATCATTGATGCCAATATAACTTATGTGTGGATTGGGGCTAGGTTGGGGCGAAACAAAAGGCTTGGCCTGCTAAACCCATGTAATTTTGTGCTATTCTTGGTACAAGGTGTTGAGCTTTTTTATGTTTAACTAACAGGAAAGAAATAATCTTATACAAATGAATGACATTGATTGGAAAAAGCAACTCAATTATACATTATGTTCAATGAACGGAAACACCCATGGTTTGATAAACTTGCACGAGGACAATTCAAAGTGCGCCTCAAGGCAAGGCACCTTAAAATGCCTTGAAGCTCAAGAAAGAAGCAGTGCTCCCAGGAAGAGTAGATAAGAAAAAGATGAATTACAACAATTTCTTCCCTTTGTTCATTGTAGATTTGTAAACCACTAAAACCCTCTTATTACTCCAGCCAGAAATTTCCTGCAGCCTATTATTCTTTGTTTTGGCCCCTTTTCACCCTTTAAATCCTTACTTTCCAAGTAATATTCAAACTATTAACCCTAATCACACTCTCCGACATTTTCCAAAACCTAAGCCCAACACAAGCACTTGTAGGCACATTTTTCCTAATCTGTCTTACATCAAAGATTTAGATCCTATCACCTCTCAACTGAATCTTCCAACATGCTTAGAAAGGCCATCTCAGGAAGAAAAAAAAAAACAAGAAAGATTATGAGAACAGTAATATATTGCATGGCTCAAACATGAAGTGCAAACAATGAATGCTGTTAAACCCCACAACCACCAATGGTCCCAATCCACAACACCAAATCCAAACACACACTTAGTTATATCCTTACCACTTGCCGCATCCCCCCACCCCCCAACATCAATCAAGCCAAACCCCACAAAAATCCATACGTAGTTGTTGTGTAACCCCACAGGTCCTCCTCCTTCCTCTTCAACATCCACAAAGATATTTGTCACAGCCTCATCAACTTTACCATATTCCACAAGCTTCAACATCCTATCACTCTGCACTCATCCGACCTCAACCTCACTCACCAAAACAACATCTAACCAATGAGCTTCAAGATCAAGTTCTTATATGAGCTGAGCTGCAAGATCAAGGTCCAATAGGAGCTGGGCAGAACTATGTTATTGCGAGTTCAGCATCACGAGGTGGTATATTTGATAGCATCACTGACTAAAGCTATTGCCAGAAATTGACAGAGAGAGACAGAGAGGAAGATGGAGGAAAGAGAAGAAAGAAATAAAAGGAAAAAGTGGGTGGCTATTTTTTTTTTTAAAGTAATTTCATATTTTTTTAATAATTATTTTAGTATGAAACTATTTTTCTAATTTCTCTTTAGATTTGAAATCTAAATATAGCAAAACTACGTCCTTTTATAGGATTTAATGGTACGGTTTGGAAGGTGGTCAAAACTCAACATTGAAACTGAATGAAAGTTAAGGTACATAATTATAGAAATCAAAAATATAGGGACAAAAATGAAAACACTCCAAACTTAGAGGGTTCCAAGTGAGGTCTTCAATAAGAGTCTTAGGAACCAATTAAGATGTCTAGAAGGATAACATGATAGAAATTGGGATTTTATTCTCCCTCTGGCTCAATTTGCATACAACAATTCTGTCAATAGGTCTATAGACGTCAGTCCATTAGAAATTGTGCATAATTATAAAGCCTTTAGATCTTCTCGGCGTCCCCACTTGTTTTTGATAATTCGATAGTTAGGGGTAAAGGATTTTGAACCCTAGATGTCTCGATTGGAAATACCAGGAGGTGTCAACTAGTTGAGCTACAAGGCTCTTGGGACATGTGGGGCTTGTTAGAGCCACAAAGTATAGCATTTGTTTGTCATATTCAAGAATTGCATGATGGGATTAGAAAACAAACTCAAGTAATACTTAATGCTCTGTTTGTTTCGATAGAAAACCTCTTATGAAGATAGTTTTCTATGTTTTCCTATGTTTGGTACTATCAGGAAAAATAAGTCAAAGTAAAACAATCTTTGGCTAATGGAAAACCCTATTAAAAATATGATATTTTTTTATAGATTGTTTTCCACTAAAATTTTTTGAAAAACAACTCTATCTTGCACCACATAAATAAAGGAAGTTAAGAGGCAATATGGAAACTACTTAAAACATCTCTTTTTCATTCTTCTTCATGTCACTCATATAAGGCAATAGTAATAAATATAGCTGTCAGAATATTTTTCGGTTAGGGGGGAAGTCGCTTGGCAAGAACCTCCATGCTGCACTCGAGCTAGTTGTTGGTTTCCGTGTAGCACATTCCCATGGGCCACCTCATCAAGCTGATGGGTTTTACCTACGCTATGGTTTCACCAGATTTAACCTTTTTTGTTCAACCTAAGTTAAGGAGTTCTAGAGCATGAAGTAATGGGCTTTCATTCCCAGGACCACCTCGTCTATGTACTCCCCCCCCCCCCCCCCCACCCCCGATTTCTTGAAGATGCGTGCACGATGTGATAAAAGGCCCCTAGTTGTAACCAATGAAAAGCTAAGGTAGAGCCTCGGAGCCGGCCCAAGCGAAGATTGGCACTCACAGGCTTGAGAAGCAACCCGCAAAAGCTGAGACAGCTGACTCTCCAATCAAGCACACCATGAGACTGACTACAGCAGACCGCGAGGTTACAATTCCTGTTTCCATTCAACTCTTTTTTTTTTCTTTCTTTCTTTATTCTGCTGCATCCCTCCCTCTCTATTACATCCCTCACTCATCCCCACTTTGATTTCTATATTTCCTTTTTTTTTCCCCCTGTTCAAGATTTGTTTGTCCCTACATTTTTTATCTATCTTCAATCTCTTTCTTTTATTTCTTTTCCATCTTTTTAATATTTAAAATATAAGAATGGTTAAAGATATAATTCTCTTAACATATGACATAATATAATTGGTTGACAAGTCATATCCCAATCATGTGTGCAAAGTTTAGCTACAAAATTAGTTATTGCCTTAGTTTACAACCTTACTCAATATCTTTTTATTGGAGATGAATTTTGACAAATCCACTATTGGATCACATCTTCTTCCTATATTCTCCATGCTTGCAAAATTTCTAGAAAATTAAAGATCAATAACTATGTCATCAATAAATTGTTTAAATTGCAAGTTTTTGTAATTTAAAATTAACCATAAAATATAAGCTTATAAATTATAAAGTAAAGAATATCCAAATGACACAAAATTTGACATGTGTATAAAGAGCGTAAAGAACATGCAATTTAACGATTAAATTTCCAAAATATGTAATAATGTTTATTTTATTGAGTAAAGTTATAGCCTTTGGCTACAACCAATTTTGTAGCTAAATTTTGTCCTTGATGAAAAGGGTGTGACTCCGACCTTGAAGCATGAGATGTGATTGAAATATTCAAAATCACACAACTTATCAAACATAAATATACTTAAAACACACATGGTTTAATCAGGACTGAGTGACATCAAGGAAGATGTAAAATAAATTTTATCCTAGAATTAATGATAAAAGAACCTTTCTACCCTAATACTTAATAAACCAACGACTAAAATTAAATTTTATCCTCGTCTCTTGGAACCCAAGCATCTGCTTTTATGCCTGAATCATGATTTTCTATTTGGATTGCATCCTTCTATGGTTTGTGTGCAGAGAAGAGTGATGGGAAGGACTGAGAGAGATTGCTTTCAGGATAGCTCTTCAAGCACATAGATGCAAGATAGAAAAGCATCCTTCTAGATGGGAACAACATTGTCATCCTATAAAAATCCTGTGCTATCCAGACCTTCACTTGACCCTAACATATGCATATTGACTATTGAGTGCCAAAATGGTGAGTTTATTCCTACCACCTCGGCAAAAAGGTCCTCACTAAAATTCATATTGGACTTCAGTTGGCATAACTTAAAAGCATTAACGTAGAAAACTTGGATAACAAGAAAAGAGGCAAACCTGGCCAAGATCCTCCATTATGGTAACTCCATCTGGTATTCTTGGGATCACAACCAGTTACAATTCTCCACTCATGACTTTCTATAGCAGGATAACTTATTTTCAGAGGCATCTCTCCAACCAACTCTTCCCAGCGAGATTCAAGAAGATCCATAATAGCCATTGATTGCTCAGGTGTTGCAAGAGATGACATAATCGCAACACAATTGCCTAATGCAAACCATCGAAAATCCATTCTTGCAGGACTAACGTTTCCAATAAAGTAACCACCACGTGTTGGCATAAAATCAAATACCCATTCTGGGATCGAATCAGGAATAACATTAAACTTATTTACTGCAGTATGTGAGTACTCCTCAGTCTTGTAGCGGTAAATGTCATTTAGCTGTTGGAAGTCAAGCCAAAAGTAACTTCGCATGTGATAACTCAATGCATGCAAACGCTTCACAATTCGCTCTATAAATTCTTTTCCTTCTGTATCAGGTTTAAGCATTGCCAAAGCACATCTCAACGCCATAAAGAAAAGTGCCTGAATTTCAATTGGATAACCATATACGCCCTGGAAAAGAATTCACGCAATAAAAATGTAAATGAGGAAAGACTTCTTCAAAAGTGTAAAAGAATAACTGAACTCCTGACAAATTCCTCAAGAAAAAGAAAAAAGGTGAAGAAGACCAGGGGAACATTATGTTATGATTTTGGGAAACAGATCAGTTATAACAGAAACAAAAAATACAATTCCATATAAGTTCCATAGGCTATATAAGAGATACAAGCATAATATTAAAAACAGAGGAAAGAAGCAAAAAAGAGTAAAGTTACATGCCAACAATATATGACAAGTGCAGTAGCTGAAAGTATTATACAGAAGTGTCTTGCATTTTTCCTTTTCCCATATCAATGACCTAAAAGAAAGTAAATTTCAGGATCAATGGCCTGTTCGAATTTCAAGACAAAAGGACTAAAGAGTATATTTCAAGGACTAATTAACAAACAACACAATTTGCAAACTAATAGAACGAGAAGTCTGCCAAAGGTAAAGCATGTCAATTCAAAAACGAATACTATAATTAAACATAACAGGTTAACATCAAGTATTTAAAACCAAAGGGCAAACTAGAGACAGAATGACCACTTGTGGGAGCCATCCAATCATACAAAGTATGTAGAAAAATCAACTTCACAGCCAACATTAATCATTCAAGGACTTCAAATGTCCAGTTATTTTGTTCCTTCCAAATAATCCACATGACACAGAGGGATTGCATTCCAAATATCACCATTTTTCTGCCTAGAAAACTGCCCCTTCCAAAATGCCAACAAATCTACACCCTCTTTGGCATAACCCACTGCACCCCAAAGAGGCATAAAATGAAAGACTATGGATCTCTATCCATAGAACAATTTAACAATAAGTGATCATAGACTCCCCAGCTTGCTTACACATACAACAACAATCCACTATGATAACATAAGCATGCCTGGCACAAGAACCAGGCTATGGATGAATTCCTTTTATACAAAAAAAAAATGGAGATAATAAGTGAAAAAATTAAAATAATACTTCTTTAATTAGAAGAGTAACTAAGGAAATGCAGTGAAGTCAATCAAGAAGAGTTTCTGAATAAAACCATACTCTCAAAAATTTGACAACTGCTAATTTTACTCCCCACAAACTTGCTTCGAATCTAATTGTAGCTATAAACTACTTGATGTTCACTACAATGCAATTGTTTTAGCCAAAGCATCAAACTATGCAAAACCTGCTAAATCATCAAAATCTATGCAGTATTCAACACCCCTAGGCCTTGGCTTAGTAGTAGCTTTTCATCAAGTAGAGGAAAAGGCATTGAAATGATTTTTCAACTTTAAAAAATTTAAAATTTAAAATTTGAAAAAAAAAAAGTAATAAAATGAGATTTAACAGCTGATAGTGTAGTTTTAAAATAATATAAAAAAAATAAATTAAAAAAAAAAAAAAAAAAAAAAAAAAGGCATCAACAAATATCCGAATAAGCAGGGCCAAGGAATGAGAAAGTTGAGCAAGGAATCAAACAGAGGGGGCATCACTAACAATTTCATCCCATTTTTGTTTGATCTTCTTGAATTGGCTTAGAGAATGACTCCCATGTACTCCCTCTTTCAATAATGTAAGTTTGAGTTGCCAAATGCACTTATTTGAAAGAAAAGAATTGATGCAGAACAGAGGGCTTTGATATTAAAATTGATAAAAGATAGAAGAATTCTCAAGGGGAATGTCTATTGGGAAATTTTTTTAACACGAAAAAACAACAAAAATTATAGAACGTAGGAGTCACGTCTAGGTCACTTGGAGTTTGCACCAAGCAATGAAAAAGGAAAGATAGAACCTAGGAGTCACCACCTAGGATTGCTTGGAGTCAACACCAAGCACTAGAGAAAATTTTCAACCAAAACAAAAAAAATAAGAGACAAAGTAATATATTGTAGAGAATAATGCTGGAAAGAGAGAATTGAGAACAGTTGTGTGACTTACATTTACAAGGAATATGGAATGAAAAGTCAGCATCCTCATTGAGCAGTTATAAAAGGAAATTTAGATGAGGGGTTGACCCATAAAGAACATGAAAAGGACTATGCAAAGATCAAATAAGAACATTTGCATTCATTCTATTTGGGGATACTAAATTGGAAACATCCTCAACAGACTAAAGAAAACAAATAAATAAACATCTGCATCTTCATGTAAATCCTTTCCATATCCTACTAAAGCACATCAAAAAGAGGGAAGTGCACAGGAAACAAGAGAAACTGGGTTATCCATCCTTACAAGGCAGTGAGCATTACAAAACAATAAAAATTTTCACATATCGTTATGATTAAGAATTTCCTCTCCGTCTCGAGGCTTTTACAAATAAATAATAATCCTGTTGCTACACTTAGAATGAAGCATTGTAACAATGCAAACATCATTGAGTTTTATTCTTATTTTTTTACAGGTATGCAAATATCTTTTAATGCTTAATAGATCATTCTAGAACTCAAAAAGTCTCTGTTGCAATACGCTCAAACACTGCTAAAACCAATCCAAGTAAATAAATATTAAGTGAAAATAATGTTCATTGTCACTAACAACATATACCTATGAAAACAAGGATTTATTTAGTCATAAGAAAAGAAATTATTCCAGGAAGCCATTAAACTTAGACCTGACTTCCACACCAAAGAACAACATGGCTAAAAGATAACATTGCACTGAGCAAGCTAATTCTTCATTGGTTCAATTGCTCTTCTTTTGAAACTAAAATTGGCCGGTCAACATCAACCAAGACCACTTAATGAGGTGACCTTGCTTTCCCGTAGAAACTTTATATATTTCATAATAAGAACCAAACAGATTGGTAAAGGAGCAGCTAAGCATTATCCAAGCATCTTTGACAAAAATTATTTATAAAACTAAAAAAGTATATATGAGTAAAATCATTTTAGAGGCAGCCTACCATTCTTCGATCAATCATAGAGCATCCATCTGCACAAAGCAGAGTTGGGAATGTATCAAACCCCTCCGACAGACATAAAGTTAAAATAAGCTTCATCCCCTTTTGACAATCTGATGTTTCTGCAAGAGTTAAATCCCCTGTGGACTTTGTATAAGCTCTCAGCAGAATTATCCACCAAAATCCAGAGTCAACGGGAGCAACTCTCCCAATGGCACTCTCACCAAAATCTGCAATAAGTGTATCTGTTTTTCGAATAGGGTCATGAAGAACTTTGAAGCTGGCTGGCATTGCACCTTCCCCAAGTTTAAATCTGTCTATTCTTTTTTCCCACCCTTGAAGGTACAAAGTCTTCAAGAGAAAATTCTTGACTATGTCAGGCTCACCATTCATCAGGAAAGCCAAAGCACTAGGAACAAAATCTCGTACAAAAACCTAAAGCGAAACACACATCAAATTAGATTTATAAAACATAAACGAAGTTCACATACAGTGTCTGTGCTTAGTGTCATATATTTTGTTTATAACCGGTTCCAAGGCCCAAAAAAAAAGACCCCACATGCAGTGAATGAGAATGGATCCACTACAGATACCAGTTGGGGTGTCCCTTACTAGCGAGGCACTGTATCAGACCCCAGATGCAGTGAAAGAGAATGACTTTGAATAGAAAATATGTAGTGTACCCATACTAATCTGTTGAGGATCCATAGCAACTCCAAAAATTTGGGAGTAAGACCCGGTTGTTGCTGTTGTTATTGTTGTATACTAAGTTCATAAAAAGTAATACCCCAGGTTCACATAGCTTGTCATCATGTTAAAAACATATAACAAGTTTAAATGGGTCCGTTCTTTTTAGTTTCAAATGGGTTCGTTTTCCTCTTGAATTGAATCAAAGTTTTCAATTTTAAGCATTTAAAAGATACTATTATTCTAGCAATCTCTAATGGGTGTGGTACATGAATTGGATCATAGTAGATTACACAGTGAGCTCATAAAATATCAAAAAGAGTATATATACCTGATCGTAGTTTAGAACTTCCTCAGAGGCATGGTCAACAGCAGCAATAGTCCCAACCGGCTGACCCCGAAAATGCACCAAAGAGCGGCGAAGAGCCTCCCAAGCGTCAGCAACCATTGGATGAGGCTCGAATGAGTTACGAGCCGAAGAAGCCGGGGTATCAAACCCGGACCTTCCTCCGGGGGAGCACGTGCTCTCAAAGTTATCTAATCCTCCTCTGGCTAGACCGATCGACAACTCACTCAACGATCTCTCGTCGAACGACCTCTGCCTCTCGATGTTGAGCCTCGGCTTATCGAGAAGACGAGAGAGATCGTAGTCGTCCATTTCCGAGATGGAGCAATGCGAGCTCACGTTTCTAAGTCCCACACCTACTCCCATCTCTTTGCTCCCATCCATATCTCTCTCTCTCTCTCTCTCAAAATCGAACTCTGCAACAAATCACACACACAGTTTCAAACAAAAACCACATTATTACAGAAATTTAATTACCTAATCTATTGCAAAAATTAGAAAAAAAAAAAATAGGATCAATTTTCAAAATCTACAATGGCAGATCAAGATCAACAACAAAGCAATTAGATGATAAAGAGTGAAAAACAAAATGAAATATAATTTGCAAGTAAATTGAGCAATCTGTACCTGAACAACCAGATCTGAAAAGAGACAAAAGATCCAAATAAGGAGAGGGAGGGAGAGAGAGAAGAGCGAAGCTGAAATAGGAAGGATGAGGAGGAGGATAGACGGTGTCGTTTTATCGCCGGCGAATTCGCCGGCACTCTGTGGTGGTCGGAGGAGGAGGAGGAAAAAATAAAAAATAAAAAAGAATAAAAGAGCGAGGAAGAAGAGGAGAAAAAATGAGCATGTGTTCCACAGCTGTTATTTATAGGTGAGAGAAACAGTGTCTCAAATGCAAACGGATATTCATTTTTCCAAAATAATTACAAAACCGAAAAAATAGGTGTAAGTTACCTTCCCTTAATAGAATTTTCTTTTTTCTTTTTTTTATTAATCTACCAAATCCGAAAAGTCCAATTGTCGAAACTCTAACTAAAACTACGTAGAAAGAGAGAGAGAGAGAGAGAGAGATACAGGAATAGCCGGTAAGACCGCACGAGGAAAATTTGGTTTGCCCGGAGCTGTCTCACGTGGACTCAATATCGATTTTGTGTCTGACGTCCTCTGACTTTTCATTTTTTTGGATTTTTCCCACTCAACCTATTTTTCTTTTGTTTTTGTTTCGGTTTCTGGTTTTTTTTTTTTTTTTTTTTTCCCAACTAAAACAATAAAATCCACAGCTTTCCATGCTTTTTGGACCACCACTTTACTCCACCCCTTACAGTAACTCTGCCACCCATAATTTATCAAGCGATATTATGGCAAAGTTGTAAATTCACGTTTGTCCATTTGTTGTTCTTTATATTTTTAATTAATTATTACTGTGTATCTTTGACATGGTGATAATTTTAAGAGATTGGGGTGAATTTAAGTTTGAAAAAAATTTCACACATATATACTTAAATTATGTTAAAATAGAATTTCAACGTTAGATAAAAAGTTAATAAATATATTTAGAGCATTGATTTAAAAAGTACTTTTAGACATTTTTTATATTTAAACTTTCTTAAAATATCACTTGTTAGCCGTACCCTTATTCTTTTTTGGCTGGTGAACTTGTTTTTGTTTTATCCGTTTTATGTTTGTGATGTAATTAATGGTGTCATAATTTACAAAGTTGTTTTCCCGTTTTTAATGTAATAGTAAAGTGATACTCTGACTAATTAATTTTTTTTTGATAATCTGACTAATTAATATTATTAATTATGGTTAGGTGGGTGTAGTCTGAAGATTTTTTTTTTTTTTTTTTTTTTGAGAATTATGAAGATTATTTTGACAGCTGTGTTACCTGTCCAAAATGTGCACTTTTGCCTCACAAGCGGTTGGGTGTCCTATTTGTGTTAGTTGGCTAGGAATTTTGCCGAAACCCTAAACCCAAGTCTCTTATCCTACCTGTCTTTTCTCTCATTGTTTTTTCTCCATCTTCATAGACCCACGTGCCAATTAAGGGAAATACTAAAATTACTACTAATTTTACTATGGAAAAAAATTAACAAATGTGTATTAATTTAATAAATATTTTTAGAAACATTTTATGTAAAAAGAAAAAATAAATTGACTTTTGGGACATATTTGTATATTTTTCATAAAAGTGGTATTAAAATTTTCATGAAAGTTGTCAATTAACAAACACATTAAAGTAGCCGTTAATAGGATCCTTTTACTATAAATATTAAATAGACTTTTATTTTTTTTTGAGATGACAACAAGATTATTAGTACTATTGGATAAAGCTTCTTCTTCTCACATATAGTAACTGTTTGGGATAAAACTTCTCCTTCTTTCATAGTAATTGTCTCGTTAATTCATGGTTGGCCCATGTCTTAGGCAAGTTAAGTAGTCGCCCAAGACCTCCAAATGAAAAAAGACACCCAAATTTTAATCGATGTATCAAGAGTATTAATTAAGCAACCCACATGTTAGCCAATAGATAAAAAGTATTTTATTTTCTTAAAAAAAACTCACAAAAATAATATAAATTAATACTGGGTTAATACAAAATGAATTACATAAACTTATAAATTGATGTATCATCAAACATAAAAAGACAAATCAAACATTCATTTATTAGGTGAATGAAACCCTTCAAATCACATTATTTACCACATCAGATAATATGTTTTATATATGTAATAAAATTTGTATTCGCTTTAGCATTTTTCAAAAATTTATTCTTTAAATGTGCTAGATGCTTCATTTACTCTACGTGGGAGTTTCAAAGTGTGGAACTCGTGATCTCCATACAAAAGCTGAAAAATATCTTTCTTTTAGTCTCTCTCTCAACAAAGAAAAATTAAGGGTTTGTTTGGATACCGTTTATTACTGAAAACTGAAAACATTATAGCAAAATAATTTTTAAATGTGTGAATAGTGCCATGAGACCCAGTTTTAAAGAAAAATTTGTTGAAATTCGTACTTGCGGGTCCTGTAAACAGTGCACACCACACAAAAAACGCCAGACGCAAAAATCTTTCATTTTCAGTGCAATCCAAACATAGGCAAAACCAAAAGACCAACCAATCTCAATCTCAAGTCTTGTTTTTTGTACTCACTGCTAAAATTTTTGCCACTTTTCATTTTAAAACATAAAACAGTGATATCTTTAAGCTTCTTTGTAGGAATGCTTGGAACTTTCTTCTATGACCAAGCATTTCCTTCAGGTTTGGCTTTAAAATCTATGTTTCGGATTTGTGTAAAACTTCTCTCACTTGGTTTGGTTTTGTACCTGTGGACAAGCTTCAGTTTGTGTTATTCTTTGTTTTATCTTTGTTCGTAGAGTCTAGAAGACACATAAGTCAGAATCCATTGTTTTATCTATGTAATATAAAGTAATATATTAGTTGTTAACAAAAACTAAGTTTTGTGAAAATGAAAATGTCAAATAAATTTATATTCAAAAGGTTAGATACTTTATAAAATGAGAAAATTACATTTTATCATCCTAAACTATACCTCATGTTACACTTTGGACCCTAAATTTTTTGAATGCACGTTTTGCACCTTAAACTATGACTCCTATTACACTTTGCACCTTGCCGTTAAGTTTGCTGTCAACTTAAATAAAAATTCAAAGTTTAGGGTGCAAAGTGTAATAAAAAGTATAATTTAGGATGGTAAAGTGTAATTTATCTTTTTATTTTTAAAGCATTGAGAAGAGGGGCAATTAGGTCTTTTCACATGGTGTCATATTTTTCCATCCAAGTTAACAGTAAACTTAACATCGGAGTGCAAAGTGTAACAAGAGTCATAGTTTAGGCTGCAAAAAAGTGCATTCGAAAAGTTTAGGATGCAAAATGTAACATAAAATATAGTTTAAAGTGGTAAAGTGTAATTTTCCCTTAAAAAAATACGTGTTGCTTAGAGAATTTTACTAATAATACAATACTTGATGTTGCTACTTTGTACAAAGAAGTTTTCCAAAGTTAAAAATTGATGTTATCATATACAAGATCAATTGTATCACAAAAAAGATTATGAGGATTAGTCATATTATTAGTTGAAAAGGATATGTTATCAGAACTTTGAAACAAAATTTAATTAGTAAACATGCATCTTAAAAAGCTGGAAAAATAGATTTTTAGTAAAAATATTATTCAATTGAAATTGAAGAGTTTCAACTTATGGCGTCCGCTCCTGATGATAACATTTTATCATCAAACCAAGACACCAATTGGTTTTTGGTTTAGGCAAGGTTTGAACCTCATATCTCTTATTTAATTATGAAAGACTTTACCAGATGAGTTAATTGAAACTCACTTATTTAATTGAAATTAAAATGCATAAAATGCCTCAATTTAGTTATCGTTTTAGACCCCAAATACATCCGGTTGACCCTGCACCATCTCAATACCACACAACACAAAACTGATCTCACCCCACATGTTAATTAAACTTCACTAAACTGATCTCACCATCTCAATACCACATAGCACCAAAAAACTCCATCACATGTTCATCTCCTACCTACGCATGTACTAAGAAAGAAAGCTTGTTTACTGTTGTACACAATTGGACATGCGTTGTCTCTCTTCAACTATACTAAGTCTTGCTTACTTTTACTTAATGATTATAATGGAAGAACTATTCGGACATTTGGTTCGTTGTGATGTGTCTTTGATGTGATGTACTTTACAATGATGTGACATTAAGGTTTTTGGTTTCATTTATTTTTTCTAACACTATCATAATCTAAAATTACAAAATATATCACATCACATTAATCTCGTACATTCTTAAATAATGTAATATTGTATTCTTGTATTGAAATTACATTAATATAAAATTACATTAATGTAATATTATGGTGTAATGTAATATCGGGGCGAACCAACGCCCCCATATTGTATTATAGTTTTACTATTGATGGATATGATCTATTTATTATTATTGAGATTGTGCTTAAAAACGAAAATCATATACATAACAAATTCAAATAATACAATTTAAATAATCATTGAATTATTAATTATTAGTATAGATATGTTTAAGGTAAAATATTTTAGACACAGTGGAAAAAGTAATTTTAATCAAGTAACTGTGAACAAATTTGATGTTGTTCAATTTAAAAAAACATGAACTACATTTGCACATATAATCTAACTTTTTTTTTTTAGTGAACAAAAAAATGGGTAGGGTGGGTGACCTAAGTTGGCATCTTCTACTTAAGTGTGACCATAATGACACTCTACCTACTAAGTTTCGGCCTGTGGGAGCAGGGAATCTGAATGAACAATAATTATGCACTCATCCCCATTGAGAATGCTAGTGAGCATGAGCCGAAAGCATGCAATTTTTTCCACATACACTTCCCATTGTGAGATTCAATCCTTGGTTCTCCGTCTCTCAAACTCTTAGGGCATGTTTGGTAAACTGTAATAGGCACTGTAGTGTAATAGTTATTCCTATAGTTTAGTTATTCTTTAATTTGGTTATATTTTTATTACAAGAAGTAGTCATTCCTTATGAATAGTTATTCTTTAAAATGAGGAATAATTATTCTTCTTTAAAAGGTTGCATTAGATATTCCTTAGTAAGTGCAATAATTTCAAAATTTAATATATTTTCAAATAAGCAAACTTTCCATATACATCTAACAATTATAAAAATAAAAATTCATAAAAAATAACATATATCTCTCTTAAATTTAAAAATAACAATTTTTAAGAAGATATAATTGTATGAGTAAGATATTTCCTAAAATAAATATTTAAGTTTCATTCTAATGTTATAATTCACAACCAAAATAATGAATATGTTTAGTTATTACATTACAACGCACTTTATTACTAGTAATAAAGATTATAATTCATATCGTAATCCTCATTCAGTGTACCAAACGTACCCTTAATTGTGGGACCTAGAGAATGGAGCATTGCTATGGTAATGGATGTTGGGCTTTGTGAAGACTAGTTTTGTTTGATTTGGTTTGACAACCCAAACCGACCCAAATAATGTTGCATGATTTTTAATGAGAGATTTATTAAGGCTTAGTCCATAGAGCGGAGGCTTGGGCCGAATGCCCCCAGGAAAATTTCTTTTGGCCCATTTTGTGTATAAAACGCAATTGTGTGATTAGGGTTTGCGTGGTTGCCGTATTTTTGAGAGAGAGAAAAACTGTAGCCGCACTTTGTACTTTTCCCTGATAATAGTGAAATCCCTGCAACTCCGTGAACGTAGGCAAATTGCCGAACTACGAAAATATTGTCTTGTGCGTGTGATTGCTTTCTTTGGCGTGTATTTTCTCTATTTTTTTGTTTCTCACAGGTTGAGATTTCGGTTAAATTTCCTACAATGGAAGTATTGAATAATTTTCTACAAATTATCAAAAAACTGAAGTTGTAATGAATGTGATTAGTGTCATTTAACAATATAGTAAATAAATGTTTAACTATATTTTGTGACCATACATTAGTTTGAAAGACTTATGTTCTAAAATTTGTAATATCCCTATCATATCCTCAAGTAAATCATTATCAAATTAAAGGACAGGTTTGGTAAAGTTATATTTTTATATATAAAATATCTACTACTGTGATAGTCAATATTTGTTTAAGATCAATATTTGTTTAAGTATTAATAATGTGGTAATGTCCAATTCCTTTATTTCAATATAGATGGATAACAATTTAAAAAGAGTCAACTATATAATTGACTTGTATAATATAGGTTAGTACCTCCCGATGTTTATAAAAGGAGACATCCAATATTCAAATACGCTCTCCCATTGTAACTATTGAATATATATATATATATATATATACCACTATTGTGATAGTCAATATTTGTTTTAAGTATTAATAATGTGGTAATATCTAATTCATTTGTTTTAATATAGATGGATAACAATTTAAAAAGAGTCAACTATATAACTAACTTGTATAATATAGGTTACTACCTCCTAGTGTTTTCAAAAGGAGACACCTAATGTTCAAATACACCATTCCGCTGTAAACTATTGAATATACACACATATATATATATATATATATATATATATAATAGGTAAAGAAAACTCTAATCTAACTCCTATGATATCTACTGTATGCTAGTCTTTAAATTTATCTTGACTCTCTTAATTTCATTTTCTTATATTGTTGTAACTTGCAATTCTAACTCCAACCTCTCCTTATTATTTGAGTAAGGGAAAAGGTCGAGTGGGGCTGGATCCTTTATTCCCAAGAAGAGAAGACAAGACTCATTGTGCAACGGGAAGGTTGCGTTCGAGGGTTAAAACAGCTGAGGAAGAAGGAATTGCCCAAAAACAACCGAGGAGCCAAGAAAAGTGGCACGCAATCTAAGCAGTAGTCACCTCCACAATAATTAGGTGTTTCTACCTAATGCACGTCGCATTTAATGCTAAATGACCGGCCTAAACAATGTTGACACTCCAAAAGTCCATTTTCATCATGAAACTAAGGGAAGAGAAACCTGATTGGACAAAGATTTACTGACATCCAGCCTGGTAATCCACGATGGGGTCTAGCCTGGTAATCCACTAAGGGGGAGGATTATCTGAGGTATAAATAACCTCTTCCTACACACTAAATGGGGACTAGAAAAATGGGGAGAGAAAGTGTTTAAGTCTTAGGAGTGTTTTCCACTTATAAAAGCTTGCTTGTAACATCGACAAAAGTGTATTCATGTATTTAAATCTAAGTGTTCATTTTGATTCTTGATTATACTTGTTCAGTCTTCCCATTGTGGATTACCCTCTTGTTTAACAAATTAATTGTGATGATTAGAGCCTTAGGACGCCCATCCTTGTTCCAAGTCCTTTCGACCCCATAGAAGCATTTATTATTTTGCAAGATAAAAACCCTTTTTGTGTATTGAGAATTATAGGTATGTATACTACACTTTTGTTATTTTTATTTTTACAAGGAAAATTATGGATATGAGTTAGAGATCCATATTACATTGTTATCGGTGAAAAATAAGGTTTTCTTTTGGCTTATATTATATTTTTTTTTTTTTTTTTTTGACTTGTAAATGTTTAGGCATGTAAAGTGATGTTTATTATCTAAATTATTTTAAATTTATTTAATTTTTATATATTTCATAATTTTTTAAAACTAGTCTACTCTAATTGTGTAATATCCAATTTATTTAACCAAAATTCTTGATCTAAAATGTTTAAAGAATATCAATTTTGATCAATATAATTTAAAAAGATAATTCACAATTTACAAATTGGCTGGATGAAAACTTACAAATGGAATAAATTTAAGTAATGTTACATTACCTAATAACTTTTTATTGTATTAATATTTAAAAAATATCACTGTTGGATTTCATGTTCACTATGTTCTTAATAGTTAACTAGCCTTTGAGCACACACTCAAGTGCGTGCTTAGATGTTCTTCTATTTTATTTTATTTTTTGGTAAAGGACAATAGTTTTCATTCATCATAATTCGAAGTGGCCACATTTTCCAATCATAAAAATGCCTAAGGGTGTGATGAGATTTATGCATTTGTGGGTAAAATAATTTTTTGGCGTAAATCTCATCACACTATATAGTAGGTATTTTTGTTATTGAAAAATGTAGTAACTTCAAATTATAATGAATGAAAACTATTAACTTTTACAAATATATATATATATATATATGTATGTATGTATGTATGTATGTATAAGAGTCTTTGAGCACGCAAGTGAGCGCATACTCAGAGTCTAGTATTTCTTAATTATCACCTAACAATTTTGTTAATATTATGATCAATGTTTCAATGATTGGAAGATGATGCTATAATTCAATATTAACCTTTAGGGGAAAAAAAGATCCTCTAAGCAAATCTTATAAATTTACATAAAGTGAAAATAGATAATGAAATTTTAAGTACAAAACTATTTAAAAATTGCATGAGAAAATATTTACTAAAGTTATTATAAAGAAGTTGATGGATCAATGTAGAAACATGAAATATTTACATAGGGTAAAATTAAAATAATTCACTACATTAAAAACCAAGCATATATATAAGATTCATGTTTTCAAACCCGAGTGGAGTGTTCTGTTCAATTACCTTGGCTCTCACGTTTTCAAACCCCAGTGGAAAGAAGCATCTTTTTTAGGGCAAAACAAAATGAACGTGGCTTCTGTAAACAAAATATTAGTTTCATTTACTGATTGGTTTGCAAAGTAGAAGAAAATATTAAAGAATTAAAGAAAGAAAGAAAAAACTCAAAATATATCATATTCACGTGTTCTAGCTAGTAGAATAGATAAAAAATAAATAAATAAATAAATAAAACTCAAAACATATCAAATTTCACATCATGAACGTGGCTTCTGTAAACAAAATATTAGTTTCATTTACTGATTGGTTTGCAAAGTAGAAGAAAATATTAAAGAATTAAAGAAAGAAAGAAAAAACTCAAAATATATCATATTCACGTGTTCTAGTAAAAAAAAAAAAAAAAAAAAAAATCAAATTTCACATCTTCATCTAACCTTTTTTTTAATTTATTTTTTTATCAAAATTATCAAACCCATAAAAAAATAAATAAATAAATAACCTAAATATATAAATTCACGTTCAGCATTGTACAGTAATATATAACTTCTCCAATCGCAAAGATATATCGTATAGCAGTGTACAGTAGTATTTAACTTCTCATATATCGTATAATACATGCTTCAATGGAAGACCAATCCTCCAATGGCGTTACCTGCTAAGTTGGGGGAAAATATCTAATGAGTTTATTTATTATCACTTTGTATGTTTCGGCATTAAAGTTTTTTTAAAAAATAGGTCATTTTTTAGAGAACATTTTTTGGAAAACTATCTCATTTTCTGGTGTTTGATAACAATCTTGAAAATGAGCTTGAAAATGTTTCTAGTGTTTGGTATGCACAAACTTTTTGTAACATTTCTTGTATAATTTAAAACATGAATAATATGAAATTTACGTAAACACATCTTATGTAATCAATATAATAAAATAAAAAAAAACAAGTATGAATTTGGTTTTCAAACTAAAATTTTCCCAAAATGCTTAACCAAGCAAACCCTTAGCTTCACTCGATGGTTTACAACCAGATTTTGTCAGTTTTCAGGTGAAACTATAGAGCCGATTAACTTGATCACCTTGGGTTTATTTGTTTTTGGATTACATATCTAGATGTAGTTATGAGTTAATTCAAGCAGTTTGTTCTTACTTCCATTTGTGTTTAGAGTTATTCGCTGACCTGTTGATTGTTTAGTGCTACAGTAGATATTGAGTGGAACTAAACCTTCAAATTCTTTTATATGGTTTTGTGTTTTTTTGATAGTCCTGTAGAGGCCTTAGGCTAAAGTTTTGTATCATTTCGTATATAACCATTTTGTTGAAGAGAGCTTATCATGAGAGAGAGAAGGCGCCAAAAAAATTTCCTGTTTCCCATGGCTACAGAGACTACAAAATAATATAATATTTATAGGAAATGTGAAGCGTGAGAGAGAGATTGTTTTCCAACTTTTTTTTTTTTGGAAAACAACCTATAGAAAATAATCTTTATTTTTATTAAGGTTTTCCGTTGACTAAAGATAGTTTTCTGTTGACCAAATTTTTTTTTTTTTTTTTTTTGGTGCTACAAAACACTGGAAATTGTGGAAAACTATCTCTATAGAAGGTTTTCTAGCGAAATAAACAGAACATATATAAGGTCATATACATGATCTACCATAGCCAGACTAACTTTTAGCTAATGGAACAAAATTTCTCTCCAAACTAGTATATATAAGGTCATATACATAACCTACCATAGCCGGACTAACTTTTGGCTAAAACTTCTAATATATCTCTTTTTTAGGTGTGAATTTTGAAAATTTAACTGTTGAATTTCATGTTCATTCTTAACATATATATCAAATTTCATTCAAATCAATTGTTATTTACTATTCGATCAATAAACTTATTTTTTAAACACAATTTTAGATCACAAAATCTTGAAATTTTAACATTTATTTGATAACATAATAATTGATCTTTGATCTTCTTGAAATTTTGCAAGCATAAAAGAAATAATAAGAACATGCAATCTAATAGTTAGACTTTCAAAATTCACACTCAACAAAAAGAAATATGAAGATTTTAAAGTGTTTCTCTTCAAACTAGTTTAGAGAAAGATTTTGTTATGGCTAATATGAAAATTGCAGAAGGGTTAAGAGTTACCCAATGCGCAGAGTCTGCACTGAGCAGAACAAATAAGGACCTTATTACAATAATGCTTTAACCAACAACCAGGTTTAAATGGAGGAGGCTTCCTTAAAAAAAAATAAAATAAAATAAAAACTAAAACCAAAAACACAGAAAATGGAGCAATTACCTTGGACCATCATGTGAATCTGACAAAAAACAGAGAGCACTTAAAAAGTGAAAATAAAAGAGAGACGGCTATTTATGTGGGTTTAGTGGAAGGTTTTAAGTTGTGAGAATTTATTTTGCAAATTTATCCCCTTAACTAAAAACCTGTGAGTGAGTAGGTAGGGGATAATTTGGGATATCAAAAACTTAGAGGTCATAGCTTGAAAATCAGCGTAGAAGTCATTTTTTGATATCCAAGACTTCCATGACTTGGAAGCTCTTTGAATAGTAGTATAGATACACATACCATGAAACATGCCAATTGGATACTATTTACAATTCAATCTAGAAACTCATTTTGCATGCACACTTTTAAATACAAAAACTTAAAATGTAATCATTTGGTCAATGATATAGTTATTAATCTCATATCGTCTTAAATTTTTGTAAGTATGTAGAGTATAAAAAGAAATCTTGTCCAATGAAAGATTTGTTAAAATTTGCATTCATTCAAAAAAATATTGAGTGGTGAAACTTATAACTTAAAGTTACACCAAATGTAACTTAAACCAAAGACGAACCCATGTTGAGGCCCAGGGGACCCATGCCCCTCCCGGGTCCTAATGAAAGATTTGTCAAAATTTGCATTCATTAAAAAAATATTGAGTAGTGAACCCACATTCCCCCCCTCCCCCCCCCCCCCCCCCCCCCCCCCCCGCGCCACGGGGTTTTGACAAAATTGAGAATAACATATGTAGTTTCTTATAAGTTCTAACATTTGGCACTAAAATTTATATCTTGGCCTCCTCACCCAAAAGTTTTTCAAATACCCATGAAATCCAAAACATATTTATCTATAATTGCCTAGTTGTCCTAAGCAAATAAATAAATCATTTGGACAATAACCTAGATAACAAGAAAATCCTTAAAATAAACTAAAATTCCAACAAACAAATGATAAATTGGGGCTAAACAATAATAAAATACTACCAACAAAACAATTAGAAATCATAAATCTCTAGCAAAATAAATCACATAACCCCAATAACTTTTACCCAATTAACTCTGCCTCTCTTAACTTTATCTTTTCCTCATGGCTCCACTCCACCGCCATCAAGTAACATCCTACACCATTGACCGCTCCACACAGTAGTTAGGCACAACCACACTCAATCTATTTTAATACCCATTCGAAAATTCAACTTAATTGTGAGTTTATTGAGATGTTATTATATAACTTAACTTGAGTATATTGATTTAGGGTCCATTTGGGATCCGCTTATTTTGATGAAATTGAAAACTTTTTACTGAAAATACTGTAAATAAAGATAAAAGTTAGATGAAATTGTACAGTAGAACTCATGAATAGTACCAAAAAGTGTAGTAGGACCCGTAAATAGTATCAAAAATAAGCTGAATGGTAAAATAAGTTAGCAAAAATAATATTTGCCAAACAAACACTTAGGGTCTGTTTGGATACCGCTTATTGCTGAAAACTGAATATACTATAGTAAAATAATTTTTAAATGTGTGAATAGTGTCATATGACCCATTTTTAATGAAAATTTTGCTAAAAAAATAGGTTTGTGGGTCTCGTAAACAATGCACAGAACCTAGGTTTGGATGCAAACGCGCACACTTAGTGTGTGTTTGGCATTGGCTTAAAAAGCCAGTTTTTTTTACTATTCAACTTATTTTTACTACTATTTATGGGCTTTACTATACTATTTCAGCTACTTTTTAGCTTTATCTACAGTACTTTAAGCAAAAAGAATTTAGTTTCAACTAAATAAGCTGTTCTCAAACAAACACTTAGTCAAACTTTCCGTCCCTGATTATATGAAAATTGTCGAAGCCTGTAGGCAAGTTGATAATGAAGTGTAGCTACATATTACTATTTCTTCAAATTGCAATTTTTGATAAGAAAAGATCTCACATCTTATTCTATCTCACCAATTTTCGGACATTGAAAATATCAGCAAGTGCCAATTAAGATACAAAACTCTTGGCTATAAATCCATATAATTAATACTCCTATTACTTCCCTTTGATTCGTAGATTATCAACTATAATGTTTAATTCTTTTATTTCATTAGAAAAAATACAAAGAAGTCAAAAACATATATCAATGATGTAACATTGGCAACCTCTAATGTTGATATTCCAAAATTTGAAAATTCTCAAACAAAGAACCTAGGCCACCCGAGTTACAATTTTGGTTTTGTCCCTGACTTAAACCCAACACACACACACATATACATACACACATCTATTTTTTTAGGAACTCATCTTTCTCTCTTCTAACTATATTTCTTAAAAAAATAAATAAATAAAAAATCTCTATCGAACACTTTGATGTTTGGTCAATTTATGCGGTTTTTAAGAAGAAGATAAATTCAATACATCTTGAGCTAATGCGGATTCAAGCATACTAGAATTTTCACCTATCCAAGTTACATAATCACTAACACCTTTGGCGTATTTAGCTAACCTGGTATTCTTATCAAATAAAAAAAAAAAAAAAAATCATGCGATTTTAATTTTCTATTTTGAAACCCGAGAAAGCGCGGATCATGTGGCATATTATTTTCACTTTTCACGCGCACCACGCCATGAGCAATTTATTTATTTATTTATCTTTTATATATATATATATATATATATTGATAAGCCATTTGCAATTTAATCATATGATATTATGGACACCTACCTCCATAAAAGAAGGCATTCCTCCTCTGCACAAGTGCTTTTATACTTAATACAACCAATGCATCATCATTGACTTTTTAAAATGTATATTTTGACGATTATTATGCAATTGTTAATAGCGACGCAACAGATGCACGCTTTACATTATTTTATTTTTGAAAATATATATATATATATATATATTCCTTGATATGACCTCATTTTGGTGCACCAATTCCCCGCGTCATAAATTAAAATGGGAGCGATCAGAGACGTCGCTCCCACTTTTCATTTTTCTTTGAGAGACACATGCTGCTTGCTTCTAAATCCACTCAATGCATCATGCACGAAATCAGCAAGATTAATGTTGGCTATGAATCAGTGTCAGCTCTAGGATTTTTTTCTAGAGGGTCGGCAATGACAGAGATAGACACTTGTCATGAGTGCAAGTAAAAAATAAAATGATATATATCTATATATATATATATATATATATATTTGTACATACAACTTCCATATTATATACAATAATCTAAAATTGTATTCTAAATAGAATTTAGTATACAATACAACTATATTGTATAATAGTCTAAAAAGTTATTAATAGTTTAAAGATATATCGGTAGGACAATAACAATTGAATGCATAAACAAGTATAATTAAATAATTAATCATACATTTTTGTCAAATTAATAATAACTTATTACTTTCTCAAAAAAATAATAACTTATTATATTTATATGTAATATCAATCAAATAAAAATATATGATAAAGAAAATAGTAACACACCTAGTAAACACATGTTCGATACATTAAAGTACTCCAAAATTGTACAAAAAAGATCAAAAACTGTTTTGTTTTATTATTTATTGGAAAGCTTATTTTGCTGCTGGATGTACAAATTTCACTAATCTTTACAAAGAATTCTTCCTACTTTTCATTTCCTACTTATCAACAAACTCAATAATAAAGAGTGGGACATACATAAGGGCGACAGATTAAACTATGTGAAACAATTGCAAATTACTGTGATTGAAAATGAACATGTCGGTTCATTTTAAACAATGGAAATAAAAAACAATTGAAAAAAAGAAATGAATTCTCACCACCAAGTCTAGCTTTGACGTGAGCTTGGAAAGTTCATTAAAAATAATCCTGTCAACATAAACATTATAGATTTTCAATAACTGAGAGAACAACAAAAAAGTGCTCAATGATGTGCCATTATAAATTTATAGAATTTAGTTATTAGCCATACATAATCTAGAATGATAAAATTAATGCGTAGATAACAATCAGCACAGGTAAGGGAAAGCATCTATGCGTGTAACTTGTATAATTTTAACTGCAAGTTAAGTAGATCAGCTCACAGCATAATCAACCAATTGGCTGATTAAGCTGACTCCTCCACATGGCAAAAAGAAAGAATGTTCACTAAAAAACATAATGACAAACAGCAAGATAGATGACAAGAAAACTTGCCCAAGTAAATATTTCATAAAATAATTTTAGGTAGTTTTATATTCAAGCAGTAAGAGATGCACCATTGTCTGCAACTGTAAGATTGAGTATCATTGTAGTCGCCTTCAAAGCCCTAGTTGTTTATGAGAAACATAAATTATTGAGTCCAACAACATAAATTATTGAGTCCAACAACATAAATTTGACTATCCTAGCAAAGACTCATTCAAGATCTAGATTGTAATAAATTTACTTCAAACTATGGGGTAGACACTAATGCAATTAGAACTATGGTTTAATTACTAACTCTTGTCTTACTTATAGACAACAATTATAAACACTAGCAAAAGAAAAAGGAACAAGTGAGCATACATTAGATGACAATTAATTAGTAATCATTGTCTTACATACACACCCATGGTAAGCATAGTTTCTGCCAATAAAAAAAAAAAAGAAAAAAAAGAGTGCAATAGGTACATAAAGAAAATCCGATTACTACAACACCAAGCCTAAGCAACCCTATCGAGACAATCCCCTTTCCTTCAGGAAAAATGATATTAAGGTTTCTTTTGGTACTGCAACTCTAGCCACTTCAACTGGACGTCCTTTTGATTCACAAGTGCTGCAAACATGAACCTACCCTTTTAGTTTCCCATGAAGAAGCAGGTGCTAAACAAATGAAGGCGATCACCCAATTGGACCCCAGGAAGACTCAACACCATGTCTAGAGTTGCTTGAACCTCAGCAGCTGCTATGGAAGTAAATGGTGTACGAGTACTTATACTTCTACTTTCAACAATAACATCTGAGATGTTCTTCAAAGAGTCAGACATCTCTTGCACAACTGAACGCTTTTTTCTTGGTTTCTTGCAAATTCCTCAAAAAAAGTGGACACCGCTTGCTAAGCCTTTCCCCTTATTCACTGCTGGTCTTGCCCTTGACAATGATGGACCTTCAACCTCCATTGGGTCAACATTCATAGAGGGTTGACATTAGGGGTCAACAAATTCTTTGTTATTAGCGGAGTCCCCAGACCATTCGATGCTTTCTTTTGGTATTTCACCACTTGTGCAAAATGCATTTTTTCCCGTTGCAACCGTGCCTTCAAATATGATTTCCATGGAGTCAACATTCGGCATACCTTTTTTTTAAAAGGTTAATGCCTTGGGACATGCCTACATGTGGACAACCAGTAGTTAGAACACAATATAGTTGTAGACAGTGGAGTTTTTCACAATTATGTAAAGTGAACTAACCGCAATCTTTTAGGTCCACCACTCATCACTGGCCTCGAGCTTCTCAGTTACAGAATCAATACCTAACCTAGTCTCACGCTCAAAACACTCTTTATACACCTTCCACTGTTTTCTCAAATGATCCCATTTATTTTTAAATTGCATGTGAGTCACCACTTTTCTCATTTTACCCAACTGCTTAATCACTGCATCAACCCCTTCCCTTTTCAAAAATTCTCCACTCTTGCTGTCTAGGATTTGAGCAGCACATAAATCACAAAAAACTTTTAGTTCCGCTGGTTCTTTCCACCCAGTTCTCGCATCATTACCACCGTCCTTCGATTTCCCTTTACCCATTTTTGCTACAACTTCCTTCTATACTCATTGAGGCATTTCAACAAACAATTCGTGTGCATATCATAATCGGTTACACATGCCCACATGAAAAATGCAAAATAAACTTGCATAATACAAATACAACATAGGTAGGAAGAGAAACACACAAAATTACACGAAGGAGAGAGAAACCCACATACTAGTGTCATGGAAAACACAAAAACCACACACAAACGTTGAACACAAAAAACCACAGATTGAAACCTCATGGAAAACAATATAACCACACACCAACAAATTAGAGAATATGAGAAGTTAGACACAACTTACCTATGAATGCAGAGACCTACAATGGCAGCAATGATGTCCTAACCGGATAGAAGGTGAGCTCGAGCGAAGGAAGAACAAAGGGGATCGGGTTCGTTTGTTCCGTGTAATGGATTTGTAATTACTGTGTTTCCTCTGTTTTGATGGTTTATTGGTTGGTGGGTAGGTGCAATTCATTGAAGAGGAAGAAGACAGAGCATTGAAAAAAATTGAAGACATCTGCCATGGTAGTTAAGAGAAAAAAGGAAACCTGGAGAATGCGAAAATAGACGTTGGCCTGAACGCACCGTTTTGTGTTTTATTACTCTGCTTCTTCGTGGGTTATTGTGAGTGAACAGTACATGTACACGATACAACGCGTTTCCTTTCAAGGATGTGTCCATGAACAATACACGCACACGCACAGCTTAATGAAACGGTGCGTTCAAGCTGATCTCATCCATGTGTTTCAGCTGGGAAGAGTTGTGCATTTATTTCGTGGCATTGTAGCGTGGGTCCTCGTGGTGAGTAAATGCAAACGCTAAAACGCTGAGGAGAAATGTAATGCAAACGCTCACTAAGAAAAAAAATAGTAACTAATATAAGTTTTTGTTTTTGAAGTTTATGGCTTTTTAATTATAAACATGGTCACTCTCTTGGAATTTGAGCAAACACTAAAAAACTTCTTGGACTTGGAAATATATAAAGTTTATCAAACTATTTGATCAAACAAAGAGAAAAACTAAGATAATATAGAAGAGAGAAAAAGAGATAAGGAGAATGAGGAAAGAATCACATATGTAGATAGAGATATGTTGATTGTAATAGTGGTGTAATATTTTGCTTATGAAGAAGAAAAGTGCAGGGAAAAATAGCTTTATTCTGTTGTCAACAGTAAAGTAAGCCTGAGTCCTGGAGAGAAGATTTATTTATTTTTAAATGAAAGAGCAAGATTTTGAAACATTTTTTTTTATAAAATTCAATACACAATACTTTCACAAATAATTTAAAACAAAATCTAGGTGGCAAGTTTTTGAAGGTAGGTAAAAAATGATGTCAATTATGGGTTTAAATAAACCAGTTACAACTTACCACATAACATTTATTGTGAAAATATTATGAAAGTAGCATTAAGATGATCATATTCAAATTTATTTTAGGTTTAAATAAAATTTAGTTCAGGGTGTTCAAAATTTTATTTTAGGGGGTCAAAACAAAATTTTGAAGTATATATATATATATATAAAATATTTAGACAGGTCAGGGGTTTCATTTGAACCCCTGGCTTGAACATAACGCTGCTCTTACTATGAATCATAGTGATAAGAATGATGATAACGACGGAACAATTATTATTATTATGATTAAGGGCACCGAATTTTTTATTGGTAAATTATGTGTCTGATTTCTATTTCATCTCTAACCTATAAATTATTAATGTCATCCCTACAATTTTGATATCAATTCTAGACGTTGAAGAATAGCACCATCAAAGAAATGGATGAATAGGAAAGGCATGTGAGAAGTGTAATGAACCTTTGCAAAATGTAAAGAGACAGCTCTTTCCTAGATTACAAAAAAAAAAGGTTCTTTTTTCTTTTTAATGAAAATGATCTTCGTCTATTCCATCATATGACACGTACATATGTAATCAGGGATGGAATCACATTGATGGTTTGGAGGGACCCATGACTCTCCCAAAGTTTTCAAATATTAGATTTTTACCTTAAATTTACCTAAGATTTTTAAAAGGTATATGGTTAGCCTTGAAAACTCTTCATATTTCTTGTGTGAAACTTTTAAAATGTTCAATTTTTATATTTATTGTTATTTTGGCACCCCATTATTCGTTGTTCATCTATCTTTTGCTATATAAGAGATGCAAATCAATGAGTACAGTATAACTTTCTTCCATTATATATCTAAGTGTTTCCTTTTTTCTTATTTTGTAACTAGCAAGGGACAGCCAAGAGGCAAGAGACGGGTAGTCTTGTGGCAACAGTGGCATAGTCTCATTTTCTTTATTAGGAGAATCATGGTTCAAATTTCTTATCTCCAATTATTATACTATTGAATATTATATATATTATTAAAACCCTAGTAAGACATATATCCCAATCATTGTCCACTTAAAAAAAATGATTTTATTAACGAATGTCTCAAGAGTAATGATTAAAATATATTGAGTGTTTTTTTTAACTTTTTCTTTTCTTTTCTTTTTTTGAGAAACAACATCTAATATTTTTATATATTTTTCAAACAATAAAGTTAAATTGTACAAATTTATAAAAATGTACACAACCACAATGAATCTGTGTATATTTTTTTTTTAGAGAAAAATTTGTACATGTAAGTCAATGAATCATTAACATATGCATTTTATTTTTTAATGAGTACGCATTAGAGGCTTGTAGCTCATAATTAAGCATTTATTAATCTTTAACATGTGTCTTAAGGTAATCATTGATAAGATTCCTCAAAAAAAAATCATCCAAACAGGGGAGTATAAAGCCACATCCCTGTCCCCTCAATTACTCTTTCCTCTCCCCTCATTCACTTATTCAGTTATTCTCACCATTGAATTATAAAGGAAGTCAAATTTTCATTTTTGGTATACTTGTAAATAACTTAAAAGTGGAATTGTTTAGTTAAGCAAGCAAGAAATCGTGATCTTATGATCTAGTAGTATTTTTGACTCGTCAACATGACGTGGAGGCTATTTAGCAAAAAAAAAAAAAAAAATGATGTGGAGGTCTTATCCATGACAAAATTGTAGCCCAAAACGCACGAAAGCATTTTTACTTCTCTGCGAAAAAGGGAATATGTTTACCTATGAGCAATTGCTGCAATGCTGTACACGCAAATATTTTCGCAGCATTTTTTATAATAGTTTATATTTTTTATAATAGTTTTTTTTTTAATAAACAGGGTTTCAAAGTATCCCATCATTTTTAATGATTATGTTATTTATCATCAAATTAAAATATTAATTGATTTTTGTGTATGTGAAAATTAAACACAAAATTTCTTATTCAACTATTATAGACTTTAATCACAAGTTGAACTAATTAAAACTCACATTTATTTTATAATACTTAGACTCTTCTTTCATTTTCCTAAGCTGTGCTTATTTATTTTTTTAATAAGTGAGTAACTGGGTCTCTTTAGCTCAAAAAAAGAAAAAAAAGAAAGAGAAAAGCTATATAGGATCCGTTTGGATTGAGCTTATTTTTGCTGAAACTGAAAACTGAAACTGAAAACACTATAGCAAAATAATTTTTAAATATGTGAATAGTATCGTGGGACCCATTTTTAATGAAGAAGTTGCTGAAAAGTGAAATTTGTGGGTCCATGAACAGTGCACGAATGCACTGTTCACAGTTGATTTAGTCAAAATATGCGGCTAAAGTAAAAAAAAAAAAAAAAAAAAAAAAAATTTCAGAAAACGCAGCTTGGATTCAGCGGAAAACGCTGAATCCAAACGGCCTCATAGTCCAACTAATGACTTCAATTTAATGAGGTATGGTTTTTTATTATACATTTATAATTTATTGTTTAGACGCTTTGTATAAGACACATTAATTCCTGGTTATTGTATCAATGTTCAATGGCTTTGATCTCACGCATGTGAAACGTGGTTGTTATCCGGCAAAAAGAAGAAAAAAAATTCATTTTTGGAGCAGATGAATTCTCTTTTAAGTTTATGTTGAGAAGGAACCTAGTTATTGTCACTTCGGTACTCGAATTTCAAATCAAGTTTGCCTTTAACGTGGGGAAAGCAATAGTGTTAGGTAGCATGATTATTTAATTCGCCATTTTGCCAACTACTAGCATACAAATCAATTCAAGCGGATTCCTTTGTCTTTGCGTAATTAGCTACGCATTTATAAACGGATTGAGATTTGGTGTAATTATCATCCAAGATATATGAGATTCGGAAAAAAAAAAAAGAAGTTAAATCTCTGTCTTTGTCCTTACATAAGAAAAGTTAAAAAGTAAGCTTCAACAAGTGAACGCAATATATTTAACGTGTAATATCAAGTAAGACCTGAGATTCAAAGTAAAAAAAGTTAACTTTTAACCTTATTCCTAACGTTTAAAAAAAAAAAAAAAAAAAAAAAATGAAGAAGAAGAAGAGTAAGCTTTTGGTGGCTGGAGCCTGGAGGACCATCTCAGCCAACAGCTGAATGTGAATGTGATGATTTAACAATTGATGTCATATTTTAATCTAGACAACATCGTGACCAAGCCAACAACATTTTGGGTGTCATAAATGAAGCACAAACTGATTTGAGTGATTTTCTCTCTCTCGCTCACTCAGTTGTGTAGAAATTAAGGTGAAACTTTATTCTATCAACTTTCCAGTTAGTATTGGATATTTAATGAGTTGACGTAGCATAGCACAATTGCTTGGAAAATAATAAAGCATGAAGGGCTATACGCCTATACCTATACCTAAAGATTGTACAAGAATAGGAGTTATATCGCGTGTGCAGCAGAAGTAGGACCTAACCTCGGGTTCTTCTACGCGTTCCAATGTCCACCATGAGCTCACGAATTTGACTACGCGTTTGTTGTTGAGGTGTAATTAAAAAAAAAAAAAAAAGAAGTGTAATTTTTAAATATTTTAGAAATATGTAGAATAGTATTTATTTTTTTCACATCTATATTAGGGTCTATTTTTATTAAATTAATTCATAATGAGGCTTACTATGAATGTGAGAAGAGAGAAACATTATTTTTTCATATTCCAAGAATATCTAAGAATTTTCCATTAAGTGGATTTTTCTTCTCATTTATTATTATTATTATTAAGGTCTGGTTAATTACTTTTCGTTTTTTTATAAAAGATTTCTTAAAATGGTTTATTAAAATACGGCGGTATACATTAATAATAAATCCTTTATTACTCTATATATATATATATATATATTTTACTAATGTGTGCCCTAAGGATGCACAATAGTACACCATTTTTGGAAAAAGTTTTATTGTGATTTTAAAAAATTTTGACAACTTTTTCAATTTTTAATAAAATTTTTTCAAAAATGAATTTGTTAATATATGTCCTAAGGGCACATATTAACCGCACCCTATATATATATATATATATATATTTTTTTTTTTTTTTTCCAATGCCATAGGCTTATGAGCCTAACTCAGCCCACAGATGAGACAGCCTACAGGCCAATGGCAGGCAAATAGTCTAAAGAATGTTAGGATGATTAAAATATCTTTCATAAAAGTACAGTCCATTCCATCAACAAAAAAAGAAGAAGGTACAGTAGCCCAAGCCCATGAAGAAATACGAAAAAAAAAGAAGGATTTCATTCCAACTGAGTCTGCTGGCTTTCCTTAAAATTTGGCCTCAATTTTCTCTCCTTTTCTAATTAACTTCTCGATTACAATTCACCCAATTACCTTGATTTTTTCCCAAAACAATTATCAGCAATTGTTGTTTTGCCTTATAATTAGCCGATTAAGTAACATTAGTTACAATACAACTCCTTTCTTTTACAGTTTTTTTTTTTTTTTTTTTTTTTTGGGGAATTTGAACATATCTTTGGAAACACCAATCACGGCTAATTAAATTAGTGTTAACTCAATGGTGTTCTTAGAGCATTTGTAAATTGACAATTTTAAAAAAATTTTAATATTGTATAAAAAAAAATTAATATGAATTATATGAAAAATATAAAAAACTGTCAAAAAGTTAATTATTATTATTTTTTTATCGTAAAAAGTTTTTAAAAATATTTCATAAATCAATGTTTTTAGAGTATTTGTGAATTTTTTTCATTGAGTTATAAGGCTTTCTTCTCTTTTACCATTGAGCTTCCAAAACCATGAACAATTAAAGAGTTCATTTGGGATGAGTTATAAGCTTCAGCTTATTTGAGTTTTTAGCTTCTTTTTTGTGCTATTCATGAGTTCTATTGTACTATTCAGCTAGTTTTTTTAGTTTATTTTTTACACTTTTAACAAAAAGTTTTTAATTTTAGCTAAATAAGCTATTCCCAAACATATCCAAAATGCAACCAACTCCTATGCCCAACACAGGTCCACAGCTGCCCATAGGAAAGGCTTTTGATGTTCCGTCAGCATTAGCAATACATAAATTCAGCAAAAGTAGATCATCAACCACCGTAAAGGCTTGTATGAAACAATAAGACAATATTTAATCTTCACTATGAAAAAACTCCCTCCATCTATTCGCTCAACCAGCACCTTTTACACACTTCCAGCAAAGTATAAAAATAAGCATTAAGCTATTAACACGCATCACCAACACCATATCCTTTCCCTTCCTAACTCATTCGCCCTTATACTTCTCTTGATTTTAGCCTACCATACGTTTAGTTACTGGGAGATTCTGGCAATTTACCCTTAATTTTAAAAAAAATTGGTAATGTGCTCCTGTTTGCAAACTATATAGGGGCGTGCCCCTGTCTCGATACTCGATTACCCTAAAATCGAGTTCAATTAAATACTTGATTCGTAGAAAATCGAGTTATGCCTGATCAAACTTAAAAAAAAAAAAAAAAAAAAAAAAATTGCATTAAACTTGACTTTCAGGAAATCAAGTTCCATGCAAAAAAAAATTTTACAAGTGTGATCGCCCCATATTCAGGGAGTCCTATAGTGGCGTTTTTAAACCCTATAATGACGTTTTAAATCCCTATAGCGCCGATTTCATGAAAATTTTTTTATAAGTGCGATTGCCCCCATATTCAGGGAGCCTTATAGTGGCGTTTTTAATCCCTATAGTGACGTTTTAAATCCCTATAGTGGCGTTTTCCTGCAAAATTTATTTTATGTGTTATCGCCCCATACTAGGTTCAGGGAGCCCTATAGTGGCGTTTTTAAGCCCTATAGTGACGTTTTGAAGCCTTATAGCAGTGTTTTGGAACTCGACTTCCCTAAAATCGAGTTCCATGCATTTTTTTTTTTTTTAATAATTTTATTGGGCATAACTCGATTTTCTACGAATCGAGTATTTCATTGAAATTCGATTTTAAGGTAATTGAGTATCGAAACAGGGGCATATCCCTATATAGTTTCGAAATAGGAGCATATTGCTAAATTTTTAAAAAATTAAGGGCAAAAGGCTAGAATTCCCTAGTTACTGTAGGGCTTGAGTTTCTTTCCTTAATTGCCAAATATGAAATTTTAAATATGTTTTCTAGCTTTGCATAATGTGCTATTTTAGTTTTGTGAAACGTATGTTTTTCTAACTATGGTGGATGTATTTGGACTTGGAGACAACTCTTGTTGAAGCCCAGGACAAATCAAAGCATAATTGTTTTACTTTTAAAGCTAAATTGGGGTTATTAACTTATCAAGTCCTATATTCTTCTCCAAAAAATAAAAATAAAAATGCTATAGGCTATAGGAATAAATTGGAAATTTCTTAAAAAACAAAAAAGGAAAAGCATTTAATGTGAAAGTCCTCGGTCCATCCTTCCACGTACCATGATGGTCAATACTCAATAGCATTAGTTGATACCATCAAACATTCGAAGATCGTAGGGAGAGGAAAGTTAGTTCGCAATCACACCGTTCTGACAAACTCTCAGTAGGGTCAAATGTATTTGTTGGCAAACCCCCTTCCAAAGCTTTGTTTCAAATGTAATAATTAAATTGTAAGATTTAGGGTCGAGATTAGTGTTTGAAGAATTATATTGAAAACACAAAAAATTGCTCCGAAGTTGAAGTTTATGCTGCCTCGACTACAGCTCAATCGGTTGAGTCTCATTAAAGCTAAATTCTTTCCTCAACTCCGGTCACCCTACTGAGACTCTTTTTGTTTTTTGAGGAAAACCCTATCGAGACTTGAGTAAACTAATTTCTCAATTTGCAATCCATAATAACCAAAGGACCCAAGGAACCGTGTACTATTAGGTCATCATAAGCATGAAAACACTCATTGAAAATGAGATCTTGTTGCGATGTTTGGCTCCAAAGGTTTGTACCAAGTGAACTCTCTGACACCTTATTGAAGACCAAGAAGTGCCTCAAGTCCTATATACATTAAAAAAAAAAAAAAAGGAGTGCCTCAAGTGAAGTTACTGCATCAACAACCTACTTTAATCAAGTTGTTGCTATAGGGTTAGATATCGATTAGGTATTTGTACATTAAAGAGATTCATAAGTAGTTCAACATGGTTGGAGCTGCATACTGTTACGTGTGTAAGTTTCTACCGTAGGTAGCAATTATTGGATTGATGATAATCTTGTATTGTAACAACTTGTATTTTACTTAGTGAATTCTATAGTTTGGTGGTAAGCTACAAACTATCGAAACCATTTTTTCTGTCCGAGTTTTTTCTTCATAACCATATATAGTTATGTACATCACATGTTAAATTGGAATTTCGCATTATTAGTTTAAACTAATCAAGTTGGTTAATTAATTAAAATCAACTGAGGACTAAATTTCCCAACACTTTTCCCATAGTTTTAAATGTTACTGATATAAACTTCTTCTTCTAGTTTAGAAGAAGATTACTATTCTCACAAAAAATTAATTTTTATTTATTACTTTGTAAACTAATTATAAGTTTGAAGAATAATATATTTGAAATAATTAGCCAAAATTTATAAAAAAAAAAATCACAATTTACCATCTTGTGGTTAACACTACCATAATTTAATTTATAAATTTTCAATTGTTACATTTAACCCTTAAGTTTTGGATTAAAATAAAATCGTTAAGTTTCCTTCTGAAGTACCCCTTGACTATTCCATTTTAATACAAAATTTAGAGAGTCAAACTTGTTGCGTTCAAGTGTGGCCCCAATTAAATTAACTAATTACCTCGGTTGATTAAATTTGTCTAATTTTATGCAACATTCAATTAATGCAGCAACAAATAAATTTGACACGGGCAACATGGTCACGATGGTGAAAGCTTCGCAGGAAAAATCCTAACAGGTGATATATAGGTCATCACTCCTTGAATTATCCACTAACAAAGATTGAGGTTACAAGTATAGGGAATATACTCGATCCCAAAGTACCTACCTATGGTAGATCCTACTGATCAATCCAAGCTCAACTCCAACTCAATTGGACTACTCTTCTTAGTATCCTTCTTTGGTGTGCACTAATCTATAATCTACACGATTGACTTCACCATAGAAATTCTTGATTGTCGTAGTCTTGTTTTTGTAATAGCTTCACTAAAAACACCTCAATGATCTTAATACGATGTCAGAGACGATGGTGGTAAATAGCTCGAAGGCACACAAAAGTTGTAGTGAAATCTTATTCTTTCTCTTTCTGAACTCACAGGTTCACTAGGTGGAGGCTAGAGTTTTATCTCTTAAACCCTTAGGGTTTTTGCCTTTACAACTGCCTTTTTTGCCTCTAAAAGTTGTGCAATAAGTGGTTTATATAGGTGCACAAAGTAGGGTTAAAACCTATCAAAAATACTTCTCTTATTAGAATTTGGAGTTAAATCCTACAGTTTTTTTGCACTTCCTAGTTCAACTTTTAGGGTCAACTTTAAACCGCAATATGTCACTAGTTTCAAATTCAAATAGGTCTGAATGCAAAAGATATGAGCGGAAGAACAATAACTTCTCCTCTTGAGCATATAGAAACTTTGTTGTCTTTGAGCAATTTCTAACTCGGACTCAACCTTTTTGTCATGGGTTTCCAACATTCAATATTTTGAACCTAACAAAACTGTAACAATTATTATTAAAATAAAATAAATAAAAAAACCCCGATTGGACTGAATTGTGATTGGATCAACTACAAGGGATAATTTAGTGTTTTAATAAATGTAAAATCTATTAATTAGGACAAAACCCTAAGAGTTTTATTTTAATCTAAACTTTTTAAGTTCAAATATATAATAATTGAAAACTTATAGACTAAATTGTGATAAGATCAAAAGAATGACTAAAATGTAATTGACCATATATATATATATATATATATATATATTTATATATATATTGTGAGTGAAGGGAGAAAACTTTAACTAAAATCCCAATCTCATAAAATTGTAAATCAATTTAAAAAATTTGTGGACAAACTAAGGTAATTGACAAATTATTGCTAATAGTCAAATAAATTAAACATTCAAGTATGTTTGGTTGGAATGAGTTTATAGAGGATGGAAAAAAAAAAAAAAAAAGGAAAATAGGAGAGATAGGTATTTAGTTGGAAGGAGAAAGGGAAGAGAAAAATGGTGGGCCCGGCTATTTTGTCTCTAGGCCCACTAAAACTTCTTTTATTTTTTTATTTTGAAAGTGTGTTTTTGGAAAAAATTGTCATTCTCCACCAGCAAGCATTTTTTTTTTTTTTTTTTGCTTGTTTTTGTTTTTGTTTTGTTTTTCGTCTCTTCTATTATTCCAGTTCATTTGTTTTGGTTTCATTTCTTTTTTCATTATCTCACTTTTTCTTTTTCCTTATTTTATTTTTATCTATGACTCCACTGTTGTTGTTTTCCGGTTTTTTTTTAATTTTTAATTTTTATTTTTTTTATTTTGTTTTTATCTTTCTTTCATTCTCGTGTTTTTTTTTTTTTTTTTTTTTTTTTTTTTAAATTTTTTTATACAAGTTTTGGATTCTTTTAGCCTGTGCTATTAAAATATATATTAAAAAAAAAAAGTGAAGTGTCCATATACAAATTTTTAATTAAAAAAATTTGTATAAAAGTTTGTGTTGCTTTTTGTTTTATTTAATAATGATATAATTATAAATCTATACTAACTTCATTTTCAATAGTTTTTTATATCTCTATTTTTCCATTCTCCTAGCTAAACACATTTGAGAGTAAACTAAATATTTTCTATTCTTCCACTTTTTTACCTTTCCAACTGAATAGACTAGAGTTATAATGGAACAATTTATACATATTCTGAATTATTTTTTTAATAAATAATTTGGGGCGATGATGCATGGCCCAAGCGAAGGAGGCAGTGGGCTCAAATTTTTATTTTTATTTTTAATTTTTCAAATGTTAAAATAGGTTTTTCTTTTATTTATATTTGTGTGTGAAACTCTTTACCCACCAGCCAAGGTGTCGATAGGGATGGAGGCAAATCCAGCAAAGCAATTATCAACCAAAATCCAAAAGAAACGACGCTAGAGCATCATATGGATGTCATGTAAATGCCAAGCTTGCTTGACATATATATGTACACACACTTCCATTACTTTCATCTTTCCTTTCTTTTTGTTCAATTTTAATTTTAAGTTGTACTAAATTTCACTCTTGTTGATATCAAAAAATCCAAAAAAAAAAAAAAATCACTCCCATTGATATCAAGTCTCAGAGTAGGACTAATTACCCATGTTGGCAAAATTTTACAAAGAATTTTATGATTATTGGAAAACATTTTCAAGTTTGACCAAATTTTACAACAAAACAAACAGAGTGATAATATATTTGGAATAATTAGTCAATTTTTTATTAAGGAAAAATTAATATATTTTTTCCATGTACTTTAACTCTATCACAATTTAGTCAATAAACTTTCAATTGCAACATTTGGCTCTTTAAGGTTTGGACTAAAATAAAATTATTAGGGTTCTGTCCAAAATATTTATATCATTTCATTTTAATCCAAACTTTAAGTTGTCAAAATGTAAAAATTGAAAAAAACTTGTTGGACTAACTTGAGATTGGGTCAAACCACAAGGATAATTTGGTCATTCAAAAAAAAAATGCAAAATCTATTAATTTGGACTAAATTCTATTGGTTTCATTTTAAAACCAAAACTTTATACTTTATAATTTATTGTATCAAATATAATAATTGAATATTTGTGGACTAAATTTTAATTTAATTCCTTTCAAAAAAAAATAAATAAATAAAAGGATTAAACACAAAAGGCTTATAAAAACTTTCTTTATTTGTTACGTTGTTTAAGTGTTTAAGTGGCACTAATTTATATTTTTGTCCCGCAAGTTTTTTTTAATAAAATTTAGAATTGATTTAGCATTTTCCTTTAATGCACTTATGTAAGTAAGAGATTAAAAAAGAAGTTAGTTCACTTCAGATAAGATTTAGAGATTAAAATCTGATTTCAGTTTTCTCAAAAAAAAAAAAAAATCAGATTTCAAAATTTTCGACTGTTGTTGTTGTTTTATTTATTTATTTATTTTATTTTTTTGAGAAACAATTCAAACAAAGAGGTTGTTGTTGTTAAATAGTTAGAAGAAGAAGAATCGGAGAAAGTTGTAACTAAAAAAATCTCAGTAACTGTAATGCGGACAAACTAGCACTAACTGCACCAAGTTCACTGGAGAAGACACATTTGGGATTCAAATATAAAAGTTTAAGAGTTCACCACAACACAACAAAAAAAACAACACACACATCGCCTCTTTCATTAAACAATTCGAAAATCACAAAATATTTCTGCTCTCTGTGTCATTGTTTTCTCCGGCACAAAGAAGAGCACCTCTGCTCAGATGCCAATTTAAGGTAAGGCTTTTTCATTCTCTACTGGGTCTCTTGCATGTCTTGAAGAATCTCTCTTCTGCATTATTTCATTTAAATATTCATTTGTTTTTCGCACTTTACATTAAGAAACTTTATTTTTTGATAAGTACTTTACATTAAAAAACTTATAGTAAATGTATTTAAAAGTTTGTCCTTCTGTAATTTTTTTCGTTCTTTTTTTGTTTTTGGCAGGAATGTTTTAGGTTCTTTGAGCTGCATTTTCTAATTCTATGTTATGAAAGTTTTCATTTTGATCCATTTATAAGCCCTTTCTAAGGTACCCTTTCCTTGTCAGGTTCTGAAAATCCGAGAAAATACAGTTCCAGTACACCTAAATTTGTTTATTCTCAGCCCAACAACCAAAAACTTATTTTACTAATTACCCAGGTCATACATTTCGATTTGTTGAGCAAATGCACTTCCTGTGACCTCAAAAATTCATAGAATTTTTGCTTTAAGGGAAAGGGAAAAGGGTTCATGCTCTTTTTCACTTTCTCATTTGGATCATCACAGGAATTGTTTTATTTTGTCAATTCTGATCCGCACCATTCCAATTAGTGTAATCAACTTCTTACCAAAAATGTCTGAATCCAATCCAAACATTCCCTTGATTCCACAGCTGTCCTCGCGAAACCTCCCTGATTTCAAACAATCTGTGAAGCTGAAATATGTGAAACTTGGCTACCATTACCTCATCACCCATGGAATGTACCTGTTTTTGTCGCCTTTGGTTGTTCTAATAGCAGCGCAACTCTCTACATTCTCACTTCAAGATGTCTATGACCTATGGAACCAACTCCAGTTCAATCTCATATCTGTGATACTTTGCTCAACTCTCCTTGTCTTTCTATCAACCCTTTATGTTCTTACTCGTCCCCGCCCAATCTACCTTGTTGATTTCTCGTGCTATAAGCCAGAGGATGCCCGGAAATGCACAAGGCAGGTGTTCATGAATCGGTCCTGTTTGACAGGGACATTCACTGAGGAAAACCTCGAGTTCCAACGGAAAATTATGGAGAGGTCAGGTCTTGGAGAGTCAACTTATCTTCCTGAAGCGGTTTTGAGAATTCCTCCAAACCCATCAATGGCAGAGGCAAGGAAAGAAGCTGAGATGGTAATGTTTGGTGCCCTTGATCAGCTTTTTGAGAAAACACGTTTGAAACCGAAAGACATTGGGATTTTGATCGTGAATTGTAGCTTGTTTAATCCAACACCATCGCTCTCTGCCATGATCATTAACCATTACAAGCTTCGAGGGAATATCATTAGTTATAATCTGGGTGGAATGGGTTGTAGTGCTGGTTTGATCTCAATTGATCTTGCTAAAGATCTTCTTCAAGTTCATCCCAATTCGTATGCTTTGGTGATTAGCATGGAGAATATCACTTTGAATTGGTATTTTGGGAATGATAGATCGATGCTTGTTTCGAATTGTTTGTTTCGAATGGGAGGGGCTGCAATTTTGCTTACAAACAAGAGGTCTGAACAATGTCGATCCAAGTATCGATTAGTTCATACAGTTCGTACCCACAAAGGAGCTGATGATAAGTGCTTCTCTTGTGTTACTCAACAAGAGGATTCCACTGGGAGGATTGGAGTTTCTTTGTCTAAGGATCTAATGGCAGTTGCTGGGGATGCTTTAAAGACTAATATAACAACATTGGGTCCTCTTGTGTTGCCTATGTCTGAACAATTGCTCTTCTTTGCTACGTTGGTTGGAAAGAAAATTTTCAAGATGAAAGTGAAGCCATACATCCCAGATTTCAAACTGGCTTTTGAGCATTTCTGCATTCATGCCGGAGGAAGAGCTGTGCTGGATGAATTGGAGAAGAACTTGCAGCTTTCGGATTGGCATATGGAACCTTCAAGGATGACACTCAACCGTTTTGGCAACACCTCAAGTAGCTCTCTTTGGTATGAATTGGCTTATACAGAAGCCAAGGGGAGAGTGAAGAAGGGAGACAGAATATGGCAGATAGCGTTTGGATCCGGGTTCAAATGTAACAGTGCAGTTTGGAAGTCTCTAAAGACTGTGAATCCAGCAAAGGAGAACCCATGGATGGATGAGATTCATCAGTTCCCAGTGAATGTTCCTAAGATCTCGACCATCTGAATGCGACGGTGACAGGTCCTCTGCTCTTTGAGTGGTGAATCCTTCTTGTTTTTTTTGCTTCAATGGGGATCCAGATTATGGTTTTTTATTTCTTATTTTAGGTTGGAAAGGTGCTAGGACTGGTGTATTTTCGTTTTCTAAATCTTTCTTTTGGTTAGTTTCTAATTGTATGTTGTTAACCGTTACTGTTTGGTAGGATATTAAGAATGTTTATGATTTTCTGTAATGCTAGATGGAGGTCAACTGAGCTCTCTAGTCAGAAACTGAGATTTAACTGTGATTTTCTGGCTATTTATCAGGTATTTGTTTCCAGATAGGATCAGACTAGGAGAAGGTGTTTTCACGTTATCTTGGAAGTCCATGGCAGTAGATTGAGAGAGAAAATGGGCATTTGTACATAATTTACAAACTATGCAGCAAAATGCCTCTGTTTTTTAAACTCGATTTTAATAAAATTGAGTTCTATGTTTATGTATACTTTTAAGTTAGCAATGTCGAGTTCCACTTAAATTTTTTAAAAAATCTAAGTGGCAAAATATGCATAGAATTCGACATTGCTAATGTCGAGTTTCACTTGTAACTCGATTTTGTTGAAGTCAAGTTTAAAAAATAGAGACATTTTGCTAAATAGTTTCAAAACAAGAGCATTTTGCTGCATAATTTGTAAATTAAGGGCAAATGCCCATTTTTTCCTAGATATTGAGATCAATAATTTTTGAAGGGAATGGAACTTTGATCATTGTCTTCATCTGGATATTTTGAATTGCTATCACTATCATCAAATAGCAATCATGAATATTACTTACCGCGGATAATATAACTCTATTTACAGATGAGTCCAACTTTAATATATTTTTTTAATTATTCATGAGATCGAGCCATCTAGTATACATGATATATTACTTGGTTTCGTGTTTCCTTCATTTTTGATTTAGCGTGTGCATCTAAATAGGTGGCACTAGAAAACCAATAGGCATCTAAAGCAGTTGCCTTTTTAATTCATCTCTTTTTAAAATGAACTAACTAGTCGCATACTAAGCATGTGGAAATAAATAATTATTTTGTATTGTAATATAATATATAATATTTTCTCTAAAATTTTTGAAGATATTTTGTTTTTCCTAAAAATTAAACAATTTCTATTCAGTCCAATTAGGTATTCTTTAGTCCCATTTGGTCCAATTAGGTATTTTTGGGTCCCATTCGATCTAATTCGGTCCAATTTGGTCCCCTCAGTCCAATTCAGCCCAGTTGCTCAATTTCGGCCCCCTTCAGTCCATTTTAGATTAATTGGTCTTTAAATTGATTCTTTTGTAGGTTTTCTTTTTAAGTTTAGCTCAAAAATTCTTTTTTTTTTTCTTAATTTTTGGATTGAAAAGTATGAAATTTTATTGGGCTAATCTCTTTAGTTTTGAGTTAAAAAATACAAGGAAAATACTAAAATAGACATTAGAAATTAGAAATATGAGCCCTAAAAATGCAATAAAAATGATAAATATTCAAAAGTCTTATTCGGTCCACATTGGTTCTATTCGGTCCATTCTGTCCTATTTGGTCATATTCATTCCTATTTAGTCCATTCTGTCCAATAAAGTTCTATTTGGACCAATTTGGTCTTATTCAGTCCATCTCGGTCTAATTCGGTCCATTCAGTTCACATTTTCCCTATTCGGTCCACATTGGTCATATCCTGTCCACTTCAGTCATATTCAGTCAATTTTGTCCACTTTTATCCTATTCAGTCCATTCTGTCTACTTTGATTCTACTTGGTCCTATTCAGTCTATTCTGGTCCTATTCGGTTCATTATGTCCACTTTAATCCACTTCAGTCCTATTCGGTCCATTCGGTCTACTTTGGTCCTATTCGGTCCATTTTGTCCACTTTGGCTCCATTCGGTCCATTCTGTCCACTTCAGTTCTATTTAGTCCACATTGGTCCTATTTGGTCCATTTTTTATCTTCAGTCCTATTCGGTCCTATTTGGTCCCATTCGGTCCATTCTGTCCTATTCAGTCCACCTTGTTCTTATTCTGTCCATTCGGTCCACCTTGTTCCTATTCGAACCATTCGGTCCTATTCTGTCCATTTGGTCAACTTTGTTTCAGTTGGTCCAATTTGGTCAATTTGGATCACTTCAATTTATTTTGGTCCACTTCGATTTATTTTTGTGCACTTACATAATGGAAAAAAACATGTTTAGGTTAAAAGCACCTAATTTAAATCTAAATTTATTAATATATATATATATATAAATCTCAAACTCGTAATATCTAAAGTCTTAAGCGTAGTATTTACTGTTGTTATAATTTTTTTGAGCCACACTAATGTAGTATTTCAGTCCACTTTGATACGGCTAATTTAAATGAAATTCTTTCTTAACATAATGGCTATAAATATACAGATGTAATCTTTAGGGTAATTATTCATTTGTTTTAATATTGTTACTTTTAAATAAATTGCATGAGGTTGAATTATACATTTAAGCAAAATAAATAAATATATACATGTATGTATGTATGTATAATTTTTATTTAAATAAATTATTCAAATTATTCATTCTCTTAAAAGAGATAATTATGATAATCAAAACTCATATCAAACTTATACTGAATATGTATAATTTATTCTCTAAATTTTATTGGAGAGAGAGAGAGTACTTGTGATGGGGAACTAAAAAATACAACACCAAAACGTATGAACCAAAAATAAAGTTTTAAAAATCACAACAATTCATCAAATATAAAATAGAGTTGCAAGAAAGAATAAAAAATCAAGAGAAAGAGAATAACCACTTTTTCAAGAGAGAATGTGAGAGAGAATAATAACAAATTTATAGAAAATAATATGAGAAGAAAAAAAAGTAAAAATAAAAAAAAATATAGTAATAAACACCAGATTATCCAAGTTATGTTATGCAATAAAATAACATTATATTCTTATATACTACTATCTTTTTAATGCAATATGATAACATCTATGAAATCAAAGAGAATAAAAAAGATAACAACTTAAACCCAAATTAGAGTTCCAAATAATACAAAAATTCATCAACCTAAAGTAGAGATGCAAGAAAAATATAATAAAATCCACTAAAAAAGGAAAAAAGAAAAAAAAAAAAAAAGAGAAAAATAATTTTTTGTGTGTGAAAAAATTATGAACAGAATGGAAAAGAGAATTGAAAATTTATAGTAAGAGGAGAGGAATAAGAAATGCAAAAAATTCAGGAAGGTAAAGGAATAGAGGAAAAGTGATATTAAGGTAGATAGTAATAGGGAGATGAAAAGGTAAAAGGGAGGAGGAAAAGTAAGAGAAAATATAACAATAAATTGGGAAATTAATAAGAAAAAAAAAAGAATTAAAAATAAGATAAAGAAGAAGAATTAAAATTAACATAGCATTATACTGTTTACCTATACTAAAATTTGGTGTATTTAGAACACTTGATGTGGGAGGTTTTTTGGTATTTGGTGTGCCCAATGCCAAATTTTGACTTCAATTCCCTAACTGGTTTGAGCCTTTAACGGACAGGGACTTCCTGACACAACGAGAACATATTGCGTTAATAATTTTAGGTACTGAAGCTAATGAAATGTGTAAGAGCAAAGAGCATGAAATAAAGATGCGTTTCTTTGGTATTATCTTCTAAAAACTTCACAATGCCACCCACTATAGAATACCAAAAGGTTTTTCTCCTTTCATAATGTTTTTGACCAGCAACATTTCCTAATCGTACCCCTCAGGGAATAGAGTGCTGAATAGTACTGACTTCCAAGGTGACTCGAACATATAAACTCACATTTTCCGTTTTGCAACCCATGATGGCCTCATAAGTCATAACTTCATAATATTTTTCCCATGCGGAGAGGGAGAACATGTTTAAAGTTCAGAAACTGTGAGTGACAAGAATTCCTCTGTTCTATCTACTGAACTCATTCCCAGGAAAGTATTCCTTATTCCAAAGCCCAAACACACGTACCATGCTTCTCTTTCACACAGTGGAATCCGTCATATATGAGGAACTTATATGAGGAGGGTATAATTCACCGAATGCATCAAATAATTTCACCCGATTCCAACTAAAATGACAAGCAGTTATTCATGGCCATCCAATTCTACAGGCTCACAAAGTTTCTGCGAATGCGTTTGCATATGTTTTGATAACTTATTCGCTTAAAGGTCAGTAAAAAAGCTTTAATCAAATAAAGTACGCTTATTTGCAGAAACTTACCTTTAAGCAAACAAGCTACCAAAAGCAGTACAAAAATCCTCCACATCTTACGGCAAAGCCTTATTGTTGGAGTAAAATGGTCAAACGGCACAGGCTCAGACACACCCGAGGAGAGAGAGAGAGAGAGAGAGAGAGAGAGAAATCAAGGTTCAAGTTCAAGATGTAACCTTCATAGAAAAATAAATACATTCAGACAGAAATACTACAAAACAACCATGCCAAATGTCCCCAACAACTACCAAGACAAAATAGAATCAATATCCTGTGATAACCGCGGAAGGTCCCAATAATTGCCAATCCTACAAAAGGGCCAATATCCACCATAGATGTCAGCAAAATGTACACAGAAATCCCACTTTTTAAAAGTTAACAATATAAGGATCCCAATATAACCTCAATCCTTTGCAGACTTGTTGATGAGTGACTTGTGAATGTGAGGAATCACACCACCACCGGCTATTGTTCCTTTGATGAGTGTATCAAGTTCTTCATCACCACGAATTGCCAGCTGAAGATGCCTAGGTGTTATACGCTTCACTTTCAGATCTTTGCTTGCATTGCCTGCCAGCTCCAAAACTTCTGCAGTCAGGTATTCCAAGATGGCAGCAGAGTACACAGCAGCTGTTGCACCAACTCTTCCATGGGCCATGACCCTTGTCTTAAGGAGACGGTGAATACGACCAACAGGGAACTGCCGGATCAGATGTACAAGGTTGAGTCATTAGTGAAATAGAAGCAAAAGAACATAATCCCTTTTTTAGGATAAGTGAAATGAGCAAAACTCAACAAACTTAATGCATTAAACGTAGAAAGCTAAAATTATAAAAACAGGTAATACCAAAATAGTTCATCAATTGTGAATAACATCCATCACTTGTATCTGGAATTCTATTAGGAAATAAGCAAGACTACTAAAATATTTGGGCAAGTATTTAAGCCATCCAGGAGTTCTACATTTCAAACTTAGTAGAATATACAAACAAATAAAACTTGTGTTTTAAAGAACCTCATTTATCAACTCCTGTTGTAGTGCCAATCCTCTTATACCTCCAAATTCATATAAGGTTTATGCTACCAGCCCAAGCATATGTAGCCAAGGATTGGTCATGTTCAATGAATTGGTTCAATATCAATGGCAGGAAGCATAGGATCCAAACTGCCACCAGATATTCTTAGTTAGAGAAAAGGGATCCATGAGATGTAAGGGCCATGAAATGCATGAGGCAAACGTAAGTATTCAATTAAACTAGAGTGTTGGATTATTCTTTTCTTATAAATTCTTTCAAAGGCGAGTGAATGGAATGAAGCATGTAGCATGTAGCACTAAATTCCAAAATCTGGTCCCCCACAAAAGCTTTAGCCTAGAGTATTTGTATATGTTTGGTCCCTAAAAAGTTACCCATTTTCAATTTCATCTCTAGAAAGTACTTCATGTCAAATTGGTCCTGTGTTTTTTTTTTTTTTTTCCCCAAATGACTCAATTTGGTCTCATCTGACTATGATGTTACATTATATGGATGCAAAAGAGTGATATATATCATTGTTTTAGGATGTGGCACATAACATAAATAAACAAGAGACAAATGGAATGCAAGTCCTTTATGTCTCATGCGGTCTATTTGGAGAGAAGTGTGAGAAATCAAATTAGCATATTAACTAGGCAGTCAATTCTCGAGACTATGAGGAAATTAGCGTTGCATGCGAGGAGTACAGGTGAAATGGGCAAGAAAATGAGAGGGAAGCTTCTGTGGGTCATATGCAGCGCTAAGTCTCCCCCTCAGGAATTGGCTGACTAGGTAAAACATGTATTTTGTTGTGTACCAAGTTAAAAAAAGAATAGCACAAGTCATCATTTTCCATCACAAAATGTGATGCTGCAGTGTCCAGAGACTAAATTATTCGTTTGAAAAGAGAGAGACTAACTTGACATGAAATGTTTTCGAGATATGAATTGTAATGTTGGTATTTTTAAAGGATACATATACTTTCTCCAAAATTTTAAGGAGAGAAATATTGTCATTGGTCTCTTATGAAAGAAATTCCTGAAGTATTAAAAAAACCTGAAAACTGTTTTAAACTCCAAAATGTAAACATGTGAAAAAGAAAGCATAGGCCAGAAAGTTGAGATAAGGAGAATTAGGAACATTAATCAATATGCCACCAAATTATAGTCCTTTTGGATATGAACTTACTCTAAATACTCCATTAAGCTCAGCATTTAAGTTTTCTAAATATTTAGCTTTTAACCAATAAGATGTCCCATCTTTAGGAAAAGAACATCACAATTTTACCACATTATTGGGCAAGATACATCATCATGTGCAGGTTCCATGCAGATGGAAATTATGATTGTGAAGATAATAAATGAAGGAAACACGAATCAGCTCCTGTATAGCATTTACTATTCCACTGATTAATATGTCTGGATTATTATCAGGAACCTAAGTGTTTCAATTGCTTTAAGAAAATGAGAAATGCCAAGCCCTTCAAAACCCATTACAACTTGATCAATAGAGCTTGACAATCCTAATCTCACCATAGAGAGAGAGATATTATTGTAAGTTGGTAACAGCTTTATTGGATGCTACTTCTGTTGTTAAGAGGCTATATGAACAAGATTAATCCCACATAAAAATTAACTGTTTCACATTTCGGTGGAGCAAACTAAGGAACCCTTAAGACAGCTTAAAAATCCAAGACCAGAGAAAGCACATGTTCTGAGTCTGCTAAAATAAATCAGAGACACTTCATAATGCTTCCTAAAACCTGTTCAACTAGCCATAAAAATAGTCTCCAAGCAATTTATCCCCCAAAAATGCATTTTAAAGTTTGAAGACATCATCTTTTACTTTTTTTGATAAGTAATAAAAATATAAACAATCAGTTACAAAAATTGCATAAATCTAATAAATCAACATTAGAAAATAAAGAAAGATTCCTCAAGGCTGAAGTCATAATCTTATTTAAACCACTGACAAGATATAATACACATTCACAATCTGTTTATAATTTCTAAGGGACAAGTCCAAGATCTCTTTGCACCTCAACTTTTTTACTTTAAACCTTACCATCTGAGCTCAAGACAAACCATTACTTAGGACTAAATGAGAAACAAGTCTACTGCCAACTTCTGTACGTTGATTACACAGCTTGATGCAGAAGCATCTAAGCCAAGAAGGGCCAGTAGATTATTTTGCCAAGTCCGTAGTTATTATAAGATAAGACTAGTCTATCTCTCGATGTTGTTGTTGTTGCTTTTATTTCTGGTAGGTTAAAAAAAAGGGTCAACTGACTAGCATGTGACTTTTCAATGATGTTTGATGGTAGGATTTAACTGTTATATGTAAGATGAAGGGATAGGATTCTAAGGTTACTGAAGGCCATTATAGATAGCCTCTTTTGAGTCATTGTAGGCAGCATTTTCTTATCTATTGCATGAAATTTCAGATTTGAATATTTCTTGAGCTCTTGGACCCTAGAACTTGATATTTGTGGTTCCAATTCCAATCCTATTATCTTTCTCTTTGCTTTAATGTTGTTTGATGCTAGAATTTCTTCTAGATAGATCTAAGTTCACATTGTATTAAGTAATATCAGGGAAAAAGATCCTAGATCTAAGCCACAAAATTTAGATCTAAGTCAAAGGTTGCAATGTTAAGCTATGGTTGGTCGTGGTACAAGTTCTGGGGTAGAGGAAATCAAGGCCAATAGACAGATATGGTTGAGATGAGGCGTATGATTGAAGAATTTTCATGAGTTGTACAAGTTCTTTAGTGACAGGAACCAGCAGGAGCCCGTACAGAGATGCTGAAAGGTGAATGCAAACCCTAGGACACCAAAATGTGGATGATGATTATTATTATTTATATAATTTGATAGTTAAAATATGGGGGGGGGGGGGGGGTTTGAACCTTGGATGTTTCCATTGGAAATGTCGGGAGGTGCTGGTTGGGCTACAAGGCTCTTGATAGAGGATGAGGAGGATGAAAAAAAAAAAAAAAAAAACCCTTTCATGAAGTCAGACCTATAGAACGTGTGACAGAAGGCAGATTGGAGGATTGGTTGGTGAGGGAATCAAGATAGAGCTTCAATGGTAGAAGAGAGTTAAAGAGAAACATGCTCGACAAGGCAAGCCAAAAATCAAGTGTGGGAGCACATGAAATTGAAGCTACAGAAGCAATTTTTCCTAGCTAATTATGCAGTGAAATTGTATGAAAAATTCCATTCATTAAAACAAAGAGGGATGTTTGTGGAGGAATGCACTTTGGAGTTCAACAACCTTTCTATTCGAGCTAGCGTCGATGAGACTAACAAGCAAATGAGATCTATATTGCAGGCGTAAACCAACCTATTAGCAATGAAATGGGGTTGATTAATTTTGAAGACACTTGACATTTGACAATGTACCTTAATGACAGAAAAGCAGGTGTTGTGTTATGGTGCAAGGAGAACTTTGTCAGGAAGAGTTGGTTGTGCAATACAAAGGGGTTCATTAGTTGTTCGGGGTGTTCATAGTTCATACTGACCAAACAACTCAAAATGTTGGTCTAGACACTACCATAATGCATCAAGCAATGAGGAGAAATACTAGCAATGTTGATAGAAGTGAAAAAGGGAAAGATATAGTAAGATATGGAGCACAAAGCAATTCTGGTCCAGCTTCTTCCAAGGTTGGTTATGGATCACGTGTGATGTTTTGCTAGTGGAGAAAAGGGGCACACCTAAGAATTTCCACAATGACGGGTGAACCTTGTAGAACTTGAAGGGGAAGACGAGATGCTACTGGAGCCAACTTATGATAATGAGGAAGAGGATTTTGATATTTATCCAGTAGGAGAGTCCTTGGTGGTGCTGGGAGTGATATAATGACAACACTGAAAGTGGAGGAAGAAGATTGGAGGCATCATGATATTTTCCAGGCAAGAGTTCTTAGTGATTGTAATAGGTGTGCAATGTTGTTCTCAATAGGAGGAGCTGTGAGAACATATCTCCAAAGAGGTGACTGAAAATTTGAAATTGCATATCAAAAGCATCCTTATCCTTACAAAATTGCTTTGCTTTTGAAATGGTAATGAAGTGTTGGTTACGTCTTGCTACTTAGTCAATTTTCCTTGGTGACAATGTTGATAGTGAGGGTACATGCAATATTGTGCCCATAAATCCTTGTCACGTTCTATAGGGAGACCATTGTTATATGACTATGACATGATCAATCACACTAGAGCCAATAATTAAATCATTCCGAAGGGCAATGAAAACTATATCCTGCATCCTCTTAGGGAAAAAGTCACCAGTTCTTCTAAATACATCAAGATTAATGGCTTCTAGACTGCTACAAAGTTTGAAGCTAAGAGTCAAGATATGGGAGTTATATATGCCATTGCAAAGTTGGGAAGGAAGTACAGCTTTTAGAGTTTGATGATCATTCCCCAGAAATTCAACAACTCTTATGAATTACCTCATTGTTTGCCAGCAATGAGAAGCATTCAGCATGGTATTGATTTAATACCAAAGGTAGCTTTGCTAAATCTGACTGTTTATAGAATGCCACCTCAACAACGAGTTGACATGCAGATATAAGTTGAAGAGTTGATTAACAAAAGTTCAGTGCGCAAATTCAAAAGCCCTTGTCCCATCCCATTTTTCCTACATGGATGGCTCACGGAGGATGTGATGCGTCTTACCCCAAAAGGTTACAAACTTTATGGTGGGTGTGTTTGTATAAGCTGTTGGAAAACAGTGTTTTTAAGATGAGCGTTTGTAAAAAAGTTATGAGAAGTTGTGGTTGCAAAACAGTCTTTGGTTTTAAAAAAGATCTATTAAGCTCCCAAAACGTATAACCAAATGGGCCCGGTATCTTCTCCCCAAAAGTCAGAATATTGGCAATTTAGAGGATGGAAATTTCGAAACACTAACAGAATTTTTATAAAACAGTGGAAAAATTGGAATCCTAACAGAATTTGTAAGTAATCAATTTATGTTCCCTGTTGTACATTCAAGCAGGCTGCAACCCAATACAAAATCAAAACAAGTTCTTTTATACGATTAGGTGATAACTCAAAATCTAAATCTCCAAAAGTAATAACTCACTATTTCTAGACTGTATTAAGCAATCAGATCAGCTTGATTTCTGAAACATGCCAATTATTTATAAAAGTCGAAACTAAAGATCACCGTAAAGTAAAAGTTGGACAGGTTGAAAACACATAACAAAACCCATCAGCAAACACCAGATAACCATGTAAGCACAAAAATCGCATATCAAACATAGACACGGTTCAGTCCAGTGGGGGTTTCACATGCTCCGAAATAGTGCAAAATTGAATGACCCATTACGTGAAATTAAACAACAAAGAAAACCCAGTAACCCAAAACCAAAGAAATGCAAGAAACAGAGTACCTGAAGACCAGCTCGAGAGGAACGAGTGACGGGCTTTTTCTTGTCTTTGTCCTTGTCCTTGCTTAGGGTTTTGCCCATTATCAAACCCTTTGCGCCTTTCCCTGACATCTTTTCTGCTAAATCTCTAATCTAATCGAACCAATTTGATTGATTGAACTATCAAGAGGGATATCGAGCTCCTCTGACTCTTAACTCTGTGAGATATAGAAAAATCGATTTTGGTTTGGGGTAGAAAGTAGAAACTAGTGTGATACACAGTCAAACAAGGATCGGGGTGAGAGGAGGCCCGTGCTTTCTTGTCGTGTATTTGGGGAAAAAGAAAACGAAAAGGCCAAAAAACACAGAGCTGTTTCTCATTAATGAGAAATTTTAGCTTTCTATAAAGGGTCATTCAGTCATTCTACCTTCTAGGTACTTTAAAAAAAAAAAAAAAAAACCAACGCAAATCTTAATTATTAATTATTACTTTAGTATTTTTTTTAATGGGAATTTAGTTTTTTTTTTTTTAATGGGATTTTAGTATTGTTTTGATCTAATTGTTAATTTAATTTTTAGTGGGATACTAGTTATTGGTAAAGCAGGTGAGTTTATATAAAGTTATAAACCCAAAAAAAAAAAAAAAAAAAAAAAACAAATAGTTCCCCTCTCAACTTTTTCTTTCGTGTTCTCTACTTTTTCTAGATTGCTTCTTCTTAAAAAGAAAAACTAGATTACTTTTTCTTGCGTTCTCTTTGCCATCAAGTGGATTAAAATCTCAGGGAAAGGATTAAAATCATTTTGATATTGTTAAAAGTAATGATAAGAATGATAAAACCCTAATTTCACTGCCATTGTTTTGTTTCCCTTTTTTATTTATTAGTCTTTTGGGATTACCCACTTGAAAAGGTTGTTTTCTATGATAATGGGGCTAATTCTCTAAAATGTTCATGAAATTTTTTTTTTGAAAGATAATTAGTTAATTACAACATGCTTAGCAGCTCGAACCCTTTTCCCCCTAGACTCCCAAGTACTTTGTACATGAAGAGGTGTCAATTCAGCTACAAAATCTTTGCTATGTTCATGAAAGTTAGAATCAAGTATAAGGCGGTAATATACTGGTCTAGAAGCTTGTAGCAAAGTACTAGAATATTATGTGTGTGATAGCAATATATTGTTTCCACATAAAAAGTCATAGTTCAAGATATTGCTCAATATTGACTTTGGAACTACATTGCTGAATACGGGTTCAAGTTATTGACACCCTCATTATGCATACTATTTTATCTTAACCCAAAATTTTATGAACTAATTTTTTATAAAAATTAGTGGGGGATTGTTGGAATGTTTTTATAAAAATTATTATAAATTAAGTGAAAGAAAAGAAAAATCTTTTTCATTGATGGCATAACAGTTTCGTGCTATTAAATTAAAATTTAGTAATAATATCATAACTTGCCAATTATGAGTTGGTCAAATCAATGCAAACTGATTATCAAATTTTTTTTTTCAAACGTTGAAGTGAATGTTGCTAATCTTCTAAGCTTCTTTCTTACAATAAATTTGAAGAGTCATAGCAATTAAAAAAAACTAGTCGCTAACCCGTGCAATGCACGGGATAGTTAAACAAAATTTATACATATTCACTTTTATTGGTACAATCATTTGAAAATAATTATAACTAATACCCAAATGTAAGAGACACATTGACTTACTATTTAAAGTAGTCTTTTGAAGAATTTACACATATTGTGCAACTGAGCCTTAATTTCTCATCAACAATAAAAACATGGAAATTCAAAACATGGAAAGAAAATAAAAATTACAACAATTAATTCCATTATCTTTCATGCTATACTTTGTAATTGTACGGAATTAAGTCAACTCAGTTTAAGTAGTTGTAATAAAATTGGCTTCAACTATTCTCTATTCTATAGAGATATGAACATATTGAATTTCTCAAACAATTACCGGTATTGCAATAAAATGATTTATTATTGAAAATAAGAAACAAAGAAAATCTATCTATAGTTTAAGAAACACAATATACTAAAATTAAAGAGATAAAATTTTCGAAGGACAAAATATTATAGATAATTTTAGAAACAGATTATACACTTAAAATGGTTAGTAATTTATAGCACTTACCCCCCACTATTAGTATACAGATACCAAGTGCGGTCGTCGTAACCCTTTGAAAGAACCTTCCCCTATTGGACCCTATCAAAAAAAAAAAAAAAAACACCCAATTAACAAAATTGATCCAAAAGGGTCTAAAAAGCACACAAAATCAATTCAAAAACAAAAATATGAGACAAAGTAATTACTTTCCGCTGCCAATGAAATCGTCTTTTGTATTACTGTTCCAAACTGCAACACTTATCTCTCTAAGGCCTTCAATTAACGAAAACACGAACTTTTCTTGGAATACCGGAGTATTATGACCATCTATACACACACAAAAAAAACAAAATCAGCATAACTCACTATAACTCTATAGAAGCCTAAAAAATATAAAGAGAAATTAAAGGGGTTGAATTTGATATTTATGTTTTGAGAGAGAGAGTTTGCAGAAACTGTGGCTTTATATTTCTTAACTTGAGAGAGGGGTAAGGTTGCTAGGGTTTTGAGGTGTTATAATGTTTTTATTTTTATTTTTTATTTTTTAAATATTGTGCTGACGTGGAAAAATATGGTGCCAGCAAAGACTTCGGTTTTATATATATATATAGATTACACCTAACCTTTATCTTATTAAAGATGGTTTTAACTGGCATTATTTCTTTACTTTATATAGGCTTGTATTGCCGGCTATAGAAGAGCATGAATAGCTTCAGTCTTCTCTCTAAAAACAAGTATTCTCAATATACTTTTTAGAGTTATTTTCCTCACATTTTCTAGTATATAATTTACAAATAATGTTATTTTTATATATTTTATTCTGGGTTCAAGAAAGTATTGTTTGAGAATTTCTCATCCTAAAAGTGTTGTAGACTTTGTTAGGATATTCAGCTTGGTGGTTGGACTTTTGTATCCTAAGGGTGGCACACAAAATTGTTAGTATACTACACCGAAAATTCCGTAGACGATATGTATCGTCTCAAGAGAGAGACCTAATCCTTGCCTCAACTCCACCACCTTAAACTCATCACTCATGGAATTGACATTAATTTATTTATCTTGTCATGAGATATTATGAAGCACATCAATGAGGCAATATCTCTCAATTTGTTCTCTATGTTACAATTATTGTGGAATATCTTTATATAAACAATTATTCGGCATTTTATTTTTATGTTTGTATGTTGGTTAGCAATTTAAATGAAAGTAAAAAAAATTGTCATTCAAGGGTTGAGGTTTGGTTGTTTTTTGGATTTAAGGTGTATAATATTGGATAAAGATTTATGCAAATAGCTAATTGATAATTTTGACCCAAACATGTGTACATTGGATATTTATGGTAAGAGATTATCGATATCCACTAGATATTTTGAGTACATTATGAGAATAAAGCCAAACAGGGTTGAAGTATCTACCGTTGTGAGCACAAAAGATATAAAGTATACATGCTAACATGGACTCAATGTGGGAGGGGATATACCAATTAAAGTCTTAGAGGACAAATTGAAAGAGATAAAAACATTGGGAGATGAATTTATGGGTTGTTGTTGACACCCCATTTTGCAACCTGTATTTAACCTCACATGGAAGGTAAAAGAGTAATTTTATATTGGAAATAAGAATTTTAATTATGGTCATTAGATCCTTAATTTCATTTCATCAAAATGATCTTGATATGATTACGATCAAATCAACTGGTCATAAGCCCTAATCAGACCATCAAATTGAAAGTTATCATCAAATCAAGTTTTAATGGTCGAGATGCACTATCACAAATTGAGTTTGACTATATGTGATCATAAACAATTGATTTCAATTGATTATAATTATAACCAACTTGAGATTAATGACATGTCATAATTTGATTGGCTAGGACTAAATCTTATGGTAAAGTTGCACACAATTAATTAGATAGTCAAATATTAATTATTCAATGAGTAATTTGTTCAATTATCTTTTTAATTATGGTAAATTTGGAACAATTAAATCTGAAATGGAGGTAATTGGAGCCTATTAATGTTACTTGGAAACTAATTTGGAGACCTATTAATGTTAATTGTGCTAAAATTATTTTCTAACAAATGACATCTGCTCACCATTTCGTTGATATCTCTTAGAATATTTTGAATATGTGAATGAGGTTAATTTTTCTAGAAACTAGACATTCGGGACTTCAATTTAAGCACAAGTACAAGATAATTCCGATCAAAATTGAGTAAGATATAATTTTTGAATTTGGCTATGCTGGCTGTTACAATAACTACAGGAAAAACCAAATTTTGCTTGCTTATCACTCTCACCAATCTCTTCATTCAATGCGCTAACTTTCCCCGAAATCTCAAATAAGGTCTAGGTTCATGATTCCTTTTGATCATTTGTCAATTCTCATTAAATGACCTTCCATTCATATTTTTTCCACTACAACTATATAAATCCTCTCTCGTTTCCATTCCAAAACACACAGAAACACTCTCTCTTCTCATCTCTTGAGTTCTAGTGAAGTAAAGTAGTCTTGTAATATCTTGATCTTATTGAGACTCAAGGTATTGAGTGAGACTCGCTCTTCCTCTCTTTGTTCTTCTTTTCTACTCCACCCTTAAGACCTCCACCAAGAGTCTCCTCCTCCATCGTGTGGATTTTGCATGCAGATATAATCCCTTTCTCTAACTTGTTTTTTATATTACTATAATGAAATTAAGATTAGAGCATGCTAATGTTTATTTAAATTCCTTGAATATGTTTAAATGTTCTTAAATGTTTATATGCATTATTCACATGTTCTTGATTGTTCATCACATTTTCATACATAACACTAGTTTCGATCTTAAATCCATATAAAAAATATGGCAAACATGTTTATTCCATAAATCTCAAATCGTTGAATCTAGGATACCATCATTCACACACATTTACTAGAATTTATTTTTCAATTCAAATGTAATGATTAATAAATTGAATTAGGATTCATCACATGCATACACATTAAAATTCAACATGCAATTGAGTGATTTGGATGATATGATATGAATATTAGTCACCATAGTCTAGAAGACCGGTTTCGCCGGGCAAGGTGGGTGCTTAACACCTTCCCATCTTGTAACATAACATCTGAGTTTAGATCAAGAGTTAGTAGATCAACTGCTTATTTATGTAATTTTCAATCTCTAGATTGTTACTAGAAAATAAGACCATGTACTTTATCTTAAATTGTATCTAGGATTAAAACCATGTAATTTCCTATGATCAATGTATATTTATTATCAAATCAATAAAATAAAGAATTTTTCAATTATGGTTTTCTTATTTTATTTTCTAATAATTAAATAAGTGGCGACTCCATTATAAAATGCATAATCTAAAGAGAAAAATATAAGCAGTCGAACCTTCACTTCGAGAGGCAATAACAAGACTCCACTCATTCACGTGAGTTTGGCCCAACACCAAAACAAAGTTGCCACTTATTTAATTATTGGTATATATAAGAAAAATCAAAATTGAAAAATTCCTCATTTTATTGATTTGCAAATGAATTTACATTGATTATAAGAAATTACATGACTTTGGTTTTAGATACAATTTAAGATAAAGTACATAACTTTGTTACCTAGTTTCAATCTAGAAATTGAAAATTACATGGATAAGCGTTGGTCTATCAACCCTCGATCTAAGCTCGAAGACTATGTTACAAGGTGAAAAGGTGTTAGGCATCACCTTACCCGATAAAACCGGTTTTCTAGATTATGATGACCAATATTCATATCATATAATCCAATATATTATCAATCAATTTGCATATTGAATTTAACGTGTATGCATGTGATAAATCCTAATTCAATTTATTAATACTTACATTTGGATTAAAAAATAAATTATAGTGAATGTGTGTGAATGATAATATCTTAGATTCGAGGATTTGAGAGAATTATGAAACAAACATGTTTTCCATATTTTTGATGTGAATTTAAGATCAAAACTAGTATTATGTATGAACATGTGATGAACAATTAAGAACATGTGAACATTTAAAAACATTCAAACATATTCAAGGAATTTAAATAAACATTAGCATGCTCTAATCTTAATCTCATCATAGTAATATAAAAAAAAGAGTTAGGGAAATGGATTATATCTACATGCAAGATCCACACGATGGAGGAAGAGACTCTTGGTAAAGGTCCTAAGGGTGGAGTAGAAAATAAGAACTAAGTGAGGGAGAGTGAGTCTCGCTCAATACCTTGAGTCTCAAGAAGACCAAGATATGACAAGATTACTCTACTTCACTAGAACTCAAGAGAGGAGAAGAGAAAGTGTTTTTGTGTACTTTGAAATGAAGAAGATGGGAGATTTATATAGTTGTAGTGGAAAAAAAAAAAATGAATAGAAGGTCATTTAATAAGGGTTGAAAAATGATCAAAAGGAATCATAAACCTAGACCCTATTTCAAATTTCGGGGAAAGCTGATGCATTAAATGTAAAGATTGGTAGGAGTGATGAGCAAGCAAAATTCAGTTTTTCACGTAGCTATTGTAACAGCTCGCAGAGCCAAATTCAAAAATTTATATCATACTTAATTCTGATACGAATTGTCTCGTTCTTGTGCTCAAATTGAAGCCCCATATGTCTAGTTTCTGGAATAATTAGCCTCACTCACAGATTCAAAATATTCTTAGAAATATCAACAAAATGGTGAGCAAAAGTCATTTGTTAGAATATAATTTTGGTATAATTAACATTAATAGGTCTCAAATTAGTTTTCAATTAACATTAATAGACTCTAATCACTTCCATTTCAGACTTAATTAGTTCCAAATTTATCCTAATTAAAATATAATTACATAAATTACTTATTAAATAATTAATGTTTGACTATTTAATTAATTAAGTGTGTGCAACATTATCATAAGATGTAGACCTAACCAATCAAATTATCACACGTCATTAATCTCAAATTGATTATAATTATAACCAATTGAAATTAATTGTTCATAATCACATATAGTTGGACTCAATTTGTGATAGTACATTTAGGACATTAAAACTTGATTTAATGATAACTTTCAATCTGATGGTCCAATTAGGGTTTATGACCAGTCGATTTGGTCGTTACAACATCAATATCATTTTGATGAAATGAGATTAAGGATCTAATGGCCAAAATTAAGATGCCTATTTCCAAGGTATCAACAATTGTATTTTGTTGATTGTCTTGAGTATTTGATTATGTTCCACAACAAAACCTTATGTCAAACGATCTTTTATTTCAATTCTCCAAAATATTTAAAAAGTTAATATCTTGAATTGCGAGAAGCTTGTATTGGATTTTCTTGTTCAAGGTATGTACATATATAAAGACAAAAACCATGTTGGCATTAATGGTTGAGTGTTGTTCTTAATGGTAATTTGTTATAAATAATTAAATTCAAGAATATGATTTTATTGATTAAATTTCTATGAACATATTACAGTTGTTTTATTTTGAGCATATTAATGTTGAAATGAATGTTGAATGCATATCCAAACGACCTCAGCCATTTATTTGTTATTGGCAAGACCAAGAAGTTATATTTGATTGGAAGTTTTGATAGTCCAAAGGTAATACTTGTACTTATAATATTTGACTATATATTAATAAGTTAAAATATGTTTTGAACTTATTAATAAATAGTTTAATATTATAAATACAAGTATTACCTCTAGACAATCAAAACTTCCAATCGAATGCAACTTTTGTATTCTTTACTTAACTTCTTGGTCTCACTAATAACAAATACATGACTGAGGTTGTTTGGACATTTGATCAACATTCATTTCAATGTTAACATGCTTGAAATAAAACATCTACAATATGTATAAAATGTTCATAGAAATTTAATTAAAAGAGTTATAGAAATTTAATCAACAAAATCATATTTTTGAATGTAACTATTTATCACAACTTACCATTAACAACAAAACACAACCAATAGCACAACAAGGTTCTTGTCTTTATATTCGTGCACACCTTGAACGAAAGAAATTCAATACAAGTTTCACGCAATTCAAGTTTCTAATATCTTAAGTATTTTGGAGAATTGAAAATAAAGATCGTTTGACACAAGGTTTTATTGTGGGACACAATAAAGTACCCAAGACAAACAACATAAAACAACTCACAAATGAAAACATTAAGTCCAAGTTGTTGGCATCAACCCCATTTGACTTTATTCCTAAAATAAACTTAATATCTCTAATGGATATTGGTAAACTCTTACCACAGATATCCAATGAACACAAATTTAGTTAAAAGTTATAAATTAACCATGTGCATAGATCTCTATCTAAGCTTATATACCTTAAATCCAAAAAATCCACCCAATCCCAACTCTTAGAATGACAAATTTTTTTTACTTTCATTTAAGCTAGCCACTATCTTACCAACACAATCAGGGCAAATTGAGTACTATTGAAATCTGTGTTATATATTGGGTAAAAAGGGTTTCATAAAGAAATTAATAAATATTAATGCATGTTAAAAGTTTCATAGATGAATACTTACTTTACGTGGTTTGCGAATGAATATGTCAACTAAACAATATATTTGATAATAATATGGTAAAAAAATCTAACTATTATGTGACTTATAGCTTTGCTTATTTTATTGGCAATACCTTTAGCTTTCATCGATTCTATTTGCTTTATATTGCAAATCCAAATTTAATCAATTAGACTATTTTACTTATAACAATTGGAAAATTAATATTAGTGGATACATAATGAATAGCCTAAATCTTACTCATACAAAAAATATGGTTCAATTGGTCTTTTAGGGAAACTAACATAGACATCATCTTGCTCTTCAATATTATTTACTATAACCATACTCCTATAGGTAAGCAACCTATATCAAGTTGCATGAAATAAAAACAAGGTAAGCAATAGCATAATTCTAGATAAATACATACATTTGGTAAATTCAAATTTCATAGATACCTAGATTCTGATTTATGTTCAATTGGCATAGATTCTGCTTTACATTCTGTTCAACATATACTAAATACTAAATACAATATTAAACTGCAGCAAAAACTAAATAAATAAAACGAAAATTTAAACAGAAAATTGTACACTGGCGTATCCCAATAGAACTTTAACAATTTTATTAAATAAATTTGAAAATTCAATTTCATTTTATCGATTGTAATCTTTTTGTTGCATTCTTTGATTTTAGTTTTTTGCACTCATAGCACCAACAACCATGGCAACAAGCCATAAAAAATAAACAAAAGTAAGTGCAAGCAATACCAACCAAATAAAAAACAAGTACTCTATTAGAAACATACCAGACAAAAACAACCCCAACCTACTAGCAACCACCATATTTAAAGGAGAAAACAATTAAGGAGATCAAGTCTATGGCTACCTCACAGCCCAATTTGTAGAATTTAAACTTACTAGTATATTAACCCACACACACATACCCACCAGCTCTTTCCAAGTTAGCAACACCAAGCCCAAGCTACTGCCCATATATCCCCACACTTTAAATTTCTTGCTGCCTAGCTTTAGGTTCTAAGTGTTAAAAAAAAGAAAAAAAAAAAGAAAAGAAAAGAAAAACCTCAATCATCCAGCAAACCATCCTTTTGGGAAGTACGTTTCTTCTTTTTCAGTTTTTCTTATCTATAACAAGTAAAACTAATGGTTAAGATATAAGTGGGTACTATAAAAACAAAAATAAAAAATTTGTTGGTACTATAGAATATGAGCTAGGAAAACACTTATTATACTGATCTGAAAAACATGAAGTAGGAAAACAATGATAAGCATTAAACATAATATTAAGGTTTGACATCTAGCAATCATATCTTTGTCTTGGTTACAAATAATTGAAGGAATGCACATTTACAAAACAATTTCAAGTTTAGTTATTAGCTAACCAAAAAGATTAGGCAGGACTAGTATACAAACTTCCACCACTTTATTTGGAATAAAAACAAATTGGGCTATACATGGATATTGAAAATCGGTAAAAAAAAAGTTTTGAAGTGCATATAATCAAAAATTAGAATGGTGGTCTTTTTGAGAAACACAAGTGGTATGCCAAGTACAGATTTGATCCCTACCACCAAAATTTTGAAAGTCAATCTATGAAACACTCTTTGGTAGCAGAGTTGCTTCACAAGTTAATAAATTCTCACAACTCGTGCACACCGTATACCTTTTCCCTTCATAGCCCCAACCCCATCTTCAAATCAAATATTATTTGATCATCTAATTAGCAAAATAAATGAAAAATTGAAATCCTACATCAAATCTCCCATGAAAACTAAAATCTAAATGTCAAAACCTCTGTGTATGACTAACTAAACAGGTCATCATTGGGCAATTTTATGTAATCTGTCATATCTAAGGAAAATAAAGAATAGCATACTTTGAGATACCACATCTTGCTCAATCAATTCAGTAATAGATTTTGACTTCAATCATGTAGCCAGTGGCGAAGTCATGAATTTTTCTAGTGGGGGCAACCTTGAGACGTCCTACTACCCAACCTTGTTGGCTTACTAATGAGATAATTTACTAAACAATAGGCAACATTTGTTATTGGCTAATATTCTAACCATGAAGAATATTTGGGATGCTTTTCATTTTCAGACAATTTATAATTCTCACTTTCATGTTGATATGGCCTAGATTTGATATACTCTGGATGAATTTCATCGCATTGATTAATAAGATATTCCTTATAAATTACTCACACTTTGAATAGTAACCTTTGAATTTTGAACAAATTTTCTTTTAAAATATGCATAAATTGTAGACGGTTTTCCTATAAATTACTCACACTTTGAAAACCAAAATATTAAACACATTTTGAAAACCTAAATATTAAATTTAATAATCTATTCATATAGCATCTAAAAAAAGTAAACACTAAAGTGTATGATGTCGAATTAAACCGTGAGTTTGTCTAACTTATTATAATAAAATATAACTAACAAAAAAGTCCTAGTTTTTTTGCTCAAACAAATACTCTCCATTAAACAAACAATAAAAAAAAATTTTATTAAATTAAATTTAATATAAAGCAATTTTCTAATAACAATCCTAATTTTTATAATAGTAGACACCCTTTTTTATTATTTTTTTGAGAATCCGACTACAATACTACACGTACTGTTCTTCCTTGTTTAGTTGATCTACAGGTATCAATCTGTGTATATAATTAACAAACCTATAAGCTACTTCAGTAACTTTTACTAAAGAGTGCATGGAAACTTGAATATAATTCACTACACGGTAAGAGCCAAAGAGAGATAAATACCAGTGAAGCTGTGGAGGGACTAACCTGGTGCGACGGCGGCAGCGGTTCGAGTGGAGGCTTGATTCGCTCCTGTCGTCGCTTCTTGCAGCCGGCGCGCGGCGTTTAAGCGGTAAGGTTTTTTTTTTTGGTGGTGGTTGTTGGAACTTGGAATATATGTATTCAGATTTTGATTTGGGAGTAAACGGGACGGCGGTAGGTTTTGGGGGTTGTTTAATTAGGAGATTGTTTTTTCTTTTTATTTGGAGGAGTCCTGATTTAAGAGGAATACATGTAAAAGGGATTTAGGGATTTTATTTATTTATTTTTTTTGTGATGTTATTGTGAATTGATTAAAACTATTTTGTTGCTTGTAATCTTGTATTTTGGAGGAATTATTGGCCAACGAATGGGCCAATTTATATTTATATTTTTGGTTTTTTTTTTTCCCTGAAATATTTGAGGATTAAAAATGAAAATGGCATATATATATAAAATTTGGGGTGGTAACTAAATTACTCCTAAATTTTAAGATAATTTCTTCTTTCAACCCTCCCAGTCCTCTAGTTTCGCCCCTGCATGCAGCTACTTTCTCAGTTAGAATGTATAGTTAAGTAAAACATCTCGTAAATGGCACAAAATAAAAGTGAATTATGATTTTATCCAAAGGAAAAAAAAATTAAAAAAAAAACCTGAATTATAATTGCTTTGGGACCTTAAAAGTAATCACTATTTGCACTATTAACACATTCACACCCCTAAAATTAATAATCTTGATGCAATTTTCAATCTATTTACCTCCTGTCCCTAAAAAAATCAATCTTTAAGTGCCAAGCACCAACCAACCGTAATTTAAATAAATAAGCCAAATCCATTGCCACAGAGTAGAGAAAAAGATCATATTACTGATATAATTATCAGAAAAGGACTTAAAAACTGTTTGCAATAGTACGACACAAATGCATGAAGATGCATGAAGAAGATTGAGTATTCATCCCCACCCACCTTGTACATAATAGCCACAAGAAAATCAACACTAATCATATGAAATAAAATGTTGAAATTGCATATATCTAGCTTTTCAAGTGGGCAATCTCTGAAAAACTAATTAAAAAAAAGGGAAACAAAACTATGGTAGTGAAATTAGGGTTTTAGCGTTTTGATCATTGCCTTTAACAATATCAAAAGGATTTTGATCTTTTTAAGAAGCCTTCACCTGAGACTAAATCAATTGGATGATAAACCAAATGTGAGAAAAAGCAACCTGGAAGACGTGGAAAATGGGAGAACAAAAGATGAGAGAGGTACTATCTAAATTTTTTTTTTGGGTTTATATACACTAACTTGCTTTCTTGATAACTATTTTACCAATAAAATTAAATGAACGATCATGATTAAAACAATACTAAATTAATGGTTAAGATTTGGGTGAGTACCTTATCCAAAAAAAAAAAAAAAAAAAGGTTTTGTAGAATGGCCCTCATACCACTTAGAGTCATTTGATATTTTGATAATAAAATATAATTTTAGGTAAACTATCTTCAAGAAAGTGTAGCCATTTATCGCGGAGAGAAGAATGAAGATAACCACCTGGTACAACGACTATTTCTAAAACTCAACTATTATTATATAATAAATATATGATATGAATTTTATATACATGACCCACATATAAGGTTCACTTTTATGAATTCACATCCCGTGCAATACCTCAATTCTCAGCCATAGATTTAATCTAATGGCTTAAATATTTGACACCTCACCCGTCCAGGTTGGCAATCCGTGTCTCACTTCTGTTTTCATTTCAGCTTCCCAAAATTTGAATTTCACTAAAAATCTCTCTTTTCTCTCTCACTTCAATTGGGTTCTTTCCCTTACTCTCCCTAACGCTTCACACTTTCTGCCTCTCTGTCAACCCATCGTCTCCACGCTCTCTACCTCTCCGTCAACCCGTCATCTCCACTCTCTCTACCTCCCTGTCAGCCCGTCGTCTCCACTTCTAGCATACCCAACTCAAACCCATCAACAAAAACAAAGAAAAAACATTAACTCACCATCGGAGCTCCCGACACCCAAACACTCGCATCCTTTTTAGACCCAGATCAGAGAGAGAGTAAGGGTTGGGGTTTGGAGAGAATTGGGTCTGGAGAGAGACATTGATGCTTTTCAGACCCAAATCAAAGAAGGTTAGGGTTTGGATTTGGAGAAAATCGGGAAAGAGAGAAGTTGATGCTCAATCTCCATAGCTACAGGTAGCAATCACCGTGTTCCGCTCCACCAATTCCGGTGGTGGTTCTGGTAAAGTTCCTCTGTCTTTCTCTTTGATTTTTCGTTCTTTTAATTTTCTCAAAAAAAAAAAAAAAAGTTCTTTAAAGCTCACACTTGGCTGAGCTTCTTCTTGCACCCACACTACTGTCGGTGGCAATGCATATAGTCAGTGTTTACACCATTGGTGGCCGCTGGTACCCCTCTTTTTCTCTGTATTGTCTCTTCTCTTTTTATTTGCTTTTTAGAAATGACCGAAACCCCCATTTTGTTTCAATTTTTATTAGTGACTAGATTTCCTTGTGCATAAAACAATGGAGGTTTTTGGGTACAGCCAAATGTGTTGTGATTGAAGGGAAAGTGGCCTGCTTGTAATTGTTGTGTGTTGTTGTCTTTGACATCTATAAAGTAATTGTGTTGCTTGGTCTATGCTAAAAAAATCATTATGAAATTTCTCTTTTTGCCCTAATTTTTCTTAGGTACCTGTTATTTTCCTAAATTGCAGATGGGTATTTTGCGTGTTGTAGTTCATTTTAAAGGTATAAACTGTGGCTCTTGATAGGCTAACTTGAGGGGAAAATTTTTTCTTGCTTGAATTGTTACCAATCATACTTAACAAGTTTAGCCCAAATTTTAAGTAGTCAATTTAGATTTTTATATGTTAAGGCCTCCCTCAAATATTCTGGGTTTTTGGTTCAAAAGAATGTTTGAAAATTTGGTGATGTTTTTTTTTTTTTCTTTTAATAGATCTTCAAATATTTCTAGATGAACTTTAATTCTTGGGCATTTCAATGTTATACAGATATGTTACTGATTTATGAACTCTAATTCTAATTGGGCATTTCTAAATTATACAAATATTGTACTGATCTATACAATAAAGCAGAAATTGCATTTAAATTTAGGCACAATTGAGCTTATGAACAAGAGTTTGTTTTATGCATTTTTCCCCATTTATTGTGGCCAAAGCTTAGATGGATTAATAGCTATATGTCTCTTGTTTTCTTGTTAACAGGATAAAATGTTTTGAAGCATTCCATGATCTAAGACACATTCAGAAAAGAGCATAGCAACTAAGACACATTACATGACAGTTCTACATAAAGAAAAGCTTGACATAAAAATTGCTAAGAATATGAAGTGTTGGTACTCTGCCAGGAAAATAGTAGCTCTATCAAAGATGGCCTACGGTTGTAACTTGTAATTGAATTTTTTCGAAGTAGAATGTGATGTCTGAAGAAAGAAGTGCACTACTGAAAGGGAGAAGATTACGTGGAAGACTTAGCATTGTGGATAGCTATTGTCGTGGGTGGATAGCTATTGCATTTGAAATTAGTATTTGGATTACTATGGAGTTGTTGTTGCATTCATATTTGAATTATGTTATTTAGATAAAGTTATATCTGATTTGGTACTTGTATTTGAGTTTCTAAGAAGTTGAGTCCCTTTAGGATTATCTGTTAGTATTTTGAATATTCATAGGAGTATCTATTGTTATCTGATTGTTATTTGAATTCCTAAGACTTGTATTTAACATAGAATGCAATTAATAAAGCAGTAGAGAATTATTATCTCAATTTCCCTCTCTATTCTCTTATACCGGTCATCTTGAATACGACCAAATAACTATCCATTCAGTTAGAAATTAAACCTAGTCATAACATAGAACCTGTTACAAGCACTCCATGATGTATTGAAGCCATATCTTGTTGTCAATAGGCCATTATTTTCAGTATAAGTGAAACATTAAATGTATTTTCTATTTTGACACTAGGTAGTTTCATTGTTCATTTACAAAAACTTTTACAAGGATTTAGCGTACAAACCAAGAAAAATGTAACAAAATTTAGTTATTTTTTTCTTGATATTGGTTTGAGTGTGTAATATAATGTAATTGATTGTGTGCCTTTTTATTTATAATATCTTGTAATGCTTCAAATTGAACAATTTTGATGTTGCCTATACGGTCATGAATTGATGCAAGAGTTTGATCCAATAATGAACAAAACTTTATTGAAATGTCTACTTTGATTACAAGACTATTAGAACAAGAGCCCTAATTAAAAACAGTCATGGGCAATGATTTATTTCATTCAAAAAGAACCTAAAATTTGCATTCACAAATTCTGTAAGGATGCAAGTTGAAGCCCAAGTGTAATAAATAAGATTATACCCAAGCAAAATACTTCCATTCAAAACAATTTTTGAATTATACAAGTGGCTGAAGTTTAGGTATCCAAAAAATATATATATTTGTACAATACTTCTTAATGGTAGAACTTATACAAGTGTGAGAACATGTATTCTTCACTAACATAAAACAATCTAAACTTAGCACTAATCCCTCCAGCAGATGCCATTTCTTGCTCTTGGTGATCAAACGAAGAATAGCATTCCTTTTTTTTTTTTTTTTTTTGACATCAAGAATAGCATTCCTTTAATCATGCCATTCAACTTGACAAAAGAACAAAGCGTGATTTCAATGATAAACATAAATCAAAATTTCCAATTAACAGCAAGCACAAGTGAAGCCATAAGATCAATATCACTATTTACTACTAAATATGTAAGTTTGTTGAGGGTTTAGCTTGGGAATTTCCATCTTAAGAACTCAGCTAAGGGACCAACATTAAAAGTGAAATACAGAGCAGATCATATAGTTTGAATGTTCATGAGATACATTTAATTCCTTTGTAATCAATGACATAATATGGTAGGTGCACAACCCAATTTTAATGGGGCAATCAGGCAATAACAAATGCATTTTGCATTAAGGAGAACCAAGACTAAAAAAAGGCATCAAAGCAAAATTACATTCCAAAAGACACTAGTTAAATTAGTGTGGAGAAATTGCTCCTCATAATTCCTATCTAATCTACAATACTGTAAACTTGATAAATTCCTAGGAAAGTTTATGGATAAGTTCCTATATGAAAGGCACAACCAGAGCACATAAAAGCTAATAATTCTTTCTCAAAGACAAGCTACTATTTATGGTCTTTATACTATCTAGTAATAACAAGAAGAAAAAACCATTTATACTCAGTAGTAGGGCCACCAAATTCACTTGTTATATATAAACAAAAAAATTTCTTTGTAATTTTTATCCCCAACCAAATGAACAAAATCCAAAACAAAAAGGCTTTATAGCCAACTAAATTAGCTTCACAATGTAGATATGTGATTTCAATGTTTCAAGATTAAGAGAGCCAAAATAGCCACATCTTGATTATGATCCCAGCAAAAATATATGAGTCATGTTCTTTATATCTAAGCTCAAGCATATTATTTGTTATTCTTGGAGAAGGTATGAGTTAAAAGGTTAAGCAAACACATCTACATTCGAAGAGTTTGATTTCCAACTCATTTCAGATATATTCAAGCATTACCTTTCCAAACAAGTCCAATAGCAATATCAAAATTGCTTGATGATTGTACAGTAACAAAATAAACAATGGGCCTTTAATTAAGAGTTGCATCAGAACAAAATAATATGTATAGGAAAATATAACAGATGTTTCTTGGGTAGATATTAGGGTACCATGTTGAGAGAATCAGCCCCAAGGGCAGCAAATTTTGACTCTCCAGTGATTGCAGAATCATTATGTAGAGCTAGTTGCTTCTTCACAATTTCACACACCATCGTCACTATCTCTGGTTTGGCCTGCATAGGAGCATTAGCATTCTTGTTGCTAGTTACATCAACATACGAACACTATGCTTGAAATCTATATATATGTACTAGTTTCATCATTTAAAACCACATAGTATGCCCAAAGAAAAAAAATGTTCACATGCCCAAAGACAAAGCAGCTTACACAATAGGTTGGGAGAGAAACACCCACTTTCTTATCTGGACTAGTAATCCATGAACTTAATTTCTTTTCCAAGAAGTAGAATGAGAGTATAAAAGACAGACTGAGAAGCTGAACAACTCTGACAATCACATGTAGCACATTGTTCAATACACATTTTAGACATTTAGGAAAACTTTCTGACTGATTGCCATTGGAATCATAAGGTTAGCCTCGTCAAGGTTATGATAGGATTTTTTTTGTCAAACAAATGATGAATCAGCTAATACAATGCTAGTGGATATATCTAGAATGCAAAGAACAATATAATATGATTGTTGAGAGGTCAAAATATTGATAAATTGGATATGTTCTGGAATAGTGAAGAAATTACCGCACAAGAAATACGGAAATGTGCTGGCTGCATCCTTAGAGTAGTAAAGCTTTTCCCACTAATAGGAAAGGAAACTGATTTCAGATTAGAGATCCTGCTGCTTGGTGCCTGGTTAGCCAATCAACCACATAACTGACTTAAGACCCAAAAATGGAAAGAATTTTTATATTAAAAAAACTGTTTATCCACATATTTATTCAACAAATTAAAAAGTAAAATCCAGTCATCAGTTCTGGCACCTTACAATAAGAGAAAATAGAATTAAATTCAGCACCAATAAATCAATCAACAAAATTGTGACACCATTATTTTCTTTCCTTCCTTTCCTAGCAACCAAACAGAGTTTATTAAAAAAATTAATAAAAAAAAATAGAGATAAAAGAAAACCTACTGGGTGGTGTTCTCCCTCTAAGACAGCCCAAGTCTTTGAACCAAATCGGCAAGGCTGGCTCACTGCAACCACCACCTCCGATGGTGGCTTCTTCTCTCCTTTGACCAAAATCTCTTTCTCTGTCTCTCAATCTCATTTCCCTCCATAGATCAAACTTGAAAGATCATCAACTTCTCTCTTTCCCGATTTCTCCAAACCCAAACCCTAACCTTCTCTGATTTGGGTCTGAAAAGCATCAATGTCTCTCTCCACACTTGATTCTCTCCAAACCCGAACCCTTACTCTCTCTCTGATCTGGGTCTAAAAAGGATGCGAGTGTTTGGGTGTCGAGAGCTATGATGGTGAGTTAATGTTTTTTCTTTGTTTTTGTTGATGGGTTTGAGTTGGGTATGCTAGAAGTGGAGATGACAGGTTGACAGAGAGGTAGAGAGCGTGGAGACGACAGGTTGACGAAGAGGCAAAGAGCGTGGAGCGTTAAGGAGAGCGAGAGAGAGAAGAGAGATTTTTAGTGAAATTCAAATTTTGGGAAGCTAAAATGAAAACAAAAGTGAGACAAGAATTGCCAACCTGGACAGGTGAGGTGTCAAATATTTAAGCCATTAGATTAAATCTATGGCTGAGAATTGAGGTATTGCACAGGATGTGAATCCCACTTTTATAGTCAAATCATGCCCAAATATCAACCTCAAATGTCTCACCAAAAAAGCAGATTCACCAATACTCACCAAATCGGGCTGAGACAATCTCTCTACGAGGAATCCCAATCCCAAACATAAGATTAATTATCTGCTTTAGTCATGATTGGACCAAAAGTTGTAAGCAAAAAAGAGAGCTATTGTAATAAGAAACGTTAGCCAAAATCATAGATAGAAAAGCCTAAGATGCACAGATACGTACAGGTATGATATGATACGAGATGTGACGTTATGACCATTTTTGAAAAACTAGGATATAATATTTCAGAAATGTGTGTATTAATTGCTTATTAAATATATTTTATATATTATTAAGCAAATATCACTTTAAGAGAAATAATGTATATTAAAGTAAATCCATGTTCACTAAATAATGTTTAGAATTCAAATTAAGATTAAAAAAAAGTAGATTCTCAAAAAAAAAAAAAAATTAAAAAAAGTAAATAAAAAATAACTAGTAAGTTTTTAGCATTAAAATCAATATATAAAAAATATAAATAAAAATTCTTACAAATTTGAGCTATCTCTTACTATCGAGGGGTCGGGTTACAACCGTATCCAAGTTATATCACGGGTGCATTATGGACGAACCGACATTTTTATTTTTTTTGAACAAAAAATATTGGGTATGTATTTTAGAGGTATCTAGTATGATACGTAACAGATATAAATACTTGAGGAAAAAAGAAATATCCGAACATTCTAGAGAAAAGGTCCCCTTGTTGGAAAAAGATAATTTGTATCGTATACAAAACATTCGCAACGGAAAATTAATAGATCTATTTCATTCACAATTGATAACATGTACTATGTAAATTTCAGAATACAAGAACAAGAGAGTGTACCTTGGTGCGGTGAAATTCAAAAACAAAGATTAGAAGTACTTGGGAACACTTTTAATCTTCACTCCAATTCCACTTATGCCCAAGAAATTTGGTCTCTCAATCAGTTTATATGTGTATGTTTAAGGGAGAGTAAGAGAGTGTCCAATACTCACATACAAAAACATTTCATTCTCTCTCAAAATTCTATATGTTTCTCTCCTTATAACTGATTATCTAATTGGACTAGCCTCATGGGCCATTCCAATTGGGATTTAGTATGTGACTTGGAGTGGGACCAAAAGGGAACAAATAAGACACTAGCTTCAATGAGCCTTGGGCTTTTCTGTCAACTCTTAACAAGTCCAAAGTTACCATTAATTATATTTAATATCACTTATGAGGGCCAATTAATTAGAAAGTACTGTTAAGACATTGTTAACTGGGCCTATGACCCAATCCGAGGATGTTAGACCATCCGAGGAGGTTCAAATAAGATTATTAAGGAGAATGGAATGAAGAGAGGAGTAGAGACAGTATGAGATAGGTCAAACAAGTGTCTGAGGATAAAAGCCCTCTTGGTAACATGTGTCCGAGGTTGATTTGAGTGTCATATCATCACGAACTTACTTTGGATTTACATCATCACTAAAGGTTAGACGTTGAACAAAGGATAAGAAAGGAGAAGGGCAACAAATATCTTCAAAAAGCTGCTACCTCCGCATTAAATGATTCCTAACCAACTCTTTGGCCGCATTAATGTGGAAGTGACGCCTAAATAGTGACCAAGCAGCCTTACAGCTACTAGTTGATGGTTCTGGGAAGTGCTAAATGGGACAAGAACGAGTTCTCCGAATCTAACCTACACGTGTATGGTAGGGACGGCACCAAGGTTGGAATATATAACATGGAAAGATGTACTAAAAAAGGAGGAAGAAATCAAGGATAAGGACTGGAACTCTTGTACAATTTCATTATTTAACAAAACCATATGATACAAACTACTTAATCGATTTCGAGGATAGATTTTCTAATCTTACTTGTATCTAACCGTCTTGAACCGTTAAATCTAATCGTTTTTCTTCTAGGATAGATCTAGTTCTTCTATTCACGCTCTACAAATTTATTGTTTGGGTCGTTGGGGCTTGAGCCCAATCTAGTTTTGGGACCAATCCACTTTCAGTCCTTACAATTGGCGCCGTCTGTGGGAAGAGCTTGATCTAGGCTAAAGGAAATCCGGTTACAATGTTCACGATGGAGGAGGCAGGTCCACACCAGGCAGTAGCAGGACCGCACCAGATAGATCTTGACCTACACCAAGCAGAATTAAGGGGTTCCCAGCATGGCGATCCGTGCCAGAGCCTCGAACGGAGAGGGGGCCGTGAGGGAAGTGTGTGCATAACTCATACCAATAAAATTCAGTCTCGAGGGAAGAGTCATGTCTCCCATGCAAAGAATGACAGAGACATGCAACGTGAAATTGACGACTTGAGAAGAGAGTTGCGTCACGCCCGGCAAAGATGTTCCCTAACTAGCTCCGAACCGTCCTCCGAAGAGACAGATGGTGCTAGTTATAAACGGAGATCCAGAACTCTACCTAGTGAGACTTTTTCCTATGAAGAGGAGCACCATCATCGACATAGGTACAAAAGCCCACCTCGCAGAGGCTTGGGGAACAATGCCATGAATAAGGCACTGAGTCAAGTTTCCAAATCACCCTTCACACGAAACATAGAGGATGCGAGTCTTCCTCGGCGATTTCATCGACCTACATTCACCATATATAACGGTCAGACAGACCCAGTAGAACACGTTAGCCATTTCAGTCAAAGGATGGCTATTCACTCCAAAGATGAGGCTTTGATGTGGAAGGTCTTTCCATCTAGCTTGGGCCTGGTAGCGATGAGATGATTCAATGGTTTAAGGGCTAACTCTATCGATTCCTTTAAAAAACTCACCCGGGCTTTTGGCGCTCGCTTTATTACTTGCAGTAGGGTTCCTCGGCCTTTGGGGCCCTTATAGTCTATGTCCATGCGAGAGGGTGAGACTCTGAAAACTTATTCAGATGGATACTGGGAAATGTTTAATAAGATAGACTGAAAGCATGATGATGTGGCCATAGGCACTTTCAAGGCCGGTCTTCCAGCCGAGCATGATTTGAGGAAATCTCTAACTGGTAAACCTGTTACTAGCGTATGCCAATTGATGGATCGGATCGACAAGTACAGAAGGGTAGAAGAAGACCAACAGCAGGGAAAGGGGAAGACTAAGGTGATCCCTCAGGAGAGGAGGGATTTCAGGTCGGACCAGTATAACAATAACCGACCTTGGAAAGACTTTGTTGGGCAATTAGGTGGGGATGGCAATGGGGCGGGACGGGGCCGAAGGATGAGATCTTCGCCCCCGCCCCGCATGGATTTTTCTTGCCCCATCCCCGCCTCGCCCCGCATGATGGGGAAAATGTCTTACCCCATCCCCGCCCCTTAAGGCCCCACGAAGACCCGCGAAGTCCCGCCCTACACCGTAAAACTTTATTTCTTGTTAATTTTCCCTACAACTATTACCATTTTTTCAAATAAAATGACATGTTTCAATAATAAAAATATACTTGAAATTATAAATAAATTTATCCTATCAAATCAAACTAATTTTTAGCAAAAACTAAATAATATTATCTAAATGTTTAACAAGACAATATCACAACAAAAATCTCATAGTATGACACAATAAAATAATCCAAACTCCTAATACATAACAAAATAAAAATTGCCTAGTTCTTCAAAAAGAATCTCCACTTTCTTCCATCATTGTGACACCACTTTCTTCTTCATCATCATAATCATCCAGGATATTTTGGAATTTATCTTCAATTCCATCTATGGTAGATGAAGAACCTAAAAAAAAGATAAAATAAATTCAATCAAACAATTGAAAAATATAATAAAGAATGCAGCAACATAAATCATTGTATAATTAAACTAGTAAATTTAATTACCATTAATTTCAGCCCATAACCAATTTTGAGCACACATTAATGCCTCCACAGTCTTTTGATGAAGTTTACTGCGATGTGGACTTAACAATCGACCACTTGTGCTAAATGATGACTCTGAGGCAACAGTTGACACTGGAATGGCAAGGATATCCCTTGCAATACGTTGCAAAGTAGGATACTTTGGCCCATTAGATTTCCACCATGCCAAAATATCAAAATCCATAGTTCTTGGCATTAAATCATCCTCAAGGTAATGGTCCAACTCCAATTTAATATTCCCACCCCTTTTTTTCTGACTAAGATATCTTTCAAAGTCCATAAGAGAGTCATCAACTTGCGGATCCTCTCCCACACAAGGGCCACGAGTACCTTCCCTACCCATTCTCCAAGAACTGTAGTCACGAATCATTTCATAACAAATATCTCTAACCCTTTGAATTTCATTATCAGCTTCATCAGGAAAATAATATTCTAACAATTCAATCTTATATCTTGGGTCTAAAATGGTTGCCACAACCATAACACCATGAATCACATTCCAATAACAATCAAATTTTTCCAACATTTTAAATGCCATACTCCTAATCACATCATTTGCGATTGTAAACCAATAATTCAAAGCTATTTTTATTTCACATACCTTAGGAAAGAAAAGATTAGCTGTAGGGTATGAGGTACCTGAAAATAGCTCTGTAACCTTGTAAAACACTGCCAATCTCTCATATATATTACTTGCCATCTCCCATTCTTCCTCCGTTGGAGTGCACTTATAAGATGACTCACATATGTTCAATCGATAAAAGACATTTTGATACTTTATAGCAATAGAAAGCATGAGAAAGGTAGAGTTCCAACGAGTCTTACAATCAAGGGCTAGTTCTTTGGTACATTCAACATGTGCTTGTCGAGCTGTCTCTTCAAACTTCTGCCTTCTCTTTGTTGATGCAGTCCAAAATCCCACGCTTTCTCGAACCTTTTCAATGCATGATCCAATTACATCCAACCATCCTGAACAATCAAATTAAGAACATGTGCTGCACAACGCATATGCAACATTGATCCACGCATAATAAGTGCACCACGTCGAAGCTTATCTAAGATAATTTTTATAACTACATCATACTGCAATTGTCCATAGTCACAATAGATAACTTCCTATCAATATTCCACTCCAACAAAGTATCTAGAAGGACACAAGAAAGCACTTCTTTCGTATGTGGAGATGGCACATAAATAAACCTTAAATGAGAAATTTAAATAATTAGAACCAACAATGATATAAGTTCATAAAACATTTGAAAAGAATTTAATTGAAACATAAAAATGAATATATACTTTAAAAAAAAGTACCTCATAACTCGGCTTTGTAATCTCCACAAACCATCAATGAAGTGTGCTGTTACAACCATAAACCCTCGCTTTTGTTTTGTGAAGTCCACATATCAGTGGTAATAGAAATTCTACCCTGATTCTTATCAATTTCATGCTTTGATTTCTCCCTTTCTTTCTCATAGATGCTCAAAATGTCCTTCTTGATTGTGTTCCTAGAAACCATCCTGAACAATGGTTGAAGAGAAGTTGAATATTTTCTAAAACCAATGTGGTCAACTATAGAGAGGGGATACTCATGCAAGATGATCATACGAGCAAGTTCATTTCTTGATACATTTTGATCAAAATTATAAGCATTCACACCCGCCATTGAATCCACTTTATTTTGATCCCTCGCCAAAATTTTTTGATTCATATCCCTAATGTCTTGAAACTTTCTCCTTGGACATATTTTCACGTGGTCATGCAAATGTTTAGTGCCATAATTGGATCCCCTTACTAGCAATTTCTTACAATAATTGCACTCAGCCTTGTCTTTCTCATCAACTCTCTTTCTCTTAAAATGATTCCAAACAATTGATTTGTACTTCCCCTCTTCTTGAATTATTTCATTGCTAGGCTGGACTGCTTGGACATCGTTTGGCATATTCAACAGAGGTGATGATGGGGTTGCATTATCTTCATCTACTATCAAAGGAAATTGATTGCTACCAGATGGATTAGAGCTACCAATGTTTTCATGTGAAGTCATTTTTTTCCTGATGTTAATTTAGCAACTTAGTAATGGACAAACTATATTTCTCCAACAGTGATAATATAAAATAATGGGAACGAAAAAAAAAAATTAAAACAAATCTCCTTGGCAACATTGTTAAACAATTAAAATATATTTAGCAACGTCGTTAAACAATTAAATTAAAAATCATAGCACCCGTAGCACATACACAAATGGGTATTAATATTTCATTGGCCTAAAAAACACTAAAACAAATCTCCTTTATACTAAGTAGTCAGTAGTATGCATTAGTTAATTCCTCCCATTTTGTGACTATTTCATAGAGAATGGGACAAAGTCTCAAACCTGTACCCCTTTCAAAAAAAAAAAAAAAAACCTGTAACTTATATTTTTTAATAAAAATACATAAAACAAAATTAAATTGTGAGTATGTTTTGCATGGAGAACAAGAACGAACAGCTAGAGCTAGTAGCAATGACCCGGGTTATGAAACAATGCCGAATAGTATATATTATTCCAATAGTAATTCTAGGAACAGGCCAGTGAGCCAGTCAAGTAAGGCAGGCATGAAGGAGGTCCGTAGCTCAGTAAAGGGTATGACGTAGAAAATAGAAATCACTTAGATTCTATTCATAGGGGTTAGTCTTTCTGTCCATCTAGTGGATTTCAGAAAAGAATCAATAGAAAAAGAAAGAATCATATTGGCAATCAAACCCATAGGGAAACATATCCCTGACCCTCATCATCTTGTCTCCAAAACTTAAAAAACAAAAACCCAGTAAAATAGATATGGAATTTAACAAGCTTAAAGAAACAGTATTGTTAAGCAGCCAAATGCCCACACAATAGTATATAAATTTGTTTCTAATAAAGACAAAAAAAAAAGTTAAAATTGGTACCTTTTTTCCAACTTTGCTAGAGAGAAAAAAGAGGTAGAGCCACGTTAGGTAGAAAAAAATAAGTTGATGATATTTTTGTTTAAATAGTAGGGTTTTAGGGTACAATAAAATTACAATTTAACCCTTATTAATGTGGGGCGGGGTGGGTCTAAAAAGTGTAAACCCATCCCCGCCCTGCCCTGTGGTGCGGGTCTAAAATCTCACCTCATCCCTGCCCTACCACCTTTGCGGGGCAGGGAAAACCTGCACGGGACGAAGTGGGGAGGGGCGGGTCAAGCGGGGTGGGGAAAAATTGCCATCCCTACAATTAGGTTCTGCCAACACCCAGGCAATTAATGCTATGTTTCGGGAGCCAGTGCAACAAGTACTGGAGAAGATCAAGAATGAGCCGTTTTTCAAATGGCCAAACAAGATGGCAGGAGAGCCTATGAGACGCAATCAGAATCTTTATTGCCACTATCATCAGGATTATGGACACATAACTGAGAATTGCAAAAATTTATGGGACCATTTGGACTAGCTAGTCCGAAAAGGGAAGTTGAAGCAACTTTTGCATCATTCCAGTGGTCGGGTAAGCCAAGCAGGCTCAGAGATGCGGGGAGATGCTTCTTCAAGACTCCCCCTTAGCACAATAAATGTTATTTTTGCTGCCCGGGGAGGACTGAATCTTGTCCTTGCAGAGTAATGTTAGTATCCTGATCTCCAGCCGAGAAGTATAGCTAAATGTCTAAAAGAGCCAGGATGGACATCCCGTTGATTTTGGGTTTTTCAGATGAGGACAAGGTTGGAACCATATAGCCCCATGATGATGCTCTTGTGGTCACGCTGAGAATTGGCGGGTACGATGTGAAAAGGGTGATGATTGACCAAGGCAGTGCTGTTGATGTAATGTACCCTGATTTGTATAAGGGGCTAGGTTTGAAGTCTGAGAACCTGGCGGCCTATAGTTCCCCTCTGGTGAGTTTTGAGGGAAGAATGGTCGTCCCAAAAGGTCAGATCAGATTACTTGTGCAGACCGGTAGGGATGTGGTGGAAGTGGACTTCATTGTAGATGTTTTCTCTTCATACACGGCTATTATGAGCAGACCTTGACTTCACACTCTGGGGGCCGTCTCCTCTACTCTACACCAGAAGGTGAAATGCCCATCCAGAGGCCAGGTTTTGGAGATAGTAGGAAGTCAGGCTGCAGCTCGACAATGCCTGGTAGCGGCTATCCAACATCGGCCAGAGGCAGAGACCTCGGCTATCGCCGATAATGGTTTATAGCAATCAAAAGCCCCAACATTACCCTTAAGTGGACCAGCCGACGAGGCAAAATGCGAAGATCTGGAGAGGGTAATCGTTGGTGATGATTCGGAGAAGTTATTTCAAGTTGGGGCTAAATTGCCTTCGCAAGAGAGGGGGCGATTGATTGAATTCCTCAGAGAAAATGTTGATGTGTTCGCATGGAGTGCATATGAAGCTCCGGGTATAGATCCAAGCTTCATCTGTCATCAACTCAATGTTAATCCTTCCGTCACTCTGAAGAGACAGCCACCTCAACGCCCATCAAAAGAGCACGTCGAGGCAGTCAGAAGTAAGGTGGCCAAGCTCAAGCATGCAAGGGCTATCAAGGAAGTTTTTTATTCTCAATGGTTAGCCAATACGGTGGTGGTGAAAAAGAAGACTGGGAAGTGGTGAGTATGCGTGGACTTCACGGATCTCAATAAGGCTTGTCCTAAGGACCCCTTTCCTATGCCAAGGATAGACTAGTTGGTGGATGCAACAGTAGGTCATCCTCGAATGAGTTTTTTGGATGCCTTTTAAGGATATCATCAAATACTGTTAGCATTGGACGATCAAGAGAAGACAGCTATTGTCACCCCCATTGGAAACTATCATTATAAAGTGATGCCCTTTGGTTTGAAAAATGCAGGGTCTACTTATCAATGGATGATGACTAAAATGTTCGAACCACAACTGGGCAAAAACATTGAGGTCTATATCGATGATATGGTTGTGAAGAGCAAAGTGGTTTTCGAGCATGTGGGAGATCTTATGAGCATTTTTGGAATTATGAGAAAGCACAAGCTATGTTTGAATGCTTCAAAGTATTCCTTTGGTGTAGGCTCCGGAAAGTTCTTGGGATACATGGTGACTCACAGGGGAATTGAGGTGAACCTAGATCAGGTTAAGGCCATTAATGACTTACAAGCACCTCGGAATCCGAAAGAGATACAGAAATTGACAAGAATGACTGCTGCCTTAAACCGATTTATCTCTAGGTCAGCTGATAGGTGCAGACCCTTTTTCCTTTTACTGCATAAGTGGAAAGGGTTTGAGTGGACTGAAGAATGTGCCGTAGCATTTCAGCAGCTGAAAGAATACCTATCTCGGCTGCCTATCATGTCCAGTCCTGAAGTGGACGAGGTCTTGTTTGCCTACGTGGTAGTGGTCACTTATGCAGTAAGTTTTGTCTTGATACGAGAAGACAGAGACCGATTTATTATGTAAGTAAGTCACTTCATGAAACTGAGGTGCGGTAGTTATCACTGGAAAAGGCCATCTTGGCAGTAGTGTATGCTACACGGAAACTCCCACATTATTTCCAGGCGTACACCGTAGTAGTTCTAACTCAGTTACCGCTCAAGTCCATTCTTAGGAGCGCAGATTATATTGGGAGGATCGCTAAGTGGGGCACGATCCTAGGGGCTTTCGACATCAAGTATATGCCTCGCACCTCTATGAAAGGTCAGGTCCTTGCCGATCTAGTAGCCGAGTTCGCTGAGCTTCCAGAAGAAGCTAAGATGAAGCAACATGGCATGGATGAAAAGTCGGTTGGCCTAATCTCCACACAAGACCCCCCATCCTGGAAGGTATATGTCGATGGAGCAGCGAACCAACGGGGAGCAGGAGTGGGGCTAGTTCTGGTATCCCCTGAAAAGATCATCATTGAGAAGTCCTTGAGGCTGAGATTCTCAGCTTCGAACAACGAAATGGAATATGAAGCTTTGTTGGTGGGAATGACTATGGTTCAGAAAATGGGTGGAAAGGCAGTGGAAATGTTCTCAGATTCAAGACTGATCGTCGGCCAGTTAAAAAGGGAGCTGGAAGCTCGAGATACAAGAATGCAAGAGTATTTGGGTCAAGTCAGGCGTGTACAAACAAAGTTTGAATCTTTTGACTTGTCACATGTCCCCAGAGGTGAGAACACCCATGCAGATTCCTTGGCAATGCTTGCCACCTCCTTGGCACAGAATTTGCCATGGGTAATAATTGTTGAAAACTTATGCACCCCTACCTTGACAAGGAAGGACTTGCTCCTGATTCATCAAGTCAACTTGGGGCCGAGTTGGATGGACCCCATACTCTTATTCCTCGAAAGTGATATATTGCCTGGGGAGAGAACAAAATTTGAGAAAATACGAAGGAAAGCTCCTCGGTTTTGGTTGTCCGAGGACAGAAAGTTGTATAAACGTTCTTTTCTGGGCCGTATCTGCTCTGTGTACATCTTGAGATGTCAGAGTCACTCTTAGAAGAACTGCATGAAGGAATTTGCGGAAGTCACACGGGGGGAAGGTCCCTAGCTCACCGGGCCATTACTCAAGGATACTGGTGGCCAAATATACAGAAGGAAGCACAAGAATATGTTAGAAAATGTGGCCAATGTCAAAGATTCGCTCCAAACATCCACCAGCCTGAAGGAATTCTGAATCCTCTTTCTAGCCCTTGGCCTTTTGCTCAGTGGGGTTTAGATATTGTAGGTCCTTTTCCTAAAGTATTAGGGAACAAAAAGTATCTACTGGTCGGCACGGATTATTTCACTAAGTGAGTCGAAGCTGAACCTTTGGCTAACATCAAAGACGTGGATGTTAAAAGGTTTATCTGGAAGAATATCGTTACTCGATTCGGAACTCCCTACACCCTTATCTAGGATAATGGCCTTCAATTTGATAGTAAAGCCTTCAGGCAATACTGTTCTGACTTAGGGATAAAGAATAGATATTCCACTCCGGCCTACCCTCAAGGGAATGGGAAAGCTGAGGCTGTCAACAAGGTTATAGTTAATGGACTTAAAAAGAGACTGGATGATGTAAAAGGAAAATGGGTGGAGGAATTGCCATATGTTCTTTGGACGTATCGAACAATGCCTCGACGATCAACAGGAGAGACTCCTTTCTCAATGACATATGGAGCCGAGGCCGTCATCCCTCTAGAAACTGGTTTCCCAACGTTAAGAACTAGTGCATTTACCTCGGACAGTAATGATAGGCTGTTGGAAAAAAGTCTGGACTTGATCGAAGAGCGAAGGGGGAACGCAATGGTCCAACTAGCTTATTACCAGCATAAACTCAAGCAAAGTTACGATACCAATGTAAAGCTGAGGCCGTTAGCTGTAAGAGATTTGGTGCTGAGAAAAGTTTTGGGAACCACCAAGAATCTAGCCTGGGGAAAATTGGGGCCTAATTGGGAAGGATCGTATCGGATTACTTCAGTGGCCGGAATAGGAGTCTATTATTTGGAAGACTTAGATGAAAAAGCTGTAATCCATCCTTGGAATGTAAACAATCTGAAGAGGTATTATTATTAATAAAAGTAATCTTGCTTAGTCTTCCTTTAATTTATGCCAATCATACATCATGTGTTTCTACATCCATTGAAGTATTAAACAGAAACTAAGTTATGTCAGGTTCCTCGGACCACAAACTTAGTGGAAATTAATACCCTTTGACATCTATTGAAGTATTAAACAGAAACTAAGTTATGCCAGGTTTCTCGGACCACAAACTTAGTGGAAATTAATACCCTTTGACATCTATTGAAGTATTAAATAGAAACTAAGTTATGTAAGGTTCCTCGGACCACAAACTTAGTGGAAATTAATACCCTTTGACATCTACTGAAGTATTAAACAGAAACTAAGTTATGTCAGGTTCCTAGGACCATAAATTTAGTGGAAATTAATACCCTACTATTGGAGCATTAAATAGGTTCAATAGAAACTAATACAGCCTCTTGTTATTAAAATGCTAGTGCCACACAAACTTGGGCATTTCAAAGGAGTAAACCCTTAAGTCCCATTCTCAAATCATAGGGTTTCTAATTACCTAGTAAAGATATAAATCCCAATAAGCTTGCGAGCATCATTTAATGCATATTGAGGTGCTCTAGACTTAACTTTATCCAGCTTTTGAATGTTTTCTTAAGGTTCAACTTGTTAGAATGGATATATATGTATCCAAAATATATCTATGTGATGTTGTAGACTCAATGGTTATCATCCACTTTAGCTGGCAATTAAAAATGTGTGTAAATTATGTTTTTTCTCTTGTATAAACAAAGGGCAATCAAGATGAAACTACTCAAAACCAAAATGATAAAATGAATAACACAAAAATGAGATAAACAGCAACTCAAATGAATTCCAAAAAGTAAAAATGCATACTTCATTAAAATATGTCTAAAAAAAAAAAAACAACAAACAACAAAATCCCTTGCAAAAGACCTAATTGTATTACAAAAGAAAGCTCATTTTTTCAGCTTAATTTGAAGCTTGGAAGTTTTGTTGGTCGGGTTATCTGCTTCTGAGGTAGTTGTTCCTTCTTTGTCTTTAGAAGCTCCGTCAGCGGGCATGACTGTAGAAGCCAAGTCTTGCTGAAAGCCTTGGGAAGCTGCCCCTACCTCCGAAATAGCTGCAGCCTTATCCGAGGATACTTCTTAGGAAGCACCGGTCTCTTTTGTTGGTCCTTGCTGGCTGGGGGGAGGAGGATCCTGAGGCAATACTTCTGGATTTGGATCAACAGTTATAGAAGCCACATCATCTTGAGTGGAAGGAGGATCCGAGGCTCAAATTGCAGGAGGGTAAAACACATTTTCTGCTTTCCTCAACTCAGATGAAGCCTCAACCCCAGCTCGGTTAAGGGCTTCATCCCAAGTTTGGGCGCAGTAAATGCGGCACACCGCTGGGACCTCTACCTTAAGGGTTTCCTCGGTCTCAGCTACTCCAAGGTCATAACCCTTCTGCTCGGCCTTGTCCTTTGCCTTTTTGGCCTCAACCCTTGCCATCTCAGCTTCAACCTTGGACTTCTCAGCTTGATCCTTTAGCCTTTGGGTTTCCTCCAGTTGTTTTTTAAGGGCTGCTATTTGCTCCCTGGCAGCATTCAATTCATCATTTGCCTCGCGTAGACGCCTCCTTTGGTCCTCGGCTTGCCTCTCTGCACCTTCTAAGGCCGAGTCAGCGCTACGGCGAGCTTGCTCCTCATTAGTCAACTTTTTCTTCAACTCGGCAAGATTATGCTCAGATATGGTCAGTGTTTGTATGGCTGCCATCCGTTTTTTCCTTTCATCCTCCAACTGCTGGTAGCAGTTATTGGTAATCTCTTCCAGTTTGAAAGTGTTTTGGATAGCCTAAAAGGGAAGGATCAACACCATAGCCAATAAAAAGTACATATCAATAAATAATAATTATAAAAAAAAAAAAAGAGGGAAAAGAGTTAACACTATACCATTCCCAAATATCTTTTGCAATTAAGGAAGACTTCATTCTTCCTCATGTTCTTCAGCTCGGCCATATCTCTTGGAAGCAACAAGGCTTCCTCCACGGCTGAGGCTACGTGGCACCCAATGCCACCGTTGAAGTCCCTGAGTGATGCATCATCCCTCAGGGGCTCCCCACCGTGCATGGGTGCTGGGAGCCAGGCTTGTGGCTCAAGAGGCTGAGTATCCGACCTCTCCAGGCCCCGTTGTGATGTATGGCTGACCTTTTGCTGCTTCGCAGCTCGTTGGGCCTCTTCTTCTCAGGTCGGATGGGATCTTCCAGTATCAATCACGTCCTTCTCTTTCTGCTTCCTTCTCCTTTTTAGGTTAACAGGTTCAGGTCTGACTGGCTGAGGTTGGTGAGGAGCAGGAGGAGGAGATTTGGTGGGAGAAGGGGGAATTTGAGACTGTGTAGATCTCCCCGGTGCACCTTTCCCAGGCTGGTTCTCTATCAGCTCCATTAGACTCCTTTGGGGTTTCCTTTAGACACCCATTTCATCAAAAGTGTCCTTGAAGTGTATGGTCTGATTAAAAACCTCGAATTCGTCCGAGGAATCTGTAAAATCTACAACTTCCTCCGGATTTATTTCTTCTTCTTCTTCTTCTTCTTCTCTTCTATCCTCCTCTTCCCTGAGGACGAGTTGGGATGAGGATGCTCCTATTGAAGGAGTGGCAACGAAAAGTGGCTAAGTGCAGGGAGTGTCTCTAGGGAGTGGAACACCCTTTGGAATGACGAACCCCTGGTAGGTAACGCTGATACGGCGGAGCCGAGGGTCGCGAGCTTTGATTACACACTTAGAAGCTTGAAAGGCGAACGAGAGAGGTGTGTATCCGAGGATTAAATGGGCTGCTCGGAGTTGACCGTCAGCTCGTTCACATATATTTCAACTTGCAATACCCTATCCAAGCTCGTTTTGTTGACTAAGTTAAGTTTGGGTTTGGTAGAACGCCTATTTGCAAAATCATTGAATTAAAATGAGGTTTCATTAGAAATAAGAATATTGAGACACAAAAAAAAAAAAAATGTTAACCAAAATTCATGAATCTACGGCTATACTCCCACTTGGTTCTCCCTCATTCGTTGGACAGGGCAGGCCATCGTGCCATTCCCCGAAAAAGATAAGGAAATCCTCCTTTAAATTCTTGTTTGAAGTGGGAAGGCACTGGATTAGCCTTACTGCGGGATACCTCGATTTGAGGCAATATCCCTGCCCCTTCAAATGGTGTAGATTGTACACCCAATTCACATTATGGTGGGTCAAGTTTAGGTTCATTCTCTTGTTTGAAGCTTCTATACTTCCCAAGACCCTAAACATGTTTGGGGCGCACTGTGTGGGAGATAACCTAAAAAACCTAAGGTAATTCCTAGTAATAGTACCCATGGGAATGGTCATCCCACCCTCTATGAAGGTAATCATGGGAATGACCACCTCCCTTGTTTTCCTAGCGCCGACCCACTCCCCTTAGGCTGCATACCTCACACCCACTGTTGGTGGGATCCTATATTTTTCCCTGAAACTTCTCATACCCTCCTCGGACTCAACCAAACATTGAAATTTACCCATTTTTCTAAAAGGTTACAAAGAAAATAAACAAGTTTAAGATGAAAACTAAAAAGGTTTTAAGAAGACTTACATGTTTGAAAGAGGGTCCTCGGACAAAGTTCTAGTATTTGTAGACGCACAAGGAAATGAAAGAGAGGTTCAATGTATGAGCTCTAGGATTGTGTGATTGTTGAAAGTAGGAGAGAGAATTGATTTGAAAATCTATTTATAGTGGCGTAGAAGTTACAAGCGGGAAAATTCCCGCTCGCAAAACAAGAAAAACCTTCCACCGTTAGATTTACATCTTACCGTTGAACGTGGGGGACAAGGTCGTTGCCAAAATTTAATGCTGGCATGCTCTGGACGCTGAAGCTTCAGGAGCGTGCCCTGAGCGGGCGAAAAAATGCATGAGAGGTCAGGAATATAGAATAGGACCAAAAGCAAGATGGACTAAGGATGTCAAAATCCTCATTTCCTTCCGAGGAGTCGAAAAGCAAGATTTTGAGGGGTTATTGTGGGGGCCAATTAATTAGGAAGTACTGTTAAGACATTGTTAACTGGGCCTATGACCCAATCCGAGGACGTTAAACCATTTGAGGAGGTCCAGATAAGATTATAAAGGAGAATGGAATGAAGAGAGGAGTAGAAGCAGTATGAGATAGGTCAAACAAGTGTCAGAGGATAAAAGCCCTCTCGGCAACATGTGTCCGAGGTTGATCTGAGTGCCATATCATCACGGACTTACTTCATATTTACATCATCACTAAGGATTAGACGTCGGACAAAGGATAAGAAAGGAGAAGGGCAAGAAATATCTTGAAAAAGCTGCTACCTCTGCATTAAATGATTCCCAACCAACTCTCTGGCCGCATTAATGTGGAAGTGACGCCTAAACAGTGACTAAGCAGCCTTACAGCTACTAGTTGATGGTTCTGGGAAGTGCTAGATGGGACAGGAACGAGTTCTCCGAATCTAACCTACACGTGTATGGTAGGGACGGCACCAAGGCTGGAATATATAACATGGAAAGATGTACTAAAAAAGGAGGAAGAAATCAAGGATAAGGACTAGAACTCTTGTACAATTTTATTATTCAACAAAACCATATAATACAAACTACTTAATTGATTCCGAGGATGGATTTTCTAATCTTACTTGTATCTAACCGTCTTGAACCATTAAATTTAATCGTTTTTCTTCTGGGATAAATCTAGTTCTTCTATCCACGCTCTACAAATTTATTGTTTGAGCTGTTGGGGCTTGAGCCCAATCTAGTTTTGGGACCAATCCACTTTCGGTCCTTACACCACTATATAAATATAATTGCACTCTAGATCTTATTAATAAATTATATCCCAAAACTTTATTGTACATGCAACTCCTTCATTAAAATATTCATAGTAATACAAAGTCATGAATGTAGACTGCCACTTTGAAGATTACTACATCTTAATCCTTGAGTACCTGATTTAATCCTTTAAGTTATTCATCATATATTTATGAAATGCAATTTCATAAATATATACTTCAGTAACTCCTTACTAAAGTGGTTAGGCCTAATACTTTGTATAACCGAACCCATTAAACTTATCTCAAGGGAATATTTTATATTTTCATTAAGAGATTATGAATTCCATTTTGAGAACATATGTTCCATCAACACTAAATGTGGTTGCCCAACATACTGAAGTTTTGATCATGACTTTAAATCTCACTCTGGATATATCAAAACAACCTACACTTCATGATCAGGTCTATCTCTCAGGATTAAGAGTTAATGTAAATAGAAGTTATGAGATTTATTATTGATTTGACAGTTATTAGGAGAATAATAAATCTCACAGCGATCCAGTTCAATATGTCTTAACTCTTAAAACATATTGACATATCAATTAGAAGTCTCCACTTTCATGATTAAGACAAATCATCTTAGTTGATATTTTATAATCTTCGCATATGAAATGCTCAATTTCATCACCAATTACGAACTAAAATTCTGAGTTTACAAAGAAGTTGTGATTTATATCCTCTGTGACTAAATCACATACTATGCATCTCATGGGCTAAATGATAATGTCTAAATATTCATGTTACTATTATTTTAGACAATAATAAAACAACTTTATTAATAAGTCATACATAAGGTCATACATAGCATCATACAATAGGATTTAAGGGCATATATCCTAATAATCTCCCAATTGCCCTAAAGACTATTGTGCACTAATTTAACTCCCATTCCCTCCAAATGTGACTCAAAGGTCCTTTGGGGCAAAGTTTTGGTAAAGGGATCTACTAGATTATTTGTACTATCAATCTTTGCTACTACTACATCTTCTTGAGCAACAATGTCTCGAATGATGTGGTGCTTTCTTTCAATGTGCTTTCCTTTCTTGTGATTCCTTAGATCTTTGGATTGTGCAACCGCTCCACTATTGTCACAAAACAATGTAATAGGAACTTGCTCCATTCTCACAACACCAAGATCAGAAAGGAATTTCTTGAGCCAAACAGCTTCCTTTGCCGCTTCACAAGCAGCAACATACTAAGCTTCCAGGTGGAGTCAGCAATACAAGATTTCTTAACACTCCTCCAACTTATGGCTCCACCTCCTATGGTGAATACACAACCTAAAGTGGACTTTTTGAAATCAAGATCTAATTGAAAATTTGAATCTATATAACCAATGGGAATCAAATCCTCACGCCTATAAACAAGAATATAATATCTTGTTCTCCGTAGATACTTGAGAATATGCTTTACAGCTTGCCAATGTTTTGATCTTGGATTTAATTGATATCGGCAGACCATGCCAACTGAATAATAGTTATCTGGTCTAGTACAAAGCATGGCATACATGAGACTTCCCATTGCAGAAGCATAAAGAACTTGTCTCATCATATTTTCTTCCTCGAAAGTCTTAGGCCTTTGGTTTTCAGATAGAGGAACTCCATGTCTAAAAGGAAGTAATCCTTTCTTGGACTTTTGCATGTTAAACCATTCTAGAATCTTATCTATATATCCAGCTTGTAACAAACCTAACATCTTATTCTTGCAATCTCGCCAAAGCTTGATCCTTAGAATAAAGTTAGCTTTGCCCAAGTCCTTCATATCAAATTGGCTTAACAACCAAACCTTTACCGATGGCATTACCCCTACATCATTTCCAATGAGTAGAATATCATCAACATAAAGCATTAGGAATATTAATATTTTATCTTGATGTCTTTTGTACACGCATGGTTCATCAGGATTTTGTTTAAAACCAAATGACTTGATTGCTTGATCAAATCTGATGTTCCACGACCTAGATGCTTGCTTAAGTCCATAAATGGACCTTTTCAACTTGCATACCATATACCCTTGGTTCATTACTATGAAACCTTCCGGTTGCATTATATAGATTTCTTCTTCAAGTTTGCCATTTAGAAATGTAGTTTTGACATCCATTTGCCAAATCTCATAATCATAATGAGCAGCAATGGATAAGAGAATTCTAATAGATTTAAGCATTGCTATCGGTGAAAAGGTTTCTTCATAATCAATTCCTTCTTTTTGTGTATACCCTTTCGCCACTAGCCTTGTTTTAAAGGTTTCAACATTTCTATCTATCCTTTTCTTCCTCTTGTAACCATTTGCAACCAACATGTTTAATGTCGTTAGGCACCTTTACAAGATCTCAAACTTGATTGGAATACATAGAATCTAATTCAAATTTCATAGCTTTGACCTAATGATGTGCATCTATAGCATTCATTGCCTCTTCATAAATGTAAGGATCAGTTTCAACCTTTATTGAGATAGTTTCATAAGTTTCTCCCAAACCTATAAATCTTATAGTTGGCCGAACAATCCTCCCACTACGACGAGGCTCCTATGTACTAGTCATCTCATGAGTAATATCTTGTGGTGTATCTAATACAGCCATATCATCCCTAGTTTTCATCCATTGATTGTTCAATCATAGGTTCATTCATTTCAGCCAAAGCAACTCTACTTCTAGGAGTAAAATTATTCATATAGTCATTTTCCAAGAATTTAGCATTTGTACTAATAAAAACTTTGTTATCTTTATGACTATAGAATAAATAACCCCTAGTTTCTTTTGGATAACCTACAATCAAACATACTTCTGATTTTGGTTCCAGTTTATCAAGCTTCCCTTTTAGCACATGTGCTGGACAACCCCAAATGTGGAGGTATCTCATACTAGGCTTACGCCCACTCCACAATTCCATGGGTGTTTAAGGAATAGATTTTGATGGAACTAAATTCAAAAGATGTATTGTTGTATTTAAGGCATACCCCTAAAAAGAAATCGGTAAAGTTGAGTAACTCATCATGGACCTAACCATTTCTAAAAGAGTCCTATTCCTTTTTTTTGCTACACCATTTTGTTGGGGAGTTCTAGGTGTAGTCAATTGGGATACAATCTCATTTTGAGTTAAGTAATCCTTGAAATCCCCAAAAAGGTATTCACCACCTCGATCAGATTGAATGGCCTTTATGTGTTTACCAAATTGATTCTCAACTTCAACCCTAAACTCTTTGAATTTTTCAAAAGTTTCGGACTTCCGCTTCATTAGGTACACATAACCATATCTTGAGTAATCATCAGTAAAAGTGATGAAGTACTCATAACCTCTTCTTGCTTGGGTTGACATAGGACCACATACATCCGTATGAACTAATTCAAGTAATTCTTGGGCTCTTCTACCTTTTGCATTAAAGGTTGTTTGGTCATTTTTCCCTCCAAACAAGATTCACAAACTGGAAATTCATCAAATTCCAATGGCTTTAAAAGTCCATCTTTGATTAGTCTTTGAATTCTGTTTGGATTAATATGACCCAAATACAAGTGCCAAAGATATGCATCATTAGTAGAAGGAAAATTTCTTTTTAATGATTTTACATGAGAGTCATTATCTAATTCAAAGTTATATAATTCATGCTTATCAGGAGTTAAAATATAAAGACCATCAACAATATTGCTAGAACAGATAAACACTTTACCCTTCTTTATTACAACATTGTCTTTTAGGATAACACAATATCCATGATTACCTAAATAAGTTGCAGAAATTAAATTCTTACGAACATTAGGTACATATAAACAGTTTTCCAATATTAAAAACCCTAGATTCAAAGCATAAATTAAACACTCCAACAGCTACAACTGGAATCTTGCTTCCATCAGCCAAAGTAATTAAGAAACAATTCGCCTTCATTCAGCTTTTTGGTCTCTTGGAACCCCTGCAAAGAATTGCAGATATGATTAGTACAACCTGATTTTACAAACCAAGAATCCGTGGGATTTTGTACTAAACACCTTCCTTTGGTTTTCTTTCCTTTGTTGGTAACTCTTAAGGCAATTTGTTTACCATCTTGCTTGGTAAAGTCCTTCTTCTTCTTCTTCTCCTTACCTTTGCATTTTGATTTAGGTTGAGAAGTAGAAGTTTTAGCCATATTAGCATCAACACTGAATGTACCAAGAATGCCTTCCGCTGCCACCAATTCATTCATTAATTTAGACAATGAATAAATATTTTTGTTCATATTATAATTAAGTTTGAATTCCTTAAATGATTTTGGTAGTGACTGGAGTATCATATCCACTTGGGATTCTCCATCAATATCGACACCTAAAACTTCCAGTGTATTCAGATTAGAGATCATCTTAAGACAATGCTCCCTCACTGAAGTGCCATTAGTCATTTTGGTATTATAAATTTGCCTCATAGTTTCTTGCCTTGTAGAACGGCCTTGCTCACCAAACATTTCCTTCAAACTTAGCATTATGTCCGAAAATAGTTCTACATCTTGCATTTGATGTTGTAGAACATTTGAGATAGATGCTAGGATATAGCACTTGGCCATCTCATTAGATTTCTGCCAATGATCATATCGTTGTTTTTCCTTAAAAGGAGCATCTAATGATGGACATGGTTGAGTAAGCACATATTTGTGCTCTTCAGTAGTAAGAACAATGTCCAAATTTCTTTTTCAGTCAACATAGTTAGATCCAGTCAGTTTGTTTTGATTAAGAATAGTAACAAGTGGGTTAAATGATGCCATGAACAAATTTGAAAACAATAAACATGAATATAATAAGTAAACTAGACATTAACAATTTAGCATATAAACATATAGTATGGAACCTTAATAAAACCATAATATAAAATAAGCAATGACAACCCAATCCCATGTTTAAATTCCTTGGTAGCAAGTAAATTATAAACACTATGACTGATTGAGAACTATTCTCATTATTAGTGCTATCATGATAACTCTTATCAAACCCTAATAATATGCTGTATTTCCTTTAGCCTCTAAGTAATAATGACATAGCTCCGAAGGGAGGTTAACATTAAACTTAGTCTAGTGTACACCATAGCTTGAATTTTATGTGAGTCGTTAAGTAACTCCATGGTAGCATGGTCATTCTTAATGTAAAAACACATATCATTCATTATTAAGAAGTTTAATTTATCTATCTTCACAGTCAAAAAAAAAAAAAAAAAAGAAGTTTAATTTATAGAAACATGAATTAAACATCCTCTGAAGGGAGCAAGGCATATACGCCAAGGTGAGGTGCTTAATCATACTACTATAAACCGACAATGGAGGCCGTGAGATCCAACCCTTGTATCTCTCTCTCACTAGATGTTTTAAAATAAAGGTTTTTAATTAGAAAACAAATGTAATCTAATCACACAAAGCCTTGCTCTTTATATGTGAAAACACTTAGAAAAAATTCTAAATTCTCAGTTTTCAATCGATCGAATATGTATCTCGATCGGTTGAAAAAATTAAAAAAGATCATACCTAACAATCTACCTGGCTCGATTGGTACTCGATCGATCAAAAAAGAACATTCGATCGATTGACTAGCAATCGAATATCAATTGAACCAAACTCAGCAATCTATCTAGCTTGATTGGTACTCAATCGCTTCTCGATCGATTGAAAAAGAACATAATATACAGAGATTGATATCAAAACTGAATTCCATTGATGCTATAGCTTTAAAGTTCAATTTAACATACTTAACATCAAACTTAAACAACATCTTAACATTAATATCAGTTTTTATCAAACAATAATTTCAATGACCATGCAGAAAATTAATTACTAAATCTTCTAACATCTTGAAATTACTATCTCTAATTCCAAAACTCACAAAACATGTTATACAGATTTGAAATTGAAAACCTTGCTTTGATATCAGTTGTTGGAAAAACATAGTTTGTATCGTATACAAAACATACGCAACGGAAAATTAACAAATCTACTTCATTCACAATTGATAACATGTACTATGTAAATTTCAGAATACAAGAATAAAAGAGTGTACCTTGGTACGGTGAAATTCAAAAATAAAGATTAGAAGTACTTGAGAACACTTTTAATCTTCACTCAAATTCCACTTATGCCTAAGAAGTGTGGTCTCTCAATCAGTTTATATGTGTATGTTCAAGGGAGAGTAAGAAAGTGTCCAACACTCACATACAAAAACATTTCATTCTCTCTCAAAATTCTGTATGTTTCTCTCCTTATAACTGATTATCTAATTGGGCTAGCCTCATGGGTCATTCCAATTGGGTTTTAGTACGTGACTTGGAGTGGGATCAAAAGGTAACAAATAAGACACTAGCTCCAATGGGCCTTGGGCTTTTTTGTTAACTCTTGACAAGTCCAAAGTTACCATTAATTATATTTAATATCATTATATAAATATAATTGCACTCTAAGCCTTATTAATAAATTATATCCCAAGACTTTATTGTACATGCAACCCTTTCATTAAAATATTCGTAGTAATACAAAAGCATGAATGTAGACTGCTACTTTGAAGATTACTCCATCTTAATCCTTGAGTACTCGGTTTAATCCTTTAAGTTGTTCATCATATATTTATGAAATCCAATTTCATAAATATATACTTTAGTAACTCATTACTAAAGTGGTTAGGTCTAACACTTTGAATAACCAAATCCATCAAACTTTTTTTAAGAGAATATTTTATATCTCTGTTAAGATATTATGAATTCCATCTTAAGAATATATGTTCAATTAATACTAAATGTGGTTGCTCAACATACTGAGGTTTTGATCATGACTTTAGATCTCACTCCTGATATATCAAAACAACCTACACTTCATGATCAAGTCCATTATTCTCTCAGGATAAAAAGTTGATGTAAATAGAAGTCGTGAGATTTGTTATTCATTTGACAATCGTTAGGAGAATAATAAATCTCACAGCGGTCCAGTTCAATATGTCTTAACTCTTAAAATATATTAACATATCAACTAGAAGTCTCAACTTCTATGATCAAGACAAATCATCTTAGTTGATATGTTATAGTCTTCGTAGACGAAATACTTAATTTCATCATTGACTACGAACTAAAATTTTAAGTTTATAAAGAACTTGTGATTTATATCTTCTGTGAGTAAATCACATAAATTACATACTATGCATCTTATAGGCTATATGATAATGTCCAAATATTTATATTACCATTATTTTAGATAATAATAAAACAACTTTATTAATCACAACATTAAGGCTCCGTTTGGGAATTCATAAGGGAAGGGAATGAAATGGAATGAAATGATCATAAGGGAATGGAATGTCCAAATATATCTTCTGTGAGTAAATCACATAAATTACATACTATGCATCTTATGGGCTATATGATAATGTCCAAATATTTATATTACCATTATTTTAGATAATAATAAAACAACTTTATTAATCACAACATTAAGGCTCCGTTTGGGAATTCATAAGGGAAGGGAATGAAATGGAATGAAATGATCATAAGGGAATGGAAAGGAATAAAATGGAATGGAATGCATTTAAGTAAGGGAAAAGAATATAAAAGAATGGAATTGAATGGAATTAATTAACCTTGATTGGATGTTTTAAAATAAAGGAATGGAAAGGAATAAAAATGAATGGAATGTAAGTAATCTTGTTTGGAAGCAGCATGGAAGGAATTGAATGTAATCATTTTATGATAATATTACTATAGACACCTATTTTAAAATAAAAAGTTGAATATACAAGGATATTTTGGGAGTTTTAGTAAAAAAATCATTAAATTTAATTTCATTCCCTCCCATTCCTCCCGATTTCGAGGGGAATGAAAATTTGAGGTTTTAAGGGAATAGAGAGGAATGAGTATTCTCTCCTACCCATTTCATTCTCTCATACTTAAAGTCTTAAAATCCTAAACAAGAGAACGGGCTTTCCATTCCTTTCATTAAAACTCCCAAACAAGGGAATGGAAGAATATTTTAAAATGATTCTTTTCATTCTATTCCGTTCCCTCCTTCCAAACGAAACCTAAGTCATACATAATATCATACATAACATCATACAATAGGATTTAAGGGCACATATCCTAACATCTCTCTCCCCCTCCCTCCCAAAAAAAAAAAAAAAAGAGAGTAAAGAAATAAAAGGAAGACACATCAAAGATGCAAACAAATGAATGCAAAGTGCCAAAGATAGGGTTTACTAAATTATCGTTACTTTTCACCAATTAGCTTTATTTAAAAAAAAAAATTATTATGGTATACTATTAACTTGACTTATTTATTTCTTTCATATTTTTTACATCATAAAGTTTCACCGATTCAAATCTCAAAAAAAGGAAACAAGTAAAAAAGCTTAACAATAAAGGGTATATTGATACAATGATACTCCTTTTTTTTTTTTTTTTTCTTTTTTCTTTTAAAGATTTTAGCTTAATTTTTTTTTTTAAATTTAATAAACTGGTTGAAAGCTTTCGTTTTAATTTCTCACGATGTGAAAGAGGAGGGAATGGGGAAGACTAAAAGATGCTGGCATAAGTCTAGTAACAAAATTAGTCCTAGCTGACACAGTTGGAAGAAAGGAGTAATAATTCTTATAGCTTGTAACTTTTGTGATAATTCTTATTGGAAATGAAATGACTTGGAATGTGAAATTTTATGAACGCTTGAGTGTTGAGATTTGTGTGTGTTTTTTCAATAGAAGTTAGAAATGAACACTTGAGAATTTAAACATGCGAGGGTGAGTAGAGTGCAAATCACTTATTAGTTGTTTGGATTGTACATTAGAAGATCATAAGTCATAAGTATCATCCTCTCCTTTTTTTTTTTTTTTTTTCCGATAATTATCATCCTCTCGTAGCGTTACGCTCATGGTGTTCTACATTTACTTTTCCACCACCTTCAAATTCATAGCTGGCAATTCCATTTAGTATGAAATTCTTCTCTGCAATCATAAATTCTCTGACGGAGCTTCGGAAACATCCTGTGATGTAAACCTAACTCCATATGGATTTAGAAATTCTGCAATTATAAAAACTTTTGAGATTGCTCGAATTTTGTGTTTACACTCTTCCTTAAAAAGTTTTTGACTTTTTAAATGAGGTTGTAGATTCTAAATCACAAATTTATTTCAACTAAATCTTAGCCTTAAAATGGACCTTTGAAATGGAAAGAATACAGATTTGTAATTTTTGTTTTCTTTCTTTATTTTAAAAAGAGAACAAAAAAGAAAAGAAAATGCTATGTGCTGCTTGTCATGCCTAGCTATCACACCCTAATGGCATAGTGTATTGCAGTGTCTTCTTTAAAAATAAACTCTTTTTTGGTAGACTTCAAAAAAAAACTCGATTGGGGTAAAAGGGAAACAGGCAATCAATTAGGAAAAGAACAAAAAAGCAGGTGCATTGAGCCCACTATAACGGGCCAAACGATACAAAATTGCAAATTTGGGAACAGTCTAACTCTAAGCATCATCAGGGGCAGAAATATTGGGATTGTTTGAGGGCAATTGGCAACCCTGTCTCTGTCCCAGCAGTAACATGGGATCATGTTCATGTTGTTACATTGTCAACATGTCGCTTTTAGATTTAGGGCATTTGCATAGTTCGTCCAAAAATTATTGTTTTTTTTTTTTTTTGAGAGAGTTTTAACCTATGGCGTCCGCTCCTGATGATAGCTCTTTATCATCAGACCAAGACACCAATTTGTTTTTGGTGTAGGCGGGGATTGAACCCCAGATCTCTTATACAACCATCAGAGACTTTATCAGTTGAGCTAACTGGAACCCATTGAGCTAACTGGAACCCACAAATTATTGTTTATTTTAGCATAAGAACTTTTTTTTTTTTTTTTTAAATTTTAAGTACTTACTTTTTAAAATACTACACATCATATTATCTATTTTATACTATATTTTATTAAAATATCAAATTTTCTTAATTTTTTTTAATTGTTTCTCTTTCTTCACACAACAACCACCGTTCACTCTCTTTCTTTATCCTCGAGATATGTAAAGAAAGTATAAACAATTAAATGCAAAATGAATAGTATCAGTATAAATTTACACGGTAGCAAATTTGTAAATTTATATAATTATACACAGACTGATGTGGGTTATTTTCAAGCAAACAAACTAATGTGATTGCTTTTACATGCTTCGTTTTTTCTTTCCTTCTTCTTCTTTAATTTCTTTATTTTTTATTTTTATAACCCAATTAACCAGGGACCAAGGACCGAACCACCTTAAGACTAGGGGAGGTCATGGTCCCCCTTGCCCCCACAATTTTTCTTTAATAATATATGTAGTGGTGTTTTTTGTGGAAAAATAAAGTGTATTTATAGAGTTCAGGGTCGGCTTAAGGCTCCGTTTGGGAGTTCATAAGGGAATGGAATGGAATGATCATTAAAGGAATGGAATGAAATTGAATGGATTTAGCAGGGAAAGGAATGGAATTTAAAAATCTTGTTTGGATGTTATAAAAGAAAGGAATGGAATGTAAGTAACATCGTTTGGAAGTGACATTGGAATGAATGAAATTGAATCATTTTATAATAACATTACTATTATACTCCTCATTTGAAAGAACATTAAAAATAATCAATGAGAACTTATAATTGCTTTGAAATGTTTAGTATTTAGTGGATGATGTGAAACTAGTTAGCCACAATTGTGTCTGTGTTAGATTATTGAATTACAATATAATTTTGTCAAGGTGAATAGATTGCATCATGCTAATCAATAATTTAACAGATGAAGATAATGGCATGAAAAATTGACAATAGCACAATTTCTTTATTTCAATTTGCAAATTTTTTTTTAGGGGCTGCTAGTTTTAGATTGGATCTTTTTTGGCTGGTGGGCTTTACAATGGATTTGATAATTTAATACATCTCCATCTCCCAATTTCTTATACTAAGCAACATCCCTCTAAGACCAGAGGTGATAGAACTATTAACATATCAATTTCTTGATATAAAACTAAAACAATTCTAGTTTAAGGAAAAAGAAAATTTTATTGTAGCTAAAAAATAAGTTATGCATATTTCTATGTTGTAAAGCAATTCACGCATCACATATTTATTCTCAACAAAATAAATATTGTCTAAAAATGCAAACAAATATCTTTTTAAAAAAAACTCTGGTAATGAGTCTTGTCAAAACAAAACAAAATAACATAATTCATTCCAAAACTAAGGTTGGCCAAAAAATTCCACACTGTTTTAATTTTTAGGCCTAGACATCAGTGTCAATAAGACACATTTGCACTCATGATCAGGGCAACCAAAGAACATCTCCTTATATGTTGGATTTTCCATCAAAAATATGTAGGCCTCAGTCTTTGATATTGGATCTAAGTCCAATATCAAACTGAAAAGAGAAATTTGCATAACATTAGGTCTAAGTGATTTAAACATAACAGTTTTAAACAACATTATAACAATAAACCCAAAAGCTATCATATTTGGACATAGTTTTGCCACATGGCTGATGCTATAGAATCTCTTAAAATATCTCCTTGCCTAGCATCCTCATCATCTTCTCTTGGAGTGGGGGCCACACGTCCAAGATGAGAATGTAAAACCTTTTCATCAACTGTAGCAATAAGACTTTCATCAGGATAGACACCCATTAAATAATTATGAAATATACAACATGATAAAATGATTTCATTTTGTGTGTCAACATAATAAGTAGGCTCTGTAGTACTTACTATGATAGAAAATCTCTTTTTCAGTACACCAAATGCTCTTTCAATGGCATTGCGTAGTGATGAATGTCGTAAATTAAACAATTCTTTAGCATTTTCAGGGGGACGCATAGAGTATTCTTTTAAATGATAATGCACTCCCCTATAAGATGCAATCATACGACTTCTATTCATGTATCTCGCATCAACAAGGTAATATTTACCTAATAAACAATAACAACCATTAATTATATACTACAAATTTTTTAATTATAAAGAATACACCCTAAAACATATTTGAATTAAATTTACCTTGTGAGATTTTCAAGTTATCGTTTCTAGTTAAAGCACTCTTTATTATTCTTGAATCTGAAGCAGTTCCTTCCTAACCTGGTAATACATATATGAATTTTAAATCAAATGAGCATGCCGCCAACACATTTTGTGTTGTGTAACCCTTCCTACCCCGATATCTTGGTGCATCCTCATTAGACACTTTGACACAAACATGTGTTCCATCAAGTGCCCCAATACAATCCTGAGATTAACATTATCTCTCAAAAACATTTACCTTAAAATATATTTGTACTAAACTACTATCAAATATAAATTATATGCATGATATATTTACCTTAAAATATGGGTTAAACCTACTACTTTGTAGTATTTCAAGTGGCACTTGATCTTAACACGTTATGAAAATGGTTTCACCAGAACGACAAAAAAAAAAAGAAAAAAAGAAAGGACATTGTACGAGTCGTCACATTATGTGATAGCATGTGAAGAAACTTGCCAACTTGCTCTTCAACCGTGGCATGCTGTGTGTTTTAAAGATCATCATCTCTCCGCAAAATGTCATACAAACCTTGAAAAGCTTGTGAACCCATGCATATTACATCATAGTATTTTTTACTATTCCTAAGTCAAGACATTATTTCATCATAAACTTTTTGTCTTTCTATGGTTGATTATGTAGGAATCTGGGGAACGTGTCTTCTTTTTAGTCGTTGCCTTTGATGGATAATATAACACAAATAACAGCATGTAGCATGAACCAATGCTAGTTTTTGCATAAAGTCCAAAAAAAATTATGGTCTTAAGTACCTCATCATTCAAATCCATCTAAGTAAAAAAAATATTTATGTTATCAGTCCAACTTAGAAAATTATGGGGCTCATGTTCTAGAAAAATAGTTACGTTATTCGTCTAACTAATTATGAATGTGTTACAACTAATCTAGAAATAAAACTGTTAAACTATAAACATTAATTTTGTCTGGGATTCAAAGTGTTAAATTATAACATTATCTTTTAGAGTACACGTACATTAATGTCTTTGAGAGATAAACTGTAACACTATCCCTCAAAGTACATTATCTGTTATAGTACACGTACACTAGCAATTAGAAAAGTTAAACTATAACATTATCTCTCAAAGACTAATAACACATTCATAATTTTGTTGCACAATAGACCCATAACTCAAACACATTTTATTAAGATATTTGAACTTAATTTTAAATTCAAAAACTAATAGTCTAATGATTTAATTTGTTGCACAGTAGACCAATATGTTTGAGGCAAGCAGGGAGTTGGGTATACTAGCATTCATTAACACAAAAGACAATGATAGGAATTTTTTGATAATCTACAATGATAGGAATTAAAGCACACGTAATGGACTTAATTTAGTTTAGCATTATCATCTACTCAACTCTATTGTCTACCTATTTGATTGAAACTAATGAACTTAATTTAACCACCAACAAGTAATATTGATAAGGATCCTGCATGTTCTAGCATGTTCTCTATTGTCTACCCAAAGCTTTTATTGATATAAGCCTGTTCCAGTATACCAAAATTAAATTAAAGCACATGTATTACACAAAAGTATGAACCCTGTTTTAGCTTATCGAATACAGGGGAATGAAAGGAAAAAAAATCAAAAACACTACATGTATCATTGAAAGGAAACAAACTGCACTACGCTAACCCGACGCTATTTGTGCATCAATGATAGGAATTAAGAACACATGCACAAACAAAATACATATAGTTGAGTACAGCTAGTTGAGAAAAAGTCAATGAAAGCAATTTAATTGAAACAATTGAAAAATTTTTTAATAGTAAATAAATCAATGAAATCAAAAAAATTGAAAAACTCACAATTAGGTATGGTTGGTTGAGATTAGTAGCAACATGAGAAAGGAGCAACAAACTGCACTATGCTGACCCGACGCTACTTGTGCATCAATGATAGGAATTAAGAACACATGCACAAGCATAATACATATAGTTGAGTACGGCTAGTTGAGAAAAAATCAACGAAAGCAAAACAATTGAAACAATTGAAAAACTTTTTAATAGTAAATAAATCAATGAAATCAAAACAACTGAAAAACTCACAATTGGGTATGGCTGGTTGTGATTAGCAACAGCGTGAGAAAGAAGGAGCAGTAAAGAGAGAGCAAAAATATTGGTACGGCTGGTTGAGAATAAAGAGGGCTAAGATTCAAGGGGTAATTTAGGAATTTCAATAAAGTTTTCATTAAAACTAGATCCATTCCCTCCTATTCCTCCCAATTTGGGGGGAACAAAAATTTGAAATTTTGAGAGCTTAGGAGGGAATGAGTATTCCCTCTTAACCATTCCATTCCCTCCCTCCTAAACTCGCAAACAAGGGAATGAACTTTCCATTCCCTCCGTTAAAACCCCAAACAAGAGGGAGGGAAGAATATTCTAAAAATATTCTTTTCATTCCATTCTATTCCATTCCCTTTTCCCAAACGGAGCCTAAGGCCTCGGCCACTTAGACCTAGGCCGAAGGCCCTCTTTATCCCCCAAAAATTAAAAAAAGGTTTTTAGACCCCGTTTTACATAAACAAAAGGTCTTCAAAATTGTACCAAAAAAAATCCAAAAAATAGGGAATAATAATTAATTTTTGGTGGAATTATATCAAGGTCCCAAAGTTTGTTTACTAATACTTAGTTTGTTTCATTATAAAATGTTTTCTAATGTAAAAAATGGTTTCATTTGAAAACATTGGCATGGAAAATGTTTGCTTTTCCAGTGTTGGGTTGTATTTCTGAAAATGCTTTGAAAAATAATTTCAAGTGTTTGACCTAATGTAAAATGATAAAATTTCCACGTACCAAATCCGGATATTTATGCAAAAAAAAAAAAAATTATTAACAAAAAGAAGAAGAAGATCCAAATCCATTATTGAACAAACCCACACACCCATTAACAAGAAAAATCAAACAAATAAAGAAAAAAAATTGAATCGACAAAAAGAAGAAGAAGAAGAGAAGTGAGATCAAGAAGGAAATTCAAAGATCAGCCAAAAAATGGTGGAAACTCAAAGAGAAAATGGCGGAAACTCATGGATCAGCCAAAAAATGGCGAAAACTTGTCAATCAAAGAAAACTCGAAGTACGACAACTGGTCTCCAATTGACGACATTTGATAACAGAAAAGTGTTAGAAAGTATATTTCACTTTCCATATCATTGAAGGCCAAATCAAGATATTAATTTCAAGAAAATTATGGGATTGATTACTAGAGAAAATCATGGGATTGACACTATAAATATGCGATTCAAATTTAATTTTTTTTTTTTTAATTTTCATATGTAATTCCATTATAAACATAGGCTCAAGTTTGTTTTATTATTCCCCCTTATTAATTTTTTTCTTGAATCTTTGTGTTATTATAATTATTCAATGGTAAAATTTTTTGTTTATAATCGAACCCACAAAGAAAAAAAATTCTGGTTTTGTCCTTGCATCCAATGTAATAGGGATGTTTCTTGAGAAGTCGTTGGACATAGGAATCAATGAAAACCAATATATTAAAAATGGAAAAAAAAATCTTAGTGTTATGATAAGACAGTGTCCTGTTAAGATTTGAATTTATTATTTTATGTAATGGTTGCATGTATTATCTCTCTCACAAAAAGTAATGCTAGATGTATCATGGGAGAACTAAACACATTGATGTCAGATATCGTTTTATTTGCGAGACTGTATCTTAAGGCACCATTGCAGTTAGAAAGGTTGTTATAATTGATAATCCAAAGAATATGATAACCAAGTCGGTTCCTTTGCACAAGTTCAAGGATTGCTTGTACTTAATTGGTGTTTGTAGTATGTTATATCTCTCAGGGGCTTTGGTAGAGCCGTAGAGACACTAGAGGAGTTTCATTTGCATGGCTTAATGACCGATTCAAGTCAAGGTAGAGATTTGTTCATTGGTGGCTTGAAATGGGTGCACATTATGTGCGCCATAAATCCCAATATATGCGTTGGATATTAGTCGACTGTCTTTTATTTGGTGTTGCAGCAAACTCAACCCTAGCTAAAATACCTTGGCTTATATATATTTGTGTTTTGCGGCAACTATTCCAAATTCCAATATGAGTGTGCTGCAATATTGTTTAGAGTTCAAGCCGTGGGGTTATGCTTTTGGTGAGAGATGTTTTTTAGGGTTTGGATTTTGTGAGAGTATTTTTGGTGTCATCTTTATAATAACTCTTTTTTTTTAATGAAATGTTTTCCTCAACGCCACTCGTGAGCATAAGCATAAGTAGAACCATGTAAATTTTTTCATTTTTTACTATTTTTCTATTTCTATTTTGCATATATTTACTATTATTTGGTCACAGAAATAGGTCTCAAAGCCTCCATTGTCTCAGGAGACTTAGACTAGTATAAACGGAAGAGTTCAAATCATCGGGAAAATGGGCTTTTGCCTTTATTTTAAAAAAAATCTAGCACAATGTCATTGTTTTGAAACTATTAAGCACCGTGTCCTTGTTTTTAAAATTCGATTTTAATAAAATTGAGTTCTGTATAAAACTCGATATCCTCAACATCGAGTTATATGTCATTTTTTACTAAAGTTGAGTTTCACTTAATTTTTAAAAAAAAAAAAAAAATTAAGTGGCAAAATATGCATAAAACTCGACATTACTAATGTCGAGTTCCACTTATAATTCAATTTTTTAAAAATCAAGTTTCAAAATAGAAACATAGTTGATGAAGTGTAGATTCGTCAGTCACAACGAACACGTCCAGATGGAGTTGGATATTCATTTGCATCACCATGGAAATAGAGATTCCTTTCAATGGTCACCAGTGTGGTGCCTACCACAACCCCTCCGATGCCAAAGTTAGTATGAGAAACTTATAGCAAATAATAGAGTAAAAATGTAGATTTGTCAGTCACAACGAACGTGTCTAGATGGAGTGGATATTCGTTTGCATCACCGTGGAAGTAGAGATTCCTTTCAATGGTTACCGGTGTGGTGTCTGCCACAACCCCTCCGATGCCAAAGTCAGTATGAGAAACTTATAGCAAATAATAGAGTAAAAATAATTAGGGATGATGTTTTTGCATTAGAAATAATGTACCTTTTTGTTGGAGGTGTGAGGGTTATATATATATATATATACATTCCCTTAGTTCCTAGCTGTTGTGGTTGTTATGGTGGTCATAATTCCCTTTGGGCAACGCCTTACCCCTAGTAAATGTGGGTTTTAATGGGCTTCCAACGGTTTGCACAGCTAGCATTTTAACCGTCCGACTCATTTATTGGCTGTATTGAATGGCTTTTCTGCCTTCGTCAGTGGCGTGTTTGTGTCATCGATGATGCTTAGTTGTTTTCGTCTGTCAAGGTTATCTCGTTAGTATTAATGACTTCGTCTAAGCAGGTTGACTTTGTCAATCCCATCAGCTGCCCCCGAGGTTCTATGGTCGTTGTGACTTGTCAGGACGATCATAGAAGATGAAAGGTTTTTATGAGCTGTCCATGACCCTTGGGGTTTCGCTCCATATTAAATGTATAGTGGCGGCGCCACACGCATCGTGGCCACGTGGCACGTTTTGATCAGTGGAGTTAATGCTCCAATTGTATGGCTCTTGGGTTTCCTACTGATTTTCAGTTTTTTGAGCCTTGGTTTTTAAACTTCTCCCCATTTTTCCCTTTCACTTTTTTCACACTTCCAATCATTACTCCGAGTGTCTTCTTCTCCGGTCCTCCTTTGTGATTCTTCTTCGATTTGGTGCTTGGCCGGACTTTCTACATTTCCTCTTGAGGTATGTTCCTCTCCTTACTTTCTGTTTCCTTTCTTTTTCAGCGTAGACATATATACTATGGTGAATTTTTTATTTTCCCTTCCTTTTCCTTTGTGTTTGTTTTTGGGTCTTGGGGCTTTTAGGATTTTCTTCCTTTGTTTTCTAGTTCTTCCATGGCTAGTGTCTCTGCGATTAGGGTAGCTTGTCCTTCAATCTCCTTTCTTTTTGCGTGTTTAGGAGGGTTATTGGGGGTTTTCCCTCATCTTGAGAACTTTGTTTTTTAGGGTAATAGTCTGAGCGTCGCATTGGCTAATTTGCTGCCTTTGCTTTGTCAATCCGTTGATTGGTTTAAGGGTTTGGTGAGAGAACAAGGGATTATGTCTGAGGTAAGGTCGAGTGAATTAGAGATTGGGTTGTCCTCTAATGACGGTCCTGTGGAGGTTAGGGGCGATACTGCAATTTCTGCTCCCTGGGGGTTAGGGCTTTTTATGCCCTTGAAAAGGTGTGTGGTTTAGATGCCGAAACGCTGTCTAGATTTAAGGATATGTTTCAATTTCCTGATAGGGTTAGGGTTCATCTACCCAGTGAAGAGGAACGGGCATGCCATTTTTTCCCGGGGGAGGTATGCTTCTACGAGGCTGCCTTCCTGTGTGGCCCTAGGCTCCCAGTCCATCCTTTTATCATGGAGCTGTTAAGCCATTTCGGCATTGCTTCTAGGCAACTTATGCCCAACTCGTGGAGGATAGTAGTCAGCCTAATGGGAATATGGTTGGCTGTTATGGACGGAGACATGATCAGAGTGGACGAGCTCGTCTACCTGTATTGTCTAAAGGAGTCTAAGGAGCATGGGTACTATAAGCTAGTACCATGGGAGAGGAGAGCTAGGATCGTCCGAGACCTGCCTTTGTCCTTTAGATACTAGAAGTCCTGGTTCTTCTTTGTGTCCGGGATGATTGGGAGATGCCCTCTAATGAACTTTGGGGTGATCTCCCAAGGCTGCTCCGTCGGTGGGGTACCCCGACTTTAGGTGCGTCTTTATTCTTCCTCGTCTTTAATTTTCGTTGTGTTTAATGATCGTCACTAACTCTCCTGCTCGTTGTCTGATGCAGTTAAGAGACGGCCTAAGTTCAAAAGCAGGTACGTGAGTTGTGTTGAGAAGGCGGTTGAGCACGCGAAGACGATTGAGGACTGGGATGATCTGGTGGATCCACGGACTCTCGCCTTCTATTGTCTGGGCCCAAAACCGTCTGCCTATGTCCTGCGAAACATTAATATTGAGGAAAAAAAGAGTAAGTGTTAGCCTCGTCATTATTAACTCCTCTATTTTTTTATATTTTCTTGCTTATGAGTGGTTTTTTTTTTTTTAGGAATGACGACGAAATTTAACCAGAGTCTGTATGCCTGGATGAGGGCAAAAAAGAACGAGCCCTTGTCCAATCTTGGGGCAAAAAATGTGAAGGTGACGGATAAGGGTGCCTCTATTACACTTGCAACTCCGGTTACTCCTGGTGTAGAGACGACAAGGATGGCCTCCCCAACCACCTCAATTGAAGAAATCCCTCCTCAACGGAAGAGGTAGCAGACAGGTGAAAAGGAGAAGGAGAAGGCCGACTCTTATTCGTCCAACGTCTGGGATGATGCTGGGGTTGCGATGGCTAGGGCTCAGGAGGTTTTTACTATGGACGAGATAAAGATATTCTCGGGATCATCTCCAGCGCACTTGTGGGTCGTCACCTCCACAAGCTTGTCTAGGTAATGTCCTTGTGCAAATTCCATTTTCCCTTTTCTTTTTTTTCTTTTATTTATTTTATTCAATTTTTTTTTTTAAAGGTGTTAGGGGAGAGCCTCCATCTTTCTTCTAAGTATCTTGCTCAGGAAGCTAAGGTCAAGCCTGCACTGTCTTGAGTGGCGGTCTTGGAGACGGAAAATTCAAAGTTGAAGAAAGAGTTGATAACCGTCATGGGAGAAGCCAACCTTGCCAAGGAAAAGGCCAAGACTCTTAGTGACGACCTCAGGGCTGAACGACAGTTGACTGTGGAGAAAGACGAGCAACTCCTTCAGATTGTCCAAATGAGCAAGTTCTTCTCTACTCTTGACAAGCATATCATCCATATACACCTCCATATTCCTGCCAATTTGCTTGTTGAACATCTTGTTCACTAGCCTCTAGTAGGTTGCCCCTGCATTCTTCAGCCTGAAGGGCATCACCTTATAACAATAGAGTCCCTGACTTGTGATGAAAGCGGTTTTCTCCTGATCTTCTTCAGCCATTTTTATCTGGTTGTATCTTGAGAAAGCATCCATGAACATCAGTAACTTATGCCTGGTCATAGAATTCATTAACTGATCTATTCTCGGTAGAGGGAAACTGTCTTTCGGGTAGGCTTTATTTAGGTCTGTGAAGTCCACGCACATTCTCCATTTCCCATTTGCTTTCTTCACTAGGACGACATTCGTGAGCCAATCAAGATAGTAGACCTCTCGGATGAAGCCTGTTGATAATAGTTTGTCAACCTCATCTGTAATTGCTTGGTTCCGTTTTGGGGCAAAAACCCATCGTCTTTGCTGGACGGGCTTTCTCTCTGGGTCTACGTTCAGCTTATGCTGAATAACTTTTGGAGATATACCTAGCATGTCTTTGTGAGTCTAGGCGAAGACGTCCAGGTTTTCTTTAAGGAACTGGATGAGCCTTGCTTTCATCTCGGGACATAGTGTTGTCCCTATTCTTGTCATCTTTGTTACCTCCCCTTCAACCAATTCTACTGTCTCCAGGGTTTCCACTTTATTCTCTTCTTTCTCCTCGATCATCCATGTATGGCTCTCCTTTGTGGCCAACACGACCTGGTAGCACTCTCTGGTTAGGACCTGATCTCTTTTTACCTCGCCGACAATAGGTGGACGTGGCTGACTTCCACCAGTTGAACATGGCCCTCCCAATGATCACATTGTAGGATGAGGGGCAGTCTACCACTAAAAAGTTTAACTGACGTGTCAACTGCTTTGGGTAGGTCCCCACCGTCACTGTTAAAGTTACTATACCCTTAGGATATACTCTGTCACCACTGAAATTGACGAGGGGGGAATCAAATGGGCGTAATCTCTCTGGATCGAGCTTCAACTGCTGGAAAGCGGGAAGGTAGATGATGAACCAAGGGGTTGTTGTGAGGCTACTTCACTCCCTTAGCATTTTCTTCATTGAAAGACATGTCCTGGTTCATCCGTCTCTATTTAAACGGGGGTGTCATGTGCACGCTGTTCACCTGCCTCTGACATGCTTTCTTGAGAGACCTGAATGACCCACCTGTGGATGGCCCACCTGTGATCGTCCTTATCTCCCCTATCATGGTTTGTGGTCGTTGAGATACGTGATCCTCATCTTTGAGCGAAAACTCGCGCTGGTTTTTATCATCGTCTCTGAACCTGCTGGATTCTCTCTTCTTGATATACTTCTGCAGTTTTCCTTTCCGTATCAATTCCTTTATCTGTTCCTTCAGGTCCCGGCAATCTTCTATGTAGTGACTATGGTCCTTGTGGAACTAGCAGTACTTCTTCTTGTCTCGGACATTAGAGGACGAATGTGATGGCCTTGGACCATTTGAGGTAATGCTCATCCTTAATCTGTGCCAAAATCTTGTCAACTAGCATAACTAAAGGAGTGAATTTTGCTTTTTGAGGAGTTTTTTCGTCTCTCCGTTTACTCCCGTCACTGGTTCGGCGATCTGGACGCTTCCTTTTTTGTCCTTTACGATCGTCCTCCTTCTTTCCCTTGTCTGTTGGCTTCTCTATGTCTCTTATGGTGGCTAGTGCTTCTTCATCATTCATGTACTTCTGTGCCTTCAAGAGCATCTTTGCCATCGTCGTAGGAGGATTCTTCGCGAGTGACATCATGAATTCTCTAGACTTCAACCCTACCTTAAAGGTCGTCAGCTGCACTTTATCGTCAGCTTCGTCTACCTCCAAGGTCTCCCTCGTGAATCATTTCACGTATGACCTAAGAGTTTCTTTCTCCCCTTGTCTAATAGTAAGCAAGTGGTCTGTTGGCCTCTTGGGGTGTTGTCCCCCGATGAAGTGGCGCAAAAAGGTGTTGCTCAACTGCTCGAAGCTATCGATGGACGAAGTTGGCAACTTTGTGAACCACTCCCTTACAGCTCCTTTGAGAGTGGTAGGGAAGGAACGACACAATATTTTATCAGGAGGCTGTTGAAGGCCTAGTGTCGTCTTGAAGGTGTTGAGGTGGTTCTGGGGGTTTTTAAGTCCGTCAAATGGTTCAAGCTGGGGCAATCGAAATTTTGATGGCATTGGGCACTCCAAGACGGTAGTGGTGAAGGGAGAGTCTGTTGCCCTAACCATTCTATCCAGGCTCCGGTTTGTCTTCTCCTTAATGGCGTTCCTCAACTCGTCCACCTCCTTCCTCATCTCTCGAAGAAGATCTGAGTTCTGTTTATCTGGAGTAGCAGACCCTCGACGGTCACTTCTTCTACAGCTATCTCCCTCATCCTCCTAATTGGCTTTGGACCGATTCTCCTCCTGTTGAAGCCGCAGCCTCATTTCCTGATTCTGCCTAGTGAGATCTTCAATGGTGGCCACTAGAGCTTGGACTTGTTGAACCAATGCTGCTGAGTCCTGATTAGATTCCATCTGAATATATAAAAGTTGGTAGAAACTACGTTTTCGAATCAGAGCACGAAAATGTCACAATTCCCATAGACAGCGCCAGACTGATGAAGTGTAGATTCGTCTAGATGGAGTTGGATATTTGTTTGCGTTACCATGGAAGTAGAAATTCCTTTCAATGGTCACTGGTGTAATGCCTACCACAATAGTACTTAATAGTTTCAAAATAAAGAGATTGTACTATATTTTTTACAAAATAAGGGCAGCCCATTTTCCCCTGCAAATCATTGAGTAATTGAGTATCAAGCCCGCCCATTATGGCAGATTTCCTCCTCCTCCTCCTCCTTCTTCTTTTCTTTTCTTTTCTTTTCTTTTTTTTTTTTTTTTTTTTTTTTTTTTTTTTTTTTGAGAAGCATTATGGCAGCTTTCCTAGCCTCCTAGGTCCACACACGTCATAATATATTATCTGCACGCGTCATAATTGAATTGGTACCAAGCCTGCACAATCAAGGCAAACGTGGTGATCTCCAAGGCCCACACACGTCATAAATTAACCCACTTTTGATTCTTCTTCTCTTCCTTTTGTTTTATTTATTTAAATGGTTTTAAGACATTGATAAAATATATTACATTCTAGTTATATATATATATATATATATATATATATATATATATCTTAAAAATCGTGTTTGCTTAAATGTCACGTTTGAAAGTAAGTGTTTGCTTGTGTTCAACTTATTTAGATAATTTTTAACTTTTATGTACTTGTTAAAATGTCAAATTTCTCACTTTATCTTACTTTAATTTTCAAAGTATAAGTATATTTTAAATTATTTTAAAAAAGTATATTTTAATTTTTAACACGCTTTTAACCAAAAAAAAAAAAATCAATAATAAGCTAAATGAGAAGAAGCTAAATAAAAAGATGCTAAATGCATACTAAAGGTCCGTTTGGATACAACTTATTTTGCTGAAAACTGACAACACTATAGCAAAATAATTTTTAAATGTGTAACTAATACCGTGGGACCCATTTAAAAATTTTTTTTTGAACAAAGAAGTTGTGAGTCCCGTGAACTGTGCGTGAATAATGCACAATGTCTATTGTACAGTGTAATCCGCGTGCATGAATAATGTGGGTTATTGTTCATAAGCCTAAATGCATTGTTCATGTCCCATGAATAGTGCCAGAGGCGCTAAAAAAAAAAAAAAAAAAAAAAAAACGCAAACGTAGGGGGAGAAAACGCAAATCCAAATGCTCATTAAGTGTCTATTTGGGAACCTATCTAGCTTTTTTTAATTTTTTTTTACTGAAAGTGTGCTAAAATATACTTGTACGTTGAAAAAATAAGAAAATGCGGGAAAAGCGAAGTTTTAAAAAATTGTACATAATTATTTTTTTTAAAGAACTAAAAATTGAGCTTATAAATTGATGTCAATCAGACACTAAATATGTTTATTATACAACTATGATAACCGCTTATTAACAATGTAAACAACAAAATAGATTCATACTTACCAAAAAGGTAATATACTAATAAATTGAGAATGCAAATTTTATTGGTAATAGGTAGCATGCTAGCTAGGCATACATTTTGCCTTTTACGTAAAACAATACATATACCACAAAATCGTGTAAGGTAACTATAAAACCGCATCAATAGCCACACTTGAAATAGCAAACCATTGGCAGGAAGAGAAGTAATAGCAATTGCCCCCCTTAATCCCTTTGTCTCCAGCCGTGTTTCAAATAGTCAAACCCTGCACATTAAATAAAAATTTCAAAGTCAAGAATAATTCAGTATCCCCCTTTGACAAAGCTTGCATTTGGATGGAGCGTTTTGCCTAATCGGTGCATTTTGTGTTTTTTAGTGGTTCTTATGGGTATTATTTACTTTTTCACCAAATTCAGCAAAATATAGATTTTTAAGTAAATTTAGGTCCTATAGCACTGTTCATATATTTAAAAATTATTTTGTTATAGTGTTTTCCTAACACACCCAAAGTTTGGTTACAAAGGAAAACTTAAAACCAGAAAGATGAGAACTAATGAGGAAAAAGAGTAAATGAAGAAAAGGTATTAATAGAGACTCACTGCTGAAATTCTATGTTAATACATGAGGCTGAAGGTTTGGCAATCATCCCAAATGCAGTTTTAGAAAGAACAATGGTAGCACCATGCCGGGAAGGCCTAGAAACTGAACTGAGTGCACGATCAACGATCCTTATTTGAATTGTTTGGCCTGGAATGCAAGTTCTAGGGTGAGCCGCGCTTATGCACCGCACCAAATACTGCCTCCCACATGCAGCACCATTGTCCCATATCCCCTCGCCGGCCGACGCGAAGAGGTTGCTTGAAGGGAACTGTGCTGCATTGTTTCCATAGCAGGCTGTGGCTGTGTAAAAGGAACAAAAAAAACATAGTTCAAAGTTTTGAAAAACTGTTATGGAAGTTATTTTTGAAGCCACATTTATCGAATGCTACTTACGTAAATATGGGGTTCTGTAGTGGGCAGATGTGCCAACATCAGCAAGAGAGAGTTGAGAGAGATAAATCAGCACTGCCAGAATTACAAATAGGCTTTGAGAGAAAAGTTGAACCTTGTGCATGCTGTGGATCTAATTTGGTTTTAGGACAACAATGAACACTAGTTAAGATGTGATTCAACAGTTGGTAACTGGTTACAAATGTAATGACAAATAATATTATATATATATATATATATATATATAAAATAAACAGTAGTTAAGATGTGATTCAACAGTTAAGATGTGATTCAACAGCTGGTAACAGGATTTTTTTTTTTAAGGGCTACAAGTAAATTATTGTGTACTCCTGAAGTACCATAAATGTGTTCTCTCTTTTCTTACATGAATGGTGACTCCTAGTAATTAAATTCATGATGAGATTTCATGTGAGAGGGAGGACCATATATTTATGATATTCTAAAAGTATCTAATAATTTCCTTTACAAATGTAATGACAAAATAATATATATATATATATATATATATATATATATATAATAGGGTCCGTTTGGATTGAACTTATTTTTGTTAAAACTGAAAATACTGTAATAAAATAATTTTTAAATGTTTGAATAGTATTATGGAACCCATTTTTAATAAAGTAGTTATGGATCCCAAGTGAACAGTACTATTACAGTGAGTGCATGAACAGTACACATACCGTTCATTGAATTTTGTCTCTAAAAACGGATACAAGTGCAGGAAAAAGGAAAAAAAAAAAAAACACGCAAACTTGTAAACGCAGCCCAATCCAAACCGCACATTATGAACAGTAGTTAAGATATATATATATAAATATATATATATATATATATATATGTATATTGAGATAACTATTTGCCTTATATAAGAGAAATTATTGCGTTAATTAAGGAGAATATTTCGTGCAATGGGCCAACGACTCGTTGACCCGTAGGTCTTCATGACTCCTGCGCCGCTGGACAGTCCATTTCCTCTGCCCTACCACCAACCCTAACAATAAGACAACCGAAAATCATGGCGTGAAAACGTATAAAAGTTCTAACTGATTTTTCTTTTACACAATTTGATATCAACTAATGAGTCATATATTATTTTATAATATTTTTAATAATACAATTTGAAATTTTTTTATTAGTTTTTATTTGAATCTACTATTAATATCATTTTTGTATTTATCAATAATCAAGGATGACATGATGCATTTTGGAGCTAAATTCAGATCTTATATATATATATATATATATATATATATATAGAGGCCCCGTTTGGATTGGCGTCTGCGTCCAAGATTGTGAAATATATAGGCTCCGGTCATCGGAAATGATTTTTTTATTGTTTTCAGTTTTCAGTTTTCAATTTTGAACAAAATAAGCGATATCCAAATGCGCACATATATAATTTAAACTCTAATCTCTTGCGTTTAGATGCAAAATTACTAATTAACCACATAGATTTTTTTTTTTTTTGAAGAAAGTTTATGAACACAAAAAATTTGACAAGACTTTTCACATCTATTGATGAGGCAGATTTATAGTAGTAAATAAAAATTAATGTAATGTTAGTGGTAGATGAGAACTAGTAAAAGATTCTCAACTCAATGGTTGTGAAAAATGTTATAAAGTTTTTTGTGTATTGCTTTTTTTTTTTTAGAAGTGTTACATGTACAACATTTTCACAACAAATCTTATATGTTAATTAAGTTATTACTGATTCTAATTTGAACCCACCATTGAAATTATTTTCTATCTACCAATAATAGTTAACAATAACCTACCAAATAAAATTTATTGTGAAAATATTGTGGACATAGAAGAAGGCTTACAGCTTATCGCCAGCGAGATCGAAATAAGAGAAAAGGGAAAGACAAAAATAGATAGGAATACAAAGTTACAGACAGTTTATAGTCTATAGATGGATGCTGTGCTGAACGTGAATGAGGAGGAACCTCCCGTGTCAGATACCACCAATGGTAACGACAAAATCTTTTAGTAACATGCACTCAAATTGTTTGGTAAATTTTCCAAGTGTTTTACAATGTTCAAATGGCAGGCTAAATAAATCATATATATTTATATATATATATATATATATATAGAGGTATGTATAGATGTAAATTAATAATTTCTTTATGTTGTTAAGCATTTAACAACTACAAATAATTAAATAGTCATAAGACGAGATCCATTGATGCAATTATCTCGAGATTCAATAAATAGTAATTCTATGTAGTATTGGTTTCTCTCTTTTGACTCTTTTGATGTATACTTCTAGTTCAGTTAAAATGACTAGATTTCTAATTTACTTTAATCTTTACTTGTTCATTAAAGTAGGAGTCACATTAAAAAACTACTTATCTAATTGACCAATTTGATAAAACACTTAAAGATATGCAATTATATCCCCGTTAAACCTCTAACTTATGACATGCGCCTTATCATCAAATTAATTTACTCTTACATATAATTCACCCTATATAGTACTTATATGGGTTGACTATCTAAGGAGTTCAAATATCTACATTGGTCATTGCAATGTATTAGATCGTTGACTTCTTTCTCCTTCGAATTTGTATCAATTAATTTTATATTTTCTTCTTGTTTGTGGCTAATCAGTAATGTACCTACTATATAATTGTTTTCTTAAATTTAATTTTTGTGTGAAGGAGCTTGGGCAAGCCAAAGCTTTCACCAATGAGATTCTATTCACCTTTTATTTCTGGTCGCCGTAAGTTTCTTTCCATTTTGATGTGTTGGCTATCTTGGTAATGATTCTCTTCATATCAAAATAGTCAATTTTGTACTGGAGATTGTACCAGTTTAGTCAGTAAAATGAAATATTTCGGTACCAGTGTACCGTCTTGAGATTACCATTATTTTATAAAGAGCTCAAATTTAGTTATAATGATGAAGTGTAAAACTCATGTTAGTAAAAGTTGAAGTGCACACAATTTATTAAATGTATTTATAAATTATAAGACATCTCATTTAAATATCTTTTTTTTTTTTGAAAAACTCATTTAAATATCTTTGATCCTTAAATTTTAGTTAAAATGCTATCTTTTAAAATTCATTATACATTGATATTATTTTTAATTATTATTGTTAATAATACAAAGTTTTTTTTAGATGACACATGGTAGTAGGTTTGCTTAATAATAATAATTATTATAATGATAAATCCATTAGATATTTATGTATTTGGTGTACTATAGTTGAAGCTAAAAATAAAAGGCGAAAAACCCATTTTCGTCCCTACTTTTTCACGTGATTCCCACTTTGGTCTCTATATTTTATTTTCACCGCTTTTAGTCCCTAAAATAAAAAAAGTGATCTCGTTTTTGTCCTTACAATTAGTGCCTAATGGCAAAGTCCTAGGTGGCAGATGGAACACCCTATTAGCTGACGTGACGCTGATGTGACGATTAAAATATTATTTGGCATTTTTATATGCCACATCAGCATTTTAATTTTTTTATAAAAAGCCATGTCAGACAATTTAAACCAAAAAAGAGAATAAATTTAAAAACAAAACTTAAAATATATATATATATATATATTTTTTTTTTACTTTCATTATTTTATCGTAAGAATTGAAGTTGTTCTTCGTGTTCTTCCTAAATCCATGAAATAAACCAATCTCTAGCAAACCCCAAATCCAAATCCAGCAACCAAATCTACTCCATCAAATCTAGAAAAACAAGAAATAAATCGAAGAAACCAAACCAAACCATAAATAACTTGAAGAAATAAACCCATAAACCCAGTAACCAATTCAATCTCTAGCAAACCCAAAAACCCAAAATTTTTCTTCAAAAACAAAAAACTCCACGTTCTGAATCTAACCCAACTGGTTTGTGCTTCAGAAGCCACATCCTGCTTACTCTATACACAACAATTGTCCAAAAGGAGCGTAGTTTTTAAACACACACTCTCTCTCTCTAACCTGCCTCTATAAAAACCCACACCCTCACTTCCTTCCTTTCCTTAAACACTATTTTTGACTCTTTCACTTCTTATTCCAAACAAATCCAAATCTCCAAAACTTTTACAAACCCAAATGGCTCCCAAAGACAGATTCGGCTCCGTCAACCTGGATCTGAACTCTAAGGAGATCCGATACAAAGGCGTGAGGAAGCGTCCATGGGGTTGCTACGCAGTTGAGATTCGCGACTCGGGGAAGAAGACCTGAGTCTGGCTCGGCACTTTTGACACAGCCGAAGAGGTGGCGCGTGCCTACGACGCCGCAACTCGCGAGTTCCGCAATGCTAAGGCCAAAACAAACTTCTCGAACCCTTCCCCAAACAATTCCTCCACCCGTAGTCCTCGCCAGTGTAGCATTGTTGACTCCTCTTCCCTGCCACCTCCGCCACACAAACTTTGGGTTTGTTTGTGTTTTTGTTTTTTTTTTTTGGAGAGAATGTTGAGTTGTTTGTTTTTATGGGTTTTTTTTGTATGTTTCTTTCTGAAGAAAAATTTTGGTTTTATGGGTTTGCTAGAGATTGAATTGGTTATTGGGTTTATGAGTTTATTTTTGCGATTTATTTATGGTTTGGTTTAGTTTCTTGGATTTATTTCTTGTTTTTCTGGATTTGATGGAGTAGATTTTGTTGTTGGATTTGGATTTAGGGTTTGCTAGAGATTGGTTTATTTCATGGATTTAGGAAGAACACGAAGAACAACTTTAGTTCTTACGAAAACATAATGAAAGTAAAAAAAAAAAAAAAAAGTTTTGTTTTTAACTTATTTTCTTTTTTGGTTTAAATTGTTTGACATGGCTTTTTATAAAAAATTAAAGGTGAAAACCTCATTTTCGTCCTTATATTTTCATGTAATTCCCACTTTGGTCCCTAACTTTTATTTTCATCTCTTTTAATCCCTATATTGAAAAACACATCTCGTTTTTGTCCCTGCTGTTACATTAGAGATGGAAAATGCATACGTGGCAAAGGGAGTGTACTGTTGGCACACTAAAAGTTGACGTAGCCATTAAAATAATAATAAAAAATGTTATTTGCCACATTAGCATCTAAATTTAGAAAATTAATTTGTTAATTTTAACTAAATAAAAAAAAATCAAAACAAAAATAAAAATAAAAATAAAAATTCACATGAATTAAGATCTAAAAGAATCTTGAACAAGAACACCAAGAACACCAACCCATACTTAAGATCTCAAAATTGAAAACCAAAAACCATAAACCCAGCAACAGATCAACCAAAAGTAAAATCTCCCCTATTAAAAAGGAGGCCTAGGGTTTGATACCTTCTTCTTCATCCTCTACTTCTGCAACAACAAATCACCATGAAAGCAAAGCCTCCTTCAAAACCAAAAACCCATCTTCATCTTCATCAAGAAGAACCCCAAAACCCATCAGAGTTCTCATTCGCCATACCCAAAATAGCAGTCTCGCAGATCTGCCAGTCAGTGGGGTACAAGGCCACCCAGCTCTCCGCACTCAACGCTTTGACCATGGTGGCCACCAAGTACCTCAAGGCCATAGCCAAGTCGGCCTCTTCCTTGGCCAACACCTCCAACCGCACGCAGTCGAACCTGCTGGACCTCATACTTGCCCTCCACCACCTCGTTACTCTCCATACCTCCACTCTCTTCTTCATCTCTTCCTCCAGAGGAGGAATCATCAGAGACCTCGCTGACTTCGTCTCCTTCAATGACGAAATCCCATTTGCCAAGCCAATCCCATGCCTACAAATTACTTCCATTCCTTCCTGGGCTTCTTCTTCTTCTTCCCATGTGCCCAAATGGCTGCCCAAGTTTCCTGATAGTGTTATTAGTTGCTCAGTGAATGAGAGGAAGTGTGGGAAGAGGTTGTGGGAGGATTCAGTTTTGGGTGGTGAAGGATTCGGTTTGGTTGATCTGTTGCTGGGTTTGTGTTTATGTTTCTGGGTTTGTGATTTTTGGTTTTTAATTTTGAGATCTTAAGTCTGGATTGGTGTTCTTGGTCAAGATACTTTTAGATCTTTTTTCTTGTGAATTTTGATTTTTATTTCTGTTTTGATTTTTTTTATTTAGTTAAAATTAATAAATTAATTTTTTTAAATTAAGATGCTGACGTGGCATTTTTTAATGCCAAATAACATTTTTTATTATTATTTTAATGGCCACGGCAGCTTTTAGTGTGCCAACAGTGCACTCTGTTTGCCATGTGTGCATTTTTTGTATCTGATGTAATGGCAGGGACAAAAACGAGACGCGTTTTTCAGGATAAGGACTAAAAGCGGTGGTCATAAAAGTTAGGGACCAAAGTGGAATTGCGTGAAAATGTAGGGACAAAAATGTAGTTTTCGCCAAAATTAAAATGTTGATGTGGCATATAAAAATGCCAAATAATATTTTGATCGCCATATCAGTGTCACATCAGCGTCACATCAGTTAATAGGGTGTTCTGTCTACCACCTAGGACTTTGCTATTAGGACACTGACGGTAGGGACAAAAACGAGATTGCTTTTTTGATTTTAGGGACTAAAAGCAGTGAAAATAAAAAATAGGGATCAAAGTGAGAATCGTGTGAAAATATAGGGATGAAAATGAGATTTTTGCCAAAAAAAAATTCATAAAAAAATTAAAAACTTAATAAAAGGAAGTTAAGTTTGAATTTATCTTCACGTGACTAGGTGTTAGACACACAAAACAATAAAAAAAAAATATAAACTTATTTTATTCAAATAAATTAATAATAAAAGGGCTGAAGTTGGAACTTGGAATTTATTAGTAGTAAAAGTTGGGTAAAAGTTGTCAAGCACATAAATGAAAAGAGAAATGATATGTCTATAACATTTTTACAACAAATCCTAAATGGCAGGTTATTACTGGTTGTTATTGTTGGGACAAAAAAGTAATCTTAGTGTTAGGTTCAAATTTGAACCAATAACAACTAACCACCTGTAATTTGTTGTAAAAATGTTGTAAACGTAGCTTCCCTCAAACAAAAAAAAGACAAAACAAAAGAAATTGAAAAGCCAAGCTAACGCAAAACAAAAGCCAAGAAAGAGGTTCTGGGTTATTTAACGAAGAAGAAGTGGGAGGAGAAGGAGATCAACGAAATGGGACTCCGGTAACGTGGCGGTGATTTTCTGGCGACGGCAGTAGCATAGTGAGAGACTGGAAGTTAATATGTACCTGAAAGAGGGAAGAGATATTGGATCTAAAAATTTTTCTTTCCTTTTGATCTGAAAGTCATGTTCTGGTCTAGTACAATTTTTCTGGCCGAAATATGCTATTTCATCCGATATAGCCGGAACAACCTGGTATAACCGGTATTTGAACTGGAACGAAACACATGTGTTTCGGTACTGTTTTAAGCTTTGGTAGGGAAAATACCGGCCATACCAGCCAATACGGTACAATATTGAGTAGCATCTTTGACTAGCTACTATAAGGTTGGCTTTTTTTTTTTTTTTTTCATTGTTATTAATACCGTTCCGTTCCGGCCAGAACAGCAGAAATTTTTCGTACCGGTATGCAAACCGGTACCAGAATACCCCCCGTTCCACCTTGGGTTAGATTTCGGGTAGTTTCAGGCCATTCCGGTAAATTTCGACAAATTTCGGCCGGTACGCAAATTTCGGCCTATTATTATATATAAAAATAAATAAATAAAAAAATAAAACAGTAAAGGTCCAAACAACACCATTTTGGACTTTACTAAAAGACCTAATCTCAGATTCTTAAATCTATTCTTTTCTTTCATTCTTTCACTCTGAAATACCTCATTCACTGCCGCCGTCGTGTTCTCTGTGGTGTCTCTGTGCTCAGTGTGCTCTCTCATTTCATTGGCTCTGTGCTGTGCTCTCTCAGTCTCTGTCTCTGACTCTCTCACTCTCTCTAATTAAAGTATTGAACAGCCAAATCAGGTATTCTTTCTCTACTCTCACTCTCTCAGATTCAAGCTTCAGCCAAATCATAAATTTTTTTTTCTTATGATTTGTTTTGTGGTTAAGATTTAAGAACTTACTAAGATATGTGATTTGTTTGTTAAGATATGTGATTGAAAAAATTGTGTAAGCTTCATAAATTTTACTCTCACTCTCTCGGATTCAAGCTTCAGCCAAATCGTGTTTTTTTTTTTTTTTTTCTTAAGATATGTGATTTGTTTGTTCATTAACTTCATGCATTTGATTGAATTTCATTTCATTTCATTGAACAGTAAACTATGGCTCATCATAGTTCAGAGGATCCCGCATGGCCTCATGCCCGTGCAGGTACTTCTTTTGCTTCTGTGGGCTTTGCCCCTGCAAGATCAGAGGATCCTGCATGGGCTCATGCCCGTGCAGTGCCTAACGCAAAAAATAACACTATATGTTTGCATTGTAATAAGTTGATTAAAGAGGGTGGTATTACTAGACTTAAGTATCATCTTGCTGGGATTAGGGGTCAAGTTGAACCATGTAAAAAGGTTTCATATGATATTAGGTTTCAAATGAAACAAATGATTGAAGACTTGAAAAAATCTAAACAAACTAAAAAGAGGATTCAATAAGAAATTGGGAACCCATATGATGTTGATGAGGAGGAGGAGGAGGAGGATGATGAGGTTAGGGTTGTTGAAAAGAGTCCCACTCAAACATTAGGTAAACAAAAATCTAGGGCAAAGGATGTTGACACTGATATGGGTCAATTAAGAGGAAAGAAGAAAATTAAGAGTTATTTTGCTCCTAGAACAACCCTTGGTGCTCAACCTTCTATAAGAAGTGCTTTGGCTACAAAAGCAATGACTGATAATGCAAAAATGAATGTGGCAAGATGGTGGTATCATTCTAATGTACCCTTTTATGCATCTCAGTCACCCTATTATCAACTTATGATAGATTGCATTGCTGCTATTGGGCCGAGATTTAAGGGGCCTTCTTTTTATGAGTTGAGGGGACCACTTTTGAAAAATGCTGTCCATGAAGTTAATGATTTTTTGTTAGATATAAAAAATGATTGAAAAGTATATGGCTGTTCAGTGATGATGTCTGATGGGTGGACAAATCAAAAACAACAACCAATAATGAATTTTTTGGTGTATTGTCCAAGGGGTGCCATTTTCTTGAAATCTATTGACACTTCAGGCCTTACAAAGGATGCTGAAACTTTATTCAATATATTTGATTATGTTGTTCAAGAAATTGGTGTGGAATATATTGTGCAATTGATTACAGATAATGCTTTTGCCTATAAAAAACTTGGAAAAAAATTACAGCAGAAGTATGGTACTTTATTTTGGTCTCCTTGTGCAGCTCATTGCATAGACTTGATGTTGGAGAATATTGCTAATCCTAGGTGGTTCCCTTTTGTTGATGAAGCAATTAAGAAGGCAAAAAAGATAACAAAGTTCATTTACAACCATGGAGTTGTTTTAGACTTGATGAGGCAAGATTTTACAAATGGAAGGGAGTTATGTCGTCCTGCAATTACAAGGTTTGCCACTAACTTCTTAAGTCTATAGAGCATGCTAAGGTTCAAAAAAGAGCTTAGACAAATGTTCACTTGGGATAAATGGCTTTCATGCCCCCATGCTAAGATTGCCGTTGGGAAGGAGATAAGTAAAATTGTTTTGGAAGATTATTCGTTTTGGTCTCAATGCAAGAACATAGTGAAAGTTGGTGGGCCTTTAGTTAGAGTACTTCGTCTTGTTGATGGGGATGAGAAACCTGCTATGGGGTACTTGTATGAAGCAATGGACAAAGCAAAAGAGGAAATAAAAAGAAGGTTGAAGAACAAAGTTTCTTTGTATGGACATTATATTAGAGTTATTGATGCTAGATGGAACAAACAACTTCATAGTCCTCTGCATGCAGCAGGTTGCTTTCTTAACCCTGCAATTTACTTTAGGTCTTCATTTAAAAGGCAAAATGAAGTTCAAAGAGGGTTGCTAAGCACTCTAATGAGGCTGGTTCCCGATCCTGACATTCAAGACAAAATAAGTTCACAACTTGATGAGTACAAAAAGTTAATTGGTGACTTTGACACATCACTAGCAATCCGCCAACGAGAGAGACTAAATCCAGGTAAACATTAATAATTTAATAGTATTTCCTTTTAATATGTCTATTTATCCTTTATAGTTGTTATTGTAAGATTACATGAGTAATGCTTATTTTACATTTTTATTTGTTATTGTAGTTTCATGGTGGGAGCAATTTGGACTTGGAGCTCCAGACTTACAATCATTTGCCATTCGTGTGCTAAGTCAATGTTGTAGTGCAACTGGTTCTGAGAGAAATTGGAGCACATTTGAATATGTTCACTCAAAGAAGAGAAAAGGATTGGAACATAAACGAGTAAATGATTTGGTCTTTGTCCATTATAATTTGAGGCTTCAAGAAAGGTAAATTTATAATCGTTATTCATATGTAAATGAAATGTACTTTCAAATAATTATAATTTATAAAATGTTACTAATGTTTAATATTCTCATTGGTAGGAACATTCAAAGGAATAAGTATGCATTGGATCTTATAAGCTTGTATAACATTGACTTGATGGGAGATTGGGTGGCTGAAGAACCTGCACTTCTTAATCCAGATGACATAAATTGGGACTGTCTTAATGAACCAGCACCCCTAGTGAATGTGGAAGAGGATGCTGAACTTGAAACTATTGATGTTGATGATGATGATGATGATGATGACAACAACAATGAACATGGCCTGACAAATCTTCCAATGGGTGCTAGTAGTTCTTGTGGAAGTTCTTTTGATGATGAATTTGATCCTTTTCTCATGGATGATGATGAGGAGGAGGAGTAATATTATGTTAAATGTTCTTATTGCATGATGTTAAATTGATGTTATATTAATGTTTAAGACTTAAGAGTTAAGACTAAATGATTTGTATTATTTGATATTTAGTTATTTATTTATTAGAATTGACAATTTTATGTTCTACAAGAATATATATAAATTATTTTTTCAGAAACCCCAAAACACCCTGAAACGGTATGCCGAAATCGGCCGATACCGAAATATTCCATTCCACTGGATGAACCGAAACAGGCTCCGAAACGTTATTAATAACATTGTTTTTTTTTTTTTTTTTTTTTTCATCTCAGTTTTTACTCAAACTTGCCCATATCCTCCTTCCTCAACTAAGACGTTGATGTTGCCACTATTGATAACGTATGGAATGAGAGGGAAAACGTACGTACATTAACATTTTTCACCCATTGTTTTTGGATCTTTTGAATTTCTAATTAGACTTTATATATTTTTGTTTTCCAATTTGAATGCTAAATAGAAATCAAAACTCACAAGTATAATGCTTTTACTGTGAGGTATGGCCATATATGTCTGTTTTTGTTTTTCTTCTAAAAATTAAACCAGCGATAATATTTTTCATAAATAAATTACTGATCATATTTTTTATTAGTAAAATTACTGATAATATTTTTCAATATTAATCATATGACTCAGATTGTATACATTCATGAAAATGAGCATGAAGTAGAATCTCGTTACTATAAAGTGAAATTTTCGCTTTTCATAATTTGAAAGAACGGTGTTGATTTTGTAATTTGTGCAATATAATTTTGTTTAGTTATGAATATAAGAGTTTTGAAGAAATTCCAGTGAAAAATGTGATGTTATGAATAACCAAATTAATTTTGTTGTCTTCTCAACCAAAAAAAAAAAAAATTGTTGGGCTTAATGAATTTTAGTAAATTGATATTTGGAGAATTTTTTTTTTTGGTCACAATCTTGCATTCTCATTGGAGCAAGCCATTGTAAAGTATAACCTCATCTATATATTATATTGTATTATATATATATATATATATAGGCAAAACTGAAAGAAAATGTATTTAGATTTTAAATTGGAATTTAATTAGAATTTAATTTTGCATTATGTGTCCTATCTAATCTAACGTTTTAAATTTTTGTGCCAAATTAATTAATTCAGTGTAAAAATTAGAATTCAATTAAAGTTTAATTTCGCGTCACTTGTCTTATCTAATATATATTTTTTAATTTTTGTGCAAACTGAGTTAATTCAATATAAAAAATGAGGAGTTCAATATAAATAAACCATAAAAAACCTAATCTCACACACACACACACACACATATAACCAATACTTAGAGAAAATTCAATTAGATTCAAAATTGAATCTTGTTTTTGTTAGCTTTCCAAACAAATTAAATTGTATAAATTTTTGCTGTTCTCTGAACTAATGAGCATATTTTTTATACTATTTCTATTCAGATATTTTGTATTCCTGGATCTTGAATGTAACAAATTGTAATTAAGCTGAACGATCTCATGCACTTATCCCTATTAATTTAGGAGATGTTTTTGGACCAGTTTATTCTTTTATTTTGTGTTGTATTTAGAAGAATTTCACGGACAATAATTGTGAATTGATGTTGTATATGTAATATCTAATAATGATTTTCAATATTATATACATAATAGCAATATAATGAGAAATTTGGCATAATCAATATCATGAAAATTGCAAGAAAAGACTATTATAGTATCTCCAAATGTCCTGGTCAAACTAATATCTTATATGTTTTATAACCCAAGCTAATATCAATAGCACTGTTGCAATTCATCATTCCCGTGCATAAGCACGAGTTACATGCTAGTTTCTTATAATTATGCCTTAATTCTAATTGCATGTGGCTATAGCTATCGTTTCTTTCCCTCTCACCTTTTACTTAGCCTTACATCGATCCCAAATTTCACCTTTCAAAAAATAGTGATTTTTTTGTTGAGAAAATTGCACTATTCAGTTTTGTGAAGATCTCACTCACCGCTTGAACAAGCCACTAAAACCTAGTTTTTGATTTATTTTTTATAGCGATTAAAGTAAGATCAAACATATTACAAACTACACTGTTATATAATTATATATATACATGTTTATACTTTTATACAATAATTCCTAGCTTCACAAACAAGATAATAACCTTTTGAACTTAGAGCACTTATATTAGCCTATCTAAAATACAAAAAGTGGCCAATCACTACAAGAAAAACGGGCTATTGCGGCGGGCTAGAACCGCCGCTAAAGCCCCAAAAAGCGCCGCTAAAGGTACATTCGACTTATAGCGGCGGGCTGTCCCCACCAGTGTTGCAGTGCCGCTATAGGTCGATTGCGGCAGTCACAAAAAGCGCCGCTATAGATGTATCTTTTAGCGGCGGGTGAAGGTTTATTGCGGCGGGTATAAAACCGCTGCTATATGTGTTCAAAATTTGTGGAATTGACTTTTAGCAGCGGGCAAAAGGCGCCGCTATAGTCAATCAACCGAAATAGATTAATTGTACTTTTTAACCTTTAGCGGCGCTTTTTGACCGCCGCTATAGTCGTTTTTTTTTCAAGGTGGGTTTTAAAACCGCAGTTTGCTAATAAATAAATAATTCACAAACCTATTACAAAGAATCTGTAATAGTTTTAATTCTACTAACATAATACCACAAATGTAACTAATTAACAACACCACAAATGTCTTGAAACTAACATAATATTAACATAAAAATATATTATCAAATATATAACATTGTCTATAATCACCATCTTAAAATTAACAAAAAAAAAGATGTGGTCATTTGAATAAAACAACCGCTGAAATTAATCTAATACTATAATCAAAGTTTCAAAGTGTTTAAAAATATCCTTCAAGACTTGAAAAAATGTGGTTCTTCTTCTATAGTTCTTTGTACACAAAAAAGTCCAAGAACTCCAAGATAAAACTTATAAGCTTCTTGGTTGATGAGATGCGGCTGATGATTTGGGGAGAGCTGGAGATTGTTCGATCAGAGGAGCATCCTACATACAAAGTATGATTACTTAATAAGTGCGTATAAATGAAATAGAATGACAAGAAAATATTACCAAGGTAAAAAATGGGAACAAGTTAAATGAAGAGATAGTTTCTTGATCTTTTAGATTGACCATTATAGTTTGTCTTGATCTTTTATGGGAGGACCACCTCTCTTTGTAGCTTCCTAGTTTTGAAAATTTGAAATTACAAAGCAGAGGCATAACAAGAAAGAATATCTTTACACTAATTAATATCTTTACACTTTATGTCAATATATAAGATTGATAAATTGCCTAATTGTCAAGATGATATGGTGCCACTAGAAAGAAAGAAAAATTACATTATGATTATTGTTTCATATAGTACGATATCACTTTAAAATTTCGTTATCTTTCAATTTTTTGACGGTAGAACAATAAATTCTCCATTGGGAATCTTGTAAAGGAGACAATCTTAAAACCCAGAATGATGCAAAAATTATGCACACAAAGCTAGTGTCCCCCTCACCATAACCAAAGGCAACAGTGCCAAAATTGTTGGTGCTACTTTGCCACAACAACCAGTAACCCTCAAGAGAAAATTGGCATTCTACAAGCAACTCATCACATGAACCTCTCCAAAAAAAAAAAAAAAAAAAGGAAGTCATATCAATCCACTAGGTATGCTATAATATAACAAAGGAACTGAACATAAAGGCCTCAACTCAGTAAGAATAACATTTCCACAATAAAATGGAGTTTGCTATGTAATCCAACAATCAAATGACCCCACAATAAAAAGAAATGCGTATTAGCTAACATCAAATTGAAATATATCAATTTAAAAATGTGATTTCATGAAAACACAAACCAAGAGTTAACATACATTTCATTTACACAATTTCACTTTCATTTAAGAAACAAATCATCTTTAATAATTCACTTTTAGCTATGTTCCTAATCAAACAATGAATTTAAATGCATAGAGAAGTTATCAATACATTTGGTAACTATAACATCATTACTAGCAATATTCTTTAGGAATGGACATCTCTTTAAATATGCAATTCCATTTTAGCGTTCCACGTATGAAAAAGATAGAGAGAAGCCCTTAAAATGAATTAAAACTCAAAAACAAAAAAACAACTCAACAACAATCATCTAATATTACACAAAACAGTCAACACTCCCAATATCAGCTAAAACCACCTTATTACTCCATGCAAGCCACCAACTTGTCCCAATTCAACAACCCACCACAAACAGAGAGAGAGAGAGAGAGAGAGAGAACCTTAAGTCTTTCACCAAATTCATTTGCTTTGATTATACAAACTTGTAGTGCCTCTTCTTTTTGCAATCTGCCAACAAGAAAAGAATATATATAAACCTTAGTTAATCTTCAAACAAGACTCACTTCAAAGCAATTCAGCTAAGAGTGAGTCACAAAGGAAGCATATCTAGAAACAACACACAAGTTTGTGTTATGCAAGATGAAATATAAAACAGCTTCAACTACAAACTCATGAGTGCAAACAGAATAATATATATATATATATATATATATATATAATTTTATTGAAAGGAGACAAGGCGTTACAAAGAGAAGCACACCCAACTTACCTGGAGTCTGGTCTTAACAGCACACAATGGATTTGTTGTGATGGAAGTGGTAGCCCTCGCACCCACAGCAGCTAGTATATTTGCACCAAAATGATAAATAAATTAATAAAAGAATTTGGTATGAAATTACAGCATAATCTCTTTGAATGAAATTACTAATAATCTCATTAATAGCATCCAAAATGAAATTACAGAATAAGGACATGCAGTGTTACTTGTATTTCTCTTTATATTCCTTGTATTCTTTCAATTTCTAATAATGAACTGAATGTTACAGATTGACATGCAGTGTTACTTGTATTTCTCTTTATAAACCCTTTTACATTTTTCTCATCCTTTTTTTTCCAATTTCAAAGTTGAAAGTTGAAAGAGCCAGCTCTTGGGGTATTATGAGAGAAATATTAGGCTTACCCATGAAAGAAGGTACTTTCTTGTTGCTGTTTCTCTCTCTTTCCCTCTTCAAACATAAATAATAGCAGTCAAAGTGTCAATCTTTACTACAAAAGCCAAACCACCGCCTTCTTCCTATGCTGGTTTGCAGAGTCTAGCAGCAGCAGTTGGAGCAGAGAAGAACCATTCAATCGCTTCACTACTGCTGCTTTGTTTCTTGGGGTCAGGGCTATTAAGTGAGCAGTGAAGAAGCTGAAAGCTAGTTACCTAAGCACTCTCTCTCTCTAGATTCTCTCTCTTTCTAAACACTACCTCACACAGACACACACTCTCTCCTCTCTCTTTCCTTTGAAAGTATAAAAACAAAAGACCGGTAAGAGTGGCAGTGAGTGAGAGAAGTGTTGGTGTGTTGTGATGTATTGTGTATATTGTACTGATTTTGTGTTGTTTAATTTGAGTTTGGTGCTTTGAGTGGATCCAGATCTATGCTTCAAATATTGCACGTTCACTTGACCCTAACCTCTGACACTCTTTTATTTAAAAAAACTCTATACTATACTATATTATGCATTTTTTTTTTTTTTTTGCTTCTTCTATCTTTTCCCAAGCCAATTTGTAAGAAAATTCCACTCTCAACCATGTGTTTGTGTACCACACGCACCAATGAGAATCAAGGTGAAGGTTTGGGACCCATAATACAGAATACAATGTTTTGTGATTGGAGGAAGTTTCACTCGCTTATATTATAGTCCTTGGCTGGATTGGCTCATCATGTGTTGTTGAGGGAGAGAGTCAATGCCTCCCAATCAAATTCTCTCTCAAAAAAAAGAAGAAAAAAAAAAAAAAGAGAATTCTATTTGGTTTCTTTCTTAAAGGGGAAAAGATTTATAAAAATTTGTTTCTCCATCTAAATGAGCACTAATAAATAAAAAACCTAAATAAAGAAGAATGAAATATATTAAAAACATATAAATTATGCATACAACTAATAGTAATAGCATTTTCAATGTATTTTAGAAAAAAAAACTAAGACCTAAGCTTATCCCAATTCCCAAACCCTCCCCAATAGAAAACTAGTTTAAAGCTTAACTACATCAACCTTCATGATTAGGAAGCTAAAATTTGAAGCTTTTATTGAAAAAACTCTACAATTCACTAATCATGCTTTATAAATCTACCACTTTAAAGCATTGTTTAACGCAATTTGTCAAACACTCAAAAGCCAAAAAAGCTAGAGAGCTTCTCAGTTAAAAAGAGGTTAACTTTTTAGAAAAAAATTCCAAAAAAATCAGTGAATAGAAAAATCCAAAAAAATAAAACCACTGTGAATGATCCAAATGCACAATACCAATTGTAACTATCAGCTAAAACTGTAGTTCCTAAGAATTTTGTTTGAATGTTCACGAGTTTTGGGTCACAGTGAGATAAGTTCCATTGTAGATTTTATTGATTATTTTCCATTTCAATTGTAACTATCAATTTTACTTACTTCAGGACTTCAGGCCTAAAGACACCATCATTTTTTAAAAGATAATAAAATTATTTTTAAACAAACAAAAAAACAGGACAGAGTTCCCCATATATGAGAACTAGACCTGGGTGTCACTCACACAAATAAACACAAGCCTTATCAATGCACAGTCAAGATACAAAAGGTAACACTGCACATAACAGCAATCATGTTATCCCTGCCTGACTAAAAGGCTAAACAAAAAGAGAAAGTTCCTATTCTACTTTTCAATATTTATCCACCAAAAAACTCAAAGTTCATTGCTTGACAACAGATTTATTAACCCAGTTGGTCCTTATTCTCAACAAGAAGGGATGAAGGCATATATGACCTCAGGTTCCGCTGAAACAGACTGCCAATCATTGGCTCATCCCTACTTTTAGACTAAAAACACATATCAGTAGCTTCAAATCCCCATCAAGATAAGATGCCAAAAATAAATTTTGATATGTCAATGTAAAGTTTAAACAATACCAAACAATAACCATTATACCACGGTCTCCATTTCAGCTAAGTAAAACCCCATTTCATTTTCGCACCAATTAATTATGGTAAACAAATACACATCTTGGAGGGGGCCGCCCATGATAAGCCCACCATTATCATGTTTGTTTAGCTTATCATGGTTGTTTCTTTTATGAGCTTATGATAAGCAGAAGGTTTTGGAATCTAGTTTTATACTTTACCAAATGACAGAGATCATAGTACAACCGAAATTCTATACAAATACAGCCAGTAAGTCAGCTGCAGCACAGGATCCTCTCCATTTCATTCAAGAAAGTCCATTTCACGGTTAAAGTTTTATTTCCTTAATCTAATGGTGTACGAACTACAAATTGCAAATTTAAATGACACGACACTAGATACACCTATAGATTTGCACATTTAATATGAATCATGAAATGGATTTCAAATGGAGAGGATCCTTATACCAGCAGGACACTCCAAAATCACAATAATAGTTTTAATAATTATAAATTTGACCATTACTTCAACTCACATCTCAAGTAAAAAAAAAAGAAAAAAAAGAGCAACAACCAAAAAAAATCACATATGCACAGTAAAACACACAAACATGGACAAAAGAAACAGAAAACATAATCACTTAATAAAACAAAAAAAAGATATCAATCCCCATTGATGCAAACCAAATAAACCTATAAACTTTAATTTTTGGGACCCACAAAAATAAAAAAACTCTACTCTAACTATGCCACCAACTATTACTGCTTTGCTCATTCCTTTTTTAGTAAGTTCTTCAACCTATTGCCATAAACCAACCTAAATATACAACAAATTTAACAAATTCAAACACAATCACTTTAATGCATGGCAAAAAGTAAGTCATTTAGGGAAAGTCAAACTGGCAGAGCAAAATGACAGCCTCGATGAAAATCCATAAAAAGTAAGTACTTTAATTGAGAGTTCATAATACAGCTGCATGTGTACAAAAATTATATAAAAAAACCCCTCAAATTCTATTGTGTTCTATAATATTATTCTAACCAACATTTTTATGTACAAATGTTATAAGGAATAGGTAGAAAAGAATAGCTAATAATCAATGGTAAAAATAGACTACAGAGGTAGTTAGATTTAACAAAGTGGAGGTTTAAAAAAGCACCTTTGGTTCCTTCACGAAGTGCCTTGGCAACACGAAAAGGAGTCTTCTTGAGACCTTCTCTATTAATATCCTCCCCTAAACCATGCAATAGAACTCTGACAGCATCTTCAATAGCTATAGTCTCTGGTTAATGGAACCCAGTTTCACTTCACAATCACCAATCCAAGGAAATAAAAACAACATAAATCAATAGTTATATAGATACCAGCTAAAAAATTGAAAGTAAAGTAGTCCACCATTTCAACATTAAACAGCAAGAACTCAGAGGTTGTTATGACATGCTCCCACCATCCCCAAAAAAAAGGACAGCAGTTTCAATTTAACAAATATAGTGCATAGATCCTTCTATAAGGAATTGTTTTGTTCTAATATTTATACAATAAGAAAGACAGAGAGAGAAGGATATTGACGCAATATATATATATATATATATTAATGATATGCCTAAGTGATATCACACCATTCTATACCAACATATAGTTAGTTTACCACTAGATATAATGACATAGACTTCATGCTTTCATCAGACACATAAATATGCATGAAAGAGATACGCAGATTTTCCAAGTGAATGGGCTATTCTAAATTTGAAACTACGACATAAAATTTTAGTTATTTTATTGGTAAGTTACACAAACAGCCAATGGATCTTAAAGCTAGGACCTCACCCTTCACCTTTCTCTTTTCTTTTTTAAGAGGTAAATAATAATTCTATTGACAAAAGACTACTTCAGGTGCACTGAACACCAATAAGTATAAAGAATTACAATGAAATAGTATGTAGAAAAAGGCAAAGACTTTATAAACTCTCCAATGGAGTTACTATTAAACGTTGCTATCAATTGAGTCCCTGTGCTTTCTACGTCCTTAAAAGTACAACAATTCCGTTCCCTCCATAATGTCCACATCAAAATCTAAGCACTTAGCTCCCAACACCCAACTACTTGAGCTCAACAACACAATCATTCATTCACACAACAAAACCCAACAACATGTAAAAAAGGAAACATCAAAACACACTAAAGAAGTGAAATTTTAATTAGCAATTCTCACAACCCAATACTAGAAAAAGAGAAACAATCACAAACCCACATCCAAATTGCATAATAAAACAAAACCTATATAGTCAAACTGCATCCACACAAACAAAAACAGCTAAAATTTTCTCAAACTGAAAAGCTTACACAAATCAATAGTACAAACAAATTCAATGTTATAATACCTTAAAAAATTGAAAGAAAAGTAGAGAGAGAGATACTTGAAGAAGGTATTTTTGGGATTGTGAAGAAATTGGTCTGAGGCTGAACAAACTTTTTCTCTCTATAACCCTAAAGCAAAAAAATGGAAATAAAAAAAATTTGAAAGTGATTTTTAATTGATTTTGATTCGAAATCAGAGCTGTGAAAGCAGACAAGAGAAAAGAAACTTTTACTTATCTCTCGCAGCACATACAATAATGCAAGGCATCTCTTGGGATTATATTATAATCTATTCAACATTAATAAGCACAAATAATAACAAAAAAACCCTCACAAACATTAATAACAATAAGGTCCCCAATAGGACTACAAATCATAGTCACCAATCAACAATCTAAGCAACAAGTTTCCAAATACTTCTCACAAAAATTATATTGAGCTCAATAATATCATACACACCCCATAATTTACGAAAGAATAAATAACAACATCAAAATAGGCCAACCCATCATAGAATCACCACTCAACAATCTAAAAAAGCAAGCTTCCAACAGCCTCTCACAACAATTATATCGATATCGATAATATTATACACACACCAAAATTTACGAAAGAATAAATAGCAATATCAAATAGGCCAACCCATCATAGAATCACAGATCAACAATCTAAAAAAACCAAGCTTCATATACCCTCTCACAACAATTATATATTGGTTTCAATAATATTACACACCCCCCAAAATTTTATATATATTTTTATCAAACAAAAAGGGTAACTTCGGACATATATAATATATTATTATACAACATAGTTTTGTCCACAACATGAGAACACAAACAAAAGAACACTTTTTTTATAAGATTCACACACAGAGACAAATTTATATAATATATAATATAAGAACAATATTCCAAACAACAATATAAATCATTATAAAACGCTAAAACAAAATGTGGGTTTTGTCAATCTGAGGCTAAAAGACATGACAAACATGCATATTTGTTAAGAATCATTAACAAGACATTATCGTTTCAGATCTTTAACAAAAAGAACACATGAAAAACACAAAAAACAATACATACAGAAAATTCTGGCTCTGTTTGGAAGAGCACACGAAAAGGAAAAAAATCAAACATGCAAAAATGAAATTTCTCTTTCAACTTCAAAAGAAACGCAGCTTTTAAAGCTTTTTCTATATTATCTTTGTGAAAGCTTTTCTGTTTCTTTTTTTTTTTTTTTTTTTTTTTTTTTTTCAGAAAATATTTAGAGATATGGATCGGACATGAAAGTATACCTAGCGGAGCTGAGAGAGAAGCGTTTGTGGGGTTGTTTGTGGCCCTCTCTTGCTCGTTTTCTCTCTCCCTCTCACCGATTTCCCATGGGTGCGAGTCACAGTGCTTCGGCGGTCACTGTGGGTCACTTGGTCATGGTGGGTCTGGGTCGTGGGTCACAGTTTGGTGGTGGATCGGATTTGGTGGTGGGTGAAATTTTGTGATGGCTAGATTTTGTCTTTGTGATGGTGGTTGTTTTGTGATTTGTGATTTGTGATGGTTGGGTTTTGTGATTTGGTCGTTGTTTTCTAGTGGTGGTGGCTAGTGGTGGGTTGATTTTGGGTTGGGGTTTATGGTGGTGGCAGGTGGGTGGGTGATGGTGGATGGTGGTGACTGAGTTTGCTGGGTTGGGTTTACAGAGGTTTGTTTTTGTTTGTGATTTGGTGGTTGTGGGTTGGGTGGTGGTGGTGGTGGTGGGTGGTGATGGCTGTGGTTGTGGGTACTGGTAGACACGAGACAGTGAGGAGATTCTCGAAGTGTCTGAGAAAGAGAGAGAGTGTGTGTGTGTGGGGGAGAAATGAAAAGGCGCTAAAAATGAAAAGGGGCAAAAAAACTGAGGGAAAATTTAGGTCGAAGTGGGGGAAATGTAAGGGTCTATTGCGGCGGGTCAATGACCCGCCGCTATATCTAAACTTGGGCCGCTAAAACAGGTCTGTTACGGCGGCTCATTGGCCCGCCGTAACAGTACGCCGCAAATACTAGAACTATTGTGGTGGGACAACTGGCCCGCCGCAATAGATCTCTTCTACAGCGGCAGGCCCAAAACGTGCCGCAATAAACGACTTATAGCGGCAGATTTTGCACCCGCCGCAATAGGTCCGCCGCAACAGCTCATTTTTCTTGTAGTGAATTTTACACATTCAACCCAAAAAATCACCCACATCAGCTCAGGGGCGGCTTGATGCATTTGGGGGCCTAAGGCGAAAATTGATCATCTTATTTAGATGCAAAATTACTACTAATTAACATGAACTACATAGAATTTTTTTTTTTTTTTGAATTTTTAAGACAAAAAAATTTGACAAAAATTTTCATACTTGTTGATGTGGTAGATTGATAGTGGTAAGTAAAACAGTGGTGTTAATGGTAGATTTAGATGAAAACTAGTAAAAGTTTGCTAATTAAACTCTTATTATTATTCTTTTTTTTTTAGAAGTGCAACATTCACAATATTTTTTACAACAAATCCTAGATTTTAAACTGTTTTTTGTTTTTTATTTGAAAATATCATTATAATTATTTTTTTGCCATCAACAATAGGCTGTAATAACTTGCTACTTAGCATTAGTTGTACAAGTGTTGTGAAAAATATTGTGGGCGACGTTGCATTTTTCTCTATTTTTTTATTTTTTTTTCATCTAATAAAAAAATTTATTTTATTTATTGATTATAAATAATCCTATTGGTTAAAATTTAGGGGCCTTTTTTTTACTTGGGGCCTTAGGCAGTTGCATTTTTTGCTCCACCATAGAGCCGGCCCTGCATCAGCTTGTTTAAAATTGTGTAAATTTACATTTGAGTTACAGTAATCGTGTAAATATACACGGTTACCAGTCATTTGGATATCATTATTTATTAATTTCTCTCTCTCTCTCTCTCTCCTAGTAACCAATGTCCCAGATCATAACTATGGCTCTTCAATGGCTAACCACTTTGAGTTCCTCAGACCACAGAAGAAGAGACTTTGTTGTTTGAAGAACAATAATTGAGTCTTTCAAAAGCAGTTGCACCAGGAATTTCCTGGATGTGAATTTCATGATCGTTGTTTTCCTCATTTGTAGTTGCAACCAATTTCTGCAAGCATGCACTCTTGGACAGAAGGCTTTAGAGATTTTACAAATTTTAGGGTGATATGGTCTGAGTACATAAAATTTGAGTTAAAAAAAAAAAAAAAAAAAAAAAAAAAAAAAAAAAAAAAACTAACGTGGTTGTATAGTTTTCAGTTGATGTGGCATGGAAAATCATTTTTTATTATTCCGTTTCATACGTCAGATTTTTCCATCTAGGGGATAATGATAAGTACCAAATTAACACGTCACTGAAAAGGTTAAGGATCAAATTGACACAATTGAAAGGATAGAAACCAAATTGAAAGTGGTTTTACAAATTTTAGGGTGATATAATCTGAGTACATAAAATTTGAGTTTAAAAAAAAAAAAAAAATCTAACATGCTAGTACAAGTTGTAGTTGATGTGGCATGAAAAATCATTCTTTATTATTTTGTTTGACACATCAGATTTTTCTATCTAAGGAATAACGACAAGGACTAAATTGACACAACACTGAAAAAGTCAAGGACTAAATTGACACAATTGAAATGTTAGAGACCAAATTGTCATATGATGTAAAGAATAGGGACTAACTTGATAAAGAATAAATTATTTCATTAGGTATTAATAATGTAATATTTATTACATTAAATTATTAATTTGAGAATTTTTTTACCACTTTGCAGGTAATAATAATGCTTTTTTAACTTTACGATTAAAAATCCGTGGTACTTTATATGTTTTCTAATTTTTTTGTATAGGTTTTGAACTTTAAAATACTAATGATTTTATCTTTTATCTTTTATTTTTTATTTTTTATTTTTTTGTAACTGACGTTTACATATAAAAAAGTAGGTCCATCTATTGTATAAATGAAAAAAGAGATACATCAAACAAATACATAAAAAAATGACGAAGAAACACATTATGTTAATACATTTAGGGCAAGCAAAGGGGAAATTTCCCACCTTCCTCTCGATCCCTTTCCTCTGCACTTGTGTAGAATAATGATGGGCTCTCCCACCTTATTAATCAAATATTGTACGTCCATTTCAAACCCTGCAAATCAAATAAAATTTTCCAATGTCAAGAAGAATAACAAAACAGTTCCCTCCTCCATCGAGACAATTTTAAGGAAAGGGAAATGAGAGATTGGATATAGGGGAAGAAATACAATATGAACAAGAAAAAAATTGAAAACCATAAAGACCAAAAGAAAAATTAAGGGGATAATGGTGAAAAGTGGAAATGAAGAAAGACAATAATATAGAGACTCACTGCGAGAATTCTATGTTAATGGCAGACGCGGTAGGTTTGGCAATCATCCCAAATGCAGTTTTAGAAAGAACAATGGTAGTACCAGCCCGGGAAGGCCTAGAAACTGAACTGAGTGCACGATCAACGATCTTTATTTGAATTGTTTGGCCTGGAATGCAAGTTCTAGGGTGAGCTGCGCTTATGCACCGCACCAAATACTGCCTCCCACAGGCGGCACCATTGTCCCATATCCCCTCGCCGGCCGATGCGAACAGGTTGCTCGAGGGGAACTGTGATGCATCGTTTCCATAGCAGGCTGTGGCTGTGTAAAAGGCACAAAAAAAAAAAAAAAAAAAAAAAATTCAAAGTTCTGAAAAACTGTTATGGAAGTTAATTATTTTTTGGAGCCACATTTGTCCAATTCCATGCACTTACGTAAATATGGGGTTCTATAATGGGCAGCTGTGCCAACATCAGCATGAGAGAGATGGAAAAGCACAGCTAGAATTACAATCAAGCTTTGAAAGAAAAGTTGAAGCTTGACCATTCCTGCAAAGAGATAAGAGGGAAATATGAGAATAATCGTGTCCTATATGTTGTGAAGTGCCAATGAGAATAATCTATTAATAACTTGGTCAGAGGATGTAAAGTTAACTTAGTAAGGTGTTATCTTTGTAAAGAACACAATTAAAAAAAAAATGATAGAATTAGTTCAAGAATACCACCACCACTTTTTATATAGGCGAGGGGTAACAACTTGCTTTAACAATAAACGAGTAATAAACTAATTAACTTCATCACACGCGCTTCACACCTGGCGATGATGCTCTTTTTATTTATTATTATTTTGAGTTTAATGTAATTTTTCAATTTGAATTTATCAATTTTTAGTAAGGTTACACAAGAAGGAGTTTTTAAGAAACTAAAATTTAGGATTTAAAATTGAGTAAACTGTTGGTTTTAGTATGTGCTAATTTTTAGGAAAAATGTATTAAATGTACGTGTGATATATTTAAATAGAGAGTATTCTAATTTTAGGAAAAAGGTTTCTCTGGTAGTTTTTTTTTTTTTTTTTTTTTTAATTTTGTTAAATTACAATTTTAACCTCATTTTTAATTTGTAAGAATAAGAATTATTTAATTAAATTAGGCATTATTTTGACATTTTTTGAAACCATAATTAACTTTCTGAATCCTCTTAACATAGAGATTACCATTTGTTACTATATAAAACACTGCAAGAGACTCGGTCAAGATAACAACCTCCTTAATTAACAACTAGAATTATCACACGCGCTTTGCGCGTGCAATAATACTATTTTTTATGTATCTATTTTTTTTTTTTGATTTAGTGTTATAATATTTAAAAGTGATATATAAATGAGATAGAGATAGAGTCCTAAGTTTTAGGTTGAATGGAGAAGATAAAGGAAAAAACCTAAAACTTAGGAACAATAAATTACACTTTTAACCAGTTTGTGTTTTTTAATTTAAAATTATTTAACTAAAAGATAAGGGTATTTTAGAGAGTTTAAGAATTTGTGTGAGAGTATTTTAGTACATAAAATGTTGAAAGCCAAATAGGAAATCCCATTATTAACGGTATAGATTAAAAAATTGGAAAAAAAAAAACTTATTAAACCCTTAAAAAAAGAAACAAAAACCCTTAAACACAGCAACTGGCTTAACACAAATAGTAGAGCTTCTACACGTTCGCTACAGGGACCGCACCCATTCAACTTACTCAATCCATGCACGTATCAGAATATATATAATCTTGAATCCTACATACTTGTGTTATGTTTGATTCAATTTTAAGTTTTCTGAGAAAATAATTTATTTTTCAAAAAATATTTACTAAAAAAGAATATCATTTTCCTGTGTTTGATAGCTATCTTGAAAAAAAAGGTTATAGAACCTTTTGTTTTGTTTTGTTTTTGTTATTTTTTTTTTTTTTGGTGAGATAGAGTAAATTTCTGAAAAATTTTAGTGATGCAAAAAATTATCTTTATATAAATTTTTTCAACAAGATAAATGGAGAGTTCATACGGCGGAAGATTAAAATGTTTATTTATAGGAATTTTCTTGTGTGCAATATATCATGAAGAGCGACGTTGACAATTTTTAAAATTAAAAATAAAAAAGGAATTAAAGAGATTATTTATAAGAAATTAATACAGCCAAAATAATGTCGTTATGTCGAAATTTCAGGCGCTTTTGCATGTCCTATTTCCGATTATTTGCCATGCGGTCCATTCTAACGTTAAAAGTTAAAATTGCAGTTCCCAACTTCGAAATCTTTGTCAAATGTTACTCTTCGAATTTTCCGTCAATCCCAATAACGTTGTGTTGTAAATGTCTAAGACAATGATGTGTTTCAATATTTTCATTCCCTGACGTTTCTTATACAAATAAACTTATAACTCACTGCTTCAACATACAGCTAGCTAGAGCTTAAAAAAGTCGTAAGCTGCCGCCATATAGCGCAGTCACAAGGCAACAACCGTTTTGGTATCTCATAGTTTATTCTGTAGCTTATTTGCATAGTTCAATACAGAAGATATAATTTTTGGTAGTTTTTAGGTTAAATATGTAACAAAAAAACTAAAAGGTAACATTAATTTTTTTTAAAAAATCTAAGACAAAAAGTAAAAAGTTAAAAATCAATAGCTTTAAGCCAAATAGACATTTTAGTCAGCAATTAAGTACAGGATGCCAGTGCCCAATCGGCAACAACAGCATGGCCGTGGAACGCTCGAAATAAGTTCGTACGTGGAGAATTCAGGTTTAAACCTGAATTTAGCCAGGTTAGATATTGGACGTTGGAGCGAAGTTCTAGAGAGATTTTCATAAGGCCAATCAAAGCAGAAAGTCAAGTTCACAATCGTACGTAGATGCATGAACCCCAACACGTAAAGTAAAGTTTATTATCTGAAGACTGAAGCTTCCAATCTTGACACGTCGTACTCCATTTTATTTGTTTAAAAAGTTTATGGGATCATTGATTCTAGTACGCTCTTTATTTACATTTTCCATAAATCATTCAATATTCCATGGTTTAATTTTTAATTTTTCGTATAAAAAAAATTTATTTTTATTTTTTGGAGGGTGAAAATTGAAAAACTATAACTCATCTTATTAAGAATCCCCGGCTAAATCAACTTGAAAAATAGGAACAAGAGGTGAAGGAACAAATTCCATCAAAACCTCAAAATCAGAAATACTAATCGAAAAACGTGCTAAACTATAAGCTAACTTATTACTTTCTCTCCTAGTATGCGAGTAAAGTAATTTAGAGAAAGATCTAGACAGGAGTTTGACATCCTCAATCAAAAGGCCACAAGCTGAAAGAGACCGGTCCTCCCCCTGCAGGGCTTTGATAACAGTGCTCGAGTCCCCTTCCAAAATGATATTATCAACACCTATCTCCCTAGCAAAAACAAGAGCCCTGGCAGCAGCTAGCACCTCCACTTCTTCTGCACTGTAAGCTCTTGGGAGCTTCTCAGAGAGCAAGGCGATGACCAAGCCGTGACTTTCTCGAATGGCGACTCCAATACCAGATAATTCCTCCACTTTGAAAATGGCACCATCGAAATTGATTTTGAGGCAATCAACCGAGGGGGGGAGCCACTTAACACGGGCGAGGAATGATTGGAGTTCTGGGTTGTTGCATTGCAAGAAACTTGCCATGTCGTTCCTTTGCGAGTTGAGTTATCTGGGAGAGATTGCAGCAGTTCTGTAAGAGACGTACTTGATTCCTATGTGTCCAAACTGACCAGGCGATAGTTGCAAACAACTCTAGGTCCTGGTGATTAGTAATCATCCAAGACAGTAGCTCCTTAAAGTCCACAAATTGTCTGGTTCGTCTAGCACTCCACAGGATCGGGTTTGACCTGTTAGAGATATATTAGCCCATTAGCATAGGCCCAAGCCTAATTCTATTTTGTGTGCAAGCCAAGTCTCCTACTTGTACTAGAAGTCTATTAGTCTAGGGTTTAGTCTACTATATATACACATGTTATGATTCATTGTAACATAGGATTTGTACTACACTCTAATATATTATTAATGTAGCCCTTTAGGGTTTTTTTCCGTGGATGTAAGCCGTTAGGCTGAACCACGTAACCCTCGTGTGTTATTGTGTTTTATACTTTATGCTTTCGCTTCCGCATCTATACTAGCATATTCAACATGGTGTATCAATGCTAATATTTAACATGGTATCAGAGCCACCTTCCTGTGGTCATGGTTTTCTGTCCTTATGGTATATTTAAGAGCAATCTTTGTCTTCCTCGGTGTTATTTTTCGCTGCGTTCATCTTCTTTGGCTTCCTACTGCTGCCGTCAAAACTCTCCGGTATAGTCAAGCCACCGTTAGAAGTCGCATCAACACTGCAAGACCATTGCCTTCCTCAAACTACCGTCACAGAGCCAAACTTCATTCAAGGGATCTTCTCAACCTTATCAAATCTCAAGATTTCATCAAGCTTCCATCTTGAGTTTGAGAGGGGGTGTTAGAGATATATTAGTCCATTAGCATAGGCCCAAGTCTAATTCTATTTTGTGTGCAAGCCAAGTCTCCTACTTGTACTAGAAGTCTATTAGTCTAGAGTTCAGTCTACTATATATACACATGTTATGATTCATTGTAACACAGGATTTGTATTACACTCTAATATATTATTAATGTAGCCCTTTAGGGTTTTTTCCGTGGATGTAGGCCGTTAGGCTGAACCACGTAACCCTCGTGTGTTATTGTGTTTTATATTTTATGCTTTCGCTTCCGCATCTATACTAGCATATTCAACATGGTGTATCAATGCTAATATTTAACATGACCAAACAATATCGAGTCCAGGGCAGGACCAAACAGCATGAATGGTCGATTCTGCATCTTGCAGGCGTCGGTCACAGCTTGGGTTATTCAGGATAGTTCGTCGTACCAAGTTAACCTTCGTAGGCAAAGAATTACGACAGGCTCGCCACATTAGATTCTTGATTTTATTCGGACAATTCAAAGACCAAACACCTTTCCACAGCTGATTGTTCGTAGGTACCACAAACATGTATTCAGCCAAAAAAAAAAAAAAAAAAAAAAAAAAAAAAATTAGACATGAATAAAAATTGTGTACATCGTGTGTAAAATTATAAACAATTGTATATGGAATGAATATCAATGAGTGTGTATGAACAATTCCCCAAAGTTTATGACACTTTTATTGTGCGCATGGAATAGGATTGCCAGATGTAACCTTGCAAAATTGGATCCACACCAGTCAATCTGCCCTGACCTTTAAAAAAAAAGGATATGGATAATAGAAATAGCGAGCAATTTGTTTTAATTAAATAAGTTTCTAACTTGCACCCAATTTTGATATGACACCTCGATCCTACTGGGCTGAACTTGTATCTAATCCATTCAGCAAACTTTTATTATAAAATTTTAAACTTAATTCCTTTTACTCATTTTCAATATGTGTTTATGTGTTATATATTAAATTTTTTATATTGTAGACACTAATGACACTATTTGTCAACTTGGCAAGCAAATCTCAAATATAAATGTTTTCAGTATCGACTGCTAATGTTGAGGATTTTTTTTTCTATGTTCATTATAGGTTTTCATAATAGCTAACTCTTATTTTACATTAAGATATGTTGTTGCATGCAATAGGTAATCTTTTATTTTACATCAAATTATATTATTGTAATAGGTTAAATCCTTATTTCACATCAACCTTCTTAATTTGATGTAATAGAGGTGAATAATTGACTAGCAGGAAAATTTGAGAAATTGGCAATACTTATTATTATTTTTTCATCTCAGTTTCCTCTCTCACCCATGTCTATCATTTTTTTTTTCTCATTTCAATTTCTCATCTCACCCACACTTGTCTCTCCCCCCCCCCCCCCACCCACTTTTTTTTTTCTCATTTTAGTTTCCCTCTTTCTCTTACCCACATCTCTCTCTCTCTCTCTCTCTCTCTCCTATCTATTTCTTATTTTATTTTTTTCACGTCTTAGTTTCCCTCTTTCTCCTACTCATGCCTATCTCAATATTCAAATTTATCAACTAACTACAAATTTCATCTCTCAAATTTCCATCTTTCTCTCATATCTACTAACTCCAAATTTCCTCTCAAATTTTAGTCTCTCTTTCATAATCTACTTGGAGAGACTTGATCCCTATTTCTCAAATTTCTTTGTAGTTTTGATCATTGGTTTAAGAATAATCTCTATTACTTTCAGGTAATCTTTTAGTTCTCTTTAAATTTTAATTTGATTTTTCTTTGTTTGTACAGGCTTCAAGTAGTAATGGTGATTTTTTTTTGGAGAATTAGGGATGGTATATATTGGTGTCATCGTGTTTTATATGGTGCTTTTCAACTTTATACTTATTTTGTTATTCTTTTTTCAGAGTTTGTTGATATTTCTTCTGAGTCTTTTGCAAGGTTTCCTTTCAATTTGGAGACAACGATGCTTCATGTGACTAGCTCCTCGTAACTTTTCTCCACAATCTCCATACAACTTGGGATCCAAGTAATGCCTTTTGGGATCTTAAGTAATTTCTTTATTTGGATGCTTCAATTATCAAAATTTCCTTTGATAAGTTGGGGAATTTGGAATGACTTGATCCCAATGGCAATAGTCATTCTCTCTACAAACTGGTATGCTCTAATTATACCATTTTGATGGGAATTAGTAGGCCTTTCCTCACTTGCAATCCCAAAATCTCACACACCAGCCAAAGAAAGTGACTCACACTCACAAAACACACAAAAGAAGAGAGTGTAGAAGGGAAAGAGTGGGAGAACTCTTTGAGATTGACAGATGCAGAAGGTATATATATATTATATGCCATCAAATCTTTTGACTCCCAAGACATTTATTTTCTATACCCATACATTTATAAAAACCCACACATAACTTCAGGAAACCACCAACATGCATTTGGTAAAATCTTGTTTAATTTATTAATGAAACTTTAATTAAAAAACAAACAAGTTTAACTTCTAACAAAGGGGGCAACCCTTGGCTCTGCTATGCCCTTATGTAAAAAAGTGATGGGCTCCCTCACCTCATCAATCAAATACTGTGTTGACTTCAAGCCCTGCACATTAAATAAAAATCAAAACCATAAAGACCAAAAGAAAAATTAAGGGGCTGATGGGGAAAAGTGAAAATGAAGAATGACAACAGAGACTCACTGTTGGAATTCTATGTTAATGAATGAAGCCGAAGGGTTGGCTATCATCTCAAATGCAGTTGTAGAAAGAACCAAGGTAGCATCATTCTGGGAAGGCCTAGAAACTGAAGAAAGTGCACGATCAACAATCTTTACTTGAACTGTCTGGCCGGGTTTGCAAGTTCCAGGCTGAGCCGCGCTTATGCACCGCACCAAATACTGTCTCGCACAGGCGGCACCAAAGTACCATATATCCTCGTTGACCGATGCGAACAGGTTGCTCGAAGGTAACTGTGAAGAATCATTTCCATAACAGGCTGTGGCTGTGTAGAAAGAAAAATAAAATAAACAGTTCAAAGTTTTGAATCGCAGTCATGGAAGTTATTTATGAAAGTCACATTTGATTTGTCCAGTGTCACTTACGTAAATATGGGGCTTTATATTGGGCAGCTGTGCCAACATCAGCATGAGAGAGACAAAAAAACGCTGCCAGAATCACAAATAGGCTTTGAAAGAAAAGTTGAAGCTTCGCCATTCCTGCAAAGAGACTGAGAGGGAAATTTTTGGAAAATCGTTTCCTTTGTGAATACCAATGAGAATAATCTCAGAATTTGTTCAAAGGATCGATGCAAAGTTAACTTAATCAGGTATTGTGGGCCAATAAGTCCAGATGTAATACGTCTGGTTTGGAAAGAACACAAAGAAAACAAAGATACTCATAGAATTAGTGGTAAACTAGTTACTGCCATTTGGCATCACTAGCTACTAAAATACTGCAGCTCTGTCAAAGTAACAACCTCCCTAATTTGCAATGGAAAATAACTTATTAAACCCTCAAAAAACGAAAAAAACAACTTAAACACAGTACTAACAACACGTGAAGTACTATATTCAGCCTAGAAATAATGTTATCAATAAACACTTGTCTTATAGGTTCCAAATAGCTCAATTAGTAAAATTTTCTGTTGTTAAATAAAAATTTGAGATTCAAATTCAACTTTCTACTGTTAAATCGATTGATATCGTAGTTTAATGAAAAACAAAAATCATTACCATAAGTTAAATTCTATGTCTACCAATTCAGGAATCACAGCAAACGAGCAAAGCAGGCCACTAGATCATACATCAGAGTAATCAGGCATTGACCCTATTTTTGGAAGTGAATTATGAAAGATGGTGGGTTTTTGTTAGCTCAACTGGTAAATTTTTTTTTAATTTTATTTTTTCTTATCAAAAAATTAAAAATACATTATGAAGAGTGGCGTTGTCAATTTTTAAAATACAAATAATAAATAATAATAAATTATTTAAAAACATAAAATACAGCCAAAATAATCAGCCATCCCATCTTCAATTATCTGCTGTCCGCTTCTAAGTTCTGACGTTAAAAGTTAAAACTGCCGCTCCCAACTTCGAAACCCTTGTCAAATAATTATACTCCAAATCTTCCACCAATCCAATAACATAGTGTTGTAATTATCTAAGACAATGATATTTGTCAATATTTTCAGTCCCCAACATTTATTAAACTGAATTCAAAATTTAATCGTGAGAAATAAAGTGTATAATGAAAAAATCAAAGCCTCCACCGCAATACATCTAAAACCATTTCATTGAAACTATATGCAAATTTTGCATTTGGATGGAAATTAGAAATTCTACTATATTATTAAGAGTTTTGTAGTCTGATGGCATTACACAATCTCCTTTATAAGAAGAAATATGGTTTGAATTCTTCTTCTAAAATTTATTATAACAATTGAATCATAAAAAAGTGCAACTTCAATAATCTATAGGCATAATACTGCATGTCTAAGTGCAAAAAGAAAAAGAATTAAAAAGTGAATTGAATTGATTTGTTGAATGACACTCAAGATGTTAATTTTGTTGTTAGAAAGACACTGATATATCTCAATTTGTTAAATTACCGATTATCCCAAAAGTATAAACTATTGTGATATGGTAAATTTAATCATTTGATCACATAATTTCAGAACTCAAAATTAAAAACAACAGAGTAAATCAATGATCAAATTAATATATTATTAAATATACGAAATATATATATATGATGCAAAATTGAATTTTCTAAAAAATATAGAACTATATTAAAGAATTATTAAATAACAATCCGATCTGAGAAATGGAGGAATAGGAAAAGAGGGTTTATTGTACATTCCTTTCAATAAAAAGTTTTTGAAAACAGTAATGCTATATATACAGTGTTTTTAACAAGAAGTTTCACAGTTGTTTAGCAAAAAAAAAAAAAAAAAGTTTCACAATTATTGGGTTAATAAACTGTGAGTGGAAGATACAACTAACATTCATAGATCCACCTCCGTAAGTGATGGAATGTAAAATAAAAAACCTCTTGTCCTCTCTATTTGAAAATTACTGACAAGAAAAAAAATGGATACAGGAAACTCATTAGTTCTTTCTTTAGGTAATTCAAATAGAAAACATACATGATATCGTGAAACTGATCTGGGAGTAGGAGCAAGAGGCACGGATTGGCAAAATAAAGGTGCAGACCTAACCCAAGTTTTGCGTAGAAGATTTCTTTATAATATAATATATGAATGTTGATAATAATGGCAGTTACTAATATGTATTTATTATGATTATGCTTTTATAGATATTTATTATGATGATATTTATGGTAATCTTTAATATATATTTGTTTTGATTGTGTTTATATATGAAACTATTTATTTTGTTAATTAAAGAAAAAAACGATGTGGCAAGATTCTTTATTTATTTATTTTAAGAATACTAAGTATTTTAACACACACACGGGAAGATGAGAGAATGTCATAAAGAAACTAACAATGGTATATGTATGGCACTGTGATACCCAGGCCCAGGTGGGCCTTGGATCTTTAATCAACAGTGTGGCCAATGGCATCAACCTCTTTCTACCTAAGGCCTCAGCTTGAGCCCACAAAAGCCACAATCCCAGGCCTCATATCTCCCAAAAGCCTAAGGAGTAATAATCTCAATTAGCACGCACCCTATTCCGCTGCCTGGGCCTTGCTCGGCGAATCATATCCCGAGCAAGAAGAAAGGCGCTCGGGGACACTATCTCTTATATGCCCGACAGTGCCTTGGGGAATATTGTTGTCGAGCATATTTACTGAAGTGGGAATCATTTCTAAAACCACTCTCACCACACCCTACTCCCACCTAAACACCCACTTATAATTAACGACATTGGACCTCCCATTGCACTAACCATGGAAGTAGTCATAGTCTCTCCACTAATTTTGGGCTATAAATATGAGAAGTTAAAGGAGAGAGGAGGAGATTACAGAGAGAGAGGGAGAGAAAAATTTGTTGAGTCTCTGTGCCAACCCAAAGTAGGAAACTCAAGCCCACAATACAAATAGATTGTGAACCTGAGTGAGGCCCAACCCAATAGTCTCGAATTTTGGCGTGCATAATATATATCCAAGAAACTGGGACTAGGCGCAAGAGGCATGGATTGGCAAAATAAAGATAAAGACCTAACCCAAGTTTTGTGTAGAAGATTTCTTTATAATATAATATATGAATGTTGATAATAATGACAGTTATCAATATGTATTTATTATGATTGTGCTTTTATAGATATTTATTATAATGATATATATGGTAATCTTTAATATATATATATATATATATATATATATATATTTATTTATTTATTTATTTTGATTGTGTTTTCTATTTTGTTAATTAAAGTAAAAAATTGATGTGTCAAGATTCTTTTTTTTTAGAATACTAATGGCATGTTTGGTAGACTGTAATATGTACTATAATGTAATAGTTATTCTTATGGTTTAGTTATTCAGTATTTTGTTTATGTTTTTGAAAGTTAAAAAAAAAACGTGTACAAAACACCTTTGAACGTTTAGACTCCCAAAATACAACTTAACCAACTCAAGCAATATGTCAAACACTTAGTGTGCGGAAACTTAACACATGCTATAATATGAAATTGGTTATAAACTATCTAAGCCATAACAAAATAAAACCATAGCAGATAATGTAAAGGCAAAGATAGAGAGAAAGGAAGATGCAAACACAAAGACAACACGCGATGTGTTATCGAAGAGGAAACCGAAGTCCTCGGCGAAAAACCTCTCCGCCGCCCTCCAAGCGATAATCAATCCACTAGAAAATACAGTTGGGATACAAGGACAGCAATAGACCCTCCAAGCCTAATCTACCCAGTGCACCTAAGCCCTCCAAGCTTCTTACTCCAACGAGGTTGCGCCGAACCTTTTTCTTTTCTAGCTTCCCGGATTCCGCTACTAGACCGTAGCATCAACCAATGAAGATTGGCTCCTTCCTAACTGCTTCCCAGAACTCCAAACGACTGTCTCACAAAGATGATGATGGTGAGAACCAGGTTTGGTATAATGCCTCTCAAGGTTTTGACAATGGAGAGGAAGAGAGTAAGGGAATTTGAAGAGACTCTAAGGTATAGATTGTGGATGAAGCAATCTGGTTTTTCTTTAGGGTTTCTCTCTCAAAACTCTCTCTGGAAGCTCTCTTTCAATCGTGGGTTAAAGGGGTATTTATACTAGAGTGGAGAGGAATGTGAAACGTCAGGTTTTGGCAAAACAGGGGTGGCCTGCGGCTAGACCTCGCGGCTTGACCAAGTCGCGAGATAACCGTATGGCCAGTTGTCCTGTTTTGTCCTGTAGTGCTCCAGCTAGCATGACTGTTCATCTTCCAGCATGCTTGGCACGTGTGCAGCTTCTGGCGGCTTGCAGCCGCGAGTCCACCCGCGAGTCCCAGCCGCGACACTCTGTTTTCTTGTACACTCTTGAGCAATCTTCACTCTATCTCACTCACTACCCTTACAACAAACCCACCTAGATACAGGGTTACTAAATGCTGAATTACAAGCAAATTTGGCACGGAATAAAGCCAATTAGATGGTTGAATAAATTCAACCTTACAGTTTTTATTAGAGAAAACAGTCATTCCTTATGAATAGTTATTCTTTAAAATGAAGAATAATTATTCTTCTCTCAAAGGGTTGTAATAATTATTCCTTAGTAGTTGTAATCATTTCTAACATTAATATATTTCTAAATAAAAAAAAACTTTCCATATCCACTTAACAATTATGGAAAAATAAATCTTAAAAAAAAAAAAACTTATCTCTCTCTCAAATTTAAAAATATTATTTTCTAAGAAATATAATTGTATGAGTAAGATATTTCTTAAAATAGATCTTAAACTTTATTCTAATGTTATAATTCACAACCAAACTCATGAAAATGTTTAGTTATTTCATTACAACACATTTATTCCCGGTAATAAAAATTACTATTTTTATTGTAATCTACATTCAGTGTACCAAACGTGTCATAAGTATTTTAACACACACAAGCCTAACCCTTGACAAGATTCTAATTGAGAGTTTAAATATATAATAGAATTTAAACTCAATTAACTACTCCATCTGTCTCAAATTGTTGGTCATGTTTAGAAAATTAAACTTTTTAAGAAAATATCATTTAATGCATTCTCTATTTGGTAAAAATGTATAAATTTTCAAAACTATCCTTATTAATTTAAACAATAGAGATTTTTTTTTTTTTTTTTTGAGAAAACAATAAAGAAAGAATGTTATTGACTTTTAAATAAAGTAGGGGTAAAGTAAAAATTTTATTTATTAATTTTGGAAAGAGGACTTCATTTTGGGGCATCCACAAATTAAATAGACGGCTAACAATTTAATGTCCTCAATGATATGGGCGTTATTGCAATGCTCCCCACACTTCAAAATAACAATTTAATTTTCTGACATTCATCTCAAAAAAAAAAAAAAAAAAAAAAAAACAATTTAATTGCTAACCTCCACAATGTTTACAGCCAAAATCTGTCTTGCGGGATATGATTTGTATACACAAGGGCAAGGTAGAGGGGAAATTATTACATAGTTGATGGGAGAGAGGAAGAAGATGATGACATGGAATTCGGATAGTTAAAGCTGCATTTATATATATATATATATATATATATATATATATATATTTTCCATTTTTCCTTTTAATCAAAAGAGTTAATGCCTTAAATTACTAATTTTTAGAGAAGAATAATGACTTAACCATGAATTTTTTTTTCATGAAGTTGAAAATGGAAAAAAAATTATGCACATAGCAAGTTATGATTGGTGGAACATTGAGCGGTATACAAAAAATGGTACAGGAGATTTGTATTCAAATTAATGAATACAAATCCTCTATACCATTTTTGTGAACCACTTTATATTCCACTAATAACAACTTACCATTGATTTTACTTTCCTTATAAGAATAATTGGAGTTGAAAATGGAAAAAAATCATACACATAGTAAGTTGTGATTGATAGAATATAGAGTGGTACACAAAAAATGGTACAGAAGATTTGTATTCAAATTAATGAATACAAATTCTCTGTACCATTTTTTGTGAACCATTCTATGTTCCACCAATAATAACTTGTTATGTATTGATTTTACTTTTCTTATAAAATAATTGGAGTTGAAAATGGGGGAAAAAAAAAATCATACACATAGCAAGTTGAAAGGTTGTGTACCACTTTATGTTCTACCGAAGTTGAAAGGTTCATTTGGGTAATATATATGAATTATGTTTAAGTTACACCTTATGTAAATTTAAGTAATGATATACCATTCAATATTTTTTAGCTGAATGCGAATTTTGACGAAATTTGGATTACATTATCTTCTTATATTTTCTATGTTTGCAAAATTTCAAGGTGATAAAAAATCAATAGTCATGTCATCAATTAATTGTTTAAATTTAAGTTTTTGTAGTTTAAAATAATTCATACAAGATAAGTTTATGAATCGAATGATAAATAACATCCAATTGATATAAAAATTGGCATGCATGTTAAGAACATATAAAACATGTAATCTAATTGTTGAATTTTCAAAATATGGGATGCACATCCGCTATCTCACATTGTGCTTCACCTGTTTTATTATGACACACATCTAGGGTGTCAATGTTCAACCCAACTCATGAACACGATACGAACCCGACACGGGTTATTTCGGGTTAGGGTTGGGCCTTAATGGGTTTGGGTTATAAATGGGTTGACCCAAAAGCGACACGATAAGAAACGTGTCATAAGCGGGTCAACTCACGTAATCCGCAATAAACACGTTTGACACGCCAATTTATTTGTGTCAATACAAAATGACCCACTTAACACAACCTGTTTAACTCGTATAATAAATAAATATTCATCTTATTTTAGATTTATCAAATACCTTTTATATTCAACATATATTTTAAATTTAAAAAAGAAAAGTGAGTAATTACAAAAATTTACAAGGAATATAATTGAAAATTGAAACTTTACAAATCCTAGATCTCTAAACCTTACAAATCCTAAATCTCTAAACCTTCTTATAAATATCTTCTTCTTTTTCTTCTTCTTCTTCCTTTTTTCTTCTTTTTTCTTTTTTTTTTTTTTTAAATTTCAACCGTACTAATCTTCTCACGCCCAATTCTCAAACTCAAAGTGTCAACTCTCAAATCGGTTATTTCTCTCTCTCCAATGTGTTTATATTTTCTGCATAATGCTTTTGTACAATAAACTTTGAACCCATGTGCCTTGTGTTTTTCTTGATTGCATGATATGACCCACTTGTTTTTGTTGAACTATGTTATTTTATTTTTGTTAAACTATATTGTTTTGAATTTGGGTTGAAGTGTGTAAAGTGGTGGGCTGTGCTAGTGGTGTTGGGCTGCTTCCTGCGGTACTAGGCCCAAGTTTCACTACAAGAAAAACAGGCTATTGCGGCGGGCCAGAACCGCCGCTAAAGCCCAAAAAAGCGCCGCTAAAGGTACATTCGACCTACTGCGGCGGGTGCTATTGCGGCGGGCCATCCCGTCGGTGTTGCAGTGCCGCTATAGGTCGATTGCGGCGGTCGTGAAAAGCGCCGCTATAGATGTACCTTTTAGCGGCGGGTGAAGGTCTATTGCGGCGGGCATAAAACCGCCGCTATACGTGATCAGAATTCATGGCATTGACTTTTAGCGGCGGGGTGGTGCCCGCCGCTATTGGTGTCTACCTTTAGCGGCGGGCAAACAGCGCCGCTATAGACAATCAATCAAAACAGCTAATTGTACTTTTAGCGGCGGGTTCATGCCCGCCGCTATATGTTTCAACCTTTAGCGGCAAGCGATAAGCGCCGCTGTAGGTATTTATTTAAAATGTAAAATATGCACCTTTAGCGGCGCTTTTTGACCGCCGCTATAGGTATTTTTTTCGTGGGTTTTAAAACTACTATTTGCTAATAAATAAATAGTTCACAAATTTATTACAAAAAAACCTATAATAATTTTAACTCTACTAACACAATACCACAAATGTAACTAATTAACACAACAAATGTCTTAAAACTAACGTAATATTAACATAGAAATATATTATTAAATACATAACATTGTCTATAACCACCATCTTAAAATTAACAAAAAAAAGTTGTGGTCATTTAAATAAAACAACCGCTAAAATTAATCTAATACTATAATTAAAATTCTAAAGTGTTTAAAAATATCTTTCAACACTTGCAAAAAATGCGATTGTTCTTCCGTAGTTCTCTGTACACAAAAAAGTCCAAGAACTCCAAGATAAAACTTATAACCTTCTTGGTTGATGATTTGGGAAGAGTTGGAGATTGTTCGATTAGAGGAGCATCCTACATACAAAGTAGGATTACTTAATAAGTGCATATAAATGAAATAGAATGACAAGAAAATATTACCAAAGTAAAAAATGGGAACAAGTTAAATGAAGACATGTTTCTTGATCTTTTATGGGAGGACCACCTCTCTTTGCAGCTTCCTAGTTTTGAAATTTTGAAATTACAAAGCAGAGGCACAACAAGACAACTGATGGGATCAAATCAAAATGATTGGTGTTGGGAGGTCCCTTGATATAGAATTCAAAGGATGCAAAGGTGTCACCACATAATTCCATAAACATCTATTAATAACATGGTGCTTCTAGAAATCTTTTTCCTTCACCAGCCTTTAATCATTCACTTTTAGCTATGTTCCTAATCAAACAATGAATTTAAATGCATAGAGAAGTTATCAATACATTTGGTAACTATAACATCATGACTAGCAATATTCTTTAGGAATGGACATCTCTTTAAATATGCAATTCCATTTTAGCATTCCACGTGTGAAAAAGATAGAGAGAAGCCCTTAAAATGAATTAATCAAATAAAAACAACTCAACAACAATCATCCAATATTACAAAAAACAGTCAACAATCTCAATATTAGCTAAAACCATTTGAAAGCATTTATTCATGGTTGTTCTTTCCCTCAACATCTAATCTTCAAGCCTAACCTTCTCTCCCTCAAACACAAGGGGAGTGTCAAGGATTATGAAGAGGTCCTTACATTATCATCAACCAAAATATTTTCTGAAATCAATTCCAGATGTTAATAGCAAGTATGAAACTAATCCATATATCACCCCCACGAATTCACCTAAAAGTTAAAACTAAACTGAACTTTGAAATGCCAAAATAGATAATAAGTTAATGACAGCTGGTAAGATCAAATATTTCATAGAAAACTCATGATACGACCAAAAAAAATGCAATCATATAGAATATCTCAGTACATGACTTTCTTTCTGTACCTTTGTAATAAAGCATAATAGCAAGACATCAAAATTTAAAACAATTTCACAAGAAGCAAATTAATATGTATTCCAATAATTACAAAGTTTGGACTTTGACAACACATTATCTTAAATTCAAAGAATTTCATTCTTTAATTATCTGCGAAATCAGAAACTTCCACAACTGACCCCCAAAACAACTGTTAAGTAAATTTAAGAGAACAAAATCATTTCTACAAACACAAGTCTCAAGCTTTCTTTTTCTTTAATTCAGCATCCCTTTTTGCCCTCAATCATACCCCAATACAAGTACTAAGCTTCCTTCAGTTCAATTTGCCATTTCTTTTGGAAACCAAAACAACATATAAAAACATAAGACACCAATTTTCTCTTCCTTTTTTTGTGGATAAGCCATAGTATACCAATTTTCTTTGCTACCCTTTTCCTCACTTTTCTCAACAACTATATTTTCTTGATAAGTTTTTCTTAACAAGTACATTAAGTTTCATTGTAAATCAAATTTCCCACATTATTGCATATGGAATTCTTGAGTATAAGATTCTCCCCTTTTCATTTCCCAGAGAACCAAACAACATTAAAAACCAAAACTTTCATTCATATCCCAACAAAATAAACTGACTCAATTTGAACTTACAAACCTGTTGGAAGCTCTTGACAGTCTTGCCAATACTCTTTCCTACTTCAGGCAACTTCTTGGGCCCAAAAACCAGAGCTGCATCTCCAGCAATAACAACCAGCTCAGGCACTCCAAGACCGAACCAAGCATTACAAGTCAGACCCTTTCTTGCTCTCTCAACTCTGGTCCTGGTTGTAGCTCCACACAGTACCACAATGTATTCATTGATCAAATAATCATTCCCTAATAAAAATCAGTCTAAGCAAAATCAGTAACGCGTTTGTGCTCTGTATAACATTAGCACCATATATAGTGATACTTTTCTCATTCATAAAAATAATTAAAATAAAATAAAAATAGTGATACTTTTCTCTTCTGTCAAATGCAGTCAAATGCAGTCAAGGGAATAATCAATAGCTAATTAATAGCTCATAAGATCTTATTACATATAGTTATTCTAGAAATAAAAAAATGAAATAGTTTACTAACATGCCCATCTACTTTTTAAAGGTAAAAAACTAGGGAGCACAGGGATTAACTTTTATTTTAGTGACATGGTCATATGTTTTTGTTTCCTAAAGTTAGAAAATTCTTTATGAGAGAGAGATAGAGAGCTTTAAACATGTTGCGGGGTTGGAGTGAATGAATAGAGAGTCATTGTAAAGACATATGTGGTAGAAGAAGAAGCATAATAGTCTGGTGGTAATGGCTTTCACAATGGAGAGGTGTGAAGAGATGGTGTTCTCAGTGGAGTCTCAAAAGACAATGCCAGCACCATTTCTGACAGACATACCAACTGGTTGATGACCCTCGCACTGATCACATTGTGTGGAGGCCTCCTGAGTTTGCTAGAGATCTCCTACCAAACTACTTCAAGCACAACAACTTTTCAAGCTTTGTTAGGCAGCTTGATACCTATGTGAGAATACAACACTAATCTCTCTGTCTCTCTCTCTCTCACACACACACACACAAGTCTCTGGTTAACCTGGTCACTCTATTTTGACACCATGAAAAAGTCTTTTTCCAATGGGTGATTTTCAAATCATGTTAATTGAGATAAGTAAGCTGGATGGTGCTTTTTTCCCTGTCTTTTTCTTTTCAGTTCAATTGGCATAAATACCTATACACCAAACACACACATACAGCTTTATTTATCGATTATATTTTTCTCTATAAACCATACCTCTAATTAGTTTCTGCAAACTGTTTGTGTTTGATGAGTTGGTTTATATCAGTTTGGATACATTCTAGTGTGTTTTTCACTTGCTCTAGCCTTTGATGACAAGTGAACGTCAGAAGTACGTTTAAAATATATATTCCTTTGGATGGTTTAAAGACTAGTAGTATCAGTTAAAAGAGTGAGAGAGTCAAATCATTGATGGCTTTGCTTTATAAACTGTAGTCCTAAGACCATTGTTCTACCCTTTAGAAACCTTAAGAAAAATTGAAGTGTGTTTTCTTTTTTGGAAAGACATGAGATCACCCAAATGGAGATCTTAGTGTGCAAAATGCAAAACATCTCTCAAAATAAAAATTTTGTATCCCCTCTTAGTGTTATACTTTATATTCCAATAGTGATAGTACATCACATCATAAAAGAACCAAAGTTTAAAATAGAGTAAATGAATAAAGAATTAGACACAAAATGAAACATCAAGAATGTAAACTGAGGATACAAACAGTACTGTCAAGCTGTTTGGAGTCCCTCTTAGTGGCAAGAAGAGATTGCATTCTAAAGAATTGAAATTTGGGGTCTCTAATGTTTAAACTGTTGGTAGGCTCCAGTTGTTTTGGCTAAGATTTATTAGCAAAAATGTTATGTACAGTTGAGAGCTCAAGTTCAGTTGAGCTAATTAAGCTACTTCATGATTCAGTAGCAATTCTTGGAATGAGCAAGTTTGGCTTCTCCTCTACATTTTTTCCTAGGAAAAAATAAAATTAAATTAAAGACTATGAAACCTTACCAAAAATTACTAATATGCAAAGCCATCTTTCATTTTTTTTCTTTACCCTGAGCATAAGCTGGTATCTATATTGTTAGCAGATTAGGTACTATTGTAAAGAAGTAATCTTGAAAATAAAGACAGATAGAGAAGTTAAAAAAAGAAACATGTAACTGATAGTAGTCTACTATATGATATATTTATTAGATCATTCACAGTAAAAGAGGTCCATCTTGACCCATATCACCATCAAATCACACGAGCGACATTTATTTTTGATAATTCGAAAGTTAGAACAAGGTAGTCAAAGGTGAAAGGCGCCCTTAAGGTGCCAAGGCCTTGTATCGCCCGAGGCGACGAGGTGCCAAAAAGGCGTTAGCCCGAGTGAAGCAAGGCGCCAAATTCTAAAAAATTAGTCTCCATCCAAATATCAACAGTCAACTAAGTCTTATCAAATATCAACAGGGGGATTAACTTTTGGCATGGCAAAAATTACAGGAGCTACTTAAACCCATATAACACAAAAAGTCCATTGTTGAGGTGCTTATGCATCGAATCCCAGACAACAAAACACCCCAGATCCAAAAAAAATAAATTTTAGGACCACAAATTTCTTTTTCACAATTACAGACATATGGCCTGATCTGGTTTGTGTATATTAAAAATAGTATTTTTTTTTTTTTTTTTTAGAAACTATTAAAAATAGTATTACTTGGTCGATTCCTACTAATATCATATTCGCATAATAAAAAAAAATATATTGAAATAACGAAAGAATATGATCACATATCCGATAAGCAAATAAATAAATAACCAACTAAACTACTTCATTATCTAAAGACACACGCAACTTAATCCTTAAATAAACAACTAAATAAAAATCAAAGTTCTTGTTTTCAGAGACAAACCCAATCACTACAGTACAGTACAGAAATCCAACAATAAATAATAAGTATACCCAGAAAGCAAACCTGGAGCAGAATCGACACCCTTTGAGTCCACCTCCTTATTCCTCACCACCCTTTCCTGTGTAACCCAAACAAACATATAAAATACAAGAAGTACAAGAAGAAGAACATCACTCACTTAGTAAAAGAGAAAGGGATGTACAGGCAAGTTTTGAACTACACGTGCAATCAATAGACCAAAAAATTCAGCAACAGTTTCACAAAACTATTCCAATATCTGTTTCCTAACTAAGAATATCTAACAAAATTACAGATATCATTCTTATAGAACCTGGTAGAAGAAGCTCAAGCTCGTATAATCAATGACATAAGCAAACTAACTCTAGCCACTTTATACCATGAGGTCCATGAAAAGACAAAATAAACGAATAAAAAATGCCAAGAAGAATCTCAATATAAACCCATTAAAGGGGAGCAAAGGCAAAGTCCATACACTTTTCTTTTCACCAATGAGTTCAAAATTCATTCAATTATCATCCATACAACTAAAGTTAAACCAAGTGCCCATTTAAAAATGTTAAAATATTGACATATATTTATGCTCCCAATTGAACAAAGTGATGGTAACACGAATCTCAAATGGAAGTCAGCAAATATATCCTCCGAAACCAAATACTCCATTCCATTAATCCCCAAATCAATCACATCATTTCTCGCCACCTTGACCCCTATTCATCTCAACAATTAATCCTCACTACCCCATGCTGACAACATTTGATTCCATATTCTACACAACACACACACACACACACACACACAAAATTAATCAAATCAAGTACAAGACATTGGGCCCATTCACTGAATTCCCTAATCCTGCATATCAAAACATGAGGATGTCAGCTTTTTTTTTTTTTTTTTTTCATAAAAATATTCTAGTAAGGGATGATAAATTGTGGTTTTTCTACACATGCTACAAGGAATTTCACTATTCAAACTTTTTTTTTATCCACCATTTACCAAAAATCTACAGTATCTATGGTACAAAATGACATTCACTCTGTAACTTCAAATGATTCTTTTGTATATATAAGTAATACTTCAATGTTATCATCCCATGCATGCAACAAGGCCCTTCTTCTCTACCTGTCAGATTACAATCCAGCAGTACTAGGGAATATCATAATGGCCACATAGCAGTAAATTGATTAAAAACATTGTAATCAAAGTTTTCATCATCCATGTGTAATATTGTAATTACCACAATCTGCTTCAATCAAATAAGCAATTCTTGTTCATGTATTCTTTCACAAGAACAATCCACTAGATACATTTATCAAACTTATTGAGCTCATATAATAGCCATGGTTATTAATAAAAGAAAAACACAACAGAACCAATAATTGTGTTAGACCCAATTAGAAGTTAAAATAGATGTTATAAAGATATGGTTTTCCTTAAAATAATTCACAGATTTATCGTAAATGCCTAGGCTATGGAACATACCGATTCAAAAAGTAGTAAACAACCAGCTTGCCAAGCAAAGCTTCTCTCTCCCTGGATGCTTCCTCAGAGGTACTTGCTTCTGCACTCCAATCCCTTGTGAATCTAACGGTCCCAGCTCAATTGCTCAAACCACCCAAATTTATTTAAGCCCCCCAAAAATACCTTAAAAGTAAAAACCCACTTCAGCATATGAAAAACAAGTCTGAAACAAACAAATATAGTAATCAGAATTTTCGAATTTCAGCTAAAAAAACAGAAGAAGAAGCATCTTTCTTTAGCTCAATTGGAAATATCTTAAATCACAGTGGGACTGTGACTGGGTTTATGAGAGAGTGCGAACGAAAATGATAAGTATTTTTTTAAAATTATTTTTGGTCACTGCAGCTTCTATATAAATTCTTGGATTCTTCAAATCCTATTCAAGAGCTAATCTGCGTTTGAGGGGAGAAGGGGAGAAAGGGAGATCAGCGTTTGAGAGGAGAAGGGGAGAAAGGAGATCTGCGAAGGAGATTACTTTACCGTTGGCTGGGGGTGTGGCGGCGGCGTCGTCGAGATACTGTGGTGGCAGTGTCGGTTTGAGGTGATGAGATCAGGTAGCTCAAGCAAAGAGGGAAGGTTCTAGATTAGGGGGATGAACCACTAGGGTTAGAAATGATAAGAGAAATGGGTCAGGCTAGACCTGACCCATTTGTTTTTGGACCTAACTAGGCTCGATTTTTGAGTGGTGGTGGTGGTGGTGGTTGTGGTTGTGGGTGGTGGTGGCTGTGGCTGTGCGTAGTGGTAGAGATGAGATAGTGAAGAGATTTTCAAAGTGTCTGAGAGAGAGAGAGTGTGTGTGTGGGAGACTAATGAAATATTGAAATGGCTAAAAACGAAAACGCGCTAAAAATGAAAAGGGACAAAAATAAACAGAGGGAAAATTTAGGTGTAGGGGGGGAAATGTAAGGGTCTATTGCGGCGGGTCATTAACCCGCCGCTATATCTAAGCTTGGGCCGCTGAAACAGGTCTATTACGGCGGGTCAATGACCCGCCGCTGTAGCACGCCGCAAATACTATAGCTATTGCGGCGGGCTATTGGCCCGCCGCAATAGATCTCATGTACAGCGGCAGGCCCAAAATGCGCCGCAGTAGGCGACCTATAGCGGCTGTTTTTGCACCCGCCGCAATAGGTCCGCCGCAACTGCTTGATTTTCTTGTAGTGTTTTCTGGATAAGGGAGTTGGGACCGGTCCAGCTGCAACTTAAGTTGGTCCGGCTTGTGCGCAAACTAGGCCAGGTTTGCTAGGAACGTGCTTACGGCAGGCAGAACTGTTTCAGACAAGTTGTGGCAGACATAATAACAATAATAAAATAAATAAAATATCTGGTCACTCAGTGGAAAATGACTAAACGGCCCTTGAACACAATTACAACAGCAATAATAATCATTTTTATGGAAGGGAAAGAATAGAACAGAAGTGAACAAGTATTAATATGTATGGGTTAATTATAATGTTAGGAAATCAACTAAAGTCCGGTCTGCAGGAGCAAAGCCAGAAAGGAAAGAACGTTCCTTCTCAATGCAATTAATCTCTCAGGAAAAGTCTTACCATGGAGATTAACTGCCTTGAGGGAAACAGACCTAAGTGGTTTATGCATAGAGGCTCCTTGTGGTTTTCACAGAGAGCCGGACTTTATGAGGGACAGAGAGAATCAATCTACTGGTACATGCCTACCGTTCTAATTCTCACTTTGTTTTCTTTCTGGTTGTTTTCTTTTTTTCTTTCCCACTCGTTTCTTTTTCTATTTCTTGATTTTTCTTTTCAAATTCCTATTTCTTAGTCAAGGTTCCCGTTGTTTCTGTCCTCTGTTCACGGCAAGACCCTCTTTTTATAGTGCTTGCGGTGACCAGATTTTACTGTTTTAGCCCTTAACCTCCTTTGTCTAGTTTGGGTGTATTGGCCGACCATTACTGTTTCGTCTGTGTGCCACCCCCCATCACCAGACAAAGAAGGGTATTTTGTTTGCTTATCTGCCGTGGCACCCTTTTCTGCTACAGTCTGTGTTCTTTCTCTCTCCCTATCTCTCATGGCATGCATCTAGTGGTTCCAACTCAGTTTGCTTCTTTTGGATAGTAAGTCATCCTAGTAGGACACCTCCCCGAAAGAGCCTGAGCTGGAACCTTAAAAATAGATTTTTCCCCTTTTCCCACCACCAAACCATGCCCTCTGAATCTCTGACCCCCGACCTCACCATGCTCTGTATTGGCTGGGTATAAGTTGGTGGTGCCTAGGCCTTGTGCGTGCCTTCCTTTCATATGTGTCCAAAATCTGCTTGTTACCTATTCGCCTGCCATCTGTTTTCTTTGACCTTTTGTGTGGGCTGCTTTTTGATTTCCTACTCCTCTTAGGAGCTGGGCCTTATTTGATGATGGAACTTATATTCCTTTGGCCCACTTCTTGATTTCCCTCATTTCCTGTCATATTGTTCTGTTATTCCTGCTGTAATGACTCAATCTTGCTAGGTCTCTTTAAGCCAGCCGTTTACTCTTTCTCCCAGTGGCTTGGTATGGCCATTGGTTTTTCCTACTTATGGGCTCCTGTGTCCCTTTTGTCTTTCTCTTGGGCATCCTTGGCCCGCTTGCTTTCTTTGGGCTTCCTTGGCCCAATTACCTCACTTGCCTCTTCAAAACCCATTTGTTTATTTCATGGATCTGTGATTCATTATTCCTGCCACTTGGCCTAATGATTTTGCTATTTGCTTGCCAATTCTTTGCTACCTTTGTTATTGGGCTTTTCTTCTTTCTACCTGGATTCTCACAAATGGCCCTCAACATTTAGCCCCCTGAACATATGAAATGTTCCTGCGGTTCATATGTGAATGAAAAGACGTTTTTGTCCTCTCTCCCTCTCTTTTTTCTTTTCCTTCGCGGGCCTTTTTAAGCAGTAGACCCCTCCTCATATACATATTATTTTTTTCTTTCTTCTCCTGCCGCGAATAGGGTTGTCTCTTCGAATTTCTCAGTTTGGCAGTTATTCTTTAAGCATAGCCGTCGTTTCATTAATTTCATCCCATTCTGATGGCTGACCCGTCGCCTTCCTTCGTGCCGTTATTAATGACCTGGGTATTTAAAGAGGAGTCCCTCTGCACATTAAACATAAACTCCTTCTTTTCCAAGAACACATTCTCTCCGTCTCCCTCTCTTCACTGTCTTTTTCTTTTCAAACACTCATACCCATCTTCTTCGGTCAAGCCCTCTTGCCATGACACCAGTGAAAAGTCAAAGCTTTTCCCGCCTTAAAGGGAAAGAAATCGCTTCCAACCCTCCTTCCGTACCTGATGTAGGTGAGGAGGCAGAGTATTCTGAGTCAGAGCACTCCGTTGGGGAAGAGATATAGTGCAACCCCGACAGTGAATGCGACCCTTTGATCGATCCGTGGTACGAAGTCCACCTTCACTTCCCAAAGATTCTCGGCGACTATGCGCCGCTGCCACCGGGTCGCAGGTGGCTCACCCTTTGTCGGTGAAACCCCCATATCTCTTGGGCTCTGTTAGCATCCTCAATCCCTGATCTAGCCATTCGCCAAGGCATCTCACTTCCCGTATCCATCCATTTTGAATTTGGGTCGGGTACTGCCTTAGGTTAGAGAGAATGGGTAGATAATGAGTTATATGATGTGGGTTTCATGGAGTTATTGCAACGAGCCGGTGTCCTGTAAGCCATCATCTCATCTCATTGCCTTTCATACTTCCGGGACCTCTACAACCTTCGACATTTGGTCCGACGGTGGTGTACCACCACCCACACCTTCTTTTTCTCATGCGGCGAACTCACTGTTACCCTTGAAGACGTGGCCAATCAGTTACTCCTACCTATTCTTAGTGATGCCGATCCTGCCACTCTAGAATTTTCTCTGGAAAAAGAGGCTATTGAGGCTGAACTGACGAAGAGGATCGCCGAGAACGCCAAACTGTCGTACTGGGTTAGTTCGTCTTCTAAGTTCTCTGTAGTTGCCCGCCGAGCGGCTTTTGTTGTGTTTTGGCTTTGTAAATTTGTTTTTGAGTTCCACCCCCATTATGCCATAAAACCTTTATACTTTCGTTTAGCCATCAAAATATCTACTAGGGTGAGCTTGCCGTTGGCCCCATGTTCTTGGGCATCTATATGTCCAATTAGACATCCTGCGGAGTGACGAGAGTCAGGCAGATCCTGTCATATAGTTACCTCTTCCGTCCACTGTACTATTCTACAGCAGTTGTTATTTGAGCATTGTGCCCAATATTTGACAAAGTGTAGACCTGCTCGTTTTGCTAGATAAATACCAATCATGTTCGAGGGTAATCACTGATTTCTATGGTAGATTTAAGTCTGATTTTCTGTTGGCTTTCCGCTGGTCTAGCTTGCAGCCTATTGGTTATTCTGTTGTTGAGTCTTTTGATGAAGGCGTTGGTTTTTCTTGGAAGGCTTATAGAAATTTGGGTGCAAATTATACATGCATAGATTCTGCCATGGGTTTGTTTGTCGATACTGTTGGGACTACTACTCCCTTGACTGGTTTTGACGAGACGAGGATCACTTATCTGGCGGCCACTAACGTCAGATGGCTGCCTTACTTAGCCGATGAAGGCATCAAGTTCGTTCATTATCCTGCTAACCGAGTAAGAAGACAGTTTGGGTTAGATCAGGATATTCCCGATGACATTTCCTTCCTTATAGAGTCTCCTACTTCGGTTCATCCTTTTCTGCGGCATACTGCCTTTGAATTCTGAAGGCAGCGTTTCAGTGCAGTTACAGTTCCTGGTTCACTAAGGGAGGGCCTCTGCACTCCTTCTATGCATGGTTATTGGCAAGCGGTGATGACTACATTCGAGAATGAGCTAGTGGGCAGGTACGACTTCTCTCTTATTCCCCCTGATGGGCTCAATATGGTTATTTCGGTTAACCTTTGCTTGCTTCTTCCTTCCAAGTCTGCTTTGGTATATGCCAGAAAACAGAACCGGTCAGTCATCTTCGAATGGGATGAAGAGAAAGAAGGATGGTACTGGCACGCTGGCGATTATCCTCCCGGTTGGGAGAAAAAGGTTAAAGTGACAAACATTTCTACACCAAGTAAGAAAGCTCCTGTCAAGCTTAAATTTCAAGTAAATCCAAGCTTGCCACTCTATTGCCACCTACAAGTGCTCTCCTTGCCAATAGAACCCGAGACAGCAAAAGGAAGACAAATCCTCATCCTGTGTCTGCTGCTGAGCGGAGGGTAAGTTATCTTTTTTTATTTATTTATTTATTTTTATTTATAGAAAATACCTCTTAACTTTCTTTCGGCTAACCTTGCTAACTTCCGTCCCCCTCTATTTTTAGTCTAAGCATAAGGAGGAAACGTCAGTTACCCGTCCTATTCTACTTGATGAGCTCGAGTTTGAGGTACATCTCTTTTCTTCACTTCTCTTTTTTTTTTTTTTCTTCCTCGTACGTGCTCCCTCTGCCACATGTCTTTTGTTTGCCTCATATAGTTAATAGTTCCTTTGGTCTTCACATCAGTATTTATATTTCCCTTTTTTTTTTTAGGAGGAGTCCGAACCTCTCTCCGTATATCACCCTACTGCGAGGAGATCTTCGCCTCCATGGGTGTACCCATGGAAGGCTTTTTTGATGGGGCCGATGTGGCATTTACAAGACCTACTCCCTCTACTGCTGCACATAAGGTTCCTGCTAAAGCTCCCACCCCTTCCGTCGAGTTGGTACCCAGAGAAAAGGGTACTCATACTGAAGGGGTTGGTGAGACTATACCTCTTTCCGCCAAGACACCTGCTCCTCTAGAGGGAGCCATTTCTCCTGCTACCGTTCAGACCAAGACCGCTTCTTCTGTTCTTCCACTTGTTATTTCCACAAGTGACCCTTTTGCGGCTCTCTCCCAGGCTGCAAAGGATGGTGCTTCTCTAGTTGTTACTCCTTCCTCCATTTCCAATTCCGCTACACGTGGTCCTGACACAGACTTATCCTTTGAGGGGTCCGATAACATTCTTAAGGATCCTGATGATATGCCTATCCTGAAGAAGAGAATTTCTGATTCTGACAAAGAGGAGAGTGCTCCACCCGAGCCTGACTTTATGGGTATGTGTTTTCTCTTCTTTTTTGCTAAGTTCACTCTTTTCTTTTCTTTTTTTTTTTTCTTTTTTTTTTCTTCTTATATGTATTTGCGTTTCATCTGTATGCCTATCTCCCTACTTGCAGAGACTTTTGAGGGGCCAAGAGTCGCAATAGGCGTAGGAATGCCTGCTCCTGCCATACCTGTAGGGCGTATTCCTGCTGCACTTTCTGCACTTTTTTCTGTTGTATCCACTGCACCTATTCTGCTGTGCCTACAGTACTTGTTTTTGCCGTACCTGCAGCCCCCATTCCTGCTGGTCCCGGTAAGTTTCCTTTCCCTTTTATCTTCCCTTTCATTTTGTTTTTTTTTTTTTTTTGTAAGTCTTTTCTTCCCAAACCATGGCTTCTCATTTTACCTTGCGTTTTTCTTAATAGGTCCGCTTCCCACTGCCCTTTCTTAGTTTGAGGTGGGCAGCAGTTCTGCTACCATCCTAGAGCCTGCAAATGATACTATAGCCTTCTTCATCCGCTTTGATCAGCCAGAGGTTAATGACCTTGACTCGGCAGACTTCTAGGCTTCTAGTCCTCCTTACGTGGATTTTTATGGCTTCCGAGTTCCCGAGGATTGTGTTTCCCACTTAGTGATGATCTACAGCAGCCGTGGTGATTTTATGCAAGGATTCTGTCTTGGCCGTTCTACCAGGGAGCACTTCTTGAAGATGTTGGGATGTGTGCTGAACGACATTAAGCACAGCTTCATTGACACTGTCTCTACCGAGAGGATCCTGCAGTGGAGGGCCGCGATTCAGGAGCTTATCAGTGTGGGTTTTGCTGTGGGGTTTGTTCTAGATCACCTCCGTGAGGTTGCTCGAGCCCTTTTTATGAGGAGAGTTTAGCCAGTTGTTGATGCTATAGATGCCCGAATCGAGATTCTAAAGAAGGAGGTGGCGGACTTGGAGGGTCGTCGCGAGCGCCTTCTTTCTAACATTGGTGGACCTAGTCATTTTGGAGATCAGACTCTCATTTCCGGACTCCATTGATGATGATGTAGTTCCCTTACCTTTTTTTTTTTTTTTGCTTTCCTTCTTTTGTTATTTCCTCTAGAACACTTATATGTTACCTATAGCACTTATTTGGCATGTGTTTGCCACAGTTTGGGTTTGTAATTATGATGCTACACTTTGCTACTACTTTTACTATTGCTATGACATAGTGCTAATACTTCGTACTTTTTCATTACATATTCATGAAAGCACGTTATAATTTTTTGTCCTGTGACCTAATCACTTGAAGGAAAAAAGTAAAGGAAACATAAAAACTTTTAGCAAGACAAAAGAAAAGGACAACCACATAACTCTTTTCCCTAGGCATAATAACGTTTCAGCCACTTCCCATTGATGGGATCCATTAAGTTTCTGCCATCCATTTGAGTTAGACGGTAATACCTACTTCGATGTGCCTCCCTTATCACAAGGGGTCTTTCCCACTTCGGTGCAAACTTAGATGGTCCTGCCATGCCTCGCTTGACATAGTCTGCCACCTTTAGGACAAGTTGTCCTTCTGCGAACACTCTCTCCTTGGTCATCCTACCATAGGCTTCAGTTATCTTTTGTCTGTATCTGCGGCTGCGTTCCTAGGCCTTTTCTCTCTTTTCATCAAGTCCTAGATCTTCACACCTTTCTGCCGCAAAGACTTCTCCCTCCTTTTCTTTTTCTCGCATCTGCACAACTCTCAGGGACGGAGTCATTATTTCTGCTGGGCTTGCTACCTCAGTTTCGTAGACTAAGGAAAAAGGTGAGAAGCCTGTGGCTGACTTTGGTGATTTTCTATAAGCCTAAAGAGCGTCTGGCAAGTGTGTCGCCCATCCTCCTGTATACTCTTGGCTCATCTTACTGATAATCTTTATGAGAGTTTTTTTTGTTGCTTCTGCTTGCCCATTCCCTTGAGGTTAGTAAGGCGACGACCGGTGGTGCTTGACTTGGTAGAACTCTAACATCTTCCTCATGTCATTGTTGACAAATGGTGTGCCATTGTCACTGATGATCCTGTGGGACATCCCAAACCTTACAATTATATTTTCGTTGATGAAATTTGCCATTGCTCCTCCTGTGGCCTTACGGAGTGGTACTGCCTCTACCCACTTAGTAAAATACTCTGTAGCCACTAATATCTATATGTATCCATGTGATGGTGGGTTAACTGGTCCTACTAAATCTAGCCCCCAAGTGTGGAAGGGCTATAGGGTGACCATGCTATGTAAATTTTGCGGATAGGTATGACCTACTAAATCTAGCCTCCAAGTGTGGAAGGGCTATGGGTGACCATGCTATGTAAATTTTGCGGATAGGTATGAATCAAGTTGGCTTGTATTTGACAACTGTGGCACTTTTTTATAAATTCTGTCATATCTCTTTTCATGGTAGGCCAGTAGTAGTCCATCTATCGCAGGCATCTGTAAAACTTTTTCTTCCCCTAGTGTTCACCACATTCCCCTAAATGTACTTCTTTTATCATTTCTTTTACTTCTTCAGGGCCCAAGCACTTCAAAGGGTCTCCATTATATCCTTTTTTGAAAAGGACCATGTTATGCAAAAAGTAACGTGTTGCCAACCTCTTAAACTTGTATCTTTCATTGTGCTTTTGTGGTAGGATGCCTTTTGTTAGGTATTGTATGAAAGGGTTTCTCTAGTCTTCGCTGATGAATACAGCGTAACTTACCTCTCTGTCTGCCGCAAGCTGGCAGTTCCTACACTGGGTTTGGACTTGATTTGCGTCTTTACCCATACTTGACCAATAGAAGCCTGCCCTTTGAAGTCTGCGGTAAAGACTGACTTCCCCGCAGGACCCGCAAGTCTTGTCGTGTACTTCTTTCAATTTTCTCTGGGCTTCCTCCTGCCCCATGCATCTGGACAAGACCCCACCTAGCATCCTGCGGTACAACTCCTCTCTTACCAAGGCGTAGTCTTTTAGTATTTTTAATTCTATAGCGTCTTCTCCCTTTATTAAGACTTCCCTTATGGGGATCTCCCAATCTCTTTCGCATTGTTCCTCCTAGAACCTTTCCTTTAACACCTCAATGATGGATTCTTCCCTTTTACTGACTTCTATCCTGGTGCTATCCCCTTTGAAAACTATTTGCGACCCTAATGAGGCCAATGCATCCGTAAATCGGTTTTCATTCCTTGGAGCATGCTCTATTTCGAAGGTTGAGAATTTTCCTTCCATCCTCTGGGCTATTGCTCTGTATGGGGCTAGACTGGGCTCTTTTAAGGAAAAGTTTCCCTTGGTCTGGCAGACGACCAGGTTTGAGTCTCCCAATACTCTCAAATGTTTGACTCCCATTTCGAGAGCCGTGGCTAGCCCGGTTAGGTAGGCTTCGTATTCTGCTGTGTTGTTTGAACAGGGGAATTCCAGCTTGAACAATCGTGCCACCGCCTCGTTTTCTTCATGATACAAGACTACTCCCACCCCTCCAGACTGGATAGTAGAAGACCCATCGAATTTCATTACCCATTGTTCTCTGACCTCTTCCGCCACGGCTACTTTCCCTGGAACTTCATCATCCAGCGAGAATTCTTTCTCTCCCGGAAACTGTGCCAATAGATCCGCTATAGCCTGAATTTTCACCACCCTAGGTGTCCCCATTCTCAAGTCGTACTGTGACAATTGTAACAACCACTGGGATATTTTGCCAAAGAGGATCGAATGTTGTAACAAAACTTTGATGGCATAGGACTTAGTCATCAGCCATACTTCATAGGCCAAGAAATAATGATGCAACCTTTGCGAAGCATATACAATGGTCAGGCATGCTCTCTCCACCCTTGGATAATGAGTTTCTGCATCTTTTAAGGCGTGGCTGATGTAGTATACTGGCTGCTCGATGCCACCTCCATCCTCCTGAGCGATTAGTGCACCAATGGCATACGAGTTGGTGGCTAAGTAAAGTAGCAATGGTTTTTTGTGGATAGGGGCCTGTACCGTAGGGAGGTTCACCATTATCTGCTGTAGCCTCTTGAAGGCTGTTTGCTGTGCTTCCCCCCACTCAAAACTTTGCGCCTTCTTGAGCAACTTGGTGAAAGCAGAGGTGATTGATGCCAACACAGGAATAAATCTTCGGATGTATGGGACTTTTCCTAAGAAGCTTTTTAACTCTTTTACCGTGACCGGAGGTCTCATAGTTGCTATAGCCATGGCTTTGGTTGGGTCCACATCTATCCCCCTGCTATGAACCAGGAAACCTAAAAATTTCCCAAAGGACACCCCAAATGTGCACTTGAGGGGGTTCATTCTTAGCTTAAAGGCTCTGCATCTTTCGAATACCCTTTTCAACATGTAGAAGTGTTCTTCTCTTCTCTTTGATTTAGCCACTATGTCATTCATATAGTCCTCTAGTTCCTGGTGTATCATGTCGTGAAATATGACCGTCATTGCTCGTTGATAAGTCGCACCTGCATTTTTTAACCCGAAGGGCATCACAGTGTGGTAGAAATTGCCCATAGGTATTTTGAAAGCAGTTTTCTCCACATTCTTTGGTGCTATCTTGATCTGATTGTATCCGCTGAACCCATCCATGAACGAAAACATGGCGCTTCCTGCCGCAGAATCTATTAGTAAATCCATGTTTGGCAATGGGAACTCGTTCTTTTGACAGGCTTTGTTGAGATTTCTGAAATTTACACAACATCTTATCTGGCCGTTCTTTTTCTTTACTGGTACTATGTTAGATAGCCAGTAAGGATGTTGAATAGGCTTGATGAATCCTGCGGCTAGCAATTTCTGTACTTCTTTGACTATCTGCCCTTCTATTTTTGTGTGAAATATCCTGGTAGGCTAGGCCACCGGCTTGGCCTCTGGGTCTACATTTAATGTATGCGCAACTAGCCCAGGGTCTAATCCTGGCATTTCACTGTAGTCCCAAGCGAAAACATATTTGAACTCTTTCAACAGGAGTATCAATTCTGACTTCTCTTTTTTTTGTCAAACTTGCACTAATTGAGATAGGCCTTGGTTCTTGTGAACCAGACCCTAGGTCAACTTCTTCCAATTCTTCTTCTACTACAACTTGTGCGTCTTTTTCTTCCATAACTTCCCCATTCTTTTCTTCTTCTTTTCCCAAACTTTCTTGAGCGACACAACATTCCAAACTCCCGTGCTGCCATTCTTGGGTGGGGCCCCCTTGAATCTCACTCGTGGGCCCCATGCGCCTTCATAACTTATACACAATCCTAGCATCAAGGCCTCGGACCCTGATGCACTAGGGTGTGTTATCTGATTCTGCGACAGACGCTTCTTTTCTTTCTTCTTTCGTGCCAGTAACTCCCTTAGATCGGGTTCTGGGTCACCTTCAACATCTTCCACCTAAGCACGAAGGTACCTCGTGGCTTTAAAACCTAGCTTTCCCCAGATGGAGTCCATTGGTCGTAAAACATGGTTTCCACTAGGTGAGCTTTTGCTTGCTCAAATGGCGAGGGGTTTGCAGCTATACGTATCATCTTGTCATTTAATCTTCCTTTCACACACTGGTGATAGGTGGACGAGACCAATCGGTGTTTGTGCAACCAAGGCCTTCCCAAAAGCACATAATAGGATACTTCCATTCTGACCATATGGAAACAAACTAAAGAAGCTATGGGACCTACTTTCGACCACAACTGGATGTAGCCTGCGGTGTACTCGCCCTTTTCGTCGAACCCAGTCACTTCGATTGGGCATCCTTGGATCTTTCTTTCTGAAATTCCTGCCACTTGCAAGGTGCTCAATGGAATGAGATTTACGGAAGCACCTGTATCTACCAAAGCTCTCTTGATGGGGATTTGGTTTATGGATGCTACCAAATAGAGAGGCCTTCTGTGATCTGGGTGTCCCACCGCCATATCCTCATTGCTAAACGTGATCTCGGTTGATTCCTGTAGGAGGGCTCTGTCTTTTGGTAATTTTGTTGATAAGCACTCTACCCTTGCCCTGGAGGCGATACTCACCAAAGCCTTTGTGGCTATCTTTCTTTCCTTTGATGTGAGTCCCAACTGGTCAAACAAATTTTTGAATTTGACACTTTGCTATAAAGTGGTAATCGCTGCGGCAGGCAGGGCCAAATTCTCCTCCATGTCCTCCCCCGAGGCTGTGTATATTACCACTGTTGCTATACCCTTTCCCTTGTGGTTCGAAAGTGGGTTTCTTTGGACCTCCTACTAGGTTAACTCCAGTGTACCTTCCTTAATCCTACAGTGCACCAATCTGTGGAGCGTCCAGCATTCTATAGTGGGACGTTGTACATAGTTGTGCAGGTGGCAGAAGCGAGGATCTCTTCTTTCTTCCTCCGTGGGTTCTCTGGAAACCTGGTTGGGTTTAAAGATTTCGTCTGCTATCCATTTGTCTAGTAGCACATCCAGCTCCTTAGGAGTATATGGTATGGGTGGGGGCGTATCATATTCTGTCCCTTCAGTTTTCCTTCTTCGTTCTCCAGTGGACACCGCCATAGCCTGCGGGACGTTTCTTTTTTCTGAGCTTGGTTTTACAGACTGGGCCATCTTCCTGGCTTTCTGCAACATGTGTGCAAACTGGGAAATTTCTAGATTTTCTAGGACTACTCTGAATTCCCGAATTATGTTAGTCATACACATTTCTACTAAGGTTCTTTCTTCACAATGGTTATAGCAGTCAAGTGCTATATCCTTGAACCTCTTGATGTATTCCATCAAATTTTTGCCATTCCTTTGTTTGGTCACTTACAGGGTTGCAAGCGTTACTGTTTCCTCTCCGTGGAAGTAATTAGTGCAAAATACATCCACCATGTCATCCCAAGTTGGGTTCGATCCTGGTTTTAGGCCAATGTACCAGGTGTATGCCCGGTCACACAGTGACTTTGAAAATTCTCAAAGACATAAGTCTTCGTCTGTGGCGTAAGGACCAAGGGTATCAATAAACTTGCTCATGTGCTCAACTGCACTTCCCTTCCCACCATTGTATTGTGCAAAGGCCCTCGGCTCATACCTCTCGGGGTATGGTTTGCTGAGTACTTTTAGTGGGTAAGGAGGCCTTCGTGCGTAAAACCTCTCCTTAGGTGTTCTGGCTCACTCTTGTTCCAGGAAAGCCGCTACTTTAGCCATAGTAATGAAACGCTGTTCTACATTCCGTGGGACACCTCCTGCTAGTGTCTCTTCTTTATCTGTCACATGTTTTGGGTCATGCTGGCTCCCTTTCTCCTTCGTCTTGTCTGCTTTTAGTTGACGGATTTCTTCCATCATTTGTTGCTGCGAGTGCTGCGGTGATTGCAATACTTCAATAAAAGTACTGACATTGTCCATGGGAATTCTTGGTTGCGGTTGAGGATCAGCCCCCGTTCTGTTAGCACCCTCTGTTTGGGTAAGTTGCTGTTGGTGAGGTGTTGTTGGCCTGGACTTTGCTTGCGAGGGCATGACACTCATATTTCGTGTCATTCTAGACTTTGATGGAATTGTTTGCGAGGGGTTTTGTTTTTTTTTTTTCACCCCTATCTATTTCCCAACTTCCTAGTGGAGTCGCCAATTGTAAAGTGGTGGGCTGTGCTAGTGGTGTTGGGCTGCTTCCTGCGGCACTAGGTCCAAGTTTTTTAGATAAGGAAGTTGGGACCGGTCCAATTGCAACTCAAGTTGGTTTGGCTTGTGTGCAAACTAGGCCAGGTTTGCTTGTCAGGGACATGCTTACGGCAGGCAAAACTGTTTTAGACAAGTTGTGGCAAATATAATAATAATAAAATATCTGACCACTCAATGGAAAATGACCAAACAGCCCTTGAACACAATTATAGTAGCAATAATAATCATTTTTATGGAAGGGAGAGAACAGAACAGAAGTGAACAAGTATTAATATGTATGGGTTAATCAGAATGTTAGAAAATCAACTAAAGTCTGGTCCGCAGGAGCAAAGCCAGAGAGGAAAGAATGTTCCTTCTCAACGCAATTAATCTCTCAAGAAAAGTCCTGCCGTGGAGATTACCTGCCCTGAGGGAAATGGACCTGAGTGGTTTAAGCACATAGGCTCCTTGTGGTTTTCACAAAGAGCAGGACTTCATAAGAGAGAGAGGGAATCAATCTACTGGTGCATGCTTGCCGTTCTAATTCTCACTTTGTTTTCTTTCTGGTTGTTTTCTTTCTTTCTTTCTCACTCGTTTCTTTTTCTATTTCTTGGTTTCTCTTTTCAAATTCCTATTTCTTAGTCAAGGTTCCTGTTGTTGCTCTGTCCTCTGTTCACGGCAAGACCCTCTTTTTATAGTGCCTGTCGTGATTGGATTTTACTGTTTTAACCCTTAACCTCCTTTGTCTGGTCTGGGTGTACTGGCTGACCATCACTGTTCCGTCTGTGTGCCACCCCCATCACTAGACAAAAAAGGGTATTTTGTTTGCTTGTCTGTCGTGGCACCCTTTCCTGCTACAGTTTAAGTTCTTTCTCTCTCCCTATCCCTCATGACATGCACCTAGTGATTTCAATTCAGCTTACTTCTTTTGGGTAGCAAGTCATCCCAGCATGACACCTCCTCGAAAGAGCCTGAGCCGGAACATTAAAAATAGATTTTTCCCCTTTCCTCACCACCAAATCATGCCCTTTGAATCTTTGACCCCCGACCTCACTATGCTCTGTATTGGCTGGGTACAGGCTAGTGGTACTTGGGCCTTGCGCGTGCCTTCCTTCCATATGTGTCCAAAATTTTCCTGTTGCCCATTCGTCTGTTGTGGTTTGGAGGCTTGCCTGCATAGCTTGCCGTCCTTTTTCTTTGACCTTTTATGTGGGCTGCTTTTTGATTTCCCACTCCTCTTAGGAGCTAGGCCTTATTTGATTATGGACCCTATATTCCTTTGGCCCACTTCTTGATTTCCCTCATTTCCTGCCATATTGTTCTGTTATCCCTGCTGTAATGACTCAATCCTGTGGGGCCTCTTTAGGCTAGCCGTTTACTCTTTCCCCCAGTGGCTTGGTATGGCCACTGGTTTTTCCTACTTATGGGTTCCTGTGTCCCTTTTGTCTTTCTCTTGGGTAACGTTGGCCCGCTTGCTTTCTTTGGGCTTCCTTGACCCTTTTACTAACTCTGCATTCCCATTGGCTTTTACTAACTTTATTGGGCTTCTCTGACCCAATTACCTTATTCTCATCCTTGGGGTTCGTGGGCCTGCTATAAACCCCTTACTTTCTTAGTTTGCATTACTTTGGGCTTGCGGTGGTCCTTTCTCACTTTTCTACATCATACACTGCCCATGGGATGCTATTTCTCCCTTTCTGGGCTTCTTTGAAGCCGAATTGCCTCTTCAAGATCCATTTGTTTATTTTATGGTCCTGTGATTCATTATTCCTGCCGCTTGAACCTAATGGTTTTGCTATCTACTTGCCAATTCTTTGCTGCCCTTATTATTGGGCTTTTCTTCTTTCTACCTGGATTCTCACAAATGGCCCTTAACAAAGTGTATGCACTTCTTTTGGAATATAAAGAACTTATTTCTAAATGAATATTATATTTTTGTTGAACTATATTATTTTGAATGTGGGTTAAAGACTTGAAGTGCATGCACTCCTTTTGGGATGTAAAAAAAATTATTTCTAGATGGATGTTATATTTAATATTATGCAAGTTGAAATAGATTGTGTTACATTCGTGTCAACCCAACACGACTCGTTTATTAAGCGTGTCAAATGGGTTGGGTCAGGTCAACCCACCTTATTAACAGGTCGGGTTAAGGTTGAAGGATCATGACACGATTATTAAATGGGTCGGGTTAGGGTTGAGCCATTTAGTCGAATACTCCTACCTCGACATGACACGAACCCGACACGCTAACCCAAATTGACACCCCTACACACATCTCTTTTATTTTTTATTTTTTTAATGCTAACGTTCATTTGTCTTCAAATTTTAACTCTTTAAAATTTTCCTTTTTTTCTTTCACTTGGAGCCCTCTCATCTTCAACAGCTTCAGCCACATTATTCTTCCGCCGTGAATCTGGATAATGTTGATAATCTTTTCACTCTTGGTGAATCTGCAACTATAGAAAGAGCAAAAGAGAGAAAATAAGGTGAAAGAGAAGAAAAAAATGGCTAGTGACTATAATATTTTGGTATTTATAATTTATCTCACTTGAATTTCTTTTCATAAGATATTTTTATAAAATCTTAAGATTCCTTGAAAATAATTAGGTGAGTCATTTTGATAAAGGTTCGTTCTTGTAGAATTATTTTTTATTTTTATTTTTTGAAAAACTTACTGCCACGATTTTGTTAGACCAAAAAAAAAAAAAAAAAAAAAAAAAAACCCACGTGATTTAAGAGTTAGACAAACGGAGGTCAGTTTTAGGAAAGAAAAAAAAATTAAAAGGGCCATGTGTTATAATGTCATTGGTGAAGCACACAGTGAGACAAAAAAACTGGAACAGAAGATATGTGTTCTTAACATAAATTCAATAACAAGTGATTGGGTAGTATAACATTTTGTTTTTTTTTTTAAGGGTAGTATAACATTATTTATAGTTACACTTGGTGCAACTTCACAAGAGCTACATATTTTTTAGATCATAGATATTTATGAGATCTAACGGTTGGCCAACTATCCGTATTATCATTAAACAATTTTAATTGGGGTTTTTTGTTCACTAAAGATAATTTTTAATTGGATTTTTTTTTATACTACCAAATATTACAAAATATGGAAAATTATCTATAGGGACACGATTTTTAACGACCCAAGGATAACATTGGGTTCGTATATAATGGGCCCGAACAATATGATTTGTAGAGAGTGGGTTTGAAAGGCTTGCCCTTGGTCGTCGGGAAGCAGTCTGACCTGATTTTTATGAGGACTCGCATAAAGGTAGGTTTGGACTGAATAGCTAAGCCTTACATCGATGTTGCTTGAAGGGTTTGTCTCCTCGAAATTAGTCCGAGGAGCATCACATTCTCCCCATTCTTCTTTTTTGTAGGGTCTTTTTGTCCCCCCTCCCCCCCCCCCCCCCCCACTCTGTCTCAGCTCCCTTTCCCTTTTATACTAGTATTCCCTTCCCGTTTTTCACCTACGTGTCAGTTTTTCCTTTTTTGGGGTAAGTACTCGTCCTATCAATCCATACGTCAGAGTGGTTGAGGGTGGTTGGGGAAAGTTGAATAGCAGGGTCTGGAGTATGGGTTTGTCAGGTGTTGGGCTCCAAATTACGGTGTGGCAGCTTTCTCCCTTGTACTGCTCTGGTACTGAGTTTGTTCTTTACTTCAGGCGTTTTGCGAGGTGTTGAGCGTGAGATCGTCCTCGGTCACATCCTTGGGCCTTTAAGGGGCTTTCATCAGACATCCTTGGTAGTAGGGCTTCTCGGCCTGGGCTTTGGGCTCTTAATACAAGGTGGGCTGGGACCTCAGATTTCGGACCCCACATTATCTTTATATAAGATTTTTCAATAAAATAAACGGAGAGTTCATATGGCAGAAGGTTAAAAGGTTTATTTATAGGAATTTTCTTGTGAGAAATATATCATGAAGAGCAACGTTGTCAATAAAATACGAAATAAAAAATGAATTAAAAAGATTATTTAAAAGAAAATAATACAGCCAAAATAATGTTTTTAGTCAAAATTTTGGGCGCTTTTGCTTGTCCCATTTCCGATTATTTGCCATCTGCGGCCCATTCTAACGTTAAAAGTTAAAACCGCAGTTTCCAATTTCGTAATCTTTGTCAAATGTTACTCTTCGAATTTTCCATCAATCCAATAACATTCTGTTGTAAATGTCTAAGACAATGAAGCGTTTCAATATTTTCATTCCCTGACGTTTCTTATACATATAAACTTATAACCCATTGCTTCAACATACAGCTAGCTAGCTTAACAAAGTTGCAAGCTGCCGCCATATAGCGCAGCCACAAGGCAACAACCGTTTTGGTATCTCATGGTTTATTTTGTAGCTTATTTGCATGGTTCAATACAGAAGATATAATTTTTGGGTAGTTTTTATGATATATATGTAACAAAAAACTAAAGGCAACATTAATTTTTTTTAATTATATAAAAAAAAAAATCTGAGACAAAAAGTAAAAAGTTAAAAATCAATAGCTTTTAGCCAAATAGACATTTTAGTCAGCAATTAAGTATAGGATGCCAGTGCTCAAACGGCAACAACAGCATGGTCGTGGAACGCTCGAAACAAGTTCGTATATGGAGAATTCAGGTTCAGTCAGGTTAGATATTAGAGGTTGGAGGGAAGTAATAGAGAGATTTTCATAAGGCCAATCAAAGCAGAAAACCAAGTTCACAACCATACGTAGATGCATGAACCCCAACACGTAAAGTAAAGTTGATTTTCTGAAGCTTCCAATCTTTGATACATCGTACTCCATTTTATTTTGTTCAAGAAGTTTATGGGATCATTGATTCTCGTACACTCCTTATATTGCACATTGTTCATAAATCATCCCATATTTCATGGTTTAAATTTAAACATGAATAAAAATTGTGTACACCACGTGTAAAATTATAAAGATTCTGTTGTGGAATGAATATCAACGAGTATGTGTACGAACAATTTCCCTAGTTTACGACACTCCATTGTGCGCAAGGAATGGGAAAATTGGATCCACACCTATCAATCTGCCCCAACCTTGAAGATAAAAAGGGAATGGATAATAGGAACAGCGCGCAACTTGTTTGAATCAAATGAGTTTCTGACTTGCACCCGATTTTGATATGACACAATTAGGTCAAACCCCTACCATCCTACTGAGCTGTACCTATATCTAATCCATTCGGAAAACTTTTATTATAAAATTTTAAACTTAATTCCTTTTACTCATTTTCAATATATGTTTATGTGCTATGTATTAAATTTTTTATATTGTAGATATTAATGACACCATCCAGGGATGGAATCAAGATTTGGAATTAGGGGGCAACTTTATTGTTGTCCTCTAGCTTTGTTGCTTCTTAGCAGCTGAGTGTTTTTTTTTTGGGGGTGTGTGTATCTTTGATGGGTAAAATTGATTGATTGAGCTTTATTTTTTTTAACTTTGTTATTTTTAATTTTTTTTGTTGGACTAATTGTTTTGGACTTGTAAATTTTATTTTAGATTCTAGATGTATAAATTTTTTATAGTCTTTAAAAAGAGGAAAAATATTAGAGTTACAATAATTTATAAAAATGTTATAGAAAAGTTTGTGGTTATAGCATTACTTTTTAAAAGAATCAACTATATTGTTTAGGGGGAAAAATGTAATTTAAATAACAAAATTGCTAAAAGTAGTACCTATATCTATACTAGTAATTTAAAAACAATATAAATATATATATATATATATATATATATATATTTATTTGAGGGGGGCCATTGTCCCCCAAAGCCCAAGTATGCCTCCATCCTTGACACTTGACTAGCAATTTTCAAATATAAATGTTTTCAGTGTTGACTACTAATGTTGAATAGTTATTTTTTTTTTTCTAAATTCATTATAGGTTTTCTTCCTAATTATTTACCTTTTTTTTTTCTTTATCTATCATTTTATATTTCAGTCTTAAATGTGTATATATTGTATGGGTTTGGATTAGTTTTTTTTTTTATTTTAAGTTTTTTGCTTATTTGCTTATGTATACTACAAGAAAAAATACATATTACATCATATTTTATTGCAATAAAAAATAATAATATAGTAATATATATACTATTGTATTTCTAGGTTGTTTTTGTTGTTGTAATAGTAACTTAAATTTATTGCATTAACTTGAGATTGTAGCAAGAATTACTATGTTACATCAAAAGGTGTTGTAATAGTTAACCCTTATTTTACATTGAAATATGTTGTTGCAATAGGTAATATTTTATTTTATATTAAACTATATTGTTGTAATAGGTTAAATCCTTATTTCACATCAAACTACTTTGATGTAATAGAATAATTGAGTAGTGGGAAAATTTGAGAAATTTGCACTACTTAATTTTTTTTTTTTTTTAATCTCAGTTTCCTCTCTCACCCATGTCTATCTTTTTTTTTTAATTTTTTTTTTCATTTCAGTTTCCCTCTTTCTCTCACCCACATCTATCTCCCTTTTTTTCTTTTTTCTTTCTAAAATTTTTCATCTCCTCTCTCTCTCTCTCTCTCTCTCTAACATCTTAATTTCCCTCTTTCTCTTACCCACACCTATCTCAAAATTCAAATTTATCTACTAACTACAAATTTTATCTCTCAAATTTACATCTCTCTCTCTCTCTCTCTCTCTCTCTATTGACTCCAATTTTTCTCTTAAATTTTATTTGTAATTAATTTTGATAATTGGTTTAAGGATTTTCTCTCTGATTTTGAAGTAATCTTTTGGTTCTTTTTAAATTTAAATTTGATTTTTCTTTGTTTGTACAGCCTTCAAGTAGTAATGGTTTTTTTTTTTTTTTTTGAGAATTAGTGATGCTGTATATTGGTGTCATTGTGTTGCATATATATATATATATATATATATATATGGGGTATCTTTCAACTTTATACTTATTTTCTTTTTCTTTTTCCAAAATAGGCGGAAGTCAATGAAATAGTCATGAAGCATGCTTGGATAGCACTTTTTGGAATAAACTTTTCTTACACGCCGTATTGATTTTTACATACTTTTCTAAACTATGTGCTTGAGTGTAAACTCAACAAGTTGTGTATAATTGTATATATTTGTATTTTTTTGACATATCTGTTGAAATGAAGTACTTCGACTTTTGCATATTTTACGTATTTCTCTAATTTGATAGTGTTGTTCCTAGATATGGTGTTTGAATTGTAAAACAGGTTAATGGAAAAATTAATGTAAAAATTATTTATTTAAAAAAAAATCTCAACCTATTGCAATGAGATTATTGAAGCAATAGCTTATTGCATCAACCTAATCGTTGCAAAATATGTGGAATTTATTGCAACAAAATTTAGTGTTACATAAATCTAGTGCCTCAGAATTTATTACAATGGCTCGCATCGACTTTTTTTGTTGTTGCAATAGCACCTTATTACAACCACTTAGCTGTTACTGCAATGACCTTTTTCATTATATTAAGTTTTTTTTTTTTTTTCTTGTAAACAATAGCTTTTTTAAAAGTCTCAATTTTTTTTAAAGTACAGTTATAATTTTGCTAACTTTCTTTCAATATATAGATAAATAAAATAATAAATAGGTTTCTAGCAAAAAGTTAATCCAAAATCACACTTAGTTATAGGTAATATAACTTTATTTCTTATTCAATGTATAAAATGTATACAATTTTTTTAACAAAAGCATAACGGTCATTTTTTTTATACAAATTATAACATAACATTAGACTTGTCATACCTTCTTTGGTATGGTCTTGAAAAACCTCCTCTTCCACGTTCTCTAGTGGACTGAGAACTTTGAAATTTTTTTTTTCCATAATTGGGAGAGTTAAGATCCTTTCTTCCTCTGGATCCTCTAGATATTCGTCGACCACATCTATGTCTTCGGCCTCTTTGGCTACTTTCGGGCCACCTTTTCTCATTCAATTAGGTGAGCTTAGATTGTAGGAGTTGCTACAAAGGCCCTTGCTTCTTTTTGTTAAGCCCTCCTTAATGGGCTAATAAAGATCCCAAGAGTTGGTTAATTGTTATTGACTCCAAGTCTTATGATTAATAATGACCTACACCGTTGAAAAATAATTAGAAATTGATTTAAATTCTTTCACGTGCAACCTTTCAAACTTTCCTCTCAATGTTTGAAAGACGGACTTTTTTCACCTTATCAACTTCCTTTAGAAAGTTTTTAAGAATCTTACACGTACGCTTGTTTGAATGAAGTTGCATTTGCAACTTTCCCGAATATATTTTCATCCAAACCTTGATATTTTAAGGTAAGAATTTGTTGATATTTCTTCTGAGTCTTTTGCAAGGCTTCCTTTTGATTTGGAGTCAAAGATGCTCCATGTGACTCTTTATAACCTCTCTCCACAATCTCCATGCATCTTAGGATCCAAGTAATGCCTTTTGGGATCCAAATAATGCCTTTATTTGGATACTTCAATTATCAAAATTTTCTTTGATAAGTTGGGGAATTTGGAATGATTTGATCTCGATGGCAATGGTCATTCTCACTACAAACTGATATACTCTAATACAACTTTGATAGGAATTAGTAGGCCTTTCCTCACTTGCAATCCCAAACACACAATAATCAAAGAAAGTGACTCACACTCACAAAACCCACAAAGAAAGAGTGTGGAAGAGTAAGAGAACTCTTTGAGATTGACGGGTGCATGAGGTATATATACTATACCATCAAATCTTTTAACTCCCAAGACATTTATTTTCTAAACTCATACATTTATAAAAACCCACACATAACTTCGGGAAACCCCCAACATCTATTTAGTAAAATCTTGTTTAATATATAAAACTCACATTTATTAATGAAAGTTTGATAAAAAAAAATATAAACAAGTTTAACTTCTAGCAGATTAAATGGGGCAACCCTTGGCTCTGCGCTGCCCTTATGTAAAACAATGATGGGCTCCCTCACCTCATCAATCAAATACCATAATGACTTCAAACCCTGCACATTAAATAAAAATCAAAACCATAAAAACCAAAAGAAAAATTAAGGGGCTGATGGGGAAAAATGAAAATGAAGAATGACAATAGAGACTCACTGCTGGAATTCTATGTTAATGAATGAAGCCGAAGGGTTGGCTATCATCCCAAATGCAGTTGTAGAAAGAACCATGGTAGCACCATTCCGGGAAGGCCTAGAAACTGAAGTAAGTGCACGATCAACAATCTTTATTTGAATTGTCTGGCCGGGTTTGCAAGTTCTAGGGTGAGCCGCGCTTATGCACCGCACTAAATACTGTCTCCCACAGGCGGCACCATTGTCCCATATCCCCTCGCCGGCCGACGCGAACAGGTTGCTCGAGGGGAACTGTGAAGCATCATTTCCATAACAGGCTGTGGCTGTGTAATAAGAAAAAAAGAAAGAAAGAAAAAAAAAACAGTTCAAAGTTTTGAATCGCAGTAGTTATGGAAGTTATTTATGAAGTTACATTTGGTTTGTCCAGAGTCACTAACGTAAATATGGGGTTTTATATTGGGCAGCTGTGCCAACATCAGCATGAGAGAGATAAAAAAGCGCTGCCAGAATTACAACTAGGCTTTGAAAGAAAAGTTGAAGCTTCGCCATTCCTGCAAAGAGACTGAGAGGGAAATTTTAGGAAAATCGTTTCCTTTGTGAATGCCAATGAGAATATATAATTTCAAGAATAATGCAAAGTTAACTTAATCAGGTATTATGAACCAATAAGTCTAGATGTGATAATGAATGTTATGGGACCGTATCCTTACCAGCAATGATGCCTGCCTTTGGAAATAACACAATGAAAACAAAGACACTGATAGCTAGAATTAGTGTTTAGTTAATTACTGCCATATATTTGGCATCACTAGCTACTAAAACACTGCAGCTCGGTCAAAGTAACAACCTCCCTAATTTGCAATGGAAGAACGATATTCAACCTAGCTAGAAATAAGGTTACCAAGTAACACTTGTATTATGAATTTTAATTAGTTCAATTAATAAAATTTTTTTATTGTTAAATAAAGATTTAGAATTTAAACTCAATTTATATCAAAAATTGGTTGATATTTTAATCTATAATATAAGAAAATCGTTACCTTAGCCTGAAATTCTATCATATTTAAAATAAATAAATAAAATCATGTGGCCTAAAGTGCAGTTCCAAGTAGCCCCGTCTAGATATTCAGGACGCACAGGCTGCACAGCAAATGGCAAAGCAGGCCACGAGATCATACATTAGAGCAATCTGGCATTGAAATTAAAAATATAGTATAATGAAAGCGACGTTCTCAATTTTTAAAATAAAAAATTAGTTAATAAATTATTTAAAAAGAAAAAACACAGCCCCCAATTATCTGCCATCTGCTTCTAAGTTCTGCGTTCTGACGTTAAAAGTTAAAACTGCCGCTCCCAACTTCGAAATCCTTATCTTCCACCAATCCAACAACGTTGTGTTGTAAATATCTAAGACAAGAGTTATGCTTGTGCCACTTTATGTGAGACGCTAGCATAGTTCTCACAATAGTGAATTAAAAATTTAGTTATTTAACACCAAAAGTTATTTTATATATTTTACCTATATATTTGCTGCAGCAGTGGATATATTTTAACTTTCAATATAATAAAATAATATAAACATCACAATAAAATAATATATCCACTACAATAAAATAATATATCATCTACAATAAATAACAATCACACACACACACACACACACACACAAACACAACCACCACCACCACCACAGCCCATTACAAAGAAAAAAAAATCAACCAAGCCCACACCCACCCGACCCACCAGGCAACACCCACACCATGCCAATCAAATTCACGCAATGCAAAAAAAAAAAAAAAAACCCAAAGCTTGGATCGGCGAAAACCAAAGCAATGGGTTGAGGAAGGCAGCGGCGGCTTCGACGATGAAACCCAGAGAAACCCAGGCTTGTCGGTGTTGGGTGAGCGTTGAGATGGAGGACTGGGTGGAGGCGTGGGTTGGAGGCGTTGATTGGTAGCTTGGGGCTTGGGTCGGCTTGGGCCGGTAACGTTGAGGTCGGCAGAGGCGTGGGTCAGAGACGTTGAGACAGAGAGGTGAGAGTGATCGACAGTGTGGGTCTGAGGTGGATTGGCAGTGCGGGTCTGAGGCAGATGGCATGGGTCTGAGGCTGATCGATGGCTTGGGATGGCTGGTGGGTTGGTGATGTCAAGCTTCAGAGAGACCAGAGTTGAGAGAGTGAGCTTGAGAGATCGAAGTGAGCTTAAGAGACTGGAGTGAGTGAGCTTGAGAGAGATGAGTTTCAGATGAGATGAGAGTGAATGAGAGAGAGAGAGAGAGGCACGGTGTGATAAAAGAATGAAAAAAAGAAGAAGCAAAGTTGTATTATTTTAATGGCCGGTTGAATATATATATATATATATATATATATATATATATATTTTAGCTCTAAGCTACAATGCACATCTATAGATAGATGTGCACTATAGCAATGAAGCTAAAAAAAAATAGATTTAGCTCCACCGTTGCATGGGTTTTTTTGTGTTTTGGTGGAGCTAAAATAGCTATATAACTTTTTAGCTCCACTGCTATGAGTTCTCTAAGATAATGATGTTTGTCAATATTTTCAGTCCCCAACATTTATTAAACTTAATTTGGAATTTAATCGTGAGAAATAAAGTCTATAATGATAATATCAACCTCCACCACAATACATCTAAAACCATTTGCATAGAAATGATATGCAAATTTTGCATTTAGATGGAAATTAGAAACTCTACTCTATTATTAAAAGTTTTGTAATTTGGTGGCATTACGCAATCTCCTTTATAAGAAGAAATATGGTTTGAATTCTTCCTCCAAAACTTATTATTATAACAACTGAATTGTAAAAAACAAGTACAACTTCAATAATCTATAGGCATAATTACTTTCTAAGTGCAAAAAGAAAAAGAATTAAAAAGTGAATTGAATTGAATTTTTGAATGACACTCAAGATTCTAATTCTTTTGTTAGAAAGGCACCGATAGATCTCAATTTCAGAACTCAAAATTAGAAAGAACAGAGTACATCAATGATCAAATTAATATATATATATATATATGCAAAATTGATATTTCTAAAACATATAGAACTGAATTAAAGAATTATTAAATAACAATCCAATCAGTGAAATGGAGGAAATAGATAATTTGAAACGGATAGGACAAGAGGGTTTATTGTACATTCCTTCCAATAAAAAGTTATTGAAAACAGTGATGACATAGATAAAATGTTTTTAACAAAGAAGTTTCACAGTTACTCCTATTAAGTTAATAAACTGTGAGAGGAAGATATAACTGATATTCATGGATCCACGACTATGAGTGATGGAATGTACAATAAAAAACCCTCTTGTCCTCTCTATTTGAAAATTACTGACAAGAAAAGAATAGATACAAGCAACTCAGCATGTTCTCTCTTTAAGTAAGTCAAATAGAAAACATACATTATATCGTGAAACTGATCTGGGACGAGGAGCAAGAGGCACGGATTGGCAAAATAAAGATGAAGGCTTAACCCAAGTTTTAAGCAGAAGATTTCTTTGTAATATAAAATATGAATTTGGATAATAATGATAGTAATTAATAGATATTTATTATGATTTTACTTTTATAGATATTTATTATGATAAATTTATGGTAATCATTAATAGATATTTATTGCGATTGTGCTTATATATGAAGCTATCTATTCTATTAATTAAAGAAAAAAAAAAAAAAAACAATGGGGCAAGATTCTAATTACGGATTTAAATATATAATAGAATTTAAAATCAATTAACTACTTCTATCCCAAATTGAAATTGTTGGTTATGTTTAGAAAATTTAACTTTTTAAGAGATAATCAATTAATGAATTGTCTATTAGGTAAAAATGTACAAATTTTCAAAACTTTCCTTATTAATTTAAGCAATAGAGAAAGAATGGTATTGACTTTTTAAAAAAATAAAGTAAAGGTAAGATAAAAATTTATTTATTAATTTTAGAAAGATGACTTCATTTTGGGACATCCCAAAATTGAATAGAGGGCCAACAATTTGGGATAGAGGGAGTAGAATATTGGTTAATTTTGAGGACTCAAAAACTTAGGTGGAAAAATATTATAAGGTCAACCAATTGTAGGTATTTATTATGATTTTATTTGTATACTGAACTATCTATCTTATTAATTAAAGAAAATATAATGTAACAAGATTCTAATTGCGAGTTTAAATGTAGAATAAAATTTAAACTCAATTAATTAGAATATTGATGTGTAAAGTTGTGAGGCTTCAAAAACTTATGTGGCAAAATGCTATAGGGTTAACCAAAAGTTAGATATCTTTGGTTTTAAGAAAATTATTAATAGAAATTTATTTCAATTGTGTTTGTATATGAAATATAAAATATGAAATTTGATAATAATGGTAGTTATTAATAGGTATTTATTATGATTGTGCTTTTATAGATATTTATTAATGAGTAATGCTACAAATATAAATTATTTTACAATATTTTTACAAACTGTTGATATGACCAACTTTATACTGGTTCTTATCTGGACCTACCACTAACATCACTTTTTCATTGACTAATAATCACTCGTCACATCAGTAGTTTGTAAAATTTTTTGTAATACATTGAGTTTGTATCTCTAGCATTTTCCTTTATTAATTATGATAATTATTATTAATAGATATTTATCATAATAATTATTAGGTATTTATTTTATGATATAGTTAGTTATGGTAATTATTAATAGGTATTTATTATTACTATAATTGTATATGGAATTATCTATTTTATTAATTAAAGAAAGAGTAATGCTATAGACAAAAATTATTTTATAATATTTTTACAAATTGTTGATGTGGTGTTATGAACTTGGTGTTTCCTAATGGGGACGGGTAGGAATTGTAGGGGAATTGATGGGAATTGTAGAGAAATTGATTTAATTATAGTCACCATCCATAAAGAAAGAAGGTGATTAAGAGAGAAATATGCACTGATGCACTAAGCAATTAGTTTATTCTTCGGTATCCAAAATATTATGGATTACAAGTATTTATACAAGTTGCTTACCAAATAACCAACTAACAACTTGTAACTAACTTGGCTCAACTTGTTGCAATCCTACAACTAACTAACTAACTAACTAACTAAATGCAACATTATAACAATGATTATTTATATGCTTAAAGGGTTCCTAATATTTCCCTCCCCTTTATAAAACCTTGTCCTCAAGGTTTTCTTGTAATATTCATGAGGGGTGATCGGCCACAACACCAATACTCTAAGGCATCTTGACCATCGAACACACCAAGAACTCCACAGCAATTAATCACAACCCATAACTTGAGCAAGTAGTTTTCATTATTGTCCAAACCCCCACATGAATATTTATGGTTGGATTTTCTAGGAGTTCTTTCAAGACCTAAGTGTTTGATTGACACAAATTGGATAGCCACCAATTGAATGGGCTGCTCTATGATAATATGTTTCATGATAACAACAGTACGCCTAATTAATGTTTCCATCCAAACAAAAATATGCAAGTGGCCAAATATTTTTCGGACAACCATGCACCATAAGCTCAAGATTGTGACACTTGTAATCACATATTTTAGTTGTACAATTTTCACAAGCATTTTCCTTGGGAAAAAACCTTGTTTTATGAAAACTTGATCAGCTCCTTCTGTCCAATTCTCGTAAGACCAGTTGGAAGAAATGAGCTGTATCACACTTCTCGTCAGCCGTCCCACTAGATTTTCTTCCAAAACATTACCATTAAATGTTGGAAATGGCACTCCCAGTTCAATCTTTAACTACTTCTTAACACATTTAGCAGAATTTAGAAGTTGATAATCGTATAAATCTAATCCTTTCCTAAAAACAGAATCTGTTCCGATTAAGAAACTACACTTTTCTTGTTGCTAAGGCCATACACGTCCCTAATGACTGAGTCATTTCTTAAAACCACACTAGTACATTTAGGGACCTTACCTTGATAGTTAGGACCCCAAGAAACTTTCTTTAATTCCTCCTCTTTGATGAGAGCAACTTCTTCATAAGTAATTATCTTATTACGATCAAATTCAGAACGTTGATCCCAATTCATACTTGATTCCTTAAAAAAAATTGTGATCGGCTTAGCTATAGAACCTAGCATTTATGGTACTGTTGCCACCAAGAACTCGTCCTCTTTCTCGTGGAAAGCCATCACAGCAAAATGGACCACCCCCCCAAATTTTTGATAGAGCTGGATGACAAAAAATAAAAAACGTCATCTATGACTTCCCCTGCAGCATATGTTTGCATTCATTGGTCCTTGTTCAAGACCAACATTTTTTGGTTCTTATGGCCTCTTTAGGTCTCGAAAGATCATCATCACCTTTGTTGGCTTTATGGACTGAATTGGACATGCAAAAGCAGTTTCATTCTTAGATACACTAAGCCGCACTGGAACTTGAAAAAGTAGGCGAGACTGCACATGGCATTCAAGGGCAGCGTGTACATGGACATCATCATCCACTTTGACATACAAATTAGCATCTCAGTTGGTAACTGTAGATGTTGGTTCTTGGAACTTAATTTTCTCTTTGAGTTCTATTGAATCAAGAGGTTGTAAATCTTTTTCGGACATGTTCTTAAGATTCTCTTGCAATCTTGAGAGCTCTTCTTTCATGGCTTTTTAAGATTTAGCCAAGGCCTTGACTTTCTCTAAAATTTCATCAACCATATGCCATAATTCTTTCAAGATTTCACGTAGATCACAATATTCACCCATCTCAAGATCAAAGACTCTGATACCACTTGTTAAGAACCTAGTGCTTCCTAATGGGGATGGATGAAAAAAATAGGGAAATTGACTAAATTCGAAGTAGTCACCCTTCATAGAGAAAGAAAGAGATTAAGAGAGAAATATGCACTAATGCACTAAGCAATTGGTTTATTTTTCAATATCCAAAATGCTATAGATTACAAGTATTTATACAAGTTGCTTAGCCAGATAACCAACTAACAACTTGTAACTAACTTGGTTCAACTTGTTGCAATCCTACAACTAACTAATTAACTAAATGCAACATTACAACAATGATTATCTATATGCCTATAGAGTTCTTAATAGTGGCAAATTTTTATTGGGTCTCATTTAAACCCACCACTAACATTACTTTTTTACATACCAATAATTATTCACTATATCAGTAATTTGTAAAATATTTTGTAAAATAGTTTGTATTTATAGTATTTTCTTTAATTTAAGAAAATATAAAAGTAAATATGATGTGGCAAGATTCTAATTGAGGATTCAAATATAGAATATCCTAAATGTACTATAAGTTTTACTATATAACTTACAAACTAGTTAGTGTATGTGATTGGTGACTGTACGGCACCAAGCCCCCAGAGCCATTTGGAGCCTTAGACCCAAGCTGAATGATATGTCCCACGGTCCCTGACACTTATGTTAGAGAAACTAGGCTTAAGACCCACTAGGGCCATGGGAGCAAATCATGCAGTATTATGTCTGGCCCAAAACCTGTTGGGCCGGTCTTTGAAATAGGTACTTGTCAGTTCGCGGCCGGAAAGTTGCCCGGCACGTCCATCTCCTAGGCTCATGAGTGGTTGGGAAGGCCCTATCCTGGATGCTCAGCGACTCCTTGGCAAATTCCGCCGCTGAACATCATCTCCTCTTTGAAGTAGGAACCAGTTCCAATGCCACTCACATCACACTCACATCATACTCCCAACTAAACATCCACTTAGCGATAACAATATTGGACCTCCATTCCCACTAGCCTTGAGAGTAATCATGATTTTCCCATTAATTTTGGACTATAAATATACGAGGCCAAGGAGAGGAAATGGTGGTTAAAGGTCTGAAAGGAGAGACTCGAGTCTAGATTAAGAGCTACAAAGAGTGAGAGGAAAGTAGTCCAGAGATTGTAGAAACATTGCTGGGTCTCTAAGTTAGAATCACCCAGAGTAAGAAATCCAAAACCCACATTATAAGTATATTGTGAGCCCAAGAGCGAGACTGGTCTATTAAGCTCGCTTAAGGTGCGCACAATTGGCGCCATATGTGAGAATCTCCTACAAAGTCGTGGTTTGGCCAAGACCCACCCTCGGAAGATGTCTGGAAAACGGTTAGAAGGTTCTGCTGAAAATGGTTCAGTGGGATCGTCTAGAGGATCCACGTGGCGAGAGCGAAGGCAAAAAAGGCACGAAGATAGGGAGTATGAACACAGAGAAGAATAGTCCGTCCTTGGAAAGGGGTCATACTAGACAAACCAGGCAACATTGGATGCTTCGGGGCACAAGCGATTGGATGAAAGAGATGAGGAGCTTGAACAGTTGCGTAGACTGGTAAGAGATTTGGAACTGGAGGCAAAGGATAGACACAGAAGAGGGGACCGAGATAACCCATCGGGGAGATCTATGAGCGGAGGAGATCGCAATGGTTGGGGGTCCAAACAGTCCAGTTCCCATCAAAACCAGGACTGTTCACGTTCACGAGAGTCTCATAGGCACCGGGACCGTTCACATTCACGAGAATCCCACCGACATCAGGAACGTTCACGATCACAGGAGTATGAAAGAGGGAGTTCGGATTCACCGGAAGAGCAACGGCCCCGAAATGCGGCCATGGATGCTATGAGTCGCACCTTATGAAAAGCTGTACGGTTGCCCTTCTCAAATGACATTGAACGGGCCCCAATGCCAGATAGGTTCACCTGACCACCTTTAAATTCCTACGATGGGAAGACGGACCCCATGGAGCACGTCAACCATTATATCCAAATGATATCTCTACACACTCACAACAACGCGCTGATGTGCAAGGTATTTCCCTCGAGCCTTGGACCCACAACATTAAGATGGTTTAATGAGTTGCGGAAGGGTTCCATTCATAGTTTTGCCGAGTTAATCCAGGAGTTCGGTGCACGGTTTGTAACTTGCAGGCGGGTACCACAACCAATGGATGTGTTGCTTTCTATGAAAATAAGGGTTGGGGAAACCCTTCGCAGTTATGCCAGTCGGTTTTGGGAGCTTTATAATGAGATAGGTGGAGGCAACGAAAAGATCGCGGCAAGCACCTTTAGGATGGGACTCCCCGAAGACTCCAAACTACGGGAGTCACTGACGAAGAAGCCTCCCGAGGGTATGAGGTAGCTAATGAGGCGCATTGAGGAGTACAAGCGTCTCGAAAATGATTGGCTGCAAAGTAAGGGTAAGGCCCCACTAATGAATCGCCCTCGGCAGCCCTGATTTCAGCCCCTACCCCGGAAAGATCTAAGAATATAAGAGTCAAAAGTATAGATGGGGGAGGTGAATGTGACGTTCAAAGAGCCGGTACATAGGATCGTAGACTGGATTAAGAATTAGCCATATTTTAGGTGGCCAAACAAGATGGGAGGTGACCCATCTTGGCAAAACCAAAACTTGTATTATACGTATCATAAGGATAAGGGCCATACCATCGAGCAATGTCAGGTGTTGAAAGACCATCTAGGGCAGCTAGTGTAGGTAGGATATCTGAAGGAGTTTGTGGTGGATTCCGGAAATCGGGGTACCAGCCAGGGCGCTCAATAGAGGGGAAATCCTCTCCTACCACCATTGGGAGTGATTGAAGTTATCCACGCCACCCCAAGGGGTCTGATCACAACCAGTAGAGGAGTACTGACCATAGTATCCACGGGCAATTGCACAGGAGAGCAATCGCCTAAGAAAAAGATGAAGATTGAACGGGAGCCCATTGCCTTTGGCGATGAGGACTTAGAGGGAATAGTCCAGCCACACGACGATGCGTTGGTAGTTACAACCCAGATAAGTGGTTTCTTGGTTAAAAGAGTGATGGTAGACCAAGGGAGTGGGGCCGATGTGATGTATCCGGACCTATTCAAAGGGCTCGAGTTAAAAAACCGGGACCTATCAAAGTATGATATGCCGTTGGTCAGGTTTGACAGCAGGATGGTCGCTCTTGAGAGACAAATTTCCCTTTTCGTGAATATGGAAGGAAAGGAGGTGATGGTAACATTCATAGCGGTCAATTTGTTTTCACCATACACGGCTATTTTGGGACGGCCGTGGATCCACGCAATGGGGGCTGTTCCCTCCACCCTGCATCTAAAAGTTAAATTTCCCACCAAGCAGGGCTTAGCCATGGTAAGGGGGAGCCAGCAAGTTGCCAGGCAATGCCTGGTGGCCGCAGTTAATAAGAAGAATGAACAGACTGAGAAGAAGGGAGGCGTCGAAGAGGCCCCTTCATACCAATTACAGAATCCCTGGGAGGGGTTGGGGGCTAGTTATGCCAAACAATTAATCAGAGTAAAGATACTACCAGATGTTGATCGGTATTTTCAGGTGGGGGCAAGCATGACGAATGAGGATAAGGTAGAGACGTTGTTATTCTTGATACGGAACGTGGACATATTTGTGTGGAACCCGTATGAGGTGCCCGGGGTTGATCCCGAGTTCATCGTCCACAAACTTAATGTAGACCCGACATTCCCTCCAAAGAAGCAGAAGTCGAGAAGGTCGGCCAAGGAACACGTCGAGGCGGTAAGGCAGAAGGTTAGGAAGTTGAAAGAGGCCGGGGCAATAAAGGAGATCTTCTTCCCAGATTGACTAGCAAATACCGTGGTGGTTAAAAAGAAGAACGGAAAATGGAGAGTCTATGTGGACTTCATGGATTTAAACTGAGCATTCCCCAAGGATCCTTTCCCTATGCCAAAAATAGATCAGTTGGTAGATGCGACCTTTGGGCACCTGAGGATGAGTTTTTTGGACGCCTTTCAGGGTTACCATCAGATCGCATTAGCTGTCGAGGACCAGGAGAAGACAACATTCATTTCCCCAAACGCAAACTACCACTACACTGTGATGCCCTTTGGGCTAAAGAATGCCGGGGCAACCTATCAGCGAATGATGACTAGAATGTTTCGGGATAAGATTGGGCGTACGGTTGAAGTATATATCAACGACATGGTGGTAAAAAGTAAGCAGGAGGCACAACACATAGAGGATCTTCAAGGTGTATTTGAAGTGCTTCGGCAGCATAAGCTATGTCTGAACACGGACAAATGTGCCTTTAGAGTAGGTGCTGGCAAGTTCCTTGGTTATCTAATCACCAATCGTGGGATAGAAGTCAACCCCGACTAGATCGACGCCGTGCAGCGCCTGAAACCCCCAAGCAATCCAAAGGAGGTACAGATCTTGACCGGGATGTTATCTGCCCTTAACCAGTTCATTTCTAAATTTACTGATCGCTGCCGTCCGTTCTACCAACTCCTAAAGAAATGGAAGAGATTTCAATGGAATGAGGATTGTGAAAGAGCTTTTTAAGACTTGAAGGAATATTTGATACGGGCACCCATGTTGGCCGCCTCGGAGCCCAGGGAGGACTTGTTCATGTACCTCTCAGTATCTGCTCATGCCATGAGTGCCGTGCTTTTAAGAGACCGAGGGATGTAGCAGCTTGTGTACTATGTTAGCAAAACTATGGTCGACACTGAGACCAGATACCTGCCTCTAGAGAAGTTGTTATTAGCATTAATGAATGCTACCAGGAAGTTACCTTATTATTTTCAAGCCCATACTATCTACGTCTTAACTGAGTATCCTTTGCAGTCATCATTAAAGAGATCTGATTTCACGGGCTAGATAGCCAAATGCGGGACACGGTTGGGATCCTTTGATATGAGGTATAGGCCACGGAGTTCGGTGAAAGGCTAGATTCTTGCTGATTTTGTTGTAAAGTTTTCACCAAAGGGCAAGCCGGAGATGGTTTGTCATATAGAGTGTCACCCGTGGAGGCTGTTTGTGGATGGCGCGTCGAGCTCAATGGGGTCCGGTGCTGAGATTGTCATTATCATCCCGGAAGGAGTATGGTTGGAGCATTCTTTTAGGCTGGGATTCAGGGCCTCCAACAACGAAACTGAGTACGAGGCCTTGCTCATTGGGATGAGAACCATATTGGATATGGGCGCCTGGGATGTAGAGGTTTATTTATATTCTCAATTGGTTGTCAGCCAGGTGCAAGGAAAATTTGAAGCCAGGGATTCTTGGATGAAACAATACTTACAGGTAGTGAAATAAGTCATGAATAAGTTTCGCACGGTAGGTGTAGCTCAGATTCCCCAGGGTAGAATAGACATGCCGATTCTCTAGCCACGCTAGCATCATCAGTGATGAAGGACGTACCACGGTTAATTAAGTTGGAGCTCTTAGTGGAGCGGAGTATTGATACAACGGTGGGTGTTGATGTCGTGATGGTCTCGCCAGCTGAATGGTGTTGGATGGACCCAATCATTGACTTCTTAGCTGAGGATTAGGTCCCTAATGAGGAGAAGGAAGCTAACAAGGTTCCCCGAATAGTTGCCCGATACTAGCTGTCGGCAGACCGAAAGCTTTACCAAAGGTCATCTGGGGCTCCGTATCTGTTGTGCCTACGCCCTGAGAAAGTTAATGAACTCTTAGCCGAGCTACATGATGGGGTCTGTGGCAGTCACGTAGGGGGGCGTTCTTTGGCATACCGAGCAATGACTCAAGGATTCTGGTGGCTCCAAATGCAGAAAGATGTGGCCGAGTATGTGTGGAAATGTAAGCAGTGCCAGAGGCATGCCCCCCTGATCCACCAACCAGCAGGCCAGCTGAACCCGGTCAACAGTGCTTGGCCTTTTGCACAATGGGGGCTAGATATCCTCGGTCCCTTCCCTCGAGCCACGGGCAACAGGAGATTTGTATTGGTAGCTGTCGATTACTTTATCAAATGGGCGGAGGCGGAGGCACTGGCCAATATTAGGGACGTAGATGTCAAAAGTTTGTGTGGAAGAACATTATCACGAGGTTTAGGGTGCCGGACTCTCTTATATCGGATAACGGATTGCAGTTCGACAACAAGGCCTTTCGGGAGTTTTGAAGTGGTCTTGGCATCAGGAACAGGTACTCCACCCCAGCGTATCCTTAAAGTAATGGACAAGCTGAAGCCACTAACAAGGTGATTGTAAACGGATTGAAGAAAAGGCTAGACGATGCATAGGGCAGGTGGGCCGAGGAGCTGTCGAGCGTTCTATGGGCATACCGAACGACTCCCAGGAGATCGACATGAGAAACCACGTTCTCCTTAACATACGGGGCAGAGGCCGTGATACCAGCTGAGGTGAACCTGTGCAGTACTTAGGTCGAAGAATTTACTCTGGCCCGAAACGATGGATTGATGGTGGAACATTTGGATTTGTTAGAAGAACACCGAGTAGCTGTGACCATTCGGCTCGCCGAGTATCAACAGATACTCACTTGGCGCTACAATCGCTGTGTAAAGACAAGAGAGTTCAGTGCCGGAGACCTGGTACTACGGAAGGCAGTGGGGAACATGCGGGATACGAACACTGGGAAGTTAGCCCCTACTTGGGAAGGGCCTTACAGGATTACTGCTTTCGCAGGAGCGGGGGCTTACTACTTGGAGGATTGATGAGAGACCACTTCCCCGGTCGTGGAATGTCCACAACTTGAAGAAGTTCTACCACTAACCCGTTGAACACATGAGCGTAAATTAAATGAAACATTGTATATATGCTTTATGAAGTAATATTAAGATGATGTCTATTTTTGTAGGTGCATTAAAATTTCATTATTTGATCTGTTAGCGCTGGCCAATAGGTAAAGAAAAGTCAAGGAAACCAAAGAACCATGTTTCACATTAAGGACAGAAACCTGTCCCCGGTTGGTTTCCCATCACCGGATAGGTGGAAACATTAAATTAAAAATTCTAAGGACAGAAACCTATCCCCGGTTCGATTCCCATCACCGGATAGGTGGAAACCTTAAATTAAAAATTCTAAGGACAGAAACCTGTCCTCGGTTTGATTCCCATCACCGGATACGTGGAAACCTTAAATTAAAAATTAAATTCTAAGGACAGAAACCTGTCCCCGGTTCGATTCCCATCACCGGACAGGTGGGAACCTTAAATTAAAAATATTAAGGATAGAAACCTGTCCCTGGTTAGTTTCCCATCACCGGACAGGTGAAAACCTTAATAAAAAAAAATTCTAAGGACAGAAGCCTGTCCCCGATTTGATTCCCATCACCAGACAAGTGGACACCTTAATTAAAAATATCAAGGACGGAAACTTGTCCACGGTTCGATTCCCATCACCGGACAGGCAGAAACCTTAACCAAAAATTCTAAGGACAAAAACCTGTCCCCAGTTCGATTCTCATCATCGGATAGGTGGAAACCTTAAATTAAAAATATTAAAGCCGAGAAGCAAAGCTATTAGTGCAAACAGAAATAAATAAAACAAAACCATTGTTCGGTCACCACAACCTGGTAACCATAGGAAAATAAGTCCGAAAATAAATAGAAAGAAAATTAGAATCATTGTTCGGTCACCACAGCCCGGTGACCCTAAGCAAACCATAAAAAGAGCAAATAAAGTAAAGGTAAATATAAAAGAAACGACTAGTTTAATCAAAAAGTTTAAACGGATGGGTCAGCAGTTGGGGGCTGTGCTGCTTCATCGGCTGGCTGAATAGGAGTGTCCTCGGTCCGTGGCTGTTGAGATTGTTCGTCGTTTGCAGCATGAAGGGAGCTAGAAACCTTTGGATCAACATGGGCGTCAATCGCTTGGACCAGCTCCCTCATGCTGGTAGTTTCCTCCTCGTCCATGACATCTGCCTGACTCTGGGAAGGAGGTGGAGGAGTTGGGTATGGGATCTGACTTGGGTCTCTCAAAGGAGAGTCCTCAGCCATTCCTATCACCTGGAGGGCCACTAGCCAACCCTCCCCAAACCATGAAGCCGGGCTTGATGAACAACAAGCTTTGCAGACTTCTCGGCATCTACAAATCCCTCGTCATACCACTTGTTTTCGTAGGCTTCAAGGGCTGCTTTGAGGTCAGCTATCTGGTCGGCCTGGGTCAAGTTGAGACTATTCGCCTCTACTAATTTCAGCTCAATGCCCTCCAGTCGGCTTTCCACCTCAGCTATTCTCTTCTCCACCAATTGACGAGCTTTCTTCGAGGATCGTGCTTTTTTCTCCGCTGCCTCGGTAACCTTGCTTTTCTCCTTCGCGTTATCATTGGCAACATCCTTCAAAGCTTTTTCCCCCTCGACATCCTCAGTGAGCTCCTTCAATCTCTCACCAAGGATATGAGTCATCTGTACGGACTAGCAACGCAAAAACAAGTGTTAGAACAGAAGAATACTTCTTATATTTAAGTAAATGAACAAGGAGGGAGAGAGAAATTACCACGATGGTGTGCCACTGTAGCCATCGCACCAACGAATCCTCATCCCCTTAAGAGAAAAAGCGAATGTCCTCGGGCAGGAGTAAGTCATGCACTAGGCTCTGTGCCACCCTTCCCCCCTCGCCCTTATCCCACACTATTGCACTGGCCGTGGCTGGCAGAGGCCCCTTTCCAAGCTTGAAGGTAGGCTGCCAGGGGACTACAGGCTGGGAGGAGGACGCTGCATTCCTGCCAACTTGAATGGTAGACGGAGATTCTGTAACTGGCTCCCAAATCGTGATCCTGCTGGACGGCCGGGGTGGAGTCTTTGATGGGGCATCGCCTGGAGCCTTTGGCGATTGATCGTCAAGACGTTGTTTCTTTTTTGCACGACTGGAAGAGGGGGGAGGAAGTGCTCGGCCCTTGCCCTGGGGTTGTTAAGACTCAGCGGAGGGTTGGGAGCCAGGCAAGAATCGGCTGACTGTCATTTTTTGTCTTGTCACCATCTCGGCGTCTGGGTCAACCTCGGCTGCTTCTTGTTCGGTTAGCTGGGTCGGATCTACCTATTCTTCGACGAGAACGTGCTCCTAACAGCTTTGAGAGACGCGCTCGGCAGATTCGTCCCTGATTGGGGCAAGATCTTTTGCAGTTATATAACACGGACCGAGGTCCAGGGCTTCACTAGGGGTCAGCTTTGGGGGGAGGAAGTTTGCGTGCTGCACATCTATAAAAGACAGCAAGGGGTTGTCCAACAATAAGTCTTGACTAAAGGGTTGCCAAGTCTTGTATACAAGGACGCAGCCTAGTATGAGATGCGATGCCTGGAGTTGCTTGTCAGTGTGAATGAATATTTCAGACCTAAGGACAAAATTTAAGTCCCTTTCGTGCACCACCCTAAGGTCCGGGACGAATTCTTTGCCGTCTGCAACAAAGGAACACAGTAAGTTAGTACCCGGATGGATAAAATAAACGAGAGTAAACAAAAAGGAAAATAAGATGGATGGTTAGGCAATACGAATCAACTTCACGCGGCGAGAGTCGGCAGGGGAGCTCATTGGCAAACCAATTGCTGCTCACCCGGACAAACTCCCCGGTTGAGTTTTTGTTTGAATCAAGTAGGCATGAAATTAGTCGTACCCGATAATCCCTAACTTTTAAATAATAGTGGGTGGTTTTATTTCCGCACAGGCTATACATGAAATTTATGTCATGGTGGTTCAACTGCAAAAAGTATAACTAATTCAACCTATCAATGCAACTAACTACCTGGTAAAAGTTGGGAGGAAGCTACTCGAGGCTCAAACCGTAAAACCTAAGGGTATTAAGTAAGAGTGGGCTCATTGAAAATCTAACCCCACCCTCCAAAATTGCCATCAAAGGGAAGAAGGCGGTACTCGACCCGAAGTGCCTGTAAAGAGCAATCTCGCTCTCATGGCAATATGCCACATTCACATCCTCAGGGATGTTGAATGTCTTCCTAAAAGTGGCTAGAGATGCCCTAGTATTTAATAGATGAGCAAAACCCATCCTAAACTCTAGAAATTGAAGGAAGAGACTAAAACAATAGAAAAAGGTAGAGAAACCTACTTTGGGCTCTAAAAAGGAAGGGTACTTTAGATTGGAGGGTGAACACACAGAGAGCTATGCACGACAGGGAGGAAATTTGGTGAGCGAAGAATGTAAAAGTGGAAAAATGACTCAGAATGAACTATTTATAGGGGTTAAAAGGGATAGAATAAGTGCCATTTAATAAATAAAAGACGGGAAACTCTACGAATCCCATCACAAACGCCACACGCGTGCCGCCTTGATTCGTGAACCGTCAGGTAATAATGAAGGCCCAGCTAAACGTTAGATACAACGCGTCTTTTGAGGGCACCTTAATTAATTTCTCAACTGCCTAATGACTACTAATTGAACTTCCCGGGTCGCTGCTGTCCCTTGAATTCCTTGATTCGCCCTTGGGAACACGAATCAAGGGGGGCCTAATGTACGACACCAGGCCCCCAAAGCCATTTGGGCCTTATACCCAAGCTAAACGGTATGTCCCGCGGTCCCTGACACTTATGTCAGAGAAACTGGGCTTAAGACCCACTAGGGCCATGGGTGCAAATCCTGCAGTATTATGTCTAGCCCAAAACCTATTGGGCCGGTCTTTGAAACAGGCACTTGTCAATTCGTGACTGGGAAGTTGCCACTCACACCACACTCCCAACTAAACATCCACTTTGCGATAACAATATTGGACCTCCATTCCCACTAGCCTTGAGAGTAATCATGATTTTCCCATTAATTTTGGACTATAAATATACGAGGCCAAGGAGAGGAAATGGTGGTTGAAGGTCTGAAAGGAGAGTCTCGAGTCTAGATTAAGAGCTACAAAGAGTGAGAGGAAAGCAGTCCAAAGATTGTAGAAATATTGCTCGGTCTTTGAGTTAGAATCACCCAGAGTAGGAAATCCAAAGCCCACATTATAAGTATATTGTGAGCCCAAGAGCGAGACTGGTCTATTAAGCTCGCTTAAGGTGCGCACAATGACCATCACTATATGCAAACTATCAGGTTAGTGCTTTTGTGACATTATTTGTTTTTGGATAATCAAAAGCAACATTCCAAGGACCACCACCTTTATTAAAGTACTAGTTGAAGTTAATGTCCTCCATGATATGGGCATTACTCCAATGCTCCCCACACTTCAAAATAACAATTTAATTGCTAAACACTACAACGTTTGCACAAAGCAAGGTAGATGGAAAATTATTATGTCGTTGATGGGAAAGAGGAAGAAGATGATGACATGAAAAATGGAGAGTTAAGACTATATATATATATATATATATATGTATTCCATTTTTTCCCTTTAATAAAAAGAGTTTTTTAGGGAACTTTAATAAAAAGAGTTAATGCATTAAATTACTAATTTTTAGAGAATAATAATGACTTAACCATGAATGTTTTTTCACCTTTAGATCTAATACAAATCAATGTATGCTAGCTTAACAGGTTGAAAGCATTATACCAAAAAAAAAAAAAAAAAAAAAAACCAAACCAAGTTGAAATATGAGTATGTGTTCAAATTTCACCTTAGGTGACCTTAAACAATGATATACTGTTCAATATTTTTTAGTTGAATGCAAATTTTGAAAAAATCTAGACTATATTATCGTTTTATATTCTTCATGTTTGCAAAATTTCAAGGTGATTAAAGATCAATAGTATAATGCTATTATTATTATTATTATTATTATTATTTTGAGAAATGCAATGTCATTAATCAATTGTTTAAATTTAAGTTTTTATAATTTAATATAATGCATAAAAGATGAGTTTATGGATCGAATGGTTAATAATACCCAATTGATATGAAAATAGGCATACATGTTAAGAACATATAAAACATGTAATTCAATGGTTGATTTTTCAAATAACAAGTTATTAGGTAATGTAACATTACTTATGGTTACACCGAATATAACTTGAACCCATCTAATATATATATATAAGGAAGACACACAGCTGATGGTAGAAGCACAGTATAATATAATGAAAGTAATGTAAAGTAATAAGTTAGAACAATAATAAGGCGGTAGAACCAGCCAAGCAGTATATATCAAAATAATTCAAAGTAAATGAAAGCAATAGTTCAAAGTAAATGAAAGCAATTTAGAACCGTCCGTTATGGCGATAATTCGTCCGAGGTGGCGATAGCAACAAGTAGAACAATGAACGTAAAACTGAAAATACTTGTTATTAAAAGTAGTACAAAACACTTATAACAGTAGTATTAGTTAATACAAGATCTCAGAACAGGTTGACAGTTACAAAGCTTGAACTAGTCCTAGTTACAAGGTTTGTAGAGTTACAAGGTTTGTAGTGAACAAGGTAGTGTTGACACCTTATTTTGTAACCCGTATTTAACCTCATATGGAGGGTAAAAGGGTAATTTCACATTAGAAATATGCATCTTGATTCTGGTCATTAGATCCTTAATCTCATTTCATCAAAATTATCTTGATGTTGTAACGATCAAATCGACTGGTCATGAGCCTTAACTGGACCATTAGATTGAAAGTTATCATTAAATCAAGTTTTAATGGCTAAGATGCACTATCACAAATTGAGTCCGACTATATGTGATTATAAACAATTGATTTCAATTGGTTATAAGTATAATCAATTTGAAATCGATGATGTGTCATAATTTGATTGGTTAGGACTATATTTTATGGTAGGGTTACACACACCTAATTAACTAGATAGTTAAACATTAATTATTCAATGAGTAATTTGTGCAATTATCTTTTAATTAGGATAAATTTGGAACCAATTAAGTCTGAAATGGGAGTGATTGGAGCCATTTAATATTAATTGGGAGCTAATTTGGAACCTATTAATGTTAATTGTGCTGAAACCATTTTCTAACAAATGACCTCTGCTCACCATTTCATCGATATCTCTCAGAATATTTTGAATCTGTGAATGAGGTTAATTTTCCCAGAAACTATACATTCGGGGCTTCAATTTGAGCATAAGAACGAGACAATTCCGATCAGAATTGTGTCAGATATGATTATTCAAAGTTAGTACTACAGGCTGTTACAGCAGCTACGGAAAAACCAAAATTTGGCTTGCTCCTCACTCCCACCAATCTTTCCATTTAATGCACCAGATTTCCCCCAAGACTAAAATGAGGTCTAGGTTCATGATTCTTTGTCAACCCTCATTAAATGACCTTCCATTCATATTTTCTCCACCACTATTATATTCCAAAGGACACAAAAAACCCCCCTCTCTTCTCTTCTCTTGAGTTCTAGTGAAGTTGAGTAGTCTTGTCATATCTTGGTCTTCCTGACACTCAAGGTATTGAGTGAGACTCACTCTCCCTCTCCTAGCTCTTCTTTTCCTCCACCCTTAGGACCTTCATCAAGAGTCCCCTCCTTCACCGTATGGATCTTGCGTGAAGGTATAATCCCCTTCCCTAACTGTTTGTTTATGTTGCCATGATGAGAATTTAAGATTAAAGCATGATAATTCCCTTGAATATGTTTGAATGTTTTTAATTATTCTTATGTGTTCTTCACATGTTCTTGGTTGTTCATCACATGTTCATGCATATCATTAGATTTAATCTTAAATCCACATAAAAAATATGAAAAACATGTTTGTTTAATAATTCTTTCAAATCCTTGAATCTAGGTTATCACCATTCACACACATTCACTAGAATTTATTTTTCAATCCAAATGCAATACTTAATAAATTGAATTAGGGTTTATCACATGCATACACATTAAATTCAACATGTAAATTAATTGACATATTGGATGATATGATATGAATGTTGACCACCATAGTCTAGAAGACCGGTTTCATTGGGCAAGGTGGGTGCCTAACACCTTCCCACCTTGTAACATAGTCTCTGAGCTTAGATCAAGAGTTAGTCGATTAAATGCTTATCCATGTAATTTTCGATTTTTAGATTGTAACTAGGAAATAAAGCCATGTACTTTATCTTAGATTGTATCTAGGACCAAAGCCATGTAATTTTCCTATGATCAATGTAAATTCAATTTCAAATTAATAAAATGAGGAATTTTTCATTCATGGTTTTCTTATTTTTCCAATAATTAAATAAGTAGTGACTCTATTATAAAACCCTTAATCTAAAGGGAAAAATATAACTAGTCGAACCTCCATTTTGAGAGGCAATAACACGACTCCACCCATTCACATGGGTTTGGCCCAACATCCCATAAAAACGGGCCGGGGGCGCGGTCTCTCACAGTGGCGACTCTGCTGGGGATATTGAGGGCTAGGCTTCAATTAGATTATGGTGGCCAACCATGTCATTGTTTGTTTATTACTTTTTGTATATAATATGTCTAATATGTCATTATATTGCATTTCATGCATCATTTGCTTGAATGAAATTTATTTTATTTGTGTGCTAGCCCAGAAGCCTGGTAGTATTAGCCGTGGATTGTGGTCTTCCTGAGATTCACATACCTAGCAGTGAACCTACCACCCACAGCAACAAGGATCATCATGGTTATGCTATGGTGGTTCATAGGGACAAACTGTACCGTTCGGACCAACGCGACGCTCCTGGCGTCACAAATTGGGAGGTACAACGTCCTAGCTTGTGGGACCTTTAACCTACCTTCTACCCATGTTGTAATGACCCATAGAACCTACCTTTAGGTTAGTCCATGTAATTTGCATTTCATTACGCATTTGTTTGGCCGTTGTTTGAACCATGATGACTCAAGTCCAACACTTAAGCCCATCATGATTGTTTGAACATTGTATGTTGTGAATGAACTCAAACCCAAAAGCCTAAGATTGAACACTCAAACCCAAAAGCCTAAGATTGAACTCTACTTGAAATGGAAGCCCAATTTGTTTCTTGAATGAGTCTAAGCCCAACACTTGAGCCCATCAAAGGTGTATACGCATGATCAACATCAAAGGCCAAAAGCTCACAAGATGCATGCCTTCCAAGTATAAGCCCAAGCCGTTTCAAGCAGATACCAAGAGATCATAAGCAAGGTTGAAACCTTCCAAGTGCAAGCCCAAGCCATTTCATCATAATCAAGGTTCAAGCACACCAAGCCTCAAGCATCCTAAATGGACCAAGAGGAAGCAAGTGGCCCAACTTTGCCTCACTCCACATTTGGTTTGCAACATCATGGTTAAGCTTAAAGTTTGTTTGTTTATTCCATGTTTCTATGTTTTTTTTTTAATTCAAAAATTTCATGTAGCATTTAATGAGCTTTGTTTGTGTATATATATTAAAAAAAACAAAAACAAAAACAAAAAAACAAAAACAAAACAAAACAAAATAAAATTCAAGATTTCCAAATCTTTCCCAAAAAAAGAGAAAAATTTTCAAATGAAAAAAGTCTTTGGACTAGGGGCATTGAGCCCTTAAGTCATTAAAAAAAACAAAACAATCTTTGAACTAGGACCATTGAACTTCCTAGTGACTTTTTCAAAAAGACCCTTTTTTTTTCTTTCAAGATTAAAAAATAAAAAATAAAAAAAGAAGGAAGAAGTCTCCTTTTCAAAATGGTACATGAGGATCCCTTGGACAAAACTTTTTCTAAATTGTGATGTTTAAAGGTTTGAACAATCAACGTGTACTGAGAAAGGATTAATTTCATTTGATCCATGTAAACACTTTTGCTAAATTACTTTGAATAAAAGAAGAAATGGCCTTACAAGGCAATCAAAGAAAATCTATCCATGAGAAAATTCAAAAAGCTCATGCATTCATTCCAAATTTCTGAAAACTTTTGTGTCTCCAATAGAGCATTCATACCTTTTCTTTTAAGAGGAATTTATTAAAAGAGCTCAAGTCACTGTGCCTGCAAGCAAGCATTACTAGGGATAGGAGGCCGTCTTTGGTAAAATAGGATTATACCTTAATACCTAGAATGATCATTATCCATAGCTAGCCCATTTGAGCCTTTAAACACTTAGCCTCTTTTTTGCATGAACCCACTAAAATCTAAACCTAGGGTGGGAAAATTCAAAGTATGCATGCTTAAATCTCATGTTGACGAGGAGTCGACCTTGTATCTTTGAAGCTAATTGATAAAGCTCTCCTAGAAGACATGAAAGACAAGTGGAGAATTCATTAACCTAAAGATAAGAGATCATCAAAGTAAAAGGAGTTTTCACTCAATCAAGGAAAGAGAAATGAAATTCCATCAATGTGAGAGAAAACAAAAAGGTGTGCATCAAGTTTGAAGAGCCTAAAATTCATCATACCAAGAGGAATACAAGATTCATCTAAAAGAGATTTCATCAAAAAAGGAAAAGATTCATCAAGCACAAAAAGGTGCAAGTGCATTGAGGCAAGAAAGAAGTCTAGAGAGTGCATCAAAATGACCAAAAATCATTAAACTGAGAAATACAAGGAGGGCAAAAGGTCCCCAAAAGTTCATTCAATCAAGAGATGAAAGACCAAAAAAGAAAAAAAAAAGAAAAGAAAAGAAGCCCGCTAGGCTAAAAACCCAAAAGGGCGGTCTAGGCAAAAGCTAGGGCCAAAAAAAAAAAAAAAAAAAAAAGGAAGGAAAGCCCGCTAGGTTGAAAACCCGAAAGGGTGGCCTAGGCAAAAATTAGGGCCAAAAAAAAAAAAAAAAAAAAAAAGGAAGGAAAGCCCGCTAGGTTGAAAACCCGAAAGGGTGGCCTAGGCAAAAAGAGAAGAATTTTACAAGATGAAAGTCTAGAGGTATGATTCAAGATGAATGAACAAATGTTGATATAAGTGACCAATAAAGACTAGTGAGAAGATGACAATGAAGATATGAGAAAACTCCTCCAATACTTGATTTTTGAGTAATGCATACTTGGGGGAAGATCATAGGGAATTTTGAGCCTTTTATATCATTCATTTCATAACCTAAACCTAGCCTACATTACAACCCATGAGTAAAGACCTCCTTGAAGTCTTGGTAATTGTAGGCGCATCTTAAACTCTTATAATATTTTCTCTTGAATTAAAAAGGAAAAATGCTTAAAATTGTCAAACCCCACAGGATAATATGTCCAAGGACAAAATTTCTCAAATTCTCAAATCCTCAAAATGACTCAAAAGAACTTCCAAACCTGGAGCACTCTGTTTGTTTGCACCCAATAATGTGATTCATAAATATTATCACATTTCATTTCTTGATTGCCTTTGGAGACTTAATCTGACGATGTTCAAAAGGATGAAGCAAATTTGATTACATGAGTTTAATGATCTTGATCCTTCTTAATCAAAGAGATTTGTTTGATTCTTAAACAGTTTGATTTATCAAAATGGTTGTTCAAAAGATCACCTCTTGTTCATAAAAAAAATAAATAAATAAATAAAAAAGAAGAAAGAAAGAGAAATCTCATTTCCAGAAAAAAAAAAAAAAAAATCATTCTTTTTTCAAAATCCAGTTCTCTTGAACTACGTCTTGACTTGATCCTCTACGAGAGAGGTACGTAGGCAGCCTTTCAAAGGCTCGGTCCCAATCACCTAAAAAATCTTGGGGAGCAAATTCAAAACAATGTGACAAAATTGTTTGGGTGCATGTTAGGCTAAGCTCATTTGTTTTGCATCAAGCATGCTTAAACTTGGGGCATTGGCCTATTTATATTATGTGCAGATATGTCCTTCTCACATGAAAGCATGTTTTTATTTGGAGCATCAATCCTTTTTTTTTTTTGCAAGCGTGTCCACACTAGGGGCATTGGCCAAAAATGTTTTCATGATAATTGGTTTCTATCAAGCTAGAGAAAGAAAGCCATTTTGTAGGAACCAATGATGGTGGACCGTGATCTTCTTTCATGTCCCCCAATGATAGCAATATCAAATTAACTCAGCTTCCATCCAAGCAAGGAATATGCCCTAAACTAGGGGCATTGGCTAAGTGCTTCCAATTTCTTGTAATGAATGACTCCATTGCTAATTGAAACATGCTTTTTTGCAGGAATTGAGGTGAAGGATCCTTTATCTCATTCAACACAAGTTATCTTAGATATGCACCCTCATATAGCCAGATAATAGCATGACCTATAAAATGTAGGATCGACAGTAGCTCTCTTACCTTCAAGGGATCGACAGTAGTTCTCCCGAAACTCATAGGATCGACCTTAGCTCTCCTACACACTATAGGATTGATAGTAGTTCTCCTACCTTCAAGGGATCGACCTTAGTTCTCCTGAAACTTATAGGATCAACTTTAGTTCTCCTATACACTGTAGGATCGACAGTAGTTCTCCTACCTTCAAGGGATCGACCTTAGTTCTTCCAAAACCCATAGGATCGACTTTAGCTCTCCTATACCCTGTAGGATAGACAGTAGTTCTCCTACCTTCAAGGGATCGACCTTAATTCTCCCGAAACCCATAGGATCGACCTTAGCTCTCCTATGCACTGTAGGATTGACAGTAGTTCTCCTACTTTCAAGGGATCGACCTTAGTTCTCCCTAAACTCATAGGATCGACCTTAGCTCTCCTATACATTATAGGATCGACAGTAGCTCTCCTACTTTCAAGGGATCGACCTTAGTTCTCCCGAAACTCATAGGATCGACCTTAGTTCTCCTATACACTGTAGGATCGACAGTAGCTCTCCCACCTTCAAGGGATCGACCTTAGTTCTCCCATAACTCATAGGACCGACCTTAGTTCTCCTATACACTATAGAATCGACAGTAGTTCTCCTACCTTTAAGGGATCGACCTTAGTTCTCCCGAAACTCATAGGATTGACCTTAGTTCTTCTATACATTATAGAATCGACAGTAGCTCTCCTACCTCCAAGGGATCGACCTTAGTTCTCCCGAAACTCATAAGATCGACTTTAGTTCTCCTATACACTATAGGATCGACAGTAGCTCTCCTACTTTCAAGGGATCGACAGTAGCTCTCCTACTTTCAAGGGATCGACCTTAGTTCTCCTGAAACTCATAGGATCGACCTTAGTTCTCCTATACACTGTAGGATCGACAATAGCTCTCCTACATTCAAGGGATTGACCTTAGTTTTCCCAAAACTCATAGGATCGACCTTAGTTCTCCTATACACTGTAGGATCGACAGTAGCTCTCCTACCTTTAAGGGATCAACCATATTTCTCCCGAAACCCATAGGATCGACTTTAGTTCTCCTACCTTCCACAAATCCATCAGACTTCTAGGAAGCACATCCAAATTCAATCCATTGGACCTCTTGGAAGCACATCCAAACTTCAGATCTATCAGATCTCTAGGAAGCACGTCCAAAATTCAAATCCTTGGACCTCTGGGAAGCACGTCCAAAATTCAAGATCGTTCGTCCTCTGGAAAGCACGACTAAAATCCTCATTTCTGTCATGACCACTGGTAAACATGTCTTGTACTCATTCAAAAAAAAAAAAAATTTGTATGCATGAACTACGTTTGGACCTGATCCCCCCACCAAGAGGTACGTAGGCAATCTCCCTCGAGATTTGGTCCACATTTTGATCCACAACATAACCGTCTGCATTTTTTTATTTACATGCATCATACATTCACCACGGCTAAATACTGATTGCAAAATTAGGTGTCTCTTTCATACATTGCCATTCGCTTTTCAAGCTCTACCAATGAGGTGCATTCTGTTGACACCCTATTTTGCAACTGGTATTTCACCTCACATGAAGGGTAAAAGGGTAATTTCACATTGGAAATATGCATCTTGATTCTGGTCATTAGATCCTTAATCTCATTTCACTAAAATTATCTTGATGTTGTAACAATCAAATCGACTAGTCATGAGCCCTAACCAGACCATTAGATTGAAAGTTATCATCAAATCAAATTTTAATGGCTGAGATGCACTATCACAAATTGAGTCCGACCATATGTGATTATTAACAATTGATTTCAATTGGTTATAAGTATAATTAATTTGAAATCGATGATGTGTCATAATTTGATTGGTTAGGACTATATTTTATGGTAGGGTTACACACACCTAATTAACTAAATAGTTAAACATTAATTATTCAATGAGTAATTTGTGCAATTATCTTTTAATTAGGATAAATTTGGAACCAATTAAGTCTGAAATGGGAGTGATTGGAGCCATTTAATGTTAATTGGGAGCTAATTTGGAACCTATTAATATTAATTGTGCTGAAACCATTTTCTAACAAATGACCTCTGCTCACTATTTCATCGATATCTCTCAGAATATTTTGAATCTGTAAATGAGGATAATTTTCCCAGAAACTAGACATCCGGGGCTTCAATTTGAGCACAAGAACAAGACAATTCCGATCAGAAATGTGTCAGATATGATTATTTGAAGTTGGTTCTACAGGCTGTTACAGCAGCTACAGGAAAACCAAATTTTGGCTTGCTCCTCACTCCCACAATCTTTCCATTTAATGCACCAGATTTCCCCCAATGCTAAAATGAGGTCTAGGTTCATGATTCTTTGTCAGCCCTTATTATATGACCTTCCATTCGTATTTCCTCCACCACTACTATATTCCAAAGGACACAAAAAACCCCCTCTCTTCTCTTCTCTTGAGTTCTAGTGAAGTTGAGTAGTCTTGTCATATCTTGGTCTTCCTGAGACTCAAGGTATTGAGTGAGACTCACTCTCCCTCTCCTAACTCTTTTTTTCCTCCACCCTTAGGACCTCCATCAAGAGTCCCCTCCTTCACCGTATGAATCTTGCATGAAGGTATAATCCCCTTCCCTAACTGTTTGTTTATGTTGCCACGATAAGAATTTAAGATTAAAGCATGATAATTCCCTTGAATATGTTTGAATGTTTTTAATTATTCTTATGTGTTCTTCACATGTTCTTGGTTGTTCATCACATGTTCATGCATATCACTAGATTTAATCTTAAATTCACATAAAAAATATGAAAAACATGTTTGTTTAATAATTCTTTCAAATTCTTGAATCTAGGTTATCACCATTCACACACATTCACTAGAATTTATTTTTCAATCCAAATGCAATGCTTAATAAATTGAATTAGGGTTTATCACATGCACACACATTAAATTCAACATGTAAATTAATTGACATATTGGATGATATGATATGAATGTTGGCCACCATAGTTTAGAAGACCGGTTTCACCGGGCAAGGTGGGTGTCTAACACCTTCCCACCTTGTAACATAGTCTCCGAGTTTAGATCAAGGGTTAGTAGATCAAATGCTTATCTATGTAATTTTCGATTTTTAGATTGTATCTAGGACCAAAGCCATGTAATTTTCCTATGATCAATGTAAATTCAATTTCAAATTAATAAAATGAGGAATTTTTCATTCATGGTTTTCTTATTTTTCCAGTAATTAAATAAGTGGTGACTCCATTATAAAACCCTTAATCTAAAGGGAAAAATATAATTAGTCGAACCTCCATTTTGAGAGGCAATAACATGACTCCATCTATTCACATGGGTTTGGTCCAACATCCCATAAAAATGGGCCGGGGGTGCGGTCTCTCACAGGTAGTAGTAGTAGAAACAAGGAATTCTCTTGTGGGCAACAGATTCCTCAGAAGAGGCTTTGGATTCTTCTTGATTGGCAACAGCTTCTTCTACCCATTTGAGTAAAGCCAGAAGAGCATCAGGATTTTTTCTCAAATTGTCAATAGGGGAGCTCTTATTCTTTGCTGGAGGCTTAACATTCTTGTTGGAAGAAGAAGAGGGAGCATCAGTGGGGGCAGGGGTTTGAATTGGGGAATGATCCTTAGCAATGGGTAAAGCAACAGTAGATGAAAATTCTTTGGAAATAGTAGCAATAATACGTTGAGTGTGAGGGAATTTGCCCCACCATTTTACATACCAATGTCTTGAGAGAACATCACCTTCTTTTTCATATTGCCATTTTAATATCCAAGGTATTTTATGTTTTTTAACAAAGTGAAGCAAAGCAGGGAATTTAGCTCCATAAGCATCACACCAATAACATTTCTTGAAACATTCGAAAGCATCAAGCAATGGCTCAGGAAATATTTCAGCAATAAGGCCAAATTGAGTCCACCAACGGTTGAACCAAAGAGGCAAATAACCAATGAAACTTTTGTCAAAGTTAATAAACTAGGAATGAGACATGTTTTCATTCTGGTGCAGCATGAATCTTGACCAAGCAGTGATATAATCATAATATAAATAGGGAATGGGGGAGCTTGGCATTGTTCTGGTAGAAGTAAGGGAAGAGCCCCATTTTTCTTCATAAATAAAATTGACCAAGTAAACACTGTGGTAAATAATTTTGGAGGTATCAACTCTGTCAGAGATTGTGTTAATAATAATAGATTTTTCATGACACAGAAGATCAGAATAATAATTTAAATTCTTTTCTCTGTGCTCAGGAATCCAGTGAAACATTAGAGGGAAATAGCTTTTAGCTAGTTTGAGAGGATCAGAAATGGAGACTCTGTTGGGTTCAATATAGAACAAGTGTTGGAAATATTGTTTTTTGATGTATTGAGGGTTATAGGAATTTTTCGAAAAAGCAGTTTTAATAGGCTGGTTAACAAGGGTAATGGTATAAGGGTCAAGGACGAGGCAAGAACAATGGAGTAATTGGGCCTAGGGATGGTTCCTAGGGTGGTGAAACGATTAGTAATTTTAAGGGGAGAAACAGGTTTTTTTTAACAATTTGTTTGGAGGTTTCAGCAGGATGGTTATCTTTGGGTCTTCTACTTGCCATTGTGACACTGCAGAAATTCACAGGTAAGGAAATTAGGGATAGTATTTTGAGATCCTTTAATATATTCAATATCAATATCAAAAACGCTTAAAATAGCTTGCCATCTAGCAAAGATATGTTTTGAAGCAATATTTTCAGCATACTTTTCAATAACATATTTAGCACTTTTGCAATCAATACGTAACAAAAACTTTTGGTTTAACAAATCACTTTGAAATTTTGAAATACATAGTACTATAGATAAAATTTCTTTTTTAATAGTACTATAATTTGACTGTGCATTATTCCAAATCCCTGAATAGAAACAAACAATTTGTTCAGGTGACTCAAGAGAAACTCTTTGTTTCAGAATACCACCATAACCAATGTCAAAGGCATCGGTTTCAACAATTTTGAAAGCACCAACAGTAGGAATACCAAGACAAGGCAATGTCTTAACATGAGATTTGATTTGTTTAACAAGGGAAGTATGAACATCAGACCAAGGAGGGGGATTAGCTTTTAGCCGGTCAAACAAAGGTTTGCATTGTTTCCTCGTATCCTTGTAGAAATCAGCAACATAATTTAATAACCCAAGAAATCTTCGGAGTTGTGTTTTATCAGTGATAACATTAGGAAATTTATCAGCAAATTGAATGGCTCTATCAATTGGATGAATTTGTCCTTCAGAAATGTCATACCCAAGGAAACGAACTTTTGTTTGAAACAACTTGATTTTCTTAGTAGAGACAACAAGACCATTTCTTTTTATAGTATCTAGAAACGAATGCAAATGTTTCCAGTGTTCAGCAATGGAGCTAGAGTAAACAAGAACATCATCAATATAAATAATGGTGAAATGACCGAAGGAGTTAAAAATGTCATTCATGATGTTTTGAAACTCACTTGGGGCATTTTTAAGACCAAATGGCATAACATTCCACTCATAATGTCCAAAAGGAGTGGTAAAAGCTGTTTTGTATCTATCATGCTCACAAATCTGAATTTTCCAGAATCTAAATTTCATGTCAAACTTGGAAAACACTACAACTTCACTCAACCTATGAACAAGGTCATTTTTATTAGGAATAGGATACCTAATCCATTCCAAAACCTTATTTAAGGGTTTATAGTTAATTACCAACCGAGGGGTTCCTCTTTCAATCTCAGCATTTTTCTGGACATAAAAAGTAGAACAAGACCAAGGAGACTTACTATTCCTAATCAATTTTTTCTCTAACAAATCATGGATTTCTTTTTTACAAAATTCAACAGTTTCAACATTCATCTGAATAGGACGAGCTTTAGTGGGGATGTTTTTCTCATCAAAATCTTTAACATAAGGCAAGTCAACAATATGCTTCTTCCTATGCCAAAAAGCATTAGGAACATCAGAGCAAACATCATCAATCAACATTTTCTGAAAAGCTTTAGTGGGGATGTTTTTCTCATCAAAATCTTTAACATAAAGCAAGTCAACAATATGCTTCTTCCTATGCCAAAAAGCATTAGGAACATCAGAGCAAACATTATCAATCAACATTTTCTGAAAATTATCAATTTTGGATTGCAATAGTTTATCAGAAATTTGTTAAGCTATTTTTTTGTATTTTACTTCTTGTTGAAGGAAATTGAGATGTTTGATTTCAGCATGAATCAAAGTTAAAGTATCAACATCAATTTCAAACATTGAAGCAAATTTGAATTTTACTTTCTGTCCAAATGGATCAGTAGTAATTCCATCATGTTCAGCAAGAAAGGGATACAAAGCATGGCATAAATGGCAGGCCGAGAATCACTTTATCAGTCATATTTTTAACAAGAATAGAAGGAATCTTGAAACAGACATTATCATGGCAAACATGAGCATTATTCAATTCAAATTTGGTCTTCATTTGGGAACCATTAGCAGAAACCAATTTTTCAGTGAATTTTTCAAAATATTTTGAAGGAATCAATCATTCTTGGATACAGTTCATATCCACACCAAAATCAATCATAGCAACAACAGTAAAATGATAATCAGGAGAAACAACAATTTTAACTTTTGTAAACCATTTTGGAGGAAGTATTTTATTAACAAGAGCAAGTTGAGGATCATCAACAATACCTTTATTAGAAAGAAGAGCCTGTTGACTGGATTCAGCTCCATCGTTGTGCTCATCTTGTTTATTAAGATTTTTATCAATTTTTAACATTATCAATTCTTGTTTGAGATTATTGTTACCACTTTTTATGCTTTTAAAATCATGTTTTAATTCATTTATCTCTTGTTTAACAATATTAATTTCATGTTGGAGATCATTTACAGTTAATTCTTTGGATTTCTTTTTATTAAATCTTTCCAATGTTTCTTCAAAGCTTATAGTTGATTTTAGTTTTTTACCAGTTTCATCTTTTATCAAGTTTTTCTTAAACTTATCCAAATATTCTTTTTGTAATTCAGGATTTTGAATTTGATTTATCAATTGAATTATTAATTTTTCATCTTCTTCACTCTTGGTGAGAGCATTAACAGTTTTAACAAAATTGCAACAAGAATCTCTACAACCAATTTTAATATTAGGAGAATCAGAAGAATCATCAGCAGATTGATAGCAAGAATCAAATGAAGAAGAAAAATCATCTTCCAAAGAATCAGACGAGTTGTTTGATTCAAGGATTCTGAATAATTCTTCTTGCTCTTTATCATTAATATTTAACATGTTAAATTTGTTTTTTAACTTACCAGGTTTTTCCTTACAGTCTTTACTGAAGTGCCCAGGTTTACCACAATTAAAGCATTTACCTTTACCTGATCTTTGTTTAACATATTTTTTAGAAACATTTTTCTTCTTAGCATAGAAATGATTAGGTTTAACAAAGTTATTTCTGTATTTTTTATATTTTTTATGGCTTTTATCATGTTTTTTACTTTTTTGCCTGGAAGGAGCAATAGGAGGCAAACCATATTGTTCACAGAAATTTCCCATTTCATATTTAGCTTTCTTTTTATTTTTTTAATTGGTGTTTTAACAATTTTTCATCATTACACATATTGATACCAAGTTTTTTAATAGTACTAAAAATATCACCATAGGTTAAATTATCATAATCAATAGAATCATTTTTACCCATTAATTCTTGTTTTACCTTATGAGCAAAGATAGGAGGCAGACCGTCAATAAACTTTTCTTTCCAATAAGGCTTATGACAATCTTTCCGGAGCATCACTCTAGAAGTAAAAACATCTTGATACCATTTGTAATCAGACATAGTAGGACAACTCAAATTATTCAAATAATTAGAAACACGAGATGAATATTGGATGGAGTACCAACAAAATGTTTAAGAATAGTATAGATCAAGGTATTAACACCATCAGGAATACCACGACCAATACTTTCATCAAAAATAGGCAAACCTTCATCATTCTTTTTAACAGCATGTTTAATAGACTCTCTGGATTCTTCAGTGAAATATGAATCCCACCATCCACGAAGAGTACCAGAAAAACCAGTAACAAGTAACAATTTCAGGTTGATCAAGATCATGGTTATTTTGATAAGCAATACCAACCATAGACATATGACTCATTTTATTAATGATTTCTTGTTTAGACAAACCATCAATATTCCATTCATAAAGCTTATCAGCAGAAACAGAAAACTGTGTTTGAAAAGATCTCTCTTCAAACTGCATATCAGGAGGAGTGGGTTTTGAATACCAGTTTTTAGTAAAAGACATGGGTTTGGAGTTTCCAAAAAATCTTTTAATTTCTGGTAAATCATCATCAAAGATTCTTTCTACAGAAACAGAAGAAATAGTATCAAAATCTGTATTTTCTTCAAAAACAATTTCTTTTTTGGAAATAATTCGAGCAGCTAGAGTACTCGTAGTGGTTCGAGCAGCTGGAGTACTCATAGTGGTTCGAGTAGCTGGAGTACTTGTAGAAGTACCCTCAGTTTTAACTTTTAAATCAGAAAGCATTTTCTCAACAATTTCAAGAGTCTTGGATTGAGAAGTATTAAACATAACTTTTTCTCTTTGACTAGGTAAATCAATCAAAGGTTTCTCAGTTTTAACAGAAACAGATTTTTCAACAATTTTTTCTTCAATACGGTCAAGCTGTTGACCAATAATATGCAAAGATTGATTAGTAAAATTGTTTTGTTCAATAAGACTAACAATGGGAGTTTGATCCTCTTTTGTCACTTCATCCTTCTTAGTAGTTATCAAAATTGGTTCAAGAGGAGGATGACTAGACCTAATAATGGTTTTATCTATTTTAACAAAATTTGATTTTTTTTATTACATTTAAATGTTGTTTTGAAACTTCATCTTCTAAGACATAATGGTTTTCAAGAAAATCAAAAAACAAAATATGTCTTTTCAATTGATTCATCTTTTCCAACCATTTTCTCTTAACACGGTCTTTTTTAGACTGAGCAAAATTATTTTGGAAATATTTTCTTTTAGGTCTGTTTTTTGAAAGCATAAAATCATTGTACAATGAATCCCAATCAATCTCAAAATCATCATTTAAAATAGTCAAAACTCTTAATTGATTTTGGTAAACAAGAGGATTTTCAATAGGAGGAGAATCAAAGTTTGATGGAGTAACAGATACAGAGTCTTCTTCATCATTAATAGCAACATTGCCATAAGGAAAGGAAGATTCAGTTTTAGTAGAATAGAAAGGAGTGCTAACTTGTGAATTACCACTGGAAACTCCTTTTAGCTTTAAATCAGAGGGTTTTTCCAAATTCTTTTTCAAAAAATCATTGATCTCTTGATCTCTTTTTGAAATACTTTCAGATTCGGAAAAGGAATGTCTTCTTTCATTGATCCTCAAAGGTGGATTGTTTTGAAAACTTATTTTAACAGTACCATCAAGATATTGTTGAATATGGGTGAGATCAAGTTCATCAAAAATAGGTTTGGCAGGAGGGGATTCTTGTTCCAACAACCAATCATTAGGAAGCTTAACACCTTGCCATTGAATCATTTTTGGAACTTGATATTATTCTGTGCTTCTGCCATCAGCTGTGCGTCTTCCCCCTTTATGGTATCAGAGCCACTCTTTTCTAGCCGGTGATAGTGTGGTTGTGTTCTCTATCTCTCTATCCGTGTCTACCCAAAACTTTGATATTCCATTGTTGTGTTCCCTTCTTACCGTCGTTGGCGCCACCCTAGTTGTAAAGTGAATTCCTAGAACCTAACTGTAAGGCCTGTTTGAGCCAAGAAAGGGCATGTAGGGCATGAGAGGTATAAGGTTGGTTAGGGTATGTGTTATGAAATGCAACGGTTGTGAGAAAAACATGATAACTGAGTGTTGAACCTAGGATAGTATGGATAGGTTGTGGAGATCCAACTCCACTATCAGCTCCAGGACTAGTTGTCCTCCTGATATTGTAAATGAAGAAGATCACACAATTGATGATAATGAGTTGATCCCTAATTTTCGTAATTGGAATATTCCTAAAATTGATACTAAAACTGTTTATAAAACTAGTTTGGTTGAAAGTACTTTTTATTCTGCTTACAGAGCCAGAACTGTTGAACAAATATTCTCTATTTCTAAAGTTCATGAAAAATGCTGCTTGTTTACTAAAAGAAATATTAATGAATTCCTTGCTGCTAAAAAATTCAGTTATTTGCATATTGGTATGGTTCAAGTTGCTATTAAACCACTTACCCAAAAAGGTATTAATGCTTATGTTCTCATGTGTTTAAGAGATGCTAGATTTAAGATCTTTAAAGATAGCATTCTTGGTATGATTATTGCTTCTATGTATGATGGTCCTGTTTATTTTAACTGTTATCCTGATCTTACTCTTGCTTTGGATGATCCTAATATTGTTAAAGCTTTGACATTGAACATTGCTTCATCTGGTTATCATATGGAAGAAGGTAGTAAGCCTTTTGCTTTGATTTATCGCATTTATTATAGAGGCGAAAAGCACATTTTAGTCCCTACATTTTCAGGCAATTCCCATTTTAGTCCCTACATTTTATTTTTACCGCTTTTAGTCCCTATCCTGAAAAACGCTTTTTATTTTGGTCCCCGCCATTACATCAGAAACGGAAAAGGCTGATGTGGCAAACGGTATGAATAAATAATATTAAATTAATGTCCACGTGGCCTAAATTAATAATAAAAAATGTTTTTTGGCATTAAAAAATGCCACGTCAGGATTTAAATTAAAAAAATTAATTTATTAATTTTAACTAAATAAAAAAAAATTAAAAACAAAAAATCACATTGATTAAGATCTGAGTGGATTTTGAACCTAAAAAATTTGAAACCCAAAAAATTATCATTATTTTTTTCTCTTTTTTGGGAAGAATACAAAGAACTCTGAACAAAACATGAATTCATGTTCTTCAAGCTCTGGATAGCCCCAAATGGAAAAAATAAACAAAGCAAATATTATGTTGAAGAGCCCCATACTATCTCACCCGATTCAAACACAAACCAAATTTAAAGCCTCTCTCTCTCAGATCAAGACCCATGGCCTCCTCAAAGCCCCTCTCTCTTTAGATCAAGACCCAATCATCACCTTCATGGCCATGGTTTTCAGATCTCGTCTTTTCTTATCTCAAGCTCTCTTCTCACACAAACCCTCGGCTCTTTCTCTCTCTCTCTCTCTCTAGATTGATCTAAACCCTCGGCCACTGTTGTATGGTGTTTGGATTTGAAAACCATAAACCAAACCCAGAAAGGATCCACTGCCGTTTGTGGCTGTGGTGGTCAACAGTGAAGGATTAAAGCTTGAGGAGCTTCGGCCTGGGTTCCTCACGGTGAAACAAAAGTAGAAGATCGGATGGTTGTGATTGGTTTGAAGATCGGTGAAGGATTAAAGCTTGTGGATGTGGATGTGGTGGGTTTGAAGATTTTGGATCATTGGTTTGAGTTTAGTTTTGGATCGTTGGGTTTCAAATCACGGATCGTTGTGATTTTGTGTTTGGATTGTTGGGTTGTTGCTGAAGATGGATTGATGGGTTTGTGTTTGTATTTGTATTTGTTTTCTTGTTGATTTTTGGGTATGTGTTTTCTTTTTTGTGTTTGGTTGACAAGAGAGATTTACTGCTGGGTTTGTGTTTGTGTTCTTGCTTGAGACCAGTTTGTGTTTTTGTGTTTGGCTGACAAGAGAGATCTACTGCTGGGTTTGTGTTTGTGTTCTTGCTAGAGATCGGTTTGTCTTTTTGTGTTTGGTTGACAAGAAAGGGTAAGAAAATACTAGAAAATCTGGACATGTGTTCTTATATTTAAAATCTGGGTTTGTGGCCTTTAGTGTTCTTGTTAAAGATGAAAACAGATCTATGTTTATTTATTTATTTATTTAAATTTCTGGGTTTGTGTTCTTGGATCTAGGTTTGTATTCTTGTTGTTCTTGTTCAAGACACACTTAGATTTCAATTCATATGATTTTTAATTTTAATTTTTTTTATTTAGTTAAAATTAATAAATTAATTTTTTTTAATTTAAATGCTGACGTGGCATTTTTTAATATCAAAAAATATTTTTTATTATTAATTTAAGCCACGTGGACATTAATTTAATATTATTTATTCATGCCGTTTGTCACGTCAGCCTTTTCCGTTTCTGATGTAACGGCAGGGACCAAAATGGGAAGCGTTTTTCAGGATAGGGACTAAAAGTAGTAAAAATAAAATGTACGGACTAAAATGGGAATCGCCTGAAAATGTAGGGACTAAAATGTGCTTTTCGCTTATTATAGACTGTTGGGTACTCAAATAAACCCATGTGCTAAGATTCCTAGAGAACCTTCTGGTAAAACCATGTTAATTCCATGTTTAACTCCTAATGCTAAAATTCAAGTTCCAAAAATGATTCAATGGCAAGATGTTAAGCTTCCTAATGATTGGTTGTTGGAACAAGAATCCCCTCCTGCCAAACCTGTTTTTGGTGAACTTGATCTCACCCATATTCAATAATATCTTGATGGTACTGTTAAAATAAGTTTTTAAAACAATCCACCTTTGAGGATCAACGAAGGAAGACATTCCTTTGCTGGATCTGAAAGTATTTCAAAAAGAGATCAAGAGATCAATGATTTTTTGAAAAAGAATTTGGAAAAACCCTCTGATTTAAAGCTAAAAGGAGTTTCCAGTGGTAATTCACAAGTTAGCACTCCTTTCTATTCTACTAAAGCTGAATCTTCCTCTCCTTATGGCAATGTTGCTGTTAATGATGAAGAAGACTCTGTATCTGTTACTCCATCAGACTTTAATTCTCCTCCTATTGAAAATCCTCCTGTTTACCAAAATCAATTAAGAGTTTTGACTATTTTAAATGATGATTTTGAGATTGATTGGGATTCTTTATACAATGAGTTTATGCTTTCAAAAAACAGACCTAAAAGAAAATATTTCCAAAATAATTTTGCTTAGTCTGAAAAAGACCATGTTAAGAGAAAATGGTTGGAAAAGATGAATCAATTGAAAAGACATATTTTGTTTTTTGATTTTCTTGAAAACCATTATGTCTCAGAAGATGAAGTTTCAAAACAACATTTAAATGTAATAAAAAAAATCAAATTTTGTTAAAATAGATAAAACCATTATTAGGTCTATTCATCCTCCTCTTGAACCAATTTTGATAACTACTAAGAAGCATGAAGTGACAAAAGAGGAAGTAAAGGCCTCCCTTTTCAAAATTGCTGATGATCAAACTCTCATTGTTAGTCTTATTGAACAAAACAATTTTACTAATCAATCTTCGCATATTATTGGTCAACAGCTTGACCGTATTGAAGAAAAAATTGTTGAAAAACGTGTTTCTGAAAAATCTGTTTCTGTTAAAACTGAGAAACCTTTGATTGATTTATCCAGTCAAAGAGAAAAAGTTATGTTTAAAACTTCTCAGTCCAAGACTCTTGAAATTGTTGAAAAAATGCTTTCTAATTTAAAAGTTAAAATTGAGGGTACTTCTACAAGTACTCCAGCTGCTCGAACCACTACGAGTACTCCAGTTGCTCGAAATATTTCTAAAAAAGAAATTGTTTCTGAAGAAAATACAGATTCTGATACTGTTTCTTCTGTTTTTGCAAAAAGAATCTTTGATGATGATTTACCAGAAATTAAAAGATTTGTTGGAAACTCCAAACCCATGTCTTTCACTAAAAACTGGTATTCAAAACCCACTCCTCCTAATATGCAGTTTGAAGAGAGATCTTTTCAAACACAGTTTTCTGTTTCTGCTGATAAGCTTTATGAATGGAATATTGATGGTTTTTCTGAACAAGAAATCATTAATAAAATGAGTCATATGTCTATGGTTGGTATTGCTTATCAAAATAACCATGATCTTGATCAACCTGAAATTGTTAATTTACTTGTTACTGGTTTTTCTAGTACTCTTCGTGGATGGTGGGATTCATATACCACTGAAGAATCCAGAGAGTCTATTAAACATGCTATTAAAAAGAATGATGAAGGTTTGCCTATTTTTTATGAAAGTATTGGTCGTGGTATTCCTGATGGTGTTAATACCTTGATCTATACTATTCTCAAACATTTTGTTGTTACTCCATCCAATATTTCATCCAGTGTTTCTGATTATTTGAATAATTTGGGTTGTCCTACTATGTCTGATTACAGATGGTATCAAGATTTTTTTACTTCCAGAGTAATGCTCCGGAAAGATTGTCATAAGCCTTATTGGAAAGAAAAGTTTATTGACAGTCCGCCCCTTATCTTTGCTCATAAGGTAAAACAAGAATTAATGGGAAAAAATGATTCTATTGATTATGATAATTTAACCTATGGTGATATTTTCAGTACTATTAAAAAACTTGGTATCAATATGTGTAATGATGAAAAATTGTTATAACACCAATTAAAGAATAAAAAGAAAGCTAAATATATGAAATGGGAAAATTTTGTGAACAATATGGTTTGCCTCCTATCGCTCCTTCTAGGAAAAAAAGTAAAAAACATGATAAAAGCTATAAAAAAATATAAAAAAAATACAGAAATAACTTTGTTAAACCTAATGATTTCTATGCTAAGAAGGAAAATGTTTCTAAAAAATATGTTAAACAAAGATCAGGAAAGGGTAAATGCTTTAACTATGGTGAACCTGGACACTTCAGTAAAGACTGTAAAGAAAAACCTGGTAAGTGAAAAAACAAATTCAACATGTTAAATATTGATGATAAAGAGCAAGAAGAATTATTCAGAATCCTTGAATCAAACAACTCGTCTGATTCTTTGGAAAATGATTTTTCTTCTTTATCTGATTCTTGCTATCAATTTGCTGATGATTTTTCTGATTCTCCTAATATTAAAATTGGTTGTAGAGATTCTTGTTGTAATGTTGTTAAAACTATTAATGCTCTCACCAAGAGTGAAGAAGATGAAAAATTAATAATTCAACTTGTAAGGTTGAATTTATTCAACCATCTAATTGGCTTTATTCCGTGCCAAATTTGCTTGTAATTCAGCATTTAGTAACCCTGTATTTAGGTGGGATTGTTGTAAGGGTAGTGAGTGAGATAGTGTGAAGATTGTTCAAGAGTGTGCAAGAAAACAGAGTGTCGCGGCTGGGACTCGCGACTGGACTCGCGGCTTCAACCCGCCAGAAGATGCACACGTGCCAAGCATGCTGGAAGATGAACAGTCATGCTAGCTGGAGCACTACAGGACAAAACAGGACAACTGGCCATACGGTTAACTCGCGACTGGAACTCGCGACTTAGTCAAGCCGCGAGGTCAAGCCGCGAGCCACCCCTGTTTTGGAAAAACCTGACGTTTCGCATTCCACTCCTCTTCAGTATAAATACCCTTTTAACCCACGATTGAAAGAGAGCTTCCAGAGAGAATTTTGAGAGAGAAACCCTAAAGAAAAACCAGATTGTTTCACCCACAATCTCTACCTTAGAGTCTCATCAAATTCCCTCACTCTCTTCCTCTCCATTGTCAAATCCTTGAGAGGCCTTTATACCAAACCTGGTTCTCACCATTATCATCTCTGTGAGACAGTTGTTTGGAGTTCTGGGAAGCAGTTAGGAAGGAGCCAATATTCATTGGTTGATGCTACGGTGTAGTAGCGGAATCCGGAAAGCTAGAAAAGAAAAAGGTTCGGCGCAACCTCGTTGGAGCAAGAAGCTTGGAGGGCTTAGGTGCATTGGGTAGATTAGGCTTGGAGGGTCTATTGCTGTCCTTGTATCCCAACTGTATTTTCTAGTGGATTGATTACCGCTTGGAGGGCGGCGGAGAGGTTTTTCGCCGAGGTCTTCGGTTTCCTCTTCGATAACATATCTGGTGTTATCGCTGTGTTTGCATCTTCCTTCCTCTCTATCTCTGCCTTTACATTATCTGCTGTGGTTTATTTTGTTGTGGCTTAGATAGTTGTTTAATCAATTCCATGTTATAGCATATGTTAAGTTTCCGCACACTAGTTGTTTAACATATTGCTTGTGTTGATTAAATTGGTTTTTGGGGGTCTAAACGTTCAAAAGTGTTTTTGTACACGTTTTTGAACTTTCACAACTGATAAACCAAATTCAAAATCCTGAATTACAAAAAGAATATTTGGATAAGTTTAAGAAAAACTTGATAAAAGATGAAACTGGTAAAAAACTAAAATCAACTATAAGCTTTGAAGAAACATTGGAAAGATTTAATAAAAAGAAATCCAAAGAATTAACTGTTAATGATCTCCAACATGAAATTAATATTGTTAAACAAGAGATAAATGAATTAAAACATGATTTTAAAAGCATAAAAAGTGATAACAATAATCTCAAACAAGAATTGATAATGTTAAAAATCGATAAAAATCTTAATAAACAAGATGAGCACAACGATGGAGCTAAATCCAGTCAATAGGCTCTTCTTTCTGATAAAGATTTTGTTGATGATCCTCAACTTGCTCTTGTTAATAAAATAATTCCTCCAAAATGGTTTACAAAAGTTAAAATTGTTGTTTCTCCTGATTATCATTTTACTGTTGTTGCTATGATTGATTCTGGTGCGGATATGAACTGTATCCAAGAAAGATTGATTCCTTCAAAAAATTTTGAAAAATCCATTGAAAAATTGGTTTCTGCTAATGGTTCCCAAATGAAGATCAAATATGAATTGAATAATGCTCATGTTTGCCATGATAATGTCTGTTTCAAGATTCCTTCTGTTCTTGTTAAAAATATGACTGATAAAGTGATTCTTGGTCTACCATTTATTAATGCTTTGTATCCCTTTCTTGTTGAACATGATGGAATTACTACTGATCCATTTGGACAGAAAGTAAAATTCAAATTTGCTTCAAAGTTTGAAATTGATGTTGATACTTTAACTTTGATTCATACTAAAATCAAACATCTCAATTTCCTTCAACAAGAAGTAAAATACAAAAAAATAGCTGAACAAATTTCTGATAAACTGTTGCAATCCAAAATTGATAATTTTCAGAAAATGTTGATTGATGATGTTTGCTCTGATGTTCCTAATGCTTTTTGGCATAGGAAGAAGCATATTATTGACTTGCCTTATGTTAAAGATTTGATGAGAAAAACATCCCCACTAAAGCTTGTCCTATTCAAATGAATGCTGAAACTATTGAATTTTGTAAAAAAGAAATCCATGATTTGTTAGAGAAAAAATTGATTAGGAATAGTAAGTCTCCTTGGTCTTGTTCTGCTTTTTATGTCCAAAAAAATGCTGAGAATGAAAGAGGAACCCCTCGGTTGGTAATTAACTATAAACCCTTAAATAAGGTTTTGGAATGGATTAGGTATCCTATTCCTAATAAAAATGAACTTGTTCATAGGTTGAGTGAAGTTGTAGTGTTTTCCAAGTTTGACATGAAATCTGGATTCTGGCAAATTCAGATTAGTGAGCATGATAGATACAAAACAGCTTTTACCACTCCTTTTGGACATTATGAGTGGAATGTTATGCCATTTGGTCTTAAAAACGCCCCAAGTGAGTTACAAAACATCATGAATGACATTTTTAACTCTTTCGGTCATTTCACCATTGTTTATATTGATGATGTTCTTGTTTACTCTAGCTCCATTACTGAACACTGGAAACATTTGCATTCATTTCTAGGTACTATAAAAAGAAATGGTCTTGTTGTCTCTGTTAAGAAAATCAAGTTATTTCAAACAAAAGTTCGTTTCCTTGGGTATGACATCTCTGAAGGACAAATTTGTCCTATTGATAGAGCCATTCAATTTGCTGATAAATTTCCTGATGTTATCACTGATAAAACACAACTCCAAAGATTTCTTGGGTCATTAAATTATGTTGCTGATTTCTACAAGGATATGAGGAAACAATGCAAACCTTTGTTTGACCGGCTAAAAGCTAATCCCCCTCCTTGGACTATTGTTCATACTTCCCTTGTTAAACAAATCAAATCTCATGTTAAGACATTGCCTTGTCTTGGTATTCCTACTATTGGTGCTTTCAAAATTGTTGAAACCGATGCCTCTGACATTGGTTATGGTGGTATTCTAAAACAAAGAGTTTCTCTTGGGTCACCTGAACAAATTGTTCGTTTCTATTCAGGGATTTGGAATAATGCACAGTTAAATTATAGTACTATTAAAAAAGAAATTTTATCTATAGTACTATGTATTTCAAAATTTCAAAGTGATTTGTTAAACCAAAAGTTTTTGTTACGTATTGATTGCAAAAGTGCTAAATATGTTATTGAAAAGGATGTTGAAAATATTGCTTCAAAACATATTTTTGCTAGATGGCAAGCTATTTTAAGCGTTTTTTATTTTGATATTGAATATATTAAAGGATCTCAAAATACTATCCCTAATTTCCTTACCCGTGAATTTCTACAATGTCACAATGGCAAGTAGAAGACCCAAAGATAACCATCCTACTGAAACCTCCAAACAAATTGTTAAAAAAGAACCTGCTTCTCCCCTTGAAATTACTAATCGTTTCACCACACTAGAACCATCCCTAGGCCCAATTACTCCACTGTTCTTGCCTCGTCCTATGACCCTTATGCCATAACCCCTGTTAACCAGCCTATTAAAACTGCTTTTCCCAAAAATTCCTATAACCCTCAATACATCAAAAAAAAATATTTCCAACACTTGTTCTATATTGAACCCAACAGAGTCTCTATTTCTGATCCTCTTAAACTTGCTAAAAGCTATTTCCCTCCAATGTTTCACTGGATTCTTGAGCACAGAAAAAAGAATTTAAATTATTATTCTGATCTTCTGCGTCATGAAAAATCTATTATTATTAACACCATCTCTGACAGAGTTGATACCTCCAAAATTATTTACCACAGTGTTTACTTGGTCAATTTTATTTCTGAAGAAAAATGGGGCTCTTCCCTTACTTCTACCAGAACAATGCCAAGTTCCCCCATTCCCTATTCATATTACGATTATATCACTACTTGGTCAAGATTCATGCTGCACCAGAATAAAAACATGTCTCATTCCTGGTTTGTTAACTTTGACAAAAGTTTCACTAGTTATTTGCCTCTTTGGTTCAACCATTGGTGGACTCAATTTGGCCCTATTGTTGAAATATTTCCTGAGCCATTGCTTGTTGCTTTCGAATGTTTCAAGAAATGTTATCGGTGTGATGCTTATGGAGCTAAATTCCCTGCTTTGCTTCACTTTGTTAAAAAAACATAAAATACCTTGGATATTAAAATGGCAATATGAAAAAGAATGTGATGTTCTCTCAAGACATTGGTATGTAAAATGGTGGGGCAAATTCCCTCACACTCAACGTATTATTACTACTATTTCCAGAGAATTTTCATCTACTACTGCTTTACCCATTGCCCAGGATCATTCCCCAGTTCAAACCCCTGCCCCTGCTGATGCTCCCTCTTCTTCTTCCAGCAAGAATGTTAAGCCTCCAGCAAAGAATAAGAGCTCCCCTATTGACAATTTGAGAAAAAATCCTGATGCTCTTCTGGCTTTACTCAAATGGGTAGAAGAAGTTGTTGCCAATCAAGAAGAATCCAAAGCCTCTTCTGAGGAATTTGTTGCCCACAACCCTTATTTCCCATATGACCAGGGACTGTTTGGACATGATGAAGATAACACTCCAGATCTTCAAGAAGATTGATCTTATTTGTCTGGCCTGCACAAAGGCCAAAAATGCTACAATGTTTACTTACTGGTGAAATTTCACTGTTGTTTTCCACTACTGGTGATAATGTTCTGAAAAGAAAATTCTCCATGTTTCCTGTGACTTTTAGTCACACTGATTACTGCTAACTTTTACTTTTCACTGTTAACTTCTACTGTTCACAAGTACTGTTCACTTAGAATTTTGCCTATTTAAGGGGGGTTGTCCCTTAAGTTTTACTTAAGTTTTGCTTTAGAATTTCCTTTCCTTAGAACTCCTCCTTTTAGGAAGCCTTCTAAGAAAGAGAATTCTTTGTTTCTACTACTACTACCTTGTTCACTACAAACCTTGTAACTCTACAAACCTTGTAACTAGGACTAGTTCAAGCTTTGTAACTGTCAACCTATTCTGAGATCTTGTATTAACTACTACTACTGCTGTAAGTGTTTTGTACTACTTTCAATAACAAGTATTTTCAGTTTTTCATTGTTCTACTTGTTGCTACCGCCACCTTAGACGGATTACCGCCATAACGGACAGTTCTAAATTGCTTTCATTTACTTTGAACTATTACTTTCATTTATTTTGAATTATTTTAATATATATTGCTTGGCTAGTTCTACCGCCTTATTATTGTTCTAACTTATTACTTTACATTACTTCCATTATATTATATTGTGCTTCCGCCATCAGCTGTGCGTCCTTTCCCCCTTTATGGATGAGAAGCACAGTTATTACTTTACATTACTTTCATTATATTATACTGTGCTTCCGCCATCAGCTGTGCATCCTTTCCCCTATATATATATATATATATATATATATATATATATAATGAAAAACAATTACATATTTTAAAAAATGTATGGTTTTAAAAAAGTGTAAACTAATACCGTGTATAATTTGAACAACTTCAAAAGAATATGTATAATACATGGTATTAGTTTACACTTTTTTAAAACTATACATTTTTTAAAATATGTAATGGTTTCTCATTTATGTATATATAATTGATTTTAGATTCTTTGGTTTTTGCACCCAACAATTCACTTGCCACAAAATTTAAAAACTTAGATGAACACGTGATGGAAAATTAGACTTCAATTGTCTTAGGTTCTAAAGTTTAGGACTTTATGTATTTAGAACTCTAATTTGTATTGTTGGCAAACCATGATCAAAACAATGTGTTTAGAAGTGTTTAAAGCTAGCTCAAAGTTGTATGTCAGTGTAAAGTTGGAATCGAGTGTAAAGCAGAAAGCAGTGTGGCTTTCGGCCTGGCTCGATCGATCGAAGCTTAGGCTCGACCGATCGAACGTCGGGCAGATTGCTTTTCTGCAGAATTTTCCAACTCAGCCCTAGTTGTTTTAAAACGTTTTTAGGGTTTCTTATTTGTCCTAAGTATAAAAGGCAAACCCTAGCCACGTTTTAGTGTTGTTCATATTGCGGTTTGTGTAAATCTCTTGTGAGATTTAGAGGAGCTTTCCTTTACACAAACTTAGGGTTTTCAAGGAGGGGATATTCTCTACACCTTGATGATCAAAACAGTTGCTGCCATTAAAGCTTAAAGAATACATAAGCGGGGGTGCTTGTAGCTGGTGGGAATCCAAAGAAAGAAGGAGTCCGTGGATTCGGAGCTTGTACGTGGTCGTGTCAGTAAGTTCTACTAGTTGGTAGCATTAGGAAGTCAAGCGGGGGTGCTTGTAAGTCCTTTTGTATGAACTTCGATTCTTTCTGATAGTAATTCAAGTTTACCTTGAGGATAGTTAGGTCAAATCCTCCCCAGGTTTTTACCGGTTTGGTTTCCTGGGTGATCATATCGTGTGTTATTTATTTTCCGCTGCTTTGCATGATTTGATCTTTATTATTGTGATAACCTAGACTTGCTTAATTGGACTAAGTAACAACTTGGCTAATTACCTAGGTTAATCTAATTGTGTTTTAAGGGGTCTAAAAACCGTCAAGTGGTATCAGAACAGGTAGCTCTTTTGTTTTTGATCCTTTGATCTTTGAGCTGATCCTTGACCCCTGTTGTCATGGAACACGAACACTCTCTAGTTATTCCTCCTCACTTTGATGGGAATAATTATGCTTACTGGAAAGTAAGGATGAAAGCCTTCTTGAAATCCATTGATGAGAGGGTGTGGAACTCCGTTGAATACGGATGGGAGAAGCCCATTACTCCTGTTAGTGAGTGGCAAACTTCTCAGAAAGAAGCAGCTTCGTTCAATAGCAAGGCTATGAATGCGATTTTTAATGCTGTTTCTATGGAGGAATTTAAGAGAATCTCGAATGTTGAGATCGCTCATACTGCTTGGAATATCCTCCAGACTATGCATGAAGGCACGAAGGCTGTCAAAATAAATAAATTGCAACAATTGACTTCTAAATTTGAATGCATTAGGATGTCTGATGATGAATCTTTTGATGAATTCTATGCAAAACTGAATGATATTGTTAATTCTGCTTTTAACTTGGGTGAAATCTATGATCAACCTAAAATTGTTAGGAAGATTCTTAGATCTTTAACTGAAGACTTTAGACCCAAGGTGACTGCCATTACTGAAAGCAAGGATGTGGACTCCATCCCTGTTGATGAGCTTGTAGGATCTCTTCAATCCTATGAGTTGGATCTACCCAAAACTACCAAATCCAAATCAATGGCTCTTAAGTCAGTTGATGATGTTGAAAGTGGTGGATTTGATGATGAGCTCTTTGCTATAGAGATTGCCTATCTTGTCAAGAATTTTAGAAATTTTCTCAGGAATAACAATAGAAAGGCAAGAGGCACAAACACTGCTGAACCTAGAAATTTTAGGAAGCATGATCCCACTAAGGTTAATAACAATGATAAACTTAGAGAAAGAATAGGTCAAACTTCCAATAATTCTTTGGGCTTTCAATGTTTTGGATGTCAAGGGTATGGACACTTGAAATCTGAATGTCTAACCTATTTGAAGTCTATGGGTAAGGCTATGGCTGTAACCCTTAGTGATGGTGAAGTTTCTGATCATGATTCTAATTGTGATGAGGATGGAAACTTCATTGCTTTCACTGCTACTGCTGTAGTTGATGAGAGCATATCTGTTGAAGAGAACCCTTCTGATGGGGAACTCTCTGAAGATGCAGATCTTCAAGAGGCCTATAACAAACTTTGCAAAGTTGCTGCAAAGGATGCTATGAATGTTGAACTTGGCCTAAAGAAAATTGAATCTCTTGAGCTTGAAAAGAAAAATTTGCTTGTTAAATTGTTTGGTGCTAATGATCTTTTGAACAATGTAAAAACTGAAAACATGCTTTTGCTTGATAAAGTTAAATCTTTGGAACTTGATTTATTTGTTGCTAGATCTGCTAGTTCTAAACTTGATCAAATGCTAAGTGTTCAAAAGTCATCCTCTGACAAAACTGGTTTAGGTTATGTTGATAGCATCTGTGTGTCCGCTCCCCATTTCACTAAGTTTGTTCCTTCATCTTCGTCTTCTAAACCTTTAGTGAGTGAAACTGTCAAACCCCCTGTGAGTGAGGTTACTAAACCCTTAGAAGGTTCATCATCTAGGAAGATTAGGGTTGATCTGAAAGAATCTAAGCCTAAGAAGCCTACCCTATCTAAGGACAAGACACATGATAAACCTGCATGGGTTTGTCATTTTTGTGGAAAGACTGGACACATACGTCCAAATTGCTACAAGCTGCAAGCTGCAAAGAGAGCAAACAAACCAAAAGTACCTGTGCCTCAAGCACTTGATCCTATGGTACTTATTGGTGATTTGGTAAAGGCTTTAAACCTTTATTCCAATCCTGGAGTTGGCAATCATTCTCAAGTGAATAAGAACTCCAATGCTCGTGATGCATCTAAAAAGTTTTGGATGCAAAAGACTCGACCTAACTGAGTCTTTCTGACATGGTCCTTGTGCTTCATTTCTCTACCCTTTGTGACCATTGTTCTTTGGTTTTGTTTTTTTTTTTTTTTTTTTGTTGTCTCTAGGATTTGCATAGCATAACATTCATGCATTTCATTCTAGGTGTTTTTTTTTAATAAAATAAAAAAATAAAAAAAAAAAGGGGAAAAAGGAAGCACATTTTGTTTTTGCACTATTCTTCTTGGTTTTTAAGAACAAGGTTGGTCAATTTATTTTCACATAACATGTTTTTTGTACCTTGTTTAGCTTTGATGAGCTTAATTATTGCACTCTACTAGTTGAAGATTTGTAATGCATGTTGTGTGGGAAAGATGTGTATGGTTTTTGATTACTATGTCTTAATCTTGAAGTCACTTGTTTTTAAATGTTGGACTTGAACTTATAGAGAAAGGCATAAATAACCATCTCACCACTGTTCACTAGCCAATCATGAATACCTTAGTGCATATCATAAGATTTTGTGCTCGAGAAAGTGTAGCACATGCACAAAAAGAACATAAGGTGAAGCCTCGGTAAAAGTGCTTAATTCTTAAAATCTAATTGGTGTGTACTATTAGGCTTGATGCCAAACTCACATAAACTTAAAATTGGAATGTATATTATAAGGCATAAATATAAGAAACTTACATGATTGCAAGCTTATGATCTAGGAGATGTGGGAGTTATATGATGTAACTCTTTAGGTGATAGTCTCTTTTAAATTCTTTGTGATGAATTTTGTAGACTTTGTGTTTGATTGCTATTCACATATCACCTCACATGTATCTCATGTCTTTGCTAGTCGCACACACTACACGAGTTACTATTTGCTAAACATTGTACATGTTATTATGTGTGTTTATGGTCTGACCAACCAAGTTTTTGCAATCACCTTGAATTATGTGCAAACTATATTTGTTGCTTGAAAATTTGTGGAGAATGCAAAATTTTGTTTTTGGAAATATTGGTTTTAAAATTCTTGTTTGGAAAATCATATCATCTCATACTCATGCATTTTTGTTCTTGAATTTCAATTCTTTGAGTTAAATCAATTTGTTTCTCAAAAATTGTGTTTTTCCTAAAAAATATGGTGAACCTCTGCCTGATTCGATCGGTCCATTCTGTTTTTCGACCGATCGAAATTTTTAAAATTTTAAAATTTTTAAGAGAGGGAGCCTCTGTCTGTTTCGACCGGTCGAGACTGATTTTCGACCGATCGAGACTTGTATATCAGGTTTTTAAAAAAAAGCAGAATAGGACTTTTTCAAAGTCACTATTCAAACTTTTTCAAGCTTCTCTCTCTCTCTCCGCGTTGGCTCTTGGCTCCACCATCAATTTTTGTCGTTTTCCTTCAAGATTTTTGCAAGGTTTTTGTCCTTAGAAGCCGGTAAGACCCTTTTGCCCTTCTTTTTCAAGTTTATTTCTTGTTTTCATGCATTTTTCATGCATTCTCATGGCTATTTTCGGCATCTTGAAAATTATTGGGATTTTTGATGATTCAAGACTATTCTTGTGAAATTGATCAATGGGTTTTTGTGCCATGATGTTATATTGATGTTCCCTATAGTTTAATTTGATCAATTTGGTGGTTTTTGAAAAATTGAAAATTCTAGGGTTTTGAATTTGATCCGAATTAGGGATTTTGTCAAATTGACTTAAATTGATGAAATTGGCTTCTCCAATTGATGTAATTGGTCATTATTGTTGTTATTCTATCATGTGCAATGATCAATTCGTCAATTTTTTAAAAATTGATCAAGTGGTTTCTTTATTTTGGGGTTTTTGTGTTAAAAACCTTTATGTGCAAGCCAATTTTGTACTTTGAATCTTTCTGACTTAATTCACTGCATTAGCACATGCATCATGACATTTAAACTTGTTTATGCATCATATAGAATTTGATTCTATTTTTTTTTGTGCTAACTTGCAGTCTGCCCTTGT